>NW_022111372.1:35279323-35309895 GCF_000313985.2 Echinops telfairi | reverse complement strand
GCGGGCGGGACGCCCCGGGCGGCGCGCGGAGGAGGAAGCGATCCCTGACCGCCGCCCAGGAACTTCCCAGACGCCCAGGTAGTCAGCGCCGGCCCGGGGCTGCTCTGCGTGCCCATTCTCCAGGTGTGAGAGGAGGGGGCGCGATCCCGAGCCGGGGCCATTGTGCGTAGGCTGGGCACTTCCTCCCGGCCTTCGCTCTCGGATCCCACGGCCCTGGACCCAGTTTTTCCACTCCCGCCCGCCTTTGCCGCCGCGCCCCCGGCCCGCCCTCCGCGCACACCCGTCGGCTTGCCGCGGCCTCATGCCCTGAGCTGCCGCCCGTGGGCGCAGTGCCCTGGATCCGGGCTGCCCAGCTCCCCGGCCGGGTATGAGCCAGCACCATGTCCCGGCTGAGCTCGTGGCTCAGTGAGGTCCAGTGGCTCGCGCTGGTGTCGCTCTTCCTCGCGGCCCTAGGCACGGTGGGCCTGTACCTGACGCAATGGGTGCTGGCCAGGGTGCGACCCCGGCCCCTTCGGCGGACCGAGGAGCCTGGCGAGGGGCATGGCGAGGGGCAGCGCCCGGAGACGGACGCCCTGCTGTCTTGGATCCTGTCCCTGAACTGCTGGCGGAGCCAGTGGCTAGCAGCCTGGGTGACGGCTCTGAACCAGGAGGCCGAGAGGAAGGGGGTGAGTTTCGTTGGGAGCGGGGGCGCCTTGGGGTCGGAAGCGTGCGGGGGGTCTGAGTGCCGGCTGAGGGGCAGAGCTCTTCCATGCCCGTGACAGAGCACCTCCGAAAGTTAGGGGGAAAGACCTGGAAGGCAGGAGATTCATTGTGATTCGAGTTTATTCACCAACTGTCCAAATGCTCAGGCCCCCAGCTGCTTACACCTGGGAGACAGACCAGGGTACAGGGACATGGCGGAGGAGCCGACTCCCGCCCTGCCCTAGCTCATTCCTGACCTTCCAGAGCTCCACGTGGATTCCCGCACCCAGACTCTAACTGATGCTGCAGCTGATGTATGAATAACTATGACCCAAATCTGCTTCTTCCTCCGTGGAACTGAACATCGCCAGGCATTTCTGTCCAAAAGGCTTGCATTCTTTGGGCAGTAGAAATAGTGAAGGTGTGCTGAAGCCACGTGCTAGATGTTATAGTGGGGGCTTTAGGTATTCAGATCATCTCGTTGAATCTCCACAACTCCTGTGACAGTGGTTGGCATCCTTTTACAGGTGAGGAAACTGAGGTCTCCTGAGGTTAAGTCACCTGCCCAAGGTCACACAGCCTGTGGGTGGCAGAGCTGGGCTTTGAGTCCCCTTGAGTTTGATCTCATAGGCCCTGCCTGAGGCTTAGTCCTTCTCTCCTCTCTCTGACACATTCCTCGGTCATGTGTCTTTCATCCTTAATTACTTGGCAGCTTTTTTTTTCTTTTAAACTTTTAAGACACTTGCATTCATAAGTTCCTGGCGTCTACTATTTCTAGGTGCTTCATAGGAAGGATTAAGAAATAAATGGTGAGCTCCGGGAAGCACCTTCCAGGCTTGGCTGGCTGGTCTTCCGTGTTTTCAGCACCTGCTTGGCTACAAACCTGTGGCCACTTGGCTTTGGAAATGAGGAGCCTCTGGAAATTCACCAGCCTTCAGAATCTTCCCAATCGGGTCCTCTGCCTGACCTTTGTCCCGTGACCCCAACACAAACGTGCCAGCATCTCTGTAGAGAGGTTGGATTGGCTGTGGTTTCGAACCAAAACCGAACAGCCAAGCTTTGAGTAAACAAACAAACAAAACCTTAGCATAAAGTTAACAGCTCCAAAGCCCTTGTTCTGAACTTTTGAACAAATAACTGTTCCTTGGTATGACTAGAGGCTTCAAGGTCAACAGAGTGACTTCCGTCCTGGTGCCTAGAATTTGTGTTCCGGATGTCCCGAGGTGGACATTTCCTCCCAGGGGAGCCTGCTCATCTCTTGTGGGGGCCCAGCAGCCACATGTCCTCACACACGTGAACAAAAGGATTGTTTTCACGTAGCTGCTGTCACTGACCCTTGAGCCACTTGGTGCCATCGTCCTGGGTTCGACCCCTGAGTCCACTGCCAGCTGGTTGTGTGCGAGAGCGAGTGTCAGTTCTGTAGGATCCGGCCACATCTACCCGGGGAATCCCTGACGGCATCTCGGGCCCAGAGGTGGTGACCCTAACCCAAAAAATAACCAGTTGTCATCAGCTGATTCCAAACCTGGTGACCATGGTGTGTGTGTTTGTGTGTGTGTGTGTGTGTAAAACTGTGCACCACAAGGTTTTCACGGCGTCGACCTTTCCAAAGCAGATCACTAGGCCTTTTTTCAGAGGTGCCTGTGGGTGGGTTTGAACCAACAACTTGCCAGTTAGTAGAGGAACACTTAACTGTTTGCTCCACCCAGGGATGACATGGTGACCCTGTTGTTGTTGTTGTTAGGTGCCATCGAGTCGGTTCTGACTCTTAGCAGCTCCGTGTACAGCAGAATGAAACACCGCCTGGTTCCGCACGGAGCTCACCGTGCTGTTACGTTTGGGCCCATTGTTGCAGTCACGGTGTCAATCCATCTTGTCGAGGGTCTTCCTCTTTTTCATTGCCCCTCCACTTTACTGAGTCTGAAGTCTTTTTCCAGGGACCGGTCTCTCCTGCTAACAGGGTGACCCTCGAGTCTGTGAATGTAGCGTAGTCCTGCCTCATTTCCTGGCTGGGTTTGAAAAATGTAGCTGTTTATTCTCACAAAGACATACAGGCTTAGAGACCTTGTATCGGGTTGCCATGAATCCAAATTAAATCGATGGCCCTGGGATTGGCTTGGGTTTGGGTGCAGTGGGCTGAGTGTTGGACTGATAACTGAAAGGTCAGTTGTTTGAACCCACCAGCTGCTCGCTCCACGGACAAAAGTTATGGCAGACTGCTTCTGGAAAGATTCACAGCCCCAGGAAGCCTGAGAGACCGTTCTCCTTTGCCCTGTAGGGCCACTGTGAGTTGGAGCCAACTTGATGGCAAGTGGGTTATTGGCTATGATGTGTGGGCCATGTGCCTGGGGTGTTGAGGGAGAAAGGAGGAATTTCCCATTCCGGTGTTTGCCTTGGATTCAGTGAGGTTGAAAACACTGAGGCCGATCTTTGAAGGTTCCAGATGAAAGCCTTTCCCCTGAAGAGGTTTAGCAAGGACAGTGGGAGAAGGCAGGGTTTGCTTGGTGGTTGAGGGACTGTAGAGCTGGTTGGTTTATTTGCATTTTCTCTGCCCTCTGCCTGCAGGAGCCCCAACTATGTACTGCACACTCAGAAACGCCCATGTTTTTTCCAAGCTCTTTCTTCAAAGTGGCAATCACGTATGTCGGGTCAAGGCAACAAGCAGCCCTGGCCTCCTCTGACAGGTTTGCGTGGAGCTGGCGGGCTCCCTGGTGTGGTCCTCACTTTTTTACTACCCAGCCCTGGAGTCTGAGGCTGCTTCGTGGTATTAATTAAAGTGGAAGGTTTTGCAGGCAGATATGACCTGTGTGAGTCGGCTCCCTTCAGCTGACTTGTCAGACAGCCTCCCGTGTCCCGAACCATCACTGTCCCCACAGTCATGATCCTGTGGGTGAGCAGGTGCTAGGGTTTATGCCTGAGTGTCCTGATCCCGCTGCCTCACCTGAAAGAGCTTCTCTCCGCCTCCCTACAACTCGATCCTCTTAATCCCTGACAAGGGCTGACACCCTGAGCCTGCTCTTGGCTCTGAGCCCCACGATTTTGTCTCCTCCAACCCTCTCTGTCCTGCTACTACCCTAGGCAGGGTGGAAACCAGTTCATGGCGTCTCACTTGGGGTCCCCAGTTGTTGTTGCTATCACATTGTTGTTAGTTACTGTCAAGTCCACACTGACTTGCGGTGGCCTTCCATATTACAGAATGAAACCTTGCCTGGCCCAGCACCATCTTCACCATCATTGATGTTCTTGAGCCCATGGTGCTTTTCGTTGCCTTTGTCCTAGAACCTTTTGAAGCTTCGTTATGGGGGCTTACCTTTCGGCCCTCTATTGGAAAGTGTTCTGTTGTGCCACAGAAGGTCACAGAAGGTCATCATCAGTTAATTTTCAAAAGTAGATCACCAGCCCTTCCTTCCTAGTCTGTCTTAGTCTGGAAGCTCTGTTGGAACCTGCCCCTCATGGGCCACCTCCTGAATTCGAGACACAGGCGTCATCACTTCCAGTCTCATAGCAGCACACAAGCCACCACAGTACAACAGGGGAACAGAGGGGTAGACACTGGCCAATACGTGGTTGTATCCAGCAAATTCCATAAAAAGAGGAGTGGTCTTCTAAATAGAGATAAGAACTTACCTTCTTTAAGGAGCCTGAGAGCCCTAGTGGCATAGTGGTTATGGGTTAAGCTGTTAACTGCAAGGGGCAGGGAAAGACAGGGCTTTCCACGCCTGTAAAGAGGTACAGTCTTGGAAACCCACAGGGTAGCTCTCGCTTGCCCTATGGGGTCGCTCTAGCTGGCGTTGACTTGGTGACAATGAGTTTGGTTTTGGTTTTTGGTTTAAGGAGCCTTGGTGGTACAAGTGGTTTGGATCGGCTGGTGACTAGAGACCGGCTGTCCAGTGGCTGTGCAGTAGAAGAGGCTTGGTGATTTGCTTCTGTAAAGGTTACAGCCTAGCACGCAGGGTAAGGTGGATCAGCTCTGCCCTGTTACACTGGGATGGCCCTGAGTCATGGCCCAAATCAATGCAGCTGACCACAGCAGAGAGCTCAGATGGCGTCGTGGCTTAGGCATTGGACACTGCTAACCACAAGGTCAGTGGTTCAAACCCATCAGCCCTTCCTCTGCAGAGAGAGGAGGCTTTGTGCTTCTGTGAAGATGTCTAGTTTCAGCAACCCTACACAGGATCTCTACGAAGCAGAATCTACGTCATGGCAGGGGGGTTGTGTGTTTTAAGACTGAAAGGAGCCCCAAGCCCTTCTGGCATGGCCGGCCTGCACTTTTCCAGAAGGGAAGACCGAGGTCCCTGAGCTGAGAACCAGGCGGCCCCACCTGCCTGTCCATGATGGGAGCCACTTTGCCCTGTGGGAAGCAAGTTAGACTTCACCCAGATATTGCCTTTAGATGTGGTCCAGCTTGAAGGAAAGAACGGATGGTTTAAGGTAGCATCCCACCCATGGGGACCTTGTCTCCCAGTGCTCCGAGGCTTGACAAATGAGTGACCGTTGTATCCTTGAGGAAGTCCCCGTGGTAGTGGGTTACTCAGTGGGCTATTAACTGCAAGGTCAGCAGTTCAAAACCACCAGCTGCTCTGCCGGGAGAAAGATGAGGCTTTGTAGTCCTGTGAAGATTTCCAGCCTCAGAAACGCACACACACGGGCAGTTGTGCTCTGTCTTATAGGCTCACGAGGAGTCAGAAATCCACTGAGGGTTTTGAATTCTGTACCCTTAGTGTGCAGGTGCTGCAGCAACACGGGCCCTATGTCTGGAAGGGGACCTGGATTCTGACACAAAAATCCTTCCACTCTAAGGATGGTGAGCCAGAAGCACCCAAGAGAAACCATCATGGACCACCAGTGCTGATGGATGCAGGGCATGAGGGAACCCCAGGAGAATCACCCAGAGAGTGTTGACAGAAAACTCATGCCTGCCAATGCCTCCTCCCCAATTCACACGTAGTAGGGGACTACGCTGTCACCTTGCAAATTCTGATGGGTTGAGAATCACCACTGAGAAGCCAAGTTCCGCTTCCCTAAGCCAAGTCCTTAGCGTGCACCACCCACTTCTCCAACACCATAAAGTGGCAGCTGCTGCCTCATATCGCACATCCCCTCCCTCCCCCTGTCTGCTGTTGGAAACACCCGATTCCACTAGATCTCACAGCACCCAGAGCACAGAAAGATCCCTGAACAGGCTCAGTGGCTGTCCAGCGGCTTAAAACTGAGCCCCTCGCTATTAGTGCTCTTGTCAGGCAACTGATGGAGACCCCTCAGCTGACAGAGAACTGCCCCAGGGGGTTTTATGGCCTGTGAGCTTTACAGGAGATCCCGAGGCCTTGCATTCTGTGGTCTGTGTAGACTTGAACCACCAACCTTGTGGTTACTGGTGAGCACGAACATTGCTTCATCCCAAGTTTTTCTTTCATCCCCCAATGATGCCGTGAATGGTCACGGAATGATGTGTGGGTCACTGGCCCCATGAGAGGGACCCACACACCCGCTGGCTCCCCCTGGGCAGCCCCAGTTTACTGTCTCCATGGTAGTGCCCCCTCCGTACTAGGCGGCCCCTGCGAGTGCTCTTGGCAACGCTTCCTCTCTGAGCTGGTGCTGCCTGGGCCGGAGCCAGCGGGAGCACTGGCCTTTCACCAACACCCCGGGCAGGTTTCACAGTGAGCAGGGCATGCTGGACAGGCTCCGGATTAGGAGGGTCACCGAAGCTGTTTGTTTTCTTTTGTCCCTTGGCGCAGGAATGTGGTACATGCAAATGACCAAGCTCGTTGGACAATTAGTGATCTCCGTGAAGACAACGACGCTGTGTCATCTTACACATGTTATTCATAGCTCCGACCCCGACACAAGCTCCTGCAGTGTAAAGAGCAGACACACTGACAGGACCCTCGTGCTGTGGAGTTACCTTTGGGCTCAGCCCACAGAAATCCAGGTTGAACGGCTGCTAAACCCGATGCCATCTGCATGAAGTCGGTTGGTCAGAACGTGAAGGTGGCCACCGTGGCTAAGGGCCATCCCCCCCAGACAAAAAAACCAAACACATCTGGGGAGTTGATGCTGACTCTTAGCAATCCTATAGTACAGGGCAGAACTACCCCTGTGAGTTTTTAGAGTGTAACTGTTTAAGGGAGTTGAAAGCCTCCATCGTTCTTCTGAGGAGCAGTTGGTGGTTTTGAACTGCTGACCTTGTAGATTGCAGCCCAACAAGCACTAAGTCATTAGGGCTCTCTCTAAGTGCCAAAGAACTTCTTTGCAAGCCTGGGTCCTCTACTGTGGACCTCCACATTCGCCTCCTCTCTGTTCCGCAAACATCCAGGGCTTTCTCTTCCTGGGTGTGCTCATCAGTCATACTTGTGTCTGTAACCCTTATCTTCATACGCCACAGTCACCTTCTACCCGACCTCCCGCTTCTACCATGATGCCATCATGCTCCTGTCTCCAGCAGCCTGTCCTCAGTCTTGGTACCTTGAGGTCGCTTGTGTCCCTTGTCTGTTCCAAGAATTGTGGGCTGGGGCAGAGCCCCAGCTGGGTCGGTGCAAGCCCTGCTAGACCCAGTACCTAGCCCAAGGCCAGCTCAGAGCAGGCCACCTGCCACTGCTGGTGGGAATGACAAGCCCAGTTAGGAAAGTGCCCCCGAAGCGGGAGAGACAGCGGCTTCACCATCTGGACCTAGGCCTTCCCCTTCCAGTAGCCGGCCGAGCCTTGGGAAATAGCCACGCTATGGGTTTTGTTGTCCACCTCTAAAGACTGGATACAGGAGGAGGCTTCCTGGTGACTCTGGAGGTGAATCCCAGGAAGAAGCCAGTTCAGCTTGTTCATTGTACTCAGCCTTTCTCTCAGCAGGCCAGGAACTCACAGGAAGGGAGACTGGGTGGTGGTGGAAATGCTAGCCACCATTCAGCCCAAGCAGACGGCCCGTCCTGCCAGCCTGCTTGGAAGTGGCCAGAGTGGAGGAGGCCTGTGGTTCCTTTGGAGACCTGGGTAGCCCACGAGTTTGACCCAGAGGCAGCCGCTGGAACTAGACAGCCAGTGGTTGGGTTCAGGGTCCACCTTGGCACCTCATAGCTGTGGGACCTTGGGCAAGTCCTAATTCTTCTGAATTTCAGATCTATCTTCTGTACAGCGGGTGACAGTAGGGTTTAAGCAGGAGAGTAGAAGCTATTCTTGTACAGATGAGGGCTGATTGGGAGCTGTGCCAGACATGTAATAAAATGCCCAGCATCTGACAAGGGCCGGTAATGGTGGACTGCTCTCTTACAGTATTCTTTTTAAAAACTTGTTTCAGATGCCTTTGTACTGACCAATAGTAACACTTTACGACAGAATAGAACTACCCCTAGTTTCCCAGGCTGTAAATCTTTGTGGGAGTAGAAAGTGGCCTCTTACTCCCGAGGAGTGCTTGGTGGTTTTGAAGTTCTGACCTTAGGGTTAGCAGCCTAATGTGTTAACTCACTGTACTAGCAGTATTTCCCTATTCCTCCCTAGACTCCCCCAGTAGTAACGCCTTACAGCAAATAGTTGATATTGAGTTGATTCCAACTCATGATGGCCCGGTATTTGTCCCGAGTAGAATTGTCTTCCCTAGTTAGCATCGTGGTTACGTGTTGGGCTGCTAAGAGCAAAGTCAGTAGTTCAAAACCACCAACTGCTTTGAGGAAGGAAGATGGGTTTTCTGCTCCCATAAAGAGTTCCAGTCTCAGAATCCCCAGGGAGTAGGAGGGGGGCAGTGATGCCCTGTCCTTTGGGGTCATGATGGGTCAGAATTGACTTGATGGCAGTGAGTTTGGTTTTGGGGTTTTAGAGGGTTTTTAATTCCACATCAGTTTATGAAAATCGTATGCTTTTTTTTCTTACGGCTGCATCGTGTTCCTTCGTGTGGTGGTTTTAACAGCTTATTCAGCCACTTTCTTATGTATGGATGTAAACGTTGTTACTAATATTTTGGCAGTGATAGACAATATAGCAATGAATGACCTTCTGCATATGGATTTTAATATTGTGTTGGAGGCGTCTCTCCAGCAGAGATCCCGAGAAGTAGGAAGGGTAGACCCAAACGTAACTGCTTGAGTAGTGTTGTCAGCTATTGCCCATCCCCACCTCTCAGGATGCCTTCCCACCAGTAATGGATGCGAGTCCCTGTGTCTCCATAACAGTCTGTTGTTTAAAAAGAAAGTTGTTTTTTTTTTTTAAATCCTGATACATGAGAAATATCTGGGCTGTTTTACTTTCCATGTCTGGAATGGGGATTGACTGAAGATTCCTTGGAAAAATGAGGCAACTACTCAAAGGTAACTAAAGATTCACAGTTTTACAAGCCCCATGCATAGGCTGCCAAACTTGTTTGGCCTACTACCCCCTTTTAAGGAAAAAAAAAATTAGCACCCTCTGGCAATTAAGAATGTTTGTACTGTAGCCTATAATCCAGTACAGTCCACGATAAAGTGTAGGTATCTGCTCTTGCAGCCCCCTAGGGTTGTTTTAGCACCCCCTAGGGGGAAGTAATGCCCACTGGGGAAACACTGCATATAACCGAAGGGCTGCTTTGAGGTGGAATTGACTTGATGGGAGGAAGTCGAGTGTTTTGGATATTCTGAATGTGTGTATGAGTCACTTGGCATCTTTTTTGTTTGTGAATTTTATGTTGTTCCATTTTTCTGTTGGGTTTTTGGTCTTTCATCCTTCAGTTTCATACATTTTTTATTATGTTGTTTGAATATTAACCCTTGGTGGCATGTGTTGTGAACAGTTTCTCCCACCCTTTTTGTTGGTGTTGTGCTTTTTGTTCTTTAAAAAAAAAAATCTGTAGCCAAATTTTACAATTCCGTATTGCTTCTGGATCTTTCGCCATCGTTAGAAAACCTTTCCCAACACTGAAATTTGGGGGAAAAGAGGAAACCACCTGGTTTCTTCCGGTTTTATATGGTTCATTGTTTACATTTGGATTTCGATCCATTTGGAGTGTCCGCTCATGTGTGGAGTAAGTGATGGAGCACTATTATCTTTTCCTAAATGGGCGTCCAGCTCCCCTAGCCTCTTTAAACAACACCAGCAACACAAACCTTCACCCATGGATTTGAGATCTGCTGTGTCTTGTGCTCAGTGTCACCGGGAGCCGGTCAAGGCTGGACTTCCTTTCCTAGTTCTCGGAGCTGATGGCTCCCACACCAGCACCACTCTGTTTTCCTGATGGAAGTTCTGTTGGGTTGGGGATGACGTCATCCTCCTCGATCCACAATCAATGCCCAAGGAAGAAAATGATGCACTGTACTGGGCAAATCTGTTGCAAAAGCCCTCTTTAAAGTTTTCACAGGCATGATGACGGTGCATCTGAACCAAGCCATGGTTTTTAGTTGTCTCACCTCCAAGTGGAAACTGGACAGTGAACAAAGAGGCAGAAGATGGGATCCATTTCAGTTGCGCTGGTGAAGAAGCTTGAATGGACCGCTTGAATCATTGGAAGCACGCACAAATCCAGGTTAGAAGAAATTCAGCCGGACCGGTCCTACAAGTGAGGATGGTGAGACAATGACTTGCTTACCGTGGACATGTCAGGGGCAAAGACCAGTGTCTAGGAAAGTCGAGTAGCCACTGAGTCAATTTCAATGCACAGTGACCCTGTGTTCAACAGGTGGTGTTGGTTCCTGAAAGGCATTGGTTGGGAATCAAACCCAGGTCTCCGCACGGAAGGCAAGAATCCTACCTCTGCGCCCGACCAGCACCAGCATTGGGGTAAGGGGGTGGTTGTCAGCTGTTCCTGAGCGAACACTGACTCATGGCGATGCCACTGTATGAGTAGAACAACTCCTTAGGGGTTTCTAAGGCCAAGACCTTCCAGAAGTTGAGTTTTTGTCTTGCCAGGTGCCTCTGAGTTGCCAGCCTCTCGGTTAGTAGCCCAGAGCTGAACCAGTTATGCCAAGCAGGGACCCCGCTAAGAGTATATTCTGGACATGCTGCACCCTTGTGCTCCTGTGGGGAGAGGCTGCCGCAGGCTTGGGTGAAGCCATCCTGCACCCTTGGGCTGGCACACAGGGCCCATTGTTCCACCCGCTGGTGTCCAACAGCTGTAGCATGGCCTGCTGACCAGTCTGTTCCTTGCCTGGCACTGGGCCCTGGCGGCGACCTGCATGCCCAAGCAGCCGGGCTCAGTCCTCAGGGCAGGGCCATCACCAAGCTCGCAGTAGGCCCGGCCCACTGTCCCCCTCAAACAAGTCCAGCTGCAGAGTGGCCTGCCAAGTGGTGCCAACACCAAGCGGCCATCGCCTCGCACAGTGAGATTTGCTCCTCCCCGGTGATTTTTTGGGTGAGGTGATGGTGGTTGTCATCGGCTGCTGTGGCGTTGGCCCCTGAGACATGGTGACTCCGTGCACAGTTCCTGCCAGTGTGGGACGGAGTCCGTGGGATTTTCGGTGGCTGAGTTTGGGAAGTAAATCGCCAGGCCCTTCTTCTTGGCCTGAATCTAGAAGCTCTGCGGAAAGCGGTGTTAAGTATCACAGTGGCTTGGAAGCCGCTGCTGACAGGTGGGTGGTGGTGGCCGGCAGGGAGATGTTGCCGAGACAGTGTGAGATGCTGTCGAGTCCGTTCTGACTCCCAGGGATCCTCTGCGCCACAGAAGGAAGCAGAATCCTGCTTGGTCTTGTGCCATTCTCACCATTGCCAACGCCAGCCCCCGTTGTTGCAGCCGCTGCCTCCGTCTCTCTCCTTGAGTGTGTGTGTCTGTCTGTCTTTCCATCTTTCCCTGATCCTCCGCTTTACCAAGCATGGTCTCCAGGGACTGGTCTCTGCTGATAGCACCTCTAAAGTATGTGAGATGACCACGTCCCACCATCTTTACTTCTGAAAGAGCATTCTGGCTGAACTTCATCCAAGACAAATGTGTGTGTTCTTCTGGCAGTCCACGGACTGTCAGTAGGCTTCGTGGTGAGCCCGAGAGGTTAGGCGTTTGCTAAAAGGCCCTCTGCTCTGTAGCTCTTTCTCTTGCTCATTCGGGAATTCTGGAGAAATAGCCTCGTGATGATGTCAGCGCTTGCTCATTTGCACTTGACTTGCCTGAATAACGTTTGCATCCCTCTGAAGCCTCCCACCCTTGCTCTGCCCCTGGAACCAGCTCAGACCTGGAATTCCCTCCACAGTGGGACAGCTGAGTCTTATCTGTAATCTCCCATGAGAATTTACTGAGCAATACTGCCTCAGTATCACCTGTCCAGGAAATAATTGAGGAAGCGGTTCTATTTAGGGTTGGATTGTTGGGTCAACAGAATAGCCTCTCAAGAAAATGTCCATGAAAAAGACCAGACTTGGCAGGCTGTCTCTGTGGTAAAACACCAGTCTTCTTGCCTGTGGTCATATTAATTTAATCACACATCTGTTCCATAGAGGTTTTTAATGACAAGAACTCCAGCAGACATTGGCTGGACTTAGCCACAGATGTGTGCACTGACAGGGTGCGGAGCATGCCCACAATGGAGCTGCATGAGGCCAGGAGGCAGAAAGTGGGCAGCTCCAGAGGTCTGCCAGGCAGGGGCTGAGGGTCCACTCCTTAGCACAGACAGTTGACGGTGCATTTCCAGCCAAGATCTCGTATCTGGCCCTTTGAGGTTTCTGCCCACCCATCCCTGGAGCCTTGGTGGCGTCATGGGTTACTTGCTGGGCTACTGACCGCAGGCCGGAAACCACAGGGCTCCTTAGGAGAAAGATGTGGCTGTCTGCTCCCATGAAGGGTTACAGTCCTGGAAACTACGGCAGCATCTCTCCCCTGTCCAGTAGGGTCGCGATGAGTCAGAATTGACTCGATGGCTGGTGTGCCTGCAGCAGTGGGAAAGGAGAATGGGGCCGCCTTGCGTGGCAGTGCAGTGGCTCAGAATGAGGAGTCCTCTCTCTTTTGAAAGTGGAGGTCTGTCTGGGTCTCCTAGGGCGGCCAGAGCAAAGTACCACCAAGTGGCTGGCTTTCCAGGACAGAAAGCTAGTGTCCTCTTTTGGCTTTGTTTAGGGGACTAACTGCTCATAGGTACAAGGCTTCTTTTGGCGGCGATGAAGATGCTCTAAAAGTGATGGGGATGATGGCTGTGATTGAGACAATCTGTGATGGAAACCATTCGTGGAAAAGCGGGATGAAAAGATACTTTCTCCGTGAACTTTTTGAAGCCCCCTCGTACAAAGTACCGTTTGGTAGGTTGCGTTGTGTGATAGGTGAATGACATCTCAGTAACCGTGTGGCATAGTGGTACACATGTTGGGCTGCCAGCCGTAATGTCAGCAGTTCGAAATCACCAGCTACTTTTAGGGAGGAAGACAGGACTTTCTACTCTTGTAAAGAGTTAAAGGCTCGGAAATCCACAGTGGCAGTTCTCCCTGTCTTATAGGGTCGCTGTGAATCAGCCTGGAACCCATGGTCGTGAAACTTTGAGAAGCATGGTATGTGGATACTTGGGCAATGCAAATGTTTTGGGTTTGACTGCTGTATTTGGCAGGGTTCCCTAGAGAAGCAAAACTAGGATGCTCATGCTTTTATATATGAGTGAATACGCTTAGTAGTTAAGAGGCATATAACAGCAAATTAGTCCACACAGCAGTACAGAGAGCTCAGTCTGACTCCCTTTCATGGGTCTGTTAGTAGACTGAAGGCCTTTCCAACTCTCATGGCTACTCGTCCAAGGCCAAGGAAGCAGACAGTGGGAAGATGAGGTGGCGAGGTGTAGCAGAGGCCAGTCACACAGCGTGGTGAAGCAGGTCACGGGGTAGCCTCACCTTATGGTGATGTGAGGCGGCTGGCTGGAGGGACAGCATCCGGAGTGGGGCAAGATGAGCTCACAGGCAGCAGACATGGCAGGTGGAGCTGTGCCGTGGCGTAGAGCAGCACGTCACAGCGACCATGGTTGGCTCAGCAAGGTGGCGCAGAGCCCTGCACAACCTCCAGATAGCACTGCCCACATAAGGAGGCAGGGCAGCTGGATGAAGCAGAGTCCTGGTTGGACCTCCAAGGAGAGAGAGAAAGAGAGGCCGGCCTCCAGAGAGCCATATGTCTAGGTTGTGCCATCAAGGGAAGTCATCAGGCTGCGACATAATTGGCAGACTACACTCCACCCAAATCTTCTTACAGGTGCCATGTTAGCCAAAAACGTAACTGTCACAACTACTGATTGAGGGCTTGGTGGTTTGAACCCAGCTAGTGTGGTCACAGAAGAAAGGCCTGGTGATCTGCTTCCGTACAGGTGACAGCCCGGACAACTCTGCAGAGCGGTTCTACTCGGTAACAAGAGGGGTGGGGTGCCACCAGTCAGAATCGACTATGGCAACAGGTTTGTGTTTTTGTTCTTAGATAGTGCATTCATTGTCTGCAGGTGAAAAGTCCAAATCAGGATATGGATCTGGTAACTTCCTTCTGGGCGCTCTGAGGAAGAGTTTCCTGTGCCTCTCCACTGGCTGCCGGCATCTCCCAGCAGTCCTGGAGGTTCCTTGGCTTGTTGACGTATCTTCACGTGGCACTTTGTCCCTGTAGTTCCAGCCCAGTGCTTTTCCTTCTCTTTCCTAAGTGAGGAACTGGCCTGTGGGCAGCAGTTCACCCCCTCCAGTTTCACAAGAGAAAGGAGGAGAATCTCCAGCCCAAGGGTAATTCCTGTGAAGCTGAGGTCAGACATGCCTCCACCCTTCTGGATCCCTGAGCCAACCCCACCCCCCACCACACACAACATTCCAGTTTTCTGCTGGGCTTGATAGTCCACACAGTGCACAGATAATACTCTAAATTATGGGGTTTTAGCAGGGAAGCTAACAGGTTACAAGTCAGGATCAGAAATGGCAAGGATGCAGCAGTTCTTCAGTCAAAACAGCCTCTTCTCTGGGTACCTGTCTCAGGCCCTTACACCCTCAGCCCTGCTCGGACAGGTGCAATCAAACTCCTTTGGTGCTGATACACCCAAGGAGCTCCCCACACTGCGAGCCAGACCCCTACCGAAACGCGCTCAGTTTTACTCATTCTATGAACCACAAAGCCCACTGCTCTGTCTTGTGGTTTTGGTGTTGCCTTCTCTGCTTCGGCTGTGGCTGCTGCCACTTCACACAAGGGTCTCAGGGTCCAAAAGACATGTTCCACTTGAGGCTCTTCTTTCACGATGGTTATGAATTACCCTGTACCTGCTTCCGAGATGGCTCAGCTTATACCAGCAAAGCTAGCCAATGCCCACATCAGGTTTTCTTAAACCCTATTTGTGTGCTCCCACCCCGTGGTTTGGTGGGAGCTATAAAGACTAATTGCTACAAGAGTCATAGCCAGGAAGTCAACTGCACCACAATAGCACACAACTTGGATGGGATTACGCCCTCTTCCAAGACCCTGTTTCCAAACAAGGCCCTGTTCACAGGCTTTAGGGGTTAGGATGTCAGCATTTTGCGGGGGAAGAACAGAATTAAATTCATGACAAGGACCTTCACCAACAAACGAGGAAGAAGACCCCGAGGAGTCTGGGTGCTTTCCGCCAATCATAAACATGATTCATCACACACCCTGCATAGCCCTCATTCCAGCATGGGGGATGGCGCTAAGGTTTCCTAGTTGTGCTTTTGCTGATAGGAACTGGCCTGATATCTGACCATGGCTGCTATGTAGAATTCACTAGAAAAGGACATCATGTTTCATAAAGTAGGTCGGTGAAAATGAGAGATGAGTTGGCACAATAGCCACCACAGTGAACTCAGGTATACCCATCCTCATGAGGATGGAATGGAACAGGGAGACATTTAGTTCTGTTGTACATGAAGTTTCAGGGAACCCTGGTGGTGTAGTGGGCTATGTGTTGGGCAGCTAACTGCAAAGGCAAAACCATGGGTCATTCCATAGAAGCAGGATGAGGCTGTCTACTACTGCAGAGATGTGCAGTCTCTGACATGCACAGAGGCCGTGCTACTCTGCCCTGTAGGGTCACTAAGAGTGGGAATTGACTCAATGGCCGTGTGTTTGGTTTGGGGTTGTGTACATAAGCCAAATCGATGGCAACTAAGCTCACCAACTGAACATGAGTACAGTTGAATGGAAACTAGCCTAGTTCTCTTTTCCTGAATTTGCAGAACTGGTAGCAAACGGGTAACTTCCAAATTTACATGTGCAGAGCTCAGAGAAGCCCGTGTGCCCATGTACCCTCACCGGCCTCCTTTTCCCTTCCAGGGCCCGCTGCTGCTCACCTTTGAGGAGGACCCGCTGCAGCAGCCCTTGGAGCTGGCCGTGCAGCAAGTCTCCAGTGTGTCCAGGTCCGCCCAGGAGAAGGTAAGGGGCAGGCGTGGGAGATGCTCACCTGTGGCAGGCCTTTCTAGACAGGAGGAAGGGCATTGATGCCAGGGGCCAGTGGAGTTTGTCTTAAAGGCAGAGACCTACATGACCAACCACGTCTAGTCCATCAACCATTGAACAGATAGGCACAATATGGTGCGTGTGTGTGTGTGTGTGTGTGTGTGTGTGTGTGTGTGTGTGGTAGGATCTTATCTGACCTTGTAAAGGAAAGAACTTCCGACACACGCCATGACACGGATGGGCCCTGAGAGGACTGCTGAGAGAAAGAAGCATAATGGACAAGTAGCAACCATTTCACTGTTTCAGTGAAATGACCCCTTTTATAATGAAGTGTGCAGAATAGGGGATCTGTAGACATAGGCTTCCCGGGGCTGGGTGGAAGGAGTCTTGGGGGGAAATGGAGAGTGGTTGCTAATGCTAGGCTTCCTCTTGGGGTGATGAGAACATTCTAGATGTGATTGTGGTGATGGTTGCACTACTCTGGATATGGTAAGCAGCATTGACATACACATCTGAGATGGGGGAATGGTATGCTATGTGATAAAATTGATGCAGGTATGCATCACTTAGCGTCCATGATTTGTTCTGTGATATAGGATGCTGTGTGATTTGGATCTTGTACAAATCCCATAGTGAAGGATTTTGTACCAGGGGCCTTATGGAATAAAAAGATAATGGACTTTTCCCACGATGCTTTGAAGTTCCCGTATAGATGTGCCCGTGCACGCATGTGTGTAATACATAAATGTATACTGTACATACTTATGTGAAGGTCCGAAGTGGTTTGCGCAGGATGAGTAACTGCTAAATTGATGGTTTGAATTCACTCAGTCATGCCTTGGAAGAAAGCCCAGGGATGAGTTGGCATTGACTCGACGATAGCTGGTGTGTGTGTTGTGTTGTGTTGTGTTGTGGTGTGGTGTGTTGTTGGCTATAGTTGGGTCTGCTCTCACTCATGGCTATACTGGACATGACAGAAGGAAGTACTTCCTGGACTTGTGCCGTCCTCATGGTCACTTGTGGATCACACCATTGGGATCTATAGGGTTTCCACTGGGCAGCCTTTGGAAGCACCATATATACTAGTGTATACGCCCAGTTTTTCAGCACATTTTTAATGCAGTTTTGTGGTACAATTAGGTGCCTCGGCTGATATTCGGGTCGGCTTATACTCGAGTAAATACTGTAGATTGCCAAAGTCTGTCTTGGTGAACTGAAGTGAAAAGCCCTTCCAAACCCTGCCCACCTGGAGTGACTCCACTGGTCTTTAAAGTCAGGCGGCACAGCTTCCCGCAGCCCAGCCACAAGCAGGCACCCCAGTGCAGCACACTGACAGATGGCCAGGGAACGTCTTCCTTTGGGCGGGGCTGGGTCAGCTGCAGCCCAAGGTTGCAGCCCCGCAGATCTGCGAAGGACTGTGAGCTGCAGCGCCCTGTCTGTGCCCGCTTAAGCCTGACCGTCACAGCGGTAGCTGCGCCCATTTTCCCATGAACTTCCTGAAGCCCCCTCGTTTAGATGGATAATGTAGTGATCTTTCTCTTTTCACAAGCACAGACCACACTGTCGTGAGAGCATGCATGTCGCCTGTCTCCACACACTCACACGAGTTTCTCAGAGGTGCATCAGAGTGCTGGGTCCTAGTGTGTCCATTTCAGCACAACTGGGTGTCCTGAAACAGCCTCCCGAGTGTGGGCCCCAGGCCCTCGGCCCAGCAGCACACACTGTGTTTCCTCAGACTCTTGTCAGTATGCGATCACGCAATGAGAGAATCCTCGGACTGAGTGTGAGGAAGCTTCTGGAAGACCCCAGGCCATGGGGCTACAAGCCTGCAGCAACCAGGCAGGATGTCAGCAGCTACAGAGCTAGAGAGGGAGTGGATAGTTCCGTGCCTGGTCTTGAAGATAGTGGAGCAGAGGCGTAGAGAGCTTCCAGGCTCAGCCCCCAGGCCCTCTGTTTGAGAAGTGACTCTCGGTGCAGGGAGTGCCCCTTACTGCCAAGTAGGGATCGGCTGCCTTGGTAGTGGCTGGTCTCTCTGTGTGTCTCCTGACACTTGTCCAGTTAGGAGAAGAGGGAAGCATGCAGGGCTGGCCTGGGGGTATGGATGAGGAAGCAGTCAGGCCGTGAACACAGTGCAGGCCCTTCGTATCTCCACAGTCAGCCTTACTGAAACAGTGTTTGCCCTCCTTGTCAGGAGTCCAAGCCCCATAGCTGTGAAGGTTGGTGCATGGCTGGAATGGGGTCCTTCCAACATAGGTGCTGGAATCCTGACCCTGGCAGCTGTGGGTGTGCCCTGCTTTGGAAGTAAGCTTGGCTTTGTCTAGGTTAGACCGTGTCAGGCATGTCTGAAACTTATCATCGTTGACAGGTAGAAAGAGCAGTTCAGACACAGAGAAGCTAGCACAGGTGGGAGCAGATGGATGCCAAGTGGCGCTCTCTTAAGGACCAAGGAAGAGTCCCCTTAAAAATGCCGAGACTCCTCCCTGACGATTTCCACTTCCAGGACCAGTGAAGACATACACACACAAGTAAAAATAATAACCCTGGTGGGGCGTAGTGGTAATGCATTGAGCCGCAAATAACGCATTGAGCCGCAAAGCACAACGCCAGCAGTTTGAAACTACCAGCCGCTCTGCAGGAGAAAGGAGAGGCTTTCTGGTCCCGCAGAGAGTGACAGTCCATGAACCCCACAGGGGCAGTTCTGCCCTGCCCTGGAGGGCAGCTGTCAGGGGGAATCGAGTGTGTTTGGAGAGTTTTGAGATGAGTGCTTCGTCCATGAAAACTTGAAGTCCAGAAGGATGTTCAAATCCAAAGGCATACAGCCTTTTATAGAAGTCACCTTTTCTTGGGAGGCCTTTGAGGGGGTACAGAGGCTTAATGCGCTCAACAGCTCATCAACAAGTAAGTAGTTCACATCCACCGAGAGGCACCTCGGAAGAAATACCTGGTGATCCACTTCTGAAAACTCCCTCCGTGAGGCACTATTCTCCTGGGTCAGCGGCTGTCCTCTCGGTCCCACTCTGCTCTTTGTGCTGACCTCCCTCCCCGTGGATCCCCTAGAGCTTTTACAGCCACGGACATGGAAAGGTGCACACGCAGAGTCTGGTTTTGTTCGCTGGCAATAGTTCTTGAGTTTTGTGTTTTCTTGGCCAGTGAGGACGTAAGGCTGGCCATGCTGTGACCTGTGGGGCAGAGAGGGCCACGGGCTGGGTGGACAGGCACTGCCGTACCCTAGGTGGCTGTCCTCTGCCTTGACACGGTGTTGACTTGGGGGAGGAAGGGCCCGGTGGGCTCCTGCCTGGGTAGAGCAGACCCTCATAGCATACAGTGGGGATAAGATTCATTGGGAGCTTGGATCTTTTCAACAGTCCATCCTTCTCTGGAGGATGAGCAGACATCTGAGACAGGCGTGGCGTATTTGTAGGGAGCCTTCTTTTCAGGGTGAGCCCTGGAGGTGTAGTGGTTATGTGCTGGCCTGAGATCTGCAAGGTCCACAGTTTGAAGCCACCAGCTGTTCCGAGGGAGAAAGACAGGGCTTTCTACTCCTGTAAAGACTGACAGTCTTAGAAACTCACAAGGGGCAGTTCTATCCAGTCCTATAGGGTTGCTGTGGGTCAGCATTGGCTCGATGGCCATGAGTTTGGCTTTTTGGTTTGCGTTTCCTTATAAGGACATGGAGCTAATTTGATCCAAGTTTCCTTTGTATAACATGTCCTGGGCAGCAAGTTACTGACACTTGTTCCGGCCCCAATGGGGGTAAGATACCCAGGCCTCTTGTGAATGTTGTTGTAGGATTTGCGCTTCCCCTCCCTTTTAGTAATGAAGCTTCATCCCCTCCCACGTGGGTTCCAGACTTCCTCTGAATTTGATGTCAGCATTCTCATATGCTCTCCCTCTGCAGAATTATTAAGAAGAAATCCCAATTTCTGTCTCCACCCCACCCCACCCCAAAAAACAAAACATCCAACCTCTCCCTGTTGGGTCATTTCCAACTCACAGTGCCCCCACGGGCTACTGAGTGGAGCTCCGCTAGAGGCTATCTTTCCCTGTCATTGGGACAAAGGTTTGGAAAAAGTGCACTCTGAGGATCTCAGGGACACCCATGCCCACCCCCACCCCCTCCAGTCAGAGTGTAACTTTCTCATCTTTGCCACTCGACCTTGGCAAGAAGTAGGGTTGGCATTTGGGCTAATGATAGGGACACGCCTGCCCAAACCCAGGGGGCTCGAGTACATGATCACATCGTTGACAGACCAGATAGGAAGGCAGGCCAGCCCGCGTCTCTGCGCATCTCTGTGAGTGTGCTCCTGGTTCGTGCCTCTTATTCAGCTGCCCTGCTGACCCTCACAAAGGAGGATAAGTCTGCCCTGCTCCCCGGGCCACCCTTCTTGAGCAACCCCCAAAGACCCTGATGCACCAGGGTGCAAATACCTGGTTCCTCAGCAGCCCGCTGCCCCGCAGTGTGTATCCTACGTGCAGAGTGGGTGGTGGTCTTTCCCAGAGAGTCTAATCCAGTTGTTGCTGACAAGTTAATGTTTGACTCGGGGTGCCCCTGTGGCTGCTGGAACTGCGTCCTCGCATTTCCTCGGCTGTTAGTGGGGCACAAGCCGATCTCCAGGCCTTCCTGCCGTGGCATCGCCGGGTAGGTTTGAACCACTCACCTTTAGATCAGTAGTCCAGCACAACTGTTGGTGCCACCCAGGGGCCTTGGGTTGTGCACACTTGAGGGCATTTTCCATCGTCTTGCGGGACTGACAATGGACCCCCTGCCCACCTTGGCTGGCTTAACATGCGCTGAGTCCCCCTGCTCAGGTTTGTGTGGCAAAAGTATTTTCCTAAGGGAGTGTTCTCAGGTGCGGAGGAGAAAGTGTGCTTGCTCAAGTCGAGTCCATCCCCGAACCCTAACTAGTTGTTGCCGAGTTGACCTGACTCACAGAGACCCCATGCGTGTCACATAGCACCATGATTCCCCACCTCTCCAAGGGCTGCTTGGTCAGAAGTGGATTGCCAGGCCTTTCTTCTGAGGTACCTGCCTCTGGGTGGATTTGCACCCCTAACTGTTGGGTTGGTAGCCAAACGTTACCGTTTGCCCCCTGCAGGCACACCTGCAGACCTAGGGTGGCTATGCGCCCAACTTATGGCAGGGGAGGCATTCCCCGTGGGGCTTTCTGCGCATGGCACCATTACCTTTAACCCGGTCTCCAGGGACTCGCTCTGCTGTCTCGTCTAGTCTCAACATGCACAGGAGAAACATACTTCTCTGTGACTTTAATTGCGCCGTGGTGCAAGAGCAACAAGTTTCTACCTACGTCCTCTTTCCTCATATCCTGGGAGAGGAATGTTCCAGAATGTTTGACCCAGAAAAAGGACATTCTTTTCAAGAAAGATTTTCATATGAATTGAAACCACACCAAACCTGCTGTGGTTGAGTAGATTGCGACTCATTAGGGAGCCTGTAAGATAGAATGGGATGGCCCCACGGGCTCTTTAAGCCTCTCTATCTGTGTGGAAGCCATGTGCCTCATCTTTATCCCACGGAGCAGCTGGTGGGTTCGAACCGATGACCAAGGGTTTAACCCCTGTGCCAACAGGGCTCCTTGGTTTTCACATACGGTAGTTAGTGGGGAGGGTTTTGTTTTTGTCACAGAAAATCCCACACCTACACAAAAGAAGAGGGAGACCCGAGTCTCACTGACCCCATGTACCCCTCAGCCAGGTTCAAGTCAGCGGTCTCCTTTCTCTGTCTCCCCAGCAGCTCCTCCAACCCCTGGCGTTGTTTGGCGCGGTTCCAGACACTGCCCCGAGACACTTCATTCTTCTGTTAGTCCCATTTCACAGGGACCTGGGCGCTGGCCTTTTCTCCACAGGAGGAGTCTTGGCTCTCCCTCTGCACACAGTCAAGCGTTTCTCTGCCCACCCTCAGGACCCCGGGTGAGGGCCACCGCTCTTCCAGGAAAACTTGGCAAGAATCAGAGTTTGGGCAGTGATGCCGTGATGGGGGCGCTCTGCAAAAGACAGGCATGATAAGTGTGTGTCCGAACTTACCTGCCCTGCTTATTCGGAAAACTCCAAGGGAACTGTGGGGCGCTTGCCGCTCAGATGCTGCACGTGGCAGGGCTTTCACCACGTGGGGCTGGGTATCCTGTGAGAAGTTCACGTGATTTCTCTTTTCAGTGCCTTTTCTGAATTCATGGAGCGTTCTACTGGTCAAGTGATGGGCCAGCTCCTGAAGGTTTAGATAAAAGTTGTAAGTCTCCCCGTTTGAGGGAGGTGGGAATCCAGGGAGATACCGGTTAGATACAGGCTTGCTTGGGGCACTGCCTTCTCTTTCAGCCACAGACCGGTGCCTGGTCCGTGAAACACAGTCCCCTCTGTGGCCTGGTGGTGAGAAGGGGTCTGTGTACCTGTGTGGGGTCCTGCATGTCACCTCCCAATCGTGGTTTGTGATGGCACCGTGATGGTGACCCAGCCCGAATGAAGGGCTCTTAGCCTTTCTCAGTTGCCATTCACAACACCCTCTGCCATCATCAGCTTCATGCCTGTGGTCCTTAGAAACAACCCTTAGATGCACACAGCTTACCTCACTTGGCCAAGGGACTGCTTCAGCCAGAGGAAGTGGTAGAACTGTAGATTCAGCCTCCAGAGACAAGCACTTACTACTACATGCAGCATGCAGGGCATGTTACTATTAGTATTTTGCATTAGTATTTCACTTTAACTCTGACAGCCACCACTGCCACATTACCACCAGCAGCTTCAACACAACTACAACCATCATTACCTCCACCATTACTAACACCTCAACTACCATTGCATTCACTGCAGCCACTGCTTTATTTCACCTCCACCACTGCTACTACCACCTCCATCAATAACTAGTACTTCTACCACCATTACCACCATGGTCACCTCCATCATTACTATTACCTTCACCACCACCCCCTACCACTTCCACTCCCCCCACCACTCCACCTCCTCCACCCCCACTCCCCCTTCTCCCACCATCACTGCCACCACCTTTATCGCCAGTATCCATCTTCTCTGCACCAGCACCACCATGAAAGAGGCGGTGAAGCCAAAGAGAACTGCACAGCCATACCCAAGCTTTGCTCATGTAAAGCCATAGTAACAAACACAACTTGAGCACTTGGGTGGAGTTTTCTAGCCAAGTCTTTATTTTATGTTGCACATAAGAGGAACCCATAGCTTACATTGGGTGTGTATTGACACAAAACACTGGGTGTGTTTTGGATGCCATGTGGATGTCTCCAATCGAAGACTGCATGTTACACATTTACAAACTGAAATCTACTCTGAGACCATTTGGATCTCCCCTGCTTTCCCCATACTTCAATGACCTCCTTTGTTTGCAAGGGGAACCAACATAATTTCAACAAGAGTCCGTCTCTCTAGTTGCTAGGAGGAAACTTGATTGCCCACGTCTTTTGTTTATTTGTTTGTTTGTTTTTTGGCCTCACATGACCTGAAATTCTAGCTATCCCACTAGCCTGGTATGTATGCTAACATGCTACTTGGTTGTGAAATTGTTTTGAATCAGGGTCTTCCCAAGGGGAGGCTGGGACATTCCTCATTGGAGACCCACCCTTTGGAGATGGAATGCAGATACTGACCCTAAATAACAGAAGGCAGAGGTGGAAGTATTGGCCAGATTCCTGGGGATTTCTGGGCTAAGTCAGCCTGGCCCTGCCTTGGAGAAAACAGTAGAAGGAGTCCCAGGTACAGCGATGCTTTGTCTGTCTGTTAGAAAGCACCGGACACTTCGGGTGGGGGCGGCCCAGTGGCATGGCCCCCAAAGGGGAGCACCGACTTGGGAGGAGCCTGCTTCCTTCCTTCCTTGCATTTTACATGAAGTCTCTTCTATGTGTCTTTACACAGAGTGCCCCCCAAAATGTTCATTCACAGATGTTTAACATAAGGAGCGCCCACTTTAACCCACCCTTGAGCCCTGGTGGCATAGTGAAGTTACAAGTTGGTCTGCCAGCTCCCAGGTTACAAAGCACCAGCCGCTCTTTGGGAGGAAGAAGCAGCCCACAGGGGGCAGTTCTGCCCTGGCCTGCAGGCCCGTTGTGAGTCAGCACTGACTCTTTGAGTCTCTGTTAGCAATACCTTCTGCTAGTGTCACAGGGCTGAAAGGCCTCTGTCCCTTTTAAGGCACAACATTAACAAAAGGGGTGAGGCTGCTAGGGATGGGGTATCAGAGTGGAAGGAGTTCTAGAACCCAGAGAAAGGAGCCTGGGGCACAGATACCACCCCTCCCTCCCCCGCAGCCTCAGAATACCATCAAATAGGCCATCTGCCATCCTTCCTTGAAGCCCAGGTACCGCAGGCCATCCCCACCCCCACCCCCAGCCTCAGAATACCATCAAATAGGCCATCTGCCATCCTTCCTTGGGCTTGGCCACCATCTCATTTTTCTGTTTTATCTCAGACCACTGAGAGGGGGCCTTGTAAAAATTATATTGGCATGTGTATATTTTAAATCCATGGACAAATAGGGTTAACTTTATAGATGTTCTGATAGTATTTAGCTTATTAAATTGAGAAGTAAAAATAAAGCCCACTAAATCTAGAGCCTTTTTAGGTGAAAAGCCAGTGTCTTTTTGGGTGGAAATCAGAGAAGGAAAACTAAAATATTTTCTCCTAGAACGGGTGATAGAAACGTGGCCAGACTTTACGCTATCAAAGGCAGAAAGCTTGTGAGACTTAGGCAAACAAGGCAGTCCCAGCCAGTCCCGGCTCTCACAGGTTTCTCTCTCTTCCACGTTCGAGTTGTGGTAGCCCTGTGATTTAATATTGGGCTGCTAACCACAAGGGTGGCAGTTCAAACTCACCAGCCACTCCGCAGAAGAAAGATGAAGCTGTCTACTCCATGCAGGTTTGCAGTCCCAGAAACCCCAAGGAGCAGTTCTCCTCTGTCCTATAGGGCAGCTTTGACTCGGGATGGGCTTCATGGTATGGATTGTGCTGTCTTAGAGAACGTCTGCAGAGGTGAGGAGAGTACATGAGGTTGGGAAGGATCTTTGACTTTGAACACCCAGTGATCAGTGAAGAGTCCTTTCTTGTTGTTGTTGAGGTCTTTCCTTGAGGTGTTATAAAATGTGATTAGAGCGGAAACGATTACATGACATAAGCCTCTTGGATGCGTCTCCTCGGGTGTATTGCAAGTGCTTTTCACAGACACAGGTAATTACCTGCTTCGTTCTCCGGCATGTTGTACGAGAAGAAAGAGCTGAGGCATCTGCCCAGAAGTTTGACACTGAAGGCAGGTGGAGATGGGAGAGTGGGCTTTGTAGCTATTACAGGATATTGTTGGCAAGCAGTAGCCTTGCTGAGAATACCTCAGCCTGGAATTTGGCCTCTGTAATTAAATAGAGGACAGTGGCTTCTGGATAAGCCCTATTTGCATAGGTATGTGGCTATTTGATTTTAAGGTGTGCACCAGAAACAGGAGTGAGCTCACAGGTGATGGGCATGAAGGCCTCCCCCACTCTGTTAACCAGGTTACAGAGAAAATGAAGCCCACAATCTTCCAAGCTTACCTGCACATGGTGGTTGAATGGGCCACATCCTACGAATGTCTTTGCCAGGCTTCCTTCTCTCTCGGAATTATTTTTGGAAGTAGATCTGCCCGGCCTTTCTTTCTAATCTGCCCTAGCTCCACTGAAACCCGTCCTTGGTATTTGGTGAGTATTTGAAATACCAGTGGCATTGCCTGTGGCATCGCAGTCACACACAGGCCACCACAGGACAAAACCAGAAAAAGCCGAACTCACTGCCATCGAGTGAATGCCGACTCATAGCGACCCTATAGGACAGGGCAGAACTGCTCCCGTGAATTTCCAAGACTGCAGCTGTTTACGGGAGCTGAAAGCCCCGTCTTTCTCCTGCAGAGTGGCTGGTAGTTTCGAACTGCTGACTTGTGGATCACAACCCAACCCTTAATCACTATGCCACCAGGGCTCCTTACCACAGTACAGAGCAGGCCAAAACAGGCAGCAGAAGCCCGAAGCGCTTCCTCTCTGATGGAAACCAAGTGTTCCCAGGCCCAAGCCCTTAACGCCCTTAGTGTTAATTTGGTGCTCCCGGGCGCTATACTTCCAACTCCTCACCCTGTGTGGTCCCCTCCCGCTGCAAAACACTCTCTTACAGTTCATGCTCCGTGGCTGGATTTTGTAGTGGTTCATAAAATTCAGGAGCGTTTTTTGTTTGCCCCAGGAGAACAAGGCCTTCTACTCCTGCACGGAGTTACAATCTCGGAAATCCACTGAGGCTGTTTTACCCTGTCGCTGTGAGTTGGCATTGGCTCGATGGCGGTGAGCTTGGGTTTGGGGTTTTGCTTGCCTTGGGAGAGCGCTTTAAGAAGAAAGCAGGCAGGCTTAACGATGGGCTCTTTTCGAGGGCCACCACCCATCTGCCAGTGTGTCCAACCTTGGTGGCTTGGGTGTGGTTATCGTGCTGGAAGCAAATCGCCGATAGTTTAGATGCCAGCAGGGTCATTCATGGTGGGGGTTTCAGTGGAGCTTCCAGACTTAGACTAGGAATGAGGATTTGGGGATCTACTGGGAAAAAATTAGCCAGTGTAAATCCTACAGATCCCAGAATAGTGCCCAACCTCCTGCTGGGCGATGGACTCCTTCGGTCGAAAGGCACTGAAAATAGACAGGGGCTGGTTCCACCATGTGGATCATGTAATTAATGCCGCTGAATTACACAGGTGGAAAATGTTGGTGCGTGGCACAGTTTTGGCAATCTACTCACCACAATAATAAAAATAAATGAATCCTCTGTATCCGTGTACACAGATAGACACAGGGCCTGCAGCGAGTATAACAATGATTATGAACATGGCCCGGGGCCAGGCAGCATATGATTCTGTTGTAGGAGTTGATGCCAGGGACACTGGTTTTGGGTTTTCGAAGAGTTTCAAGGAAGGCCCTCAGTGAGATGGACCGACTCTGGACTAGATGGACTGACTGACACAGGTTGGTGCAGCACCAGGCAATGTTACGTTCTTCGGAGTGACACAGGGTTGCTGTGAGCCCAAAGAGGCTCAACAACCCCTAGCAACGTCAGCATGCCTGCGGCCTAAGTCTTGGCGTTGCTGAGTCTGCTCTGGGGCCATTGGGGTTGCTCTCCTCTTAAGCCAAGTTCCTTGTCGCCACCAGAGGTAGTCTCCATTGTTGCTAATTAACTTTTAAAATCACCTACTGGTTTCTAACAACTTCAGAGAGAGACACCTAACAACCCAAGCCAGTGAAAATGTAGAGATTGTAGTTATATGATTTCACCTAGTTGAGGTTCTCTGTGGAGGTAAGTTGGCAATTTAAGAATGGATTCCCATGAATACTCTTGTGGAGCAACAGCCTCTGGGGTCCGGATGAGGATCGATACCTGCTAATCAGTATCTAGTAGATGTCAGCCTTTGGCAACTGAGTACCCAGGAAGCCCAACTATCTGCACTGGTTTCCTATATAAGCAGTTGGGTGATCCTGCACTCCGGGCTCGGCTAGTGGAGGCCCCACCACTGTGCAGGGGAGAGAGATGCCACTCCCCATTACGGTCAAATCTTAATACTCTCAAAGGCGATTACTTGCATTGAAAACCTCCCTTGCGTTTTTGCCCTCATCCGTTTGACAATGGGACGTTACCATTTATTTGGGACAGCGGCTGGCCCTGGCAAAGGGTTGAGCCTTAGTCGCTGTCTCTTCTGGTTGGCCCCATAGGAGCTGCAGTGGCCATCAGTCCAAATGCTCTGGCAGGTCTGCATTTTTATTTTAATTAGCAGCCTTTCTCTGGCTGCACTTGGAGAGGAAGACATGGCTGGTCTGTGTGACTGATTCTATTTAGAGGTTTGGGAAACGAGCGGGTGCTATGTGTTGCCATTTACATGGATTTTATTAGCTGTTGTAGAGTCTGTGCCAGCTCATGGCGTCTTTGCCCTGCTTCTTGCGTCTTCAAGGTCATCGCCGTGTTTGAGCCCATTCTTGTGGCTATTGAGTTCTCCCACCTCATTGACCTTCTGACTTGCCTCCAGTAATTAACCCCTTCTGATGACATGCTCAGTGTAAGCGAGGTCTCGCCATCCTTGCTTCTAGGGAGCACTCAGCTGCCCTTCCTCTCAGACTGATGGTGGATCAACACGTTGGCCCATTCAGTGATCTCAATGACTGTCCTGGCATGACTTAACTGATTCATGGTGAGCCAGAAGTTAACATGCTTCTCACCTTTTTAACCAATTTCTTGGGCTATTTACATATCAAGGAGCGGGTGGTAGAGATGCTTCCTGTGGAATTCTCACACAAGGGAACCACACACCTTTGTGTCAGAAGCAATTAAGCCCTCAGTGTCCTGCAAATCCTGATGGACTTGGCATACAAGGTCCTAGAGCAGCAGTTCTCAACCTGTGGGTCGCGACCCCTTGGGGGGGGGGTCTAATGAGGGTTGCCTGATTCATCACAGAAGCAAAATTACAGTGATGAAGTAGCAATGAAAATACTTTTATAGTTGGGGGTCACCACAACATGAGGAACTGTATGAAAGGGTCACGGCATTAGGAAAGTTGAGAACCACTGATCTAGAGAAATAATAGAAGGGACCGAGTCATTGTTTTTACTATCAGCAGTGGAAGCCTGGGTTGGTTGAGGCAAAAGACGGTGAATTTTCTCTATGCCCTTGCCATGTTTGTGTGTAACTCATCCAGGATCAAAATATGCCCCCCCCACTCCCCCCAAAAGAGATTGTTTAAAGATCATTTCTTTTTAAAATGAAAAGACACTTCTTATGCTAACATTTTCTTGTCCCAAGTATACTGTGTAGATGCAGTGTACTGTGTACTGTGGAGACGCAGTGATGTAATGAGGGTCTGTAGCTCATCCATGTCAGTCTTGGATGAGAGGGATGTCAACCAGAGCGAGTTGAAATAAGGGTTGTGCAACTTTGTGCCAGTATCGAGAAGAGGCAAGATGCTTGTTGTTTTTTGATAGATCTAAGTGATTTTGGGCTTTGAAAAAGGTCAGAGATTACATTTTTATTTCAGGGGGGCAGGTAAGCAAGCTGGTAGACTTGCTACAGAAGAAGAAAGTTAGGTAGAGGGCATAATTAGGTGTGGAAGGAGAAAGGGAATTAGCTAGGCTGTGAAGAAGGAAAAAGTGGAAATGTTCTATCCCTGAATTTTGTGTCAAAATAATATTTGGATAAGCTTTCCTATTTACACTAGAGAATTAAAGAATTTTCTCTTCCCTCCCTGCAGTGGGGGTCAGCAGCTTCTTTGGAAAGGCTGGGTATCAGTCTTGCCTCAGCTGTCCTGATGATGTAGTTTTTAAAAAAAATCATTTTACTGGGGGCTTGTGCAACTCTTATCACAATCCATACATCCATCCATTGTGTCAAGCACAATTGTATATTTGTTGCCCTCATCAGTCTCAAAACATTTGCTTTCAACTTGAGTCTCTGGTATCAGTTCCTCATTTTTATCCCTTCCTTCCCCACCATCCCTCCCTCCCTCCCCCATGATAATTTATAAATCATTATTTTTCCATGTCTTACACTAACTGATGTCTCCTTTTACCCACTTTTCTGTTATCTGTCCCCCAGGGAGGGGGGTTATATGTAGATCATTGTGATCAGTTCCCCCTTTCTCCTCCACCTTCCCCTGTCCTTGCTGATATGACTACTCTCATGATAGGTCCTGAGGGGTTTATCTGTCCTGGATTCCCTGTGGTGCCAGCTCTTATCTGTACCCGTGTACGTGCTCTGGTGTAGCTGGATTTGTAAGGTAGAATTGGGGTCATGATAGTGGGGGGAGAAAGCATTAAAGAACTAGAGGAAAGTTTCATGTTTCATCGGTGCTAGACTGCACCCTGATTGGCTCGTCTCTTCCTTGTGACCCTTCTGTAAGGGGATGTCCAATTGTCTACAGATGGGCTTTGGGTCCCAATCCGCACTCCCCCTCATTCACATTGATATGATGTTTTGTCGTTGTTCTGGGTCTTTGATGGCTGATACCTGATCCCATCAACACCTCGTGATCACACAGGCTGGTGTGCTTCTTCCATGTGGACATTGTTACTTCTGAGCTAGATGGCTGCTTGTTTATCTTCAAGCCTTTAAGACCCCAGATGCTCTATCTTTTGATAGCCAGGCACCGTCAGCTTTATTCATCACATTTGCTTATGCACCCATTTTGTCTTCAGAGATTGTGTCGGGAAGGTGAGCATCACGGAACGCCAGGTTATTAGAACAAAGTGTCCTTGCTTTGAAGGAGTACTTGAGTCGAGGCCCAATGTTTGTCTGCTACCTTAATACTTAACATATAAATACATGTATATTTATCTATTTCCCTATCATTATATATAAATATACATGCCTGTATTTAGACCTTTATAAACATCCACTTGCCTCCTAGTTCTTTCCTCTATTTCCTTTTACTTTCCTCTTATCCCACTATGTTTAGCCTTTATCCAGGTCTCAGTAATTTCTCTCTGCTACATTGCCCTTGATCAAACCCTACCAGCCCTCCTCACCGTAGATATTCGATCCCTTGTGCCTGGGTTTGTTAACACCCACTTTCTTTCCCGACCTCCCCCTCTCCCGTGCC
>NW_022111372.1:35272504-35279207 GCF_000313985.2 Echinops telfairi | reverse complement strand
TCTTATCTAGATAGACATGCAGAGACAATAATAAGCCCAAACACACGACAGGAAAAAACAAAACAAAAGAACAACAAAAACCAATGACAAAAGAAGGAGAGCCTATAAATATGTCTAGATCTGTTTGTTGACATTTTGGAGTGTTTTCCAGTGAAGTCTGATGAGGTGCCATACCTTGGCCCCAAAGCTGATTTTTGGTATTGCCTGGGGACTTCATTGCTCTGCTCCCCTTGCTGCTCTGTTGCATGCCCTTAGCATTTCCCCAGAGTGGTGGGGTCAGATTGGGCACAATTCCAGCACTGTATCTCCAGTGTTGTCCCTCGAAGTACTATGGGCCAATGAGGTGGGGCGCAATGTCTCGTGGTGGGGCTGGTCCTATGGTCCTCTCTGGGCATTGGCTGCTCTGAGCAGGAATAGTGTCCTCGGGGCTTGTTGGGCCAGGATGTGTTCCACTCTCTCTCCTTCCCTCTTTATTTGCTCCTGTGTGCTGTGATCAGACGTGCCCCTCTCCCTGAGCTGTAGCTTCAGTACTGTCCTCTGAAGTGAATTCTTCTGGGGGAAGGGGCGTGGATGACATTGTTTTGGCTAAACACACAGAGACCTTAAATGGGGGACCATCCCATTATCCAGTTCTCAGCATGCCTCTGCCCTCCTCCCTCCTCCCTAGCAGGTGCACACCTAACACCTGGATGGTTAATTGGACAGTGTGCTGGCTTGGCATTCTGACAGGGTTGGTTGCTGACCCCTCATTCTAGAAGATATGCTCCTGCAGAGAGGATCATATTGTAGATACCTGTTATTTCTCCTTTTGGTGATAGCTATAAAAACCATCCCTCTAAAATGCTGTGTGATTACAACAGGTCTCTGATTTGCTCTGATTTGGCTTATTCCAGATGCCACTCTTGGTCTGAATCTTATAGGTTCTTAAATCACCATGTGTTCTTATTACTCTATTTTTATTACTGTGTAATTGTATAATAATGTGGTATATTTATGCACACACATACAAGGGGGTTAGCCCCCCCCCGCCAAAAAAAAATCCAGAAAAGCTCTGCTGGGTGGAGCTTTCTTAGTACACATTGTTTTCCCACTAGGCGAGCATGGAACAACTTGAGTTTGTGCACCCAGTGGCATCACCTGGGACAGTTTTATCTCTGGTCACAGTGAATTTTTTCGTGAAACAGTTTTGCTTGAACCTTGTATTTTTGTAATGGCCAATTTAAAAGAACAGATTGTGGCTGTGAAATTTTGTTTCCTGCTCTGGAAAAATGCTGCAGAAACTTGTGCTATTGAACACAGCTTACAAGGACAGTGCTATGGAAAACACTCGTGAATTCATTTCAAAAAAGGTGAAATATTGATTGACAGACCTCATTATGGATGACCGTCAACTTCTGGAATGGATGAAAATGTAGACTCTTAGTGCTTGTAGACTCTTGGAGTTTGTTTTACCAGGTGAGACTGTTAAGCATGCTTTCTATTTAAAGGTTCTGAAAAGGTTGTGTAACAGTGTTCCACAAAAAAGGCCTGATTTGTGGCAGATGGGGGACTGCTTCTGCCACCACGACCATGCACCTGCTCAGATAGCCATCTCAGTGGCCACTTTTGGGCAAAACCCAGCATGCCTCTCTTGCCCCACACACCTTCTCACCTGACCTTGCTCTGCGCGACTTCTTTTTGTTTCCACAAATGAAGAGGGACATGAAAAGAGAGCAATCTGATGACATAGAAGAGGTGAAGAGAAAAAAATGAGGAAGGGTACTGTCAGCCTTCCCAACAGATAAGTTTGAAAAATGTTTCCAAGGATGGAATTGCAGATTTGACAAATGTATTAAGTGTAATGGAGAGTACTTTGAAGGTGAAAAGGCCGTTTAGTACAAGAATACAAATACATAGTGTTATTTTTTTAAATCCTTTTTTGCGGTGGAGGGATACTCCCTCATACATTTCATATACTCTTTGAATTAGCCTTACATATTGAAAACCACGATCCAGGGGCTTAGGTGAAGAGCAAATGTTTTGAGAATGATGAGGGCAACGAATGTACAAATGTGCTTTGCACAATGGATGTCTGTATGGATTGTGATAAGAATTGTATGAGCCCCTAATAAAATGATTTAAAAAAAAAACACCACGATCAGCTAAAGATATTTTTATAGAAACAGTTTCTTGTCCTGAGTGTGTTTTTCAATTGCGTGTGTGTTTTGAGACATTGTAACTTGTTTTGAAGGCTCATTTCTTTGGCAAGAGAACAGAGCTGAAGACTTTACTTTCATGTACAAATGTGGACATGCAGAAGGAATAGAATCATGAAGCAGCCGTGAAAGAGACAAGTCTGCGTTCCGTGTGTCAGGAGCAAACCACTCGATCGTGACCAGGCCGCGGTGGGCGCTGGTGGTAGTTGTGGGCTTGTTGGCTTCAGCTCATGATGACCTTCATGTACAACAGAACAGCTGTCAGCCTGGTCATCGCCGGCGGGCTGGAGCCCATCACTGCAGCCGTCCAGCTCCCCGAGGGCCCCTGTGCACCCCTGCGCTTAGTACATCACCGAACGTGATTCGCTCCTGAGAAATCCGCCAGGAGGAGAAGATTCCGGCTGCGCTTCTCGTTCTTACAATATGATATCGTAGAAGAGGTGTGCGTCTGCTTGTTAGCATTCTGGTCCCTGCTAACTTAAAAAGCCCAGATGGGTTGACTCTTTGGCTTCCCCTTGCCCCCCTTGGATAACGCTTTATCTGTTCTCATGTCCCTTAAGGTGGTGTCCTGTGCCGTGGCTGGTGAGGCCGTACAGTTCATCGTATCTGCTCTGTCAGCCTCCTCTGAGGGTGCCGGCCGCCGGCTCTACAACGTCAGGCTCGGCCCATTTCGTTTACAGGTGAGTTTTTCTTTTTTATGTCCCGGGAAAGCATTCCTAGAACTTGTAAGATAAACGAGGTTCCGTGATACATGAGGTGAATACTGTGTTGTCGTTAGCAGCCTTTCACTTCATAATTTTCCAGCTGTAAGCTTCCACATCACTTTGATTCTATAGGAAATTTTTTTTTTAATGTATATACACTCTGAAGCGTGCTGACAACATGAGGGGCTGGGCCAGACCTGCTTGGAGAGCCAGTCAACTTGTTCCCCCCCTCTCGTTTTCTTTACTGCAGCATATGCCAAATACAATTTTCCTTTCCTTTAAAAAAATCATTCTATTGGGGGCTGGTACAGCTCTCATCACAATAATACATGTCTCCATTGTGTCAAGCACATTTGTACATTTGTTGCCATATCACTTTCAAAACATTTTCTTTCTACTTGAGCCCTTGGTATCAGCTCCTCATGGGTTTTATTTTTCAAAGCAGCGCTGGTGGCAAAGGGGGTATGTATTGGGCTGCTGACTACAAGTCCAGTGGTTTGAACCCACATGGGAGAAGGTGGCGGCTCTCTGTTCCCATAAAGAGCCATATTCTCAGAAATCCACAAGGTCAGCTTTAATCTGTCTGCTAGGGTCACCATGCGTCGGAATGGACGCGGTGGCAGTGAATGAGTGAGTGAGTTAGTCACATCTGGGTGTGTGTGGATGAGCGATATTAGCTTATTTCAGCTATGTGTACAGTATCATATAGTATAACTCAATGTATAATAATATGAGAGGGATATGTTTGTGGGAAAATTCCATTCTCTTTCCATTCTACTTTTCCATGAACTCACTGAAGCCCTGTGTTAGACTAGGGAGACTAGAGAAACAAAATTAATAAACACTCATATTTTATAAGAGGGGGTTTTATCTAAAGGGTAATTGTACATTAAGCATCCCAACCCAGGCCAGTCCAAGCCCATAAGTCCGACATTAGCCCATATGCCTGACATCAATCTACAAAGTCTTCCTCAAACTCACAAAACCCATGCAATGACGTCGACTGCAGGAGGAAAGCCAAATCAGTGAACGTGTAAGCATCTCAGTGCTGACAAGGTCTCCATACGGCTGTTCCAGCACCCAGGGCTGCATCAGGATAGGTCCATGTGGCTTCTCCTCAGGGATGTCTCACAGGAAGTGCCCCTTGCCAGTGGAAGCAGGGAACTAGCTAAGGCAGCCACAACTGGTCCAACCATTAGAGAGCAAGAGACCAGACAGGCAATGCTCGCCGAGCCATTTATCTCTCTGCTCTTCAATTAAACTGCCCTTCCATGAATCCCACCTGTCTTCATCGGCCAAGTTGGCACAAGAACATGAACCATCGCAGCCCCTTGTATAGTACAGAACAAGGAAGACGCCAAGGCCATGCCTTGAGTGGACTCCAACCTCTGGCGAGTCCCTGTGTCACAGAGTGGAACTGTGCCCATAGGGTTTCCCCAGCTGTCTCCTTTGCAGAAGCAGGTCACCAGCCCTTTCTTCCACCCCATGGTACCCCTGCATGGGTTTGAACCACTAACCTCGAGCTTAGTAGCCGAGAGCATAAGATTGCTACCCCTGAGGAGCCTTCAAGCTGTCCTGAGAGGATCACAGACACCCTCTGAGGAAAGGCACACACCCTGAGGTTGTGTGGATTGTGTACCCTGTGCTTGCCATTTTAGCGAGTGCAGCCGGCACTCAGATGCAGCTCTGGTCTTAGAGCACAGTTGAAAAGCAGTCTGCGGGTCTCCTGCCAAAGCAGAGAGCGATGCTGAAGACGTGGTACACTATTACTGCCGCGGCCAGAACCACTCTTTTCCTCTGATAGTCTGCCAAGGACAGCAGTCCCGGTGCCTGGGGTGGTAGTGCCTCCCACGGCCTGGCTGGTGGGGAGGGGAGGGTGACACGGTTACCTGTGGAAATGGGAGAGAGTGCATTCTTCCTGTAACTAAGTAGAACCGTGGGGCAGCAGGGACGCCTTGGGTGGCCAAGTGGTCTACATGCTCAGCTGCTGCCAAGGAAAGGTGGGAGGTTTGGGCCCAAGCAGAGATGCTTCAGGAGAAAGGCTTGGTGACCAGTTCTCAAAACCCAGCCGCTGACAGCCGTGGAGCGCAGTTGCACACACACAGCCAGGGTCCCCGTGAGTGGGTCGGGGTTGACTGAATGGCATCATTCACTCAGAGGGGGGCGGGGAGTGGGGGGGAGGGGGGAAGCCGGGAGTCGGCACTTCCCACGCCCTATTCCTAGTTTCCGAGTTGAAAGTCTCTGAGCCTCTCAGAGCTGTGTCCAATGCCACTCGTTCCTTCCCTTTTCTGGGAGTGCTGGGAAGAGGCTCGCCTCCTGGTGCACCTGGGGTGTCGGTAGAATTCAGGCGTGAAACCAAGGCCCCGTGCCCTTGCTGACTAGAGAAGGAGGGCTGGCCCAGGCTTCTGAAGGCGGCCACCTGCGCTCCTTGGCTCGGGCCCTTCCCTCCACCTTCAAAGCCAGTGACTGAGTCTCTTGCCGCACCGCCGTGCTTCCCTCCCATGGCTGTGGACTCCTGCGATGAGAGTGGACTCACGTGGGTAACCCAGACCTCCTCCTGGCCTGCCCCTCCGGAGCAGCGGCAGTCTCGGGTCACTTCAGGTGACGTGCTCACAGGATCCAGGGATGCCGGCCACAGATGTGGTTGGGTGAGGTGGGATCAGAGTGGAGGCTCAGGAAGAGATGACATGACTTCTGGCCAGCTCTGCCCACTCTCTGGAGGGCTTAGGGGCAGGGGGCTTCCATGGCCAGGACTAGAAGTAGAGCACCCTATTTCTCTTCTCTTACTTCCCCTCCTTTCTAACTCAAAACTGCTATGGAGTCTATTTGGACTCAGTGATTCTGCAGGACAGGGGGATTGCTCCTGTGGGTTTCAGAGAAACCATATCTGTTAACAAGAGTAGAAAGCCTCTTTTCTCTCCCGCAGAGAGGCTGGAGGATATGAACTCTGGTTCCCAGCCTGACACGTAATCACTGCACCATACCTGGTGATGCTCCCAGAGAGAGATAGGCAAAGCACAGCGGATTGTTCATTTGAAAGACTGCTAAGTTATGATGGCATCTGGTCTTCAGCCACAAACATTGAAGTTCTTCTCCTCGGGTGGGCTGAGACAGAGGAAGGCACTGGGCGTGGGGCTGGGGTGGGGTACAGTAGGGAAGGTGAAGGTTGAAGGGAGTGTAGGATTTCCCTTTCAATTTTGAAATGACATGATATGCCAAGAGGGAGGCTAGACAATTTTCTGTGAAAATTAATGCACATATGAACACACACAAACATCACATACACACAGTCTCACATATACATCTTTACACAGACACACGTGTATACAACATACACACCAGACACATACCGCACTCACAAGATAGACACATCACAAACATCCACATCCACAAACTTTCATCAGACATACACCCTCCACAGACACCCCCCCCCTCACTTATGCTCACACACACACAGACATATACATCTCCACACACAGTGCTCGCATACACACACAGAAACAGAACATGCGCAACCACATGCACCACACTCGGAGCCACATACGTCCACCATATACAGACAGTCACCTCCATACACCGTAGTCTCCCACATGCACATGCACACATGCATATAGACAGATACTTTCGCTCGCTCCCATACTCAAAATACTCTCATACACGCAACACACTCACACACACACAAGGGTCAGTAACAAAGCACTGCGTTCCAGTTCATGCGTGCACTGGAGCATTCCCAGTGAAGCACGTTTCAGGCGTGCCTCTGATGAGCGGTGGCTGCGTTCCAGTTCATGCGTGCGCTGGAGC
>NW_022111372.1:35267100-35271064 GCF_000313985.2 Echinops telfairi | reverse complement strand
ACACACACACACACACACACACACACACACACACACACACACGCTCTGATACAGAGAGCCCATCTCTAAGAACTTATCGGCTTTCTCTTGCACAGCTGGAGCTGCACATGCAGGAAAAGAGAGAGGACATCCCGGTCCAGTGGTCCTTCATCAGTGTGCCAGAGATGGCCGTTGAGATCCAGCCCCAAGCATCGCAGGAGGTTAGTCCATGGGTTTCTGTGGTTCCTGAGAACGTGTGCATAGGATAGCAGGCTTACGTCAGTGAGGCCTACTGGGCCCTTCCCTCTGCCCCAGCTGTCCCTCCCAGGATGACTGGAGGCACATGGATCTGACCTCTTAGGGGAACAGATCCATGGGGGGCGGGGGGGCTTTGGGTGTGTGCAGCTGCTGGTAGACTTGGTGGGGACTCCTGTCCTGGGCTGCACTGTGTCTTCATTGGCACAGCTGCCGGGAAGCCTGGAGCAGCCTGGGTCTCCTCCGGGGTGCAGGTGGAATTGGTCTGGGCCTTTTTCAAAGCACTGTGTGCACTCCAGGCTGGGAACGATGGAGCTGATGCAGCCTTACACTTCTGTGAACGTTCCATCCGGCCGTGTCACCAGATCCCCTCTAACTCCGGCGGTACTCAGACACGTGTCCTCAGGAGCAGGGCCTCTCTCTGCGCACCTTCTCTGCAAGGACACATCTAAAACCTGCAGGCGCTTTAGGGCACGTAAGAGCAGAGCGTGGGGATTCCAGGTCAAATTGATCGCGTCCTTTTCAGGGGTTGGTGAGATCGTATTAAAGTCATTTATAGTGGCGGTTGCTTTTGCTAGGTTCTGCCTCGACCGTGGCTTGTATGATTGCCTGGCCTTCTGCTCTGGTTCAGTCTTTGTTCACATATTGTCTTGCCACCGCAGCTGAAATAGACCAATGTAGTAGCCTGTCTACCAATACATTAAAGTGACGGGGGCGGGGGACCCCATGGGGAAGTTCTTCCCTGTCTCCTGGGTGGCTCGTCAGAAGTTGGACGGACTTGATACACCCAGCGGCAGGAGCCGCAGCAACAACAGCACCTGCTCGCCTCTTTCGAGATCCAATGCTATTGCTTCCCCCACCCCCCCTTGGAGACTTAACTTTATCTTTTGAATGTGTCAAATGTTGCCACAAATAAAAAGTCAGAACGTACACACAGTCTCATCCCCCTCCTTACCCGTTCTCCACCCTGTATGTCACCAGTTCTATAAGGCTTTGTTGATCCTTCGTATGTCCCCACCGCTCCACTCCCTCCCCTGAAAAAGAGATGTGTGTAAAAACACACACAATCGCCTTTCCTTATCTTCTTACTCCAAGGGTGGTTCTTCTTGTTAGCTACCTGCGTCAGCCCCGGACACGTGACAGCCCACTCACCACGGAGGGGCGTGTTGTGAGCCAGAGGGTTTGCACTGACTGATGGGAGAAGCAGATCACCAGGCTTTTCTCCCTAGTCTGTCTTCATCCGAAAGCTCTACTGAAACCTGGTCAGTGTCATAGCAACACACAAGCCTCGACTGACCTATGCGGGTGCATCGGCTGGACATGCTGCATGCTCTTTATACTTTGCTCCCTCTCTACCCCCTACGGCCGCACATGCACTCCCTCAACCATAGCACGCTCCGGGTATGAATGAGCAGCGTGGGGAGATGCCAGAGAACGAAGCCGGCCCTGAGTCACCAGCTCTCCTGGTAGTTCCTAGCTGGAGACTGGAATGGATAGCGGTGCAGTGCGGTGAACGTTCGGAAACACAGGATCGCGTGTGTCTGCTGGATGCTAATGATGGTGGTCGCTTGGCAGGACCCATCAGTCCTCTAGCTTTGTTGGTCTTCTGCACACTGGGTTCCATATTCTTCATCCTTTCCCTTTCCTTGAATATTTTTAATCTCCAAAAAATAACAAGTCTTTTGCAAGAATGAAAACCTACATGTTTGTATTTGGAGGGGGAGTGGGGACTGAACGGCTATACATGGAATATTAACATTTCCATGGCGTCTCATGTCTTCTTTGAAAAAAAAAAAAAAAAGGCAACAAGTGTGAATCAGTAGAAAGAGCCAGCCTCCTAGAAGGCTCTCCTATCGCCTTTGCCGTAGTCTGACGGTGGCAAGGACAGGTGGGGACTTCCGACTGGGGCATCATGAGGAGAGCGCTTTACCTAGGCCTGGGCCGGAGTGCTTGGTAATGGTGTGACTGGTGACTCCTGCCTCTTTCACTAGGACCGGCTGCTCGAGACCCGCGCAATAGCTGAAACTCTCAAGGAGCTCCTGAAGCATCTGGTTAGCTCTGCTTCCTCGTCGGTGGTTCTGAGCACCAGACCCATGAGCGTCCAGGAAGTTCAGGTAAACCTGCTCACAGGGGTAGGTGCTGGGGAATCCCACCAGGTACGGGCTTACCTCTCCTGGTAATGGAATTATCCACTGGACGGACCTTAAAAGGCTGAGTGCCACAAATCGCCTTGAGAACCATATGCCGCGCTTTGTTCGCTCAACATTAGGACCGTGAGATTGATCTGCTTTGTTTTGTGCAGCTGTACACTGTCCGTGTTCCGTGCTGTGTAGTATTCCATCATATGATAGCACCTGGCAAACGGCAACAACATGCGTGTGCGTATGCAAGTGTATACACGTTATGTGGGGATGGATACACACCTACGCACAGGTGGCAGTGTCGCTATTGTTGTTAGCTGTGGTCAAATCCGCCTTGGCTCCTCGGAGCCCCACAGAGTAGAACCACTGCATCGAGTTTCTAGGCTGAATCTTTTTGTTTGTTTGTTGGAAATTCGCTTGTGTCACACAAGCATGTAAGTCAGTTTCGATTTCACTTTTCCTTCTTTAACAACCCCTCAGACCAGTGTTTTGATTTGATGGGTAAGGCATCAGAGGTGGCTACGTCTGTGACACTTCTCTCTCCCTCTTTTAAAGTGTTTTTCATTTTTATGATGATTTTGCTTTTATTCGTGGACTGTAACATGCAAAGGAAAGCATCGTACACACTGTTAGGCAGCACGTACCCATCCCATTAGAACAGTCAAGGTGTTATGCCAGTGTACGTTCCCCCGGATGTGGTTTCTCCCTCTCTGTTCTCCGCCTCCCCTCTCCTGCTTCCTCTTGCTCCTCTCTCTCCTTATTCCTGGTCCCCCCCCCCCTCCCGTCTCTTTTCCTCCCTCCTCCTCATCATCTTCAAAGTCTCTTCCTATGCTGTGAAAACTCTTCCTCTTCCTTTATAAAATGGTGTCATGAGGTAGTTATGAGATTGCTGTTTTGCCCAGGTCCTCAGGTGCTCCACCGACTTGTCCTTGCTTTTGGATGCATAACGCCCCATTGTGTGTGTGGACCATTCGCCTGTAATCCTGATGGAAGCCGGGCAATGCCCTTTCTTTTGTGGTGCTGCTGGCTGGGTTTGAACCACCACCCTTTCAGTTAGCAGCCAAAGGCAAACTGCTTTAACCATCCGGGCCCCAGATAAAGAACTGCATGAGTATTACATTTTTCCATGGCAGTGCTGATATAGCATGGTGCTCTTCATCCACCTTGGTGAAGTCTGTGTGAACACATAGCTTTCGGATGGTTTTGACGATGCAGCCTTTAGGGTGTGGAGACGTGGCTTCCTTGGACAAACTCCAGCTGCACTCATAGTTTAGGTCCTGGACGCTTTGGGCTTTGAGACAATTGGAAACGAAACGGTCCTCACCCTTCCTAGTGGTCTCAGCTCAGCAGAAGGGGCAGACGTGTCAAAGAGTGGTGTAGTATTAAATTAAAAGTGACACGGGGGAGTGGGGTGCCAGCCCCACCCACTGCTTGAACTCACTGGTTCAGTAATACTACTTCTGGGTTCAGTAATGCACAATTGTACGCTTGAGATATATAAGCATTATATTAAAGTCATCGAGAGCATGAGAGATAATACAATAATACAGTCAGACATATTACATGGTAGCATTGCTCACCTCCGCCCC
>NW_022111372.1:35230473-35266880 GCF_000313985.2 Echinops telfairi | reverse complement strand
AGCCACCTCCTCCAGCCACCCTCCCGAGAACCAGGGAGCCTCCTTATTTATTGCTAACCCCGCATCATATTACTTTAGGGGGATACATCACAGCATCATGCATCACAGAGAAGGGCGGTACAATTCATCTTGAGCAGGTTTGATCATTCTGGTGTCTCATACAATAAAGCAGGCAATTACTATCCTAGGAGGCATGCAAGCCCCCTGATAGCAGATAACAACCTACGTCATAGAGAGGGGTTGTAACATAGACAATACAAGCAATAGGAGGGGGATGACCTAGGGGTGAATGTGCAATAGTAAGAGGAGGAAATAGGGGGGCATGTGTGGCAAGATAGTAGCCTAAGCTTAGTCATCTTAGAATGGTCCCAGGCTTGCCTATGGGCACTGCTTCGAGGGAACAATAACAGAAAGGAATGGGCCCTATTTGTTGTGGGATAAGCAGTGGTGTCTGCTTGATCTAGACAGCTGATACCTCTCAGTGAGAATGATTCCCAATCCATTCTTGATGGTTGATGTTAAGGAGAATAACCTCTGACCTATTTTCGCTGCCTAATGAACAGTCATTCTCAAGCTAAGTCTGGCATATATTTTGGGGCAACAACTTAAGAGAAATCCTTCTGTTCCCCACAGAGTGGGTGGCCTTTTCGCATGGATACTGGGCAGGCTGTTAGGGGCTCAGGCCGCGCTGCAGGGTCAGGCTCCTGGAGCTAGACAGGGTGTCTGCAGCCACCCTTCCGTCCTGCTGTCCTGACAGCTCACTTCACACCAGCGGTTCCTGAACAGTTCTGAAAAGGAGAATACATTTGAATGCCAACACCAGCGAGACTTTACAAAGTCGGGGTTGGTTGTTAGAATAATAAAAGAACTGAGACTACCGTAGACTCCATAACACTGCGACACACTGGCATGCCGTGCCAACACGTAGCCAGTGGAAGAAATTGTTTCTCCTCCATGCAGGCGTGTGGACCCGGAGTCTGCAGTGCTCTTGAGACTGGGCTTCAGGGGCTCTGTAAGGACTTCCTGCCCCCACCCCTCCCTCCAGCCCCCTCAGCTCACAGTTGGGAACCCCAACCTCAGAACCGTGTTTCCCAAAGGAGTTGTGAGCGCTACAGGATAGGCTAGCACTCTGCCCCAAAGAGCACTCTGAGGTCAAGTCCACTCCTGGAGGCCTTCCCTGGAACATTCAGCTTCTGGGACTCCTAAACACTGTCACCGGGGAGCCCCCCTAAAGGAAATTCAGAGCCTTGAGCCTTGAACCATGGAAGCTCGTTTGCTGGTTGGAAGGTGGGGTGCTTCCTATTGGAAATGCCTCAGTGCTCACTTGAAGACCCCCCAAGAGAACGATGCTGCTCACAATGGTGCCTGCTCTTCTTTCCCAGATGGCCCTCTGCCGTTTCCCCCAGGCAACTCCGGCCTTTGTTTGGAGGAGGGGCATGAGTGGGCCTGCAGGACCCTGGTCCTTTGCCTCCAGCTGCTGGGCAGAGGGCACCTGCAGCCTGGAGAATGTGTCCTGGTTCCCTTACGGTCAGTTAGTGAGGACTTGCTCCCAGCATGCACTCGCAGGGAGAACCTCTGTAAGAAGCAGGTGTGGTGAGCCTGGTTCATGTGCAACCTTTCTTCCACCTCCCCCCAAGCCAGGTGGTGAAAGTGGTTCATGGACTTGGCTGCTGACTGAAAGGGCTGGAGGTTGGACTTCACCTAGGATAGCAGTTCTCAACCTGTGGGTCACGACCCCTTTGGGGGGATCGAATGACCCTGTCACAGGGGTCGCCCGATTCATAACAATAGCAAAATGACAGTGATGACGTAGCAATGAAAATAATGTTATGGTTGTGGGGTCACCACAACATGAGGCACTGTATTCAAGGGTTGCGGCATGAGGAAGGTTGAGAACCACTGCCCTAGGGGCACCTGGAAAGAAAGCCTGGTCAACTGCAGAAAGTCAGCCCCGGGGTCCCTCAGGAGCTCAGCTCCATCCTGACAGACCTGGTGACTTGCCAGCCACTAATGCTGGTGCTTCCCATGCCAAGGGGAGGGTCCTGCCTACTGCTTTCCAGAGGACCCCTCCCCACAAGTCTGGTGACTCCCTCTGCAACCCTCACTCATCCCCACCGGTGTCTGCATTTCTCTTTGCAGACCTTACAGCGCCCTCACGCTGCTTCTCAGGAGTCCTGCCCTCCCAAACCACCCCGGGCGCACGAGCTGAAACTGCTGGTGAAGAACATCCGGGCCTCATTGCTCGGTGACACTGGTGCCGCAGGTAGTGGTTGATGCTGCAGCTTGGCGGGTGGGTCTCTGCACGGGGTGGCGGTGATGTCTGGGTGCTGTGCAGCCTTGGTTGTTCCTATAGCCCCATGAAGACAGGTGAGGGGGGCCCGAGAGAAGAAAGACAATCCTTGGCGAGCTTGTCCTGTCGTCTTGCGTGTGACACACAGAGGCACATTAACATCCCTGCCAGACATGCTGCCCCTGCTTTGCCTAGAAATTGAGGCCCCCGTTGATCGGCTGGGTGTCAGGACAGTCACCAGGTCACCAGGGGCCTTTGGCACTGTGAGACCCGTGGTTGCTATTGGGGTAAGGATGGGTAGTGGGGGCAGACTCCCTCTTCCCAGTGGTTCTGAATTCTTGTTGAGACTCAGAAGGGGTATAGCCTGAGGAGGGTGATGTCGTTCCAGTCTGATTCATTTTTCCATGCATGAGGAGTCGTCATCATCATTTTTGTCTACCAGGAGAGGATGCCAGGGGCTATTTATTTGCAAGGAATTCCATTTCCTACTTCAAGCAGGACAGAGAGGTTTATGTTGCTGCTGGATGTGGCGGGGTCACGTCAACTCCCCGTGGCCCTGTGTCACATAGTTCGACACGGGACCCGTGGGGCTGTGGGCAGGAGCAGATGGCTGGGCCTCTCTCTCACAAAGTCACTAGGTCGGTTCCAGCCACCAGCTTTGGGTGAGCAGTGGAGCCCTTAACTATTCATGCCACCAAAGCGCCTTAGAAATATAGATAGGTCATAGTGAACAGCTGACACGCTTTAAGGCTCCATGGTAACCGGAGAGGGAGCCCTAGAGTCAGGTGGCTGAGACGGAAGGCCCAGCTCCTCCAGGTCCTGTTACCTCTGCCAGCATGTCCCCTGTCAGGGTCCAAGTCTCCCCTGTGAGATAATTGGGCAGGTTACGTTGGATCATGTGTGTCGAATACTTCACACTGCTTGGTGCATGGGCAACCAAGGCTTTGTGTCATAAGACAAAAACGTGGCTCACTGGTGAAATGACCCCTCTCTGGATCCCATACCCTAAAAAAGAGGTTTGGCTGAGCTGGAGCAGGTATAGATTTGAAACAGAGGCCTGGCCTTTGAGTCAGTTTTGACTTACAGTGACCCTGTATCTGTCAGAGTAAATCTATGTGCTATAAGGTTTTTAGTGGCTGATTTGGGGGAGGTGGTTTGCCAGGTATTTCTTCCAAGGTGTGCCTCTCAATAGCCTCGAATGGCCAACCTTTCTGTTAGGAGCCAAGTGCACCAATTGTCCCATCCAGGGTTGTCTGGTGTAAATACACCAGGGAAATGAGTTCCCTATGAGCCATACCTCAGTTTAGGAGCCATCCCAGAACCTTAAAACAAGTCCGTTTGTTGACAAGCAAGTCCTGGTCCTCTGCCCTGAAACTGGGGTGTGCCTCTGCTTTAGGGGATGGGCCTGGGGAGAGAGGGCATGGGTCCTCTCTAGCACGGAGGCTGTACTTGCAGCCAGTGTCCACAGTGAGGAGCAAGGACGCCTGTGGTCAGCCCCAGATTGATGCCATCAAGTGTCGGCAAGGGTTCTTCAGCCCCAACTGAAGGTGGACCTCTGGGAAACTAAGTGGAAGAGGGGAGAAAAAAGGAACCTTCCCGTGTGGGCAAGCCAGGACCTGAGCCTTCAAGTTCAACTTTTCTTTCTATGTTACAAAAAAACCCAACCAATGCGTTAGGGCAGTTAGACCAAGACCATGCCCCTTGTCTGATTGTAGGCCCCACCAGCCCCGTGTGCACAGCCCAGCTCAACCAGCCCGTTCAGAGGTTCTCCAGCTCCCCGGCGAAAACTGCTACTGACCTCACTTGGGAAGAAGAGTTCACCTTGTGAGTACAGCCTGCGATACGGTGGCTCGGGTTCCCACTGCACACCTCCCCTGACTGCCAAGCCCCGGGCTCCTTTTACACCACCGTGTTTACACCAGAAACCCAGCCAAGCCGAGGGCTAGATCGTAAGCGTGGAGGCAGCTATAAGTCAGAGGTGGCTTGCTCTTCTTCCTTTCATTGCGGGAAAAGTCACACCCAATCCCGTGGCATTAGGACCTTCACGGTGTTACAGAACTATCCCCGCTCCCTCGTTGCAAGTGCTCATTCCCCGAGTCCTCTTGTGCTGCCGGGGCAGAAATGCCCTGGCGGGTGCCTTTCACCACCAGAAGTTCATGTTCTCACAGGTTAGGGAAAGGCTGGACATCTGAATCCAGGGTGCTGGCTCGAGGGGACACTTATTCCTTCTGTTGGAACTGGGGGAAGGTCCTCGCCTCTGCTGAGCTTCTACGTCTGGGCCATCTTCCCGTGGTCTGGCCTCGCTCTCCCCTGATCTCTGCTTCTCTGGCTTGCTTGTTTAGCCTCTGCAAAATCCCCAAAGAGATGGACTCACAACACAGTAATCCTGACCGATTAATCACAACAAAGCCAGCCCATTCCCAAATGGCATTATAACCGCAGGATTTGCAACACGTATTTTGATGGGACACGAGTCAATCGATTACAAACACCCTGTGACCATCACACAGTCACTCCCTGTTTGCCCTCCACCCCACCCCACCCCACCCCAGTCGCAGCCCCTGGCAACCACTAATCTGCTTTCTATCGCAAAGGATTACTCTGGTTATTTCATACAAAAGGAATCACACCATGTGACCTTTTGTATCTGACTTCTTTCACTGAGCATAATGTTTTGGAGGCTCCTCCACATAGCGGCATGCATCACGGGAGGAAAACATGGCAGTCTTCTGGGAAGATTTGCAGCCTTGGCAACCCTGTGGGCGAAGTCCTGCTCTTTCCCGTCGGGTTTCTCAATGTCAGAATCCACGCAACGGCGGCGGCGGGCGGTTCAGAACATCATCACTTTTAATGGCTGAATAATATTCCTGTGTCTGGACTAGGCTACATTTTGCTTGTGCCGTCAACCATTGACGGGCATTTAGGTTGTTTCCACCTTTAAGGACGTGTGACTAATTGTGCCGAGCAATTGTGAAGGGGCATTAGTTTGCATTCCTGTCGTCAATTCCTTCCACGGAAGAAAGATGGGGCTTTCAACTCCCATACAGAGTTACCATCTCGGAAACCCCCAGGGGCAGCTCTACCCTGACCCTGTCTTAGGAGCTTGCTGTGGGGCAGCATCAACTCGACGGCGGAGAGTGTGGGGTTTGGGGCTTATGCACCAAACACCAAATCAGGGGCCAGCAAGTCAATTCTGAGTCATGGCAGCCCCCTTGGGTGCAGAGTAGAATGTCCTGGGGGGCTTTCAAGAATGTCACCTTTGGAAACAGATCCCCAGGTGTTTCTTCCAAGGCACCTCTAGGTGAGTTCATAGCCACACCCTGACATCACTGTGCCACCCCGGGCCTCTCCTGGAGTGGACTGGCTCGGTCTGATGGTCATTTGGTGTCTGACTTGCTGAGCGACTGTTTCTCTCAGAGTGTGCTCCGCTGCAATTGTTCCATTGTACATTTCCACCAGCACTGGCCGAGGGCTCGCGTTTCTCTCGGTCTTGCTCAACATTTGCTATTTCCCATTTGTTTTGTGTGCTTTGTATGGCAGCTATTCTAAACAAAACAACAACCACAACAACTCACTGACAAGTCCTTTATGACTCGTAGTGACCTTATAGGTTAGAGTGGACCCACCCTTTGGGCTTGGGAAGCTGTCAGTCTTTATGGGAGCAGAGAAACCTTATTTTTATTCTGTGGAGGGGGTGGTGAGCTGTCCCAAGGAGGTGTGCAGTAGTACATGATTGTGGTACAGATTTGTGTCTCCATAACGACAAAGTTGTGAAGCATCTTTTCTCGTATCCATCGGTCATTTGTGTATCTTCTTTGAAGAAATACACACTCAAGTCCATTGCCCATTTTAAAAATTTGACTTGGGTTTCTTTCTCAAAGTGGTTTTCGGCGTTGGTGTCTTCCTTGCCGACGCTGCCCCATGGCCTGTAGGGTAAGGTGACCAGAGACCCGCTTTTGGTGGGACAATCCCGATTTTTAACAATTTTTCCCACATCCCGCAGCATTTTTAAAAAGTCCCGATTTTTGGAAGGAATGCACGATAAGCTAGGGTACACAGTTTTCGGCTGCCATGTGGCTGTTTTGCCAGGATATGAGTTTTATCAATGGTGTCCCACTTTACCAGTGTTAAAATCTGGTCACCTTACTGTAGTGGTTTTAGCAAGAGAGGACTGCTGTTGGGGTTCCCAATGGCCATGAAGACACACTGCCACCCAGAGCAGAAGGAAATGGTTGATGGCAACATCTGACACAGGGAGAGGAGAAGAGGAAAGATAAAGTTCACCTACGAATAGTGAGGGCAGGATTCTAAATCAAAGAGCATTGCATTGAACCCAGTAGTACGTTAAAAATAATGTACCAAGACCAGTTTGATACATTGTAGGCACTTAAGTATTTATTGTCTCTGTAGACCAAAGGGGAAAATAATCGTATCATATCTGTCTATGACACATATTCTCTGACATGCAATGCTCATACCTAATCTTGATGTTTTTGATTCCAATACAATGCATAGCCACTTCTTTAATAAGACAAAAAAGTAAAAGAAAAAAGAAATAACATGCAAATACTAAAAGAACAGGTAAAACTGATCATTACTCGAAGATGATATTGTTGCCTATCTGGACTACTCTAGAGTGGTGGTTCTCAACCTTCCTAATGCCGTGACCCTTTCATACAGTGCCTCATGTTGTGGTGACCCTCCCACTTTACCACTGTCGTTTTCCTATGGCGATGAATCGGACACCCTCTGTGAAAGAGTCGTTCGACCCCCCAAAGGGATTGCGACCCACAGGTCGAGAACCACTGCTCTAGAAAATAAGCTAAAATTATTAAGGATAAAAAGTGCAGGATAGAAATAAGTAATATTAGAAAAACTAACAGAAATAATAATTCAGAATGTGACTGACTATAAAAATAGGGAAATCAATCACTTTCTAATGCTTAAAAAATAAACATTAGAAGAAGTAATGGAAGAAAATGTCATGTGTGTGTAAAAAAGTTTTATAAATTATTTATAAACTTCGGAAAGCTCAGTGGACATGTCCATCGAAGACTGACAAAACTTCTGAACTGGACATACCAAAACATTAACAATAAATGCCAAAAAGTTCCCGAAAAATGTTCGGTCCTAGAAATTGTTAGCAAGGCCAACTTAAAAGAAACAATTTGTTATCTTACAAATTCTTAAAGAATTAGATAATGGCTCATAGATAGGTGAATAGGAATAGCCATTTTGGAGAGTGACCCCATGTTTAAAAATCTCTAACCTGTGGTGTGTGTGTGTGTCTCCTTTGGCGAGGACAATTTCTTAAGGAATTAATCACACAACATACAAAGATACATATATGAGGAAAATTAAATCAGGTTGTTTGCGATTGTGAAACGTTAGAAATAACCAGCCCATTATTAAGGTTAGATAAAATGTCACAGGACCAGAGGGTTGTATCAGCTGGCCCTTGGGGATGATGTTGCTCTGTACGTACAGACATGAGAGGATGCGCATGATACCATAAGTTAAATAAATTTGGGGAAATTACAAAAGAGAAGAGCGGTATCTTCCATTTCTTTTATTCTGCAGTTTCTAGTGCAGTAGTTATCTAGCCGCATTTGGCTCTTTAAAGTTAAAGCCATAAAAAGTGAACAAAATTAATTGCGTTCTCGCATTACATTGAGTGCTTAGCAGCTATACGTGGCTAGTGGCTTATGTGTCTGCCCCCCCCCCCCCCTAAGCCCACTTCCATGGAATCACTCCGCCTCTTAGTGACCATGTGGACGATGTCCAAGACTGTAACACTTTCCAGGAGCAGCCCCCTCATTTTATTTACTGTGGAGGGGCCAGGGAGATTGAACCTTGTGGTTGGTAGCCCAATACTTGTTCACCGGCACCTGTACAAACTGTACGGCTACTGAACAAACCAAAGCCAGACTCACTGCCATCGAGTCCGTTGGGTTCCCTCTCGTCCAGGACCGGGCACACGGAGCACATCTCATCATTGCAGAGAGTTCCGGAAGGCTAGTCACTGAACCGTGGATCGGGATAGTTCCTAGGTGGGAGGTTGCGGGTACTCTACGTCCATGGATCGGGATAGTTCCTAGGTGGGAGGTTGCGGGTACTCTACGTCCATGGATCGGGATAGTTCCTAGGTGGGAGGTTGCGGGTACTCTACGTCCTTGGTTATGTTTCATAGAATGATGATGGCTGTGAGCTCCTGTCTGATAATCAGAAAGAACACTGTTTTGAAAACACTGGACTGCTTAGTGTTCACAGTGTTGCTTCTTTTCCACAGTGAATTGAATGCCAAGTCCAGGGAGTTACAGCTGCTGCTTTCAGAGGAGAGAGGAGCCTCAGAAGGTGGGTGCTGAGCAGGGGGCGTGGCCCGGGGAGGTGGGACAGTCCCCTGGACTCAGGCTTGGAGATGTGGGGAAAGTGGGGGGGCCCCTTCTTTCAACCACTCTGGGTTCTCAGGAGGGATTGTTGGGTGCAGAGCCCATTTCAGTTGTTTTGTTAACAAGGCCACACCTGGTGGGAAGGGACAGGCTCCACTGGCTGTTCCTGGTGAAATGAGCCATCGGGGCTACAAGGAGACACATCTTCTCGAGACAGGAAAGCAACCATTAAGAGGTGACATCATTCAGAGGAGGTGGACATTGGCGGTGCCCTCAAGTTGGTTCTGACCCCCGTGTCATGTGCAGAGTAGAAAAGGCTGTGACCTCTTAGAAGGAGATCGCCAGGCCTCTCTTCCGAGGTGCCTCTGGGCGAATGCAAACCATTAACTTTTCAATAATTAGTACAGTGCTTAATTGTTTGTACCACCAAGAGATTCATGAAACCATTTCATTTTATCTCAATGGGGTGGGGTCTTTATTAGTCTGGGTACTTTGGAGAAACAAATCCATAGCAACTCATGTATAAGAGAGAGTTTTATGTAAAGAAAATGTGCATCACGAAAACATCCCAACCCAATGCTGCCCAAGCCCACAAGTCCAACATTAACCCATTAACCGAACACCAGTCCACAAAGTCCTCCACCTCACAAAACAGAGGCAATGATGCCAACGGCAGGAGGAAAGCTGAGTCAGTGAACGAAGAAGCATCTCAGCACTAGCAGGGGTCTCCACATGGCTGCTCCAGCACCCAGGGCTGCATCGGGATAGATCCATGCGGCTTCTCCTTGGGGATGTCTTGTAGGAAATCAATCTTGCAAGCGGAAGCAGGGAACTGCTAAGGCAGCTGCATCCTGGTGCAACCATCACAAAATAAGAGACCTGAGAACTAGAAAGGCGAGGCTCACCACCCATTTATTCCTCCGCCTTTCAATTAGCCCCACATGTGATTATCGGCCGGGCTGGCACAATTAACTAACTCAATCCACCCCTTGCCAACCTGGCACCTGTATATAATTCTTAGCTTCACAATTGCAATTAACACCTATACCATAATCCTGTGAATTTTTTCCCCTACCTATGAAAGTTTGTAAGCCAACACTTCATGCCTTTATCTCCCCCAATTTTGGGTATCCAATTTAGGGTCCCAGCTCTGAAATGATAATTCCATTATCATCCAAAGTTAAACCCACTGCCAAGAAGGCCATTCCGACTCATACCCTCGCTATGTAGGGTTTCTGATGCAGTAAATCTTTACAGAAGCAGGCAGCCTCATCTTTCTCCTGCAGCTCCATTGGTGTGTTTGAACCAATGACCTTGCAGTTTTCAGTCCAACACCACCAAAAACAAAGCAAACACACCACCACCCAGGTTCTCCAACTCACAGGGCCCTTAGGAGACACAGCAGAACTGCCCCTGTGGGTTTCCAAGACTATACATCCTTCTGGGAGCAGAAAGCCCTTCCTTCTTTGTCCCCTGGCGTGACTGCTGCTGCAGCCTCCCGGTTAGCAGCCCATTGCTTGACCCAGTGCGGCACCAGGGCTCTGACAGCACCCCCTGGAGAAATTAAAAAACAAAAAGTAGTCTGGAAAACCAATGATTTCTGTTTCTTGTGATTGGCCAGATTTTTTTTGTGAGGCCATTTCCTTGATTCTCTGGCTCCAGTTTACTGTCATGAGCCAGGAGCTGACATTCCAGAAGGGTTGGGGGCTGAGCAGAGCAGTTCCTGGCCTCGCTCCTGCAGGCTCCGGCAAGATTCCATCCGAGTGCAGACGGATGGGACCAGCAGAAGTTCAAATTCAAAAAAATAGAAATCATTCTTCCCTGGAACTGTTGGTCTGATAGAATCCTTAAACCTTCTACCAGAAATATCACCAGAAGTCATTTTAAAACTAATTCATCGGGAGGGAGAGAAAAAAAATGAACTGATACCAAAGGCTCAACTAAAAAGAAAATGTTTTGAAAAGGATGATGGCAACATATGTATAAATGTGCTTGACGCAATGGATGGATGGATGGGTTGTGATAAGAGCTGTAAAATCATTTTTTAAATTTATTTTTTTAAAAAACCTAAACAATAATTTAGATTCAGTAGTGAAGAGGAAGGGGGAAAAGTCTGCCTTTAGCATTACGCTCTTTGAAGAATGATCTGGGATCAAATAGATCATGACAATTTGAAAGACTGGCTAGAGATGTAGCAGTGAGTTTATGTTCAGAGACGAGGGTGAGGTGTCCCTCAGTTGTACATGGAGAAGCTGTTGGATTGGGGGGTGTGGCTGTGCATGCAAGTAGTCACAACAACACTAACAAAATTAGTGTTCAGGAGGTCAAAGAATAATTCAAAACTTACCAGAAGTTGTGTAAACAACCTCATAATCCTGACCCAGACTCAACAGTTTTTGACCTTTTGCCCTGGTTTCTTGATCATCTCCACTTCCCCTCTCTCTCCTTCTCTGCTTGTACACACACGTATGCATACACACACGTAACACGCACACACACACATATATTTAAACCACTTGAAGATCAGTTGTATCCATTTGGGTGGTGCAAGCAGGTGACGACGGCTTGGTTACTCACCAAAAGGGTAACGGTTTGGGAACACCCGGAGGGTCCTCGGCATAAAGTCCTGGTGATCCAGCCAACCCGACGGCAAGCGGTTTGGGTTCTTGGTTTTGCATCCGTCATGGCTCTTCGCCTTTAAATTCCTTATTACATGCGTCCTCCAAAGGGCGTGCCCTCTGGCGGGTCCACAGTACAGTAGTCAGCTTCTTGAACGGATGACCCCCTTTTTCACCCAATCCACTGCCGGGTTTCTGTTTTTTTCTCGGGTGCCCCGCCATGTCCTTCAGGGCAGTTGTTTCCGCTCTGGCTTAGGTTAGGGTGTGGCCTGTAACCCTCTCCTCTCTTTAGCCTCCTTTCAAAACTCACTGCCCTCCCACCGATTCTGACTCAGAGGGACCCTGTAGAGCAGGGTAGACCTGTCCCTGTGAGTTCCCGAGACTGCCACTCTTTACAGGAGTAGAAAGCCCCATCTTGCTCCCTAGGAGCGGCTGGAGGCCTGAGGATTGCAGCCACTTGACCCGCAGCTTCTTGCCTTCTGTTCCGATACCGGAGTTTTAAACCTATCAGGAAACATGTGCCGCTAAGGCTCGCAGGACCCACCTCAGGAGTTCCATCCCGGTTGTCCCTGCTCCTTGGGTCCCTTCTCCCTCACGGATTCTTAATGCTGCTCTGGGCTTGTCTCCTGTCTCCTCAGGTGTGTGTGCGACGACGGTGATTCCCTTAGATTTATTTAAGAAGCAGCCGTCAGGACCTCAGAGCTTCACCTTGACTGGCGGGTCCTCCGTGGGCGGCCCGGTGGTGGGCTCCGTCACTGTGGAGGTACGGCTGGCGTTATGGCCAGGGGTCAGCTGAGTCACTACAGACAAGGGACATCTTCATTGACGTCTGTGCCTGATTCCTGTTCTTGCTGCCCCGTGACATTTCCAAGAGGAGAAAAGTCACTCCGGTCCCCGTGGCTGGACTTGGACAGAACAAGTTCTATGCCCCTTCCCCACCCATCTGCTCTGACATCATCTCATCATGCCGTTTCACTGGGCGCCAACCCGAAATGCCGTGCATTTGTACGTGCATCTCCAGGGTGTGTGCTCCTCATTCTGCGCGGAGCGTCCATGGTTGCGTTTGAGCCACGTCACCCTCTATCCGGTCTGGGGGGATCTGGGCATATTGAAAAGGGGCCGTGACAGGGCCTCTGTTGCTCAGTGCTCCCACAGCGCTGAGAAACAATGGGTTTTCTCCACGTCCAAGAGTGGAGACTGTGGCTCCAGGGGGTCGTCCTTCCTTGTCCGTTTCAGCGCGTGGGGGCTGACAGTCTGCCTGTGCATCGGGCTCAGTATGGAGGGAGTGTCTGTCTCCTCCCCTCCCACCCTTGGGTGTCTCTGGCTCTGATCTGTTTAGAACTCAGAAGAGATGAGGTGGAGAGCCTTGCCTACTTAGCTGTGATCTAATGAACCCAACAGAGAAAACGCTTTCTTTCCAAACAGGATTGTTTCCACTAGTGGAGTGGTAAGGAGGCCAACGCCTATTGGGGGAGGTGGGGAGGGGCAGGGACACACAATTCAATGTGTGTGGTCACTGTTGGCGTTAAGTGTCATGGAGTCCGTTCTGACGCCTCGTGACCTGTGTACGGCAATGGGAGCACGCACGGCTCGCTCCTGCACTGTCCTCATGGCTGTTCGTGTGCTGAGCCCGGTGTTGCAGCCACAGTGTCCACCCGTCTCCTGGAAGGTCCTCTTCATTTTGACGGACCCTCGCTAGCCTATAGGTTCCCAAACTTATTTGGCCAACTACCCCGTTTTCAGACAAAAAGATTACTCAACACCCCCCTGGCAAAGAAACCCGTTTGTACTATGGTCCATAATCAGGCTCAGGTGCTGGGATCTGTTTTTACAGTGCCCCCTGGATTGTTCCAGTGCTACCCACCCCCACCCCCACCCCCAGGGGGGTCTAGCACTCACTTTGGGAAACGATGCTCTATCCTATTGAAGAAGGACCTTCGATCTGTAACAGACATCAAGTCAAGTAATTTGGTAAGGAAGCCGGGGTTTGATGCAGCATAAGTAACAAGCTTTCTCTGCAGTTTTCTTATGTAGAACCCGGAGAGCCGAAGCCCTGGCCAGTCCCTGCCCCCGTTCCTGCTGCCAAGGTCGAGAAAGACCGTACAGTGATGCCCTGTGGGACTGTGGTCACCACCGTGACTGCCGTGAAAACCAAGCCTCGCTTTGACGTGGGGAGGGCGTCCCCGCTGAGCCCTGGTGAGAGCCGTGTGCATGCATGCGTGTGCTTTGCTGCAAACATCGAGTCCGTATGCTGCAGTACTGTGGATTCCTAAGAAAATATCGTGCCAGGCTTCACAGGAGTAGAATACCTCATCCTTCCCCTGGGAAACTGGCTGTGGGTTTCAAACTACTGACCGTGGGGTGCGCTGCCCCCTGCGTAACCAGCAGGCATTGCTAATGTCAGCAGTTTTGCCAGCGATGTAGAATGGAGAACACGGTTGAGGAAAGGAATTGATAGGAGCATAGGCCAGCTCTGAGCTGCAGTGCCTGAACTGTTGACTTGTGCAAGTTCAACTCAAGTGACTGGACACTGGTGACACAAACAAGGAGGATTGGTGACGGCAGATCTTCCGGTAATACGCATTCACAGGAGCAGAGCCACGCCCCGCCAGGTTAATGCACGTGAAACCAACAAACAGATCCACTGCCATTGGGTTGATTCGGAGTCAGAGTGACCCGACAGGGACAGAGTAGAGCCGCTGCCCAGGGTTTCCGAAGCCGTCAACCTTTGCAGGAGCAGACTCTCATCCAACTCAGTGGGTCTGAGCAGCTGAGTGTCGTGCAGGTTGCTGTCGCCAGCACCAGGGGGGCTGATGTCTGTATAAGCGGATGGTTGTTACGCTTGTCTAGTGTGTCTTGTGTAAGTATTGCGCAATACTGTTGTTTTCCTCTCAATAGATCCCCTTGGCACGGGTCTTGAATGCAAAGTAGGAAATGAAATTTCGGCTTAATTACAATTTAGACTTGGGCTCTGTTTTTGACCCTAATAAAGATACGACCGCTACTAACAGTAATAATAATACTAGACTAAGAAGGCCCGTTTCGGAAGTCTCAGGGTTGGCCATTGCCTTTACCACGGGCTGAGCCAACAGCGAAATAAGAAGCAGTCTTGCTTTCCTGCGACCGTGGATTCAGATAACGTTTGGGGTGCCGTGTGTAACTGGGGCCTTTGCTCGCAGAGTCGCCCGTGAAAGTGAAAGTGATTGAAAAGGACATCTCGGTCCAAGCCATCGCCTGCCACAGTGCCCCCGTCAGTAAGACCTTCTCCTCCTCCGACACAGGTAACAACAAGAGCACTTGCCTGCTCTACCTGCTGAACGCCTGCCAAGCTATTCACATGGCTATGGCCCTTTGGGAATTTAGAAATGTGTTTTGGGGTCTTGTGTTGTCTTAATGAGTGAAGAAGTAGAAGTAGCCGACTTATGTCAATGACTAGAGTGGTATCAACTTCCCCTCTTCCGTTCTGGGACACATGTTAACAAAGTAAATGCAATAATCTAACTGTTTGGTACAGTTATGGACACAGTAACAAGATCAGTGGTTGCCAGGTGTTTAGGGAGAGGGAGGGAGGGGAGGAATGAACAGGTGGAGCACAGGGTATTTTTAGGGCCCTGAAGTGATTCTGCGAGTCCCTGCCATGGTGGACGCATGACAGTGTGCATTTGTCATAGCCCGTAGGTCCGATCACACCATGACCTCTAGTTAACATTCATGCTATGAAACCAGCAGTGCTCGTGATATGTAATCAGAGAGCACTTTGTTTTTGTCTCACCTGTCTCTCACTGTTTCTTTAAACCTGTTCCATAGGAAAAACGTTTTTTCCTTAGCCCTCCAAATATGAGCATCATGTTTTTTGAGGGTCGCTTTAAGGGAGTCAACACCGCTTCAAAAGACGTCTTATTGTTTGTTTAAAACACCAGCTCAACCTAAGTCTGGTCATTGGGCATGCTCCCTGGCCCCTGCCCCCGGCCCATGACAGGGAGATTTCAAACAGGCAGGGGACACTGGGGCAGCTTCTTCCTGGCTCCTCTCTGTGCATACTCAGCCCTGTCCCTGGCCTTGGCGCAGTCAGGGAAGGAGGCTGTCGGGAGTTCTTATTGGACGAGTGGTGTCTCTTGACTTGACTGAAGTGGACAGCAGACCTTGGAAAGTTTCATTGTTCTGTGGATACTGCCCAGCTGGGGGCTCCCCGCCCCAATTTCATGGCCACAGGCACTGGTCTGCTGGCTGTTCCCGGTGCCCTTTCCTCAGCTCCTGTCCCCGGAAGTCTACACTCCACCTCATGCACTTTCTTCACCTGCTAGAAGACCCCGAATTTAAGTACATGAAGAAATTTTCACTATTGGCTGTCAGTTGTCAGTAGGTCCTGTGCACCGTGACTCTCCTTACAACCAAATGAAACGACAGCTGGCTGCAGCACCCTCAGTTATTGCTGTGCTTATTTAAAAAGTCGTGGGGCCAATCCATCTCCTTGAGGTCTTCTTCCAAGGAGCGCCCTCTGCTGATAGGATGTCCAAAGTCCACGAAACAAAGTCTCCTCATCCTCCCTTCGAAGGAGCCTTCTGGCTGTGTACTGGCAGGCAGTCCATGGGACTTCCCTTGTTCTTGGCCAGCACTGTCAGTCAAGGGCATCCGTTCTCTTGTCTTCTTAGCCCAGCTGTGACATGCCTATGAGTGAAAGTGAAAACGCCATGGCTCAGGGCAGGTGCAAGTGACACCCTTGCTATTTAACACTTTAAAGAGGGTTCATGCAGCAGATTCACCCAGTGCAGTGCATCATTCGCTTTCTTGACTGCTTTCCTGAACACTGAGTGGGTCCAAGTAATTTGAAACGTCAATCTTGTTGCTGTTTATCACGATGTTGTCTACTGGTCCAGTTGTGAGGATTTCTGCAGTGTATACTGAGAGCTCTCATCTTTGTTCATTGGGAAGTGCTTCAGGTCATCTTGTCTTCCAACAAGCAAGGTTGTGTCACCTGCATATGTCAGGCTGCGGCTGCTGCTGCTGAGCGGCTCTTGAATCCTGATTCCACTTTCACTTTCAGAGAGTCCAGTTTCCTGGCTTGTTTGCTCGGGATAGGGATTGTGTAAGTACGGTGAAAAGGTACAAGCCTACCGCACACTTTCCCTGATTTCCACCCATGCAGGAGTTCCTGGTTCCCTTTCAAAAGCTGCTTTTTTGTCTCGTTCGGGTTCAGCATGAGCACACCGACATGCTCTGGAATCCCCACTCTTCGAGATACTGTCCAGTTTGTTATGATCCACAGAGTAAATGCCTTTGCATACTTCATGAAACACAGACATCTCTCTCTGTGTAGTCTCTGTTTGCAGCCAAGAGCCATCTGATGGCAGCAATATTTCTCATTCCTTATCTTCTTCTGATTCTGACTTGAATTTGTAGCATCGCCCTGTTGATGTACTGCCGCACCTGTGTTTGGAATTGGCTTCCGCAGATGTTCACTTGTGCTATTCCTGATACATGTAATGATGTGTTGTGACTGATGCCGTTGACGCTTTCAGCATTCTTTGGAATGGGCACAGGTGGGACTCTCTTTTAGTAGGTCGGCCAGGTAGTTAGCTGTCTTCCAAATTTCTTGGCATAGATGAGTGAGGGCTTACATTATTGCATTCAAAATTTGTTTTAATGGATATTGTGAATTTGATTTCAGCAAATGGCTTCAGTGGGGCTGGATCGTCTTCCTTTAATACCATTGGCTCTTGATCATATGCTACCTCTTGAAATAGTTGAATGTTAACCAATTCTTCTTTGAACATTGGCTTGGTATATTTCTATAATCTGTTTTTGATGCTTGCTGCATCACTCAGTATTTTGCCCAGACGTCGCTTCAGTATTTCAAATTTGAGGTTTGAATTTTTTTTCTTCAGTTCTTTCAGCTTGAGATAATCCGAAGAAGGCTCCAGGTATTTTCACATCTCATTATAATGCTTGGCTGTATCTTCTGGGGCTGCCTGTTGAAAATTTCTATTGAGTTATTTTACTTCATAATTCTTCCATTTGCTTTACCTATTTTACATTCAAAAGGTTTCAGAATCTCTTCTGACATACACTTTGGTCTTTTCTTTCTTTCCTGTCTTTTTAATGACCTTTTATTACTCTATTCATGTATCATGTTCTTTTTTTTTAAAAAATCATTTTATTGGGGGTTCTTAGCACAACGCATCCATGCATCCATGGTGTCAAGCACATTTGATGTACAATGCTCTTGATGGCCCCTCCAGCTCATCTGGTAGCGTTCAGTGCTTCATACCTATTCTCGAGGTGGTCTCTAAGTTCAGGACATTGATGCTCAGTCAATGTCCCTTGGTCCTTGTGGACTTACTTGTTTTCATTTTCTTAAACTTCAACCTGAGCTTGCGTACAAACAATTGTCGATTGTTGTGGTTGATGTTGAGCTTCTCCATTGTCTTGTCTCATAGATGCAGTGAATTTTTATATTCTCTATCTGGTGAGGTCTGTGCGTATTGTTGCTGTGGATGCTGTTGAGGAAAGGGAGGGGTCTAGTTTAATTTCTGTCACCAAGCCTGTATTTTTCAACTATAGATCCTTCCTTGTTTTCATCCTTTGCATTCCAATTGCCAATAATTATCGATGCCTCTTGATTGCAAGTTTTAATTAATTTCAGATGGAACATGTTGGTAGAGTTCTTCAATTTCTTCATCACTAGCTTTAGTGGTTGGTGACTAATTTTGAATAATAGTTCATATTAACTGGTATTCCTGGTAAGCATGTAGATCAGACAATATTGCACATCAACATAAATCTCAAAATGTTCTTTTTGATGTTGGATGCATTTGTCATTCCTGGAAGAGCAAATTATACAATTGTCCAAGTCAAAATGATTAATGCCAGTCTATTTCAGCTTACTTGTACCTAAGGTATCAATATTTATCCATTCCATTGATGACAAATTGCAATTTTCCTAGCCTGATAATTCATGCCTTCCACATTCTAATTAGTAATGGATATTTGCAGCTGTTTCTTTTCATTTTGAGTTGTACCCCCACAGCAGGTGATTCCAAAAGTTTTGCTCCATCCACATCGTTGAGGTATACTCTGTGTCGACATGTCACTTCCCCCCCAGACATATTCTGGGTGTCTTACAACCTGAGGGGCGCATCTTTCATGTTCCTTTGATGGACAGCCTATTCCTTCTTTCTGGTCTGTTCTTAGTCTGGAAGCTCTGCTGATACCTGGTTGCCATGGGTGACTAGTGTTTGAAATACCAGTGGCATAAGAGTCCAGCATCATAGTAACACACAAGCCACCAGACAAGCGTTGGTCATGTGTCACTAAGAAATTGCAAATCAAAACCATACCACAACACGCTCCATTAGAAAGGCTGCAGCCGACAACACTGAGCGCGTCACATGCTGGTGAAGATGGGGAGCAACAGGAGCTCTTGCTCGTGGGTGGTGGGAGTGAAAGTGGGAAAACCACTTTGGAAAACAAATTTGGAAATGCCCTGAAAAGCCACATACCATCTTTTCGTATGACCCAGCAATGGCGCTCCTAGGTATTTACCCAAATGAGTTGCAAACCTTTATCTGTCGAAAAACCTGCACGTATATGTCTATAGCCGCTTTTCTCATAATTTACTCATCATCGTCAAAACCTGAATGAACCAAGATGTCCTTCAAGATGAACTGTGGCATATGCGTCTAGTGGAATGTGACCCTGTCATAAACACGGGGTACCTTAAAGGCGTTTTGCTAACTGAAAGGAAAACACAAGAACCCAGCTCACCGCCCTCAAGTCAACGCTGACTCGCATGGACACCCCCGTGGGTTTCTGAGACTAACTTTTCTAGGGAGTAGAACGCCCAGTCTTTCTCCCGAGGAGCCGCTGGTGATTTTGAACTGCCGCCTATGGGCTCGCAGCCCAACACCTAACCACCGCACCAAAGAGCCATTCTCAAAAGAAGAGCTGCTGCTTGGTGCCCACCACGAGACATTGTGGACAAGGCAGGACCACAGCAGCCGTGAAAAGCTCAGGGTCCCCCGGCTCCTTGGGAAGAGGAGGGTTGAGTAAGTGGAGCATTTTCGGGGCCTTGAAACCAGCCTGGATGATACTGTCATGGGGGACACGCGACAGCTTGGTTTGTGTCAACCCTCAGGACCATTTGACACAAATGGCGATCCCTCATGTCAACCATGGGCCCGGTGACAGTGCATTGGGAGGGATTCCTCGCTGTACAGACTTACCACAAGAACACAGCACGCCTGGTGTGCAGAATGGGGAGGTGGTATAGGGACCTGTCTGTACAGAGTTCCTGAGAAAATTGTATGTAAATCTAAAACTGCTCTCCAAAATATGAAGTGCATTAAAGCGTGCTGGGCCGACTGTGCTGTGTGCGCCTCCTGGGTCCCGTGGACCCCGGAGTCGGCTCTCCGTCTACCCTCCACTGTGCACTTGGGCTGTGGCAGCTCTCTCAGCCAACCTGGCACCATGACCAGCAGCTCAGAAGACACAGGGAAGCCCCAGCTGTGGCCTCAGGAGGCGGCACTGCCCGCACCTCTGCTTGGAGGCACAGGGGGCTTTTTTTTTGTATTTTTTTAGCACAGGCGTTCCCAGGGAAGCCTCCCCAAAGCCATTCTCTTTGCACTTCTCTGTATTCACCACGTGTCTGTGGCCAAGCACTTCCAGGCCCCTGGTTCTCACACGCACGCCCTGGAAACGTGGCCTCTCCTGTCCTCATGATTTGACTAGAAAACGGCGGGGCGGGAAGATGGCTTTTAACAACTTGTTGCAGTTCAGGCCCGTGTCACTGCCCATTTCATTTGGGCAGCGGAGTAGTGTTCCAAGCAGCAGCTCCATGCCCAACCCCAGGCTGGGCATCATGGCTCAGCTGCCCCCATTGGCTGCTAGGCACACTCCCTCCCCTCCATCTGTAAAATGGAGATTTAGAGGAAAACACCCACCTCACAGGGTTTGTGGGATGGAGCAATGCACTGGAAGCGCTTTGACTAGTGTCCGGGACATATTAAGCATTTATTTTTTAATTTTTAATCACCTTGGGAAGGGAAAAAGATAAGTCCCTTGCCTTTCAAAGTTGAAGCACACCTAACACATTGGAGGTGTTGTTTCTCTGGCTTTTCCCTCCCCGTCTTGGTGTATCATATGAAACGCATGCATGTCAAGGGTGCCCTATCACCGAGTGTCATGGACACACAGGACATAGAGCAGGATTCGGCAAACTAGCCCACCGCCTGCTTTGGCAAGTCGAGCTTGGCTGCCTTGCGCACGCCTCTGGCTGCTGTCATGTCACAAAGGCAGGGCTGAGGAGCCTCTGTGACCGAGCCCAGGCCACCCGATGCCTAAACTGCTCCCTGGCCTCTCCCAGACAATGCTTCCCCGACACCGACGCTGGACCATTTCCACCACCGCTGGAAGTGCCCACGGGGGTTCCCAGTGTTTGCTCATGGGCTCAGTACTCTCTTCTCTCTGGCAGAGTTGCTGGTGTTGAACGGTTCCGATCCGGTGGCAGAAGTTGCCATCCGACAGCTCAGCGAATCTTCGAAACTGAAGCTCAAGTCCCCTCGGAAGAAAAGCACCATCATTATCTCCGGGATTTCCAAGGTACAGGCGAGGTGGCCCGAGACGGGGGTGGGTTCTCGGGACTGACCCGCGTCTTCCCCCTTGATGGGCTCCAGTCCAAGTGCTCGGTCACTCTCCCGAAAGTCGCATTGACAGCAGGACAAAGGCTGTCCTTCACCCGGCAAGGGGCTGCTGCCTGGAGCCGCACTTACACGCAGCCTGTCCTGTGGGTGAGGGCCACCGGAGCGGTTCTGCCCAGAGAGGCTGCAGTAGTAGAGAGGGGCATGAGTCATTTGCAGAGAAGTGACTGAACCAGAAAGAAACTTGTGGCGCAGCCCTCCCCGTTAGCACCCAACCTCCACCCTGTGGCGGGAGACGGGCACGACACTCCACATTGCCAGAGCGTCGCTTTACTTTGGGGGGCGGCGGTGGACATGAAGGTTTATTGCTTTTGTAAGTGGAGAGAAACAAGGGCTGCTTTGAAGCCCAGTCCCTTCCCCTCTCCTGCCCTGTGCCCAGAGTGATAGTGGGTAGGAGCCTAGCTCAGGTGGCAGCCAGGCACCCCCAAGGGAAGCCGCCTGGCTGTTTGTTGACATTTCAAAATGAACAGGTGCAGGAGTGTGGGGCGAGATTTTGATTTGGAGCGAGAGGGACTGAGGAGGAAGAAGGGCTTTGCACTCAGAGGTGGATTAGATGTTGAAAGGCTAGCTGGCGCACCGAAGGGCAGTTGGAGAGTAAAGCTAGTGACTCCCTGGGTGCACTTCCACTCGTGGCCAGCAGGGGGCGGGGCGATGATCCCTGGGAAGATCCCTGCCCTTTGGTTTAGTTTCCCGAGGCCTAGTAGCTACATGAGCCATCCTGGTGGCACATGGGTTAGCGCTCTGCTGCTAACTGAAATATTGACAGTCCTGGCCCACGTCCGTCCGACTCCATGGGGGGAAAGATCTGGAAAGCCTGTGGGGCAGTTCTCCTCGGTGCAAAGCTGACTCCACTGCAACACAGCAAGCTGGAGTCTGTGGGTGGTACCAACGGTTGATAGGCTCACTGCTAATGAACTGCCAGGCCGGCAGTTCAAGTCCAGGCGATCTACTTCCCGGAGCACAGATCTACCCTGACGCATGGGCTCCTGGGGGCGCCGAAGAGTTGGAGCCGACTGAATGGCAAGTGCCACTTGTCCCTCCATCACGGTTTTGATTGGTTTCATTTTGTTAGGAACTTAAGGATCTCGACATTTAATGTATTGGGTCTGTGGTTGTGGGGTGGACTAGAGAAACAAATTCATAAACACACACGTATGTATAAGAAAGAGCTTTCTATACAAGAGCAATTGACTATTGAGAAAACACCCCAGCCCAGTCCAGATCAAGTCCATAAGTCCGATAGTAGCCCATCTGTCCAATGCCAATGGTGGACCCTGTGTGTGTCCGAGTGGAATGGAGCCCAGCAGGGTGGTTTGTGGCTGGCCTTGGGACTCAAACGGGAATCCAACCTCCACCCTCTGGGTTAGGAGCTGAGTGTGGTAACTGTGTGTGTCGCTCCCTGGATACGGAGCTGCCCTTCTAGGGAGGTCCGGGGAACGGCTGGTTAGACTCACACTATGAATGGTGCTGCTAGTGGCCTCACCCCTGCCCTCCTCCCACAGACCTCCTTGTCTCAGGACAGCGAAGCCACCCTGATGCTGGACTATGCCGCCTCCATGGACTGCGAGCATCCGGAGGAGGCCCCATCCCATCCAGGGGACGCCATCGCCACCACCCCTACCCCCACCCTGCTCGAGGAAGACCCACCTGCCCAGGCCCCGCTCGCCCATGAGCCCCAGGAGAACGAACTTGACTCCTGGGACTTAGAGAAGGAGTCCAAGGACGCAGGGTGGGGTGGCCACGACCTGCTGGACCCAGATGGGGACGAGCTGTCGGAAAGTTCTCTGACCGCCTCAGAGCCGGGTGCCTCCAAAAAGCACAAAGGTACCTTCCCGCGCTGCATGCTTGGCACCTGCATGCTCAGGCCCCTGTCCACACTGTCTTTTAGCTCTGGTCACCTGTTGCTTTTCCCTGTTCCCTAGAAACACCCTCCCACCCTCCCCTCCATACCAAACACCCTGTGCTGAACGAGGGAGCCCACGTAGAGCCTGGGGTGCTGGACTGGTCTGCCCCTGGAGTGGCAGCATATTCAGAATCTCCCCTGAATGGGAGGCCTCGGTCCTTCCTTGACCTTTGGGGGCTGGCTCGTGTTTCCCCCAACATTGATTTTAGCTGCTGTGGACTTGATGCTGACTCTCAGCAGCCCCGCGTGACAGAGTAGAACTCTTCGGAGCATTTTCTAGGCTCTTCTGTGTATGGGGGCAGATGAGCAGGTGCATGGCTTTGAACCACCAACCTTCATTTAGCAGCCAAGTGTCTACCTGTGGTGCCACCAGCTGTTTCTGCTTCTCACAGCCTCCAAGTCAGTTCTGACTCACAACGACCCTACACAACAGAGTAGAACTGCCCCTGTGGGTCTCGAGACAGTAACTCCTGATGGGAACAGAAAGCCTAGTCTCCCTCCCAAGGAGCAGCTGGGGTTTTCAAACTGCTGACCTTGCGGCTTGCAGCCCAACTCGTAACCGCTGTGCCACCAGGGTTCCAACCATTTTCTGCCTAGAGGTGCCCTTTCCTCTGACTCCCCAGGCCCCACCCAGGACTAGATCTAGTCAAGGCCTTTAGAGGGCATCATCCTATATGGGAGTCCCTGGGTGGTGCAAATGTGAATGCAGTGGACTGCCGACCAGAAAAGGTTGCAGGTTCGAGTCTACCCAGGGGCACCTCGGAAGAAAGGCCTGGTGTCTTGCTTCCCCGAGACCAGCCATTGAAAACCCCGTGGAGCCCAGCTTTACTATGATGCTCATGCTGTCACCAGGAAGCGGGTGGGGACTTTGATCCCCTGAGAATTGGCACCGAACCAGAGTCAGAGTACAGTTTCACAGGATCCCTGGGTGGTTCTTGTTGAAATCTTGTGGAAATACAAGTTCTCCCTCAGTACATCTGGGGTAGAAGTGTAGATCCTCAGCAGAGGGTGGGAGGGGACTGCAGCCCTGGTTGGAGTCACCTTGAGCAATCTGGTGGCTGGCTCATCGTAGGCGAAGAGCAGAGCAGAGGAGAGGAGTGGGTTTCTCTCGCCGCAGCACCTGCTGCTCCCTCCATGGTGCCTCTCTGCCTCCCTGTCCCTCTGAACACCAAGCACCGCCTCACGGTGGATCATCCTAAGGGGGCTGTTAGCCAGTCCCCAGCAGAACCCATCGATCACCGTAGTGTGTATCAGCAATGAGGTGATCCTTTCGGTGTCCGCCTGCTTTCTGTTGGCACGGGATCAGTGCTTCAGGCTTGTCCGTTCCCCCTGCTCAAGCAGTCCCCACCTCCTGCCCCCCGCCACACACTGCTGCACGCCTAAAGGCAGCGTCCGGACATCTGCTGAAGAAGAGTAGTCCAGCAGCTGTTGGACACGTGGATCTCTGTTCGAGACTGATCTCCTGAGCCTCCTCATTGGTAAAGTGGGCGCAGTGCCCACCTCCCAACGCCATCAGCCCAGCCCCCAAAGACCTGCAGGAGCTCAGTTGCACTCTGAAGCCAGGAGTCTGAAACCAGGAGGCAGTCACACAGAAGGAGCAGGGCAGGGGAAGCAGGTGCTACACTCAGCACCAGCCCGCCCTCTCCCTCCTACTTGGGGTCCCAAGGGACCCCTGCTTCCCAGCGGTTCAATACTTTCTGAGGGGAGTCTTGAGCACTGAGTGAGGAGAGCTTGGGCACCACAGTTAGTAGAGGGGTGGGGTTCAGGTACCTGAATTACAGAATCAGAAAGTCTCCGGCACTGAGTAGGGGGCTAGTCTTTCTTAGGCACTCTGAGTTAGGGGGTCTCAGGCATTGCTTTTGTGAGGAAGTCATGGCCACGGGGTATATAAATTGTGGCCCAGTCACTGACCACTGTCCCACAAGCACACCTCTAGAGCGACAAGTGACATTGGAGGGAGAGGAGCTGAGGAAGGCAGGTGAGTACCAGGCATGGTGGAAACATGGGGGGGGGGGGGCTCTCCTCCTCTCGCCCTTCTCACCAGATGGTTCACTTCTTCAGGCAGAATTCACACATCCCCGCCCACCCTCTTCCCCAAACACCAGACCTGGCTCACCCAAGTCCATCCAGAGCCCAGCGCTCACTTCCTTCTCCCTCCGTCTCCCTCGGAAAGCTCTGTGCCTTGAGGTCCTCGCTGCTTGCTGTTTGTGGCTGCCCTGGTCTTGCCCTTCGCTGGCCAGTGGGGAGGTGCCCTGAGTAGTGGGACTGGGTTGATGCTCAGCTACTGACCAAAAGACTGGCTGGTGGGTCCTATCCAGTGGCACTGCAGAAGAAAGGCCTGGGTACCTGGTTCCCTAAAGATACAGGACCTTCTGTGCTCTGTGATAGCATATGGGGGTAGCCGGGAGTCAGAATCCACACAGTAGCGGGCTTGGTTTTGGATTGGTTTGGCCAGGTGGGTGGACCCACCCCACCCCTATCAAGTCAGCAGGAACTCAAGCAACAGAGTAGAACTGCCATCAAAGGGTTTCCAAGGGCTGGCTCTTTACAGAAGCAGCTGCCGCGCTCTCTCCCTTGGATCGGCCCAGGCGGGGAGGGGAGCCCCAACTGCCACCCTTTGGGCTGGCAGCTGAGCACTTCAGCCAGTGCATCACCTGAGAAACTGACTAGCGCCAGGCTGGCGTGCCTGGGACCACATCCTGCACGAGCCTCCAGACGTTCCACCCGCAGAGCCAGGCTCTGGATATGTGGCCTGTCGCTCTCACCAGCATGGCTTTTCACGGGATGTATTTGGCAGCGTTTTTGGAAGTGCTTTCTCACAGGGGGGCTTTCGAGCATTTGTGCTCAGTGTCTAGTGACCTCGGACTTGGAGACAGGGACGTGTCATGGCATCAAACGGTTCTCACTGTGCAAACAAAACTTGCCAGGAGCTCCTGCTACAGGAAGCGGCATAGTGATGTTTTCTTTTTTAAATGAATGCTGATGATATACATACCTGTGTATGCCTTCTGTTGGAATGAGGGATTTGTTCCCAGGAGCCCAAGAGCACCAGTTAACACGTTCAAAGTCCTCCTGGGAGTTTGCCGATTGTCGGCGCACATCTTGGGGCACCACCTCCAACACTGGCGATCCATCTCCGTGTTCAGGGGTGCCCACAGCCTGAAAGGGGGTGGATGGAGGTTTAGAAAAGATCCAGAGCCGCTGCCAAATGCCCTGCATGGTGGCGTCGTGGCTGCGAATCGTGGGAGGGGTTCCCCTCTGACTGTCCTTCATTCTCATTTCACTCTCGCATATTTTCCTTTTTGCCGCTTCCTGTTCTGGTTCCACCTCACGCCCACCCCCTTTGCTTACTTAGAGGACCGCATTGCCAACCAGAATTAAATGCCTCCACAGTAAGTTACTTTGTCTTATCTATACGTACACAGAGAAGTTCTCTTTTAAATGAACTCCATCTTAGTGGAAATCTACCCAGCTCAAGGTGTGCCATGCCCACAGGTCCTGCCTGTGTAATTCACTGCCATGGGGGAACTGCCCCCCATGCTGTCGTTCTCCCTCTCTTGCAAAGGGTCCCACCACCTGACATCCCTTCACCTGACGGCTCCCCTAGTGGCCCGTCCAACCACTGCAGCTGGCATTGTCGATTGCATTCTGCCTGGAACATTCTGCCAGGAGCCCTGGGGCCGCGATGCAGATAGCTGCAAGGTCCACAGGTGGAAACCCCAGCGCCTCTGTGAGGGAAAAGACAGGCTCTCTACGCCCATAAAGAGACCCACGAGGGTGGTTCTGCCCTGTCCTATGGGCTGCTGTGAGTCTGAATTGACTCGATGGTAGTGGTGAGATCATTCCTTAAGGGAGCCTAGTGCTCAAACACACTCACTTTGATTGTGAATGGACTTTAATGACAAAAGATGTTAGGGACCAGTGTCTGAGGTTTAAATGCGACCTCAGGGTAATCACTATATTTTTACATGAGGTAAGCATGTGCTATAACGGAGAGGGAACGGGAGAAGCGTGTGCTATTATGGAAAGAAGCGTGTGCTATCACAGAGAGAAGCGTGTGCTATAACGGAGAGGGAACGGGAGAAGCGTGTGCTATCACAGAGAGAAGCGTGTGCTATAACAGAGAGGGAATGAGAAGCATGTGCTATAATAGGGGATGGGAGAAGTGTGTGCTATCATGGCGAATGAGAAGCGTGTGCTATAACGGAGAGGGAGTGAGAAGCGTGTACTATAATGGAGAGGGAATGGAAGAAGTGTGTGCTATCATGGAGAGAGAATGAGAAGCGTGTGCTATAACGGAGAGGGAATGGGAGAAGCATGTGCTATAATGGAGAGAAGCGTGTGCTATAACAGAGAGGGAGTGAGAAGCGTGTACTATAATGGAGAGGGAATGGAAGAAGCGTGTGCTATCATGGAGAGAGAATGAGAAGCGTGTGCTATAATGGAGAGGGAGTGAGAAGCGTGTACTATAATGGAGAGGGAATGGGAGAAGCATGTGCTATAACGGAGAGAAGCGTGTGCTATCATGGAGAGAGAATGAGAAGCGTGTGCTATAACGGAGAGGGAGTGAGAAGCGTGTACTATAATGGAGAGGGAATGGGAGAAGCATGTGCTATAATGGAGAGAAGCGTGTGCTATAATGGAGAGAGAATGAGAAGCGTGTGCTATAACGGGAGAGGGAATGGAAGAAGCGTGTGCTATCATGGAGAGAAGCATGTGCTATAACAGAGAGAATGAGAAGCATGTGCTATAATAGGGAATGGGAGAAGCGTGTGCTACAACGGAGAGGGAATAGGAGAAGCGTGTGCTACAACGGAGAGGGAATGGGAGAAGCGTGTGCTACAATGGAGAGGGAATGGGAGAAGCGTGTGCTACAACGGAGAGGGAATGGGAGAAGCGTGTGCTGTAACGGAGAGGAAAGCGGACTGCTCCCGTCCCTGCAGCTTTCCAGTCTGTCTGCCTTTCCCTCTCTCCCCGCCCAGGCTACGCAAATCAGACCAAACTCCCCGCCGTTGCCTCAATACCGACTCATAGCTACCCGATGGGCCAGGGTAGAACTGTCCTGTGTGGTTCTGAGACTGTACCTCTTTATGGGCATAGAAAGCCCAGTCTTTCTCGCGAGGAGTGGCTGGTGGTTTCGTACTGCTGACCTTGCAGTTAGCTGCCCACTACATAACCACTGTGCCCCAGGGCTCCTTCCCCAGGCTACTGGTGTCCCATTTTGTCTTCACAGGGAGTCATCCCTCATAGCAGCCCAGGTGAGTACACTGCCCATATGACCTACCGTTGTAGCTGCTGTCACCCAAATTCCACTCAAGTGGGTGGCTTTAGCAAGCAGACCCTTTTCCTCACAGTTGAGGATGTTGGTAGTCCACACTCAGGGTGCCGGCATTACGGGAAGGCTCTCTCCCTCTGTTGACTCTGCTCGGTGAGGAGGGTTTGGGTCCTTGGAGCTGATGCTCACGGGAGAGCATCATGAGACAGCCTCTCTCTTCACCTCTCTCTGCTTCCTTTGGAACTCAAACCAAACTCTGCCATTTAGTCGATCCTGGTAGAACAGCCCCCCCCATGAGTGTGCGAGACTGTAACTGTTTACGGGAGTAAGAAGCCTCCTCTTTCTCCCGAGGAGCTGCTGGTGGCTTTGAAGTGCTGTCCTTGCAGTCAGCAGCCTGACTCCTAACCATTAGGCCACCAGGGCTCACTGAATCTCTCAAGTACCTGTTTAATTTTATTATTAGTAGTATTATTTTCTCAAAAGAGAGTGGCTTCAGATACACCCCAGCCTGGTCTCATTAGCATCATAGGGCAACCCATCCCCAAATAAGATGATAATATCATGTGTCTTGTTGTTAGGGTTGTTGTGAGGTGCAAAGGACTTCGTTCCATTTATAGCCACCTGGGTACAACGAGTGAAACCCCACGTGGTCCTGCACCATCCTCACCATTGATCTGCTGTCGGAGCCACCGTGTCCACCCACCTGGTCCAGGGCCTTCCTCTTTTGTGTTGCCCCTGCACTTTACCAAGCATGAGGTCCCTCTCCAGGGACTGGTCTCCTGACCACAGGTCCACAGTATGTGAGTCAGAGTCCACCCTCCTCCAAGGAGCATTCTGAGTGTGCTTCTTCCAAGACAGTTTTGTTTGTTCTCTTTGCAGCTGTCCATGATGACTTTCCGTGTTCTTCCCAGGCTGAGAGGTTAGGCTTTGCAACACATATTTTGGGAGAATGTAATTTTACCAGTAACATCTGATGTGAGGAAACAACTTCCCTATGAAATATGTACAGAAAGAGACATTGCTTTGTCGCTGCAAATAGAGTCAACCTTACACACGGATGGGTGTCAAATTGAACTAGAAAGGTGTTCTTTGGTCCGTAAACTCCCGCTGAAAGCTGGCTGGTTTGTTGGCGTTATGTGGGCTGGGATCTATAAGGTTGACAGTTTGAAACCACCAGTCAATCCTTGAGAGGAAAACAGACCTTTCTACTCTTGTCAACAGTCGCAGTCGTAGGCATCCACAGGGGCAGTTCTACCCTGTCTTATGGGGTCACTCTAGTCAGGATTAACTGGCTGGCAGTGAGTTTGGGTCGGTTTCGTTGGAGGAGCCCTGGTGGCATAGTGGTTACTTGGGCTGCTAACCGGGAGGTTAACAGTTCGAAGGCACCAGTACCTCTTCAGAGGAAAGATGAGGCTTTCTACTTCTGGGAAGAGTTGCAGTCTCGGAAACCCACAGCAGCAGTTCTATCTTCTCCTATAAGGTCGCCAAGAGTCAAGTTATTTTTGGGGTGGGGGCGGGTGGGATCGTTTTCTTAATGTCCCAATTTTAAGACGTAGCCTTCAATTAGCTATTTATATCTGGGAGGATCTGCAGAGACAAACAGAAGTACATTTTAAGATATCTGCCACATTAAAGCTGTAATCTAGAGTAACTATTTCTGGATTGCTTCACAGATTTCTTTAGACTTCAGCCTTGGGATTTTAAAACTGACTTCTCTTTACTTCCTGCTCGAGGCGGGCGGGCTCACCCGGGAGAGCGAGTGGAGGAGGGTGCAGGCCCCGGGGCAGTGCTTTGGCTCACTCTGAAGTCAGAATTGACTCCAGGGCACCCAACAAGCCAATAACAAACCACAATGGCGTCCTGGGGGCTTCGCACTTACACGTTGGGCTGCTAAACTCAAGGTCAATAGATTGAAACCACCAGCTGTTCCTTGGGAAAAAGACGAGGCCTTCTACTCCCATACAGAGTTAGTCTTGGAAACCCATGGGGCAGCAGCTCTCCCCTGTCCTTACAGGGTCGCTGTGAGTCGGCACTGACTTGACAGCAGTGAGTTTGGTCTTTGGGGAACCACATTTAAAATCTTGGTGATCTGCCTAAACATCACCGAACCATACTCCAGATTTTCTCTTAAGGAAGCTTGGGGTTGGGGTGCAGGGTTCAGTCTTGCTTTGGGAATAGCCGGGGAGCCAGGAAGACGGCTGTGGTTAGTGTCAGTTGCTGTGGCGTGGATTCAGGGCATGGCTGTCCACGGTGCCGAGGAGAACTGCCCCCTCAGGGTCTCCATGCTCCAGCCTTTCAGAAGCAGGTCTCCAAGCCGCTCTCCCGAGGCACAACTGGATGGGCTCGAACTGCCACATTTCCGTTAAGAGTTGAGTGCTGTGTTAGTCTGGGTAGAATAGAGAAACAAATCCATAGACATTTGTGTGTGTAATAGAGAACTTTATATCAAAGAGTAATTGTGTATTAAGAAAACACCCCAGCCCCGTCCTGATCAAGTTCATAAAGTCCGATATTAGCCCATATGTACGATACCAATCTAGAAAGTCCTCTTCAGACTCATGCAACACATGTAATGATGCGGAATGCAGGAAGATCACAGGCCAGTGAGTGGAAAGCTTCAGGATCCAATGGTGGTGGAAGCATCTCAGCATTGGCAGGGGTTTCCACGTGGCTCCTCCAGCTCCAGGGCTCTAGCTCTATTATCATAGCTGCATGCGGCTTGTCAACAAGAAGACCAAGCTGCGAGTCTGTGTGTATCTGGCCTCCAGTGAGCTATTTGTCTCCATTTGCATCTCCTAAATGAGGTCATCAAGCAGTGACTTGCTTGACAGGCTAGACTCCACCCCTTTGCAAGTTGACAGGAGATGATGTAAGTGCCACAAGTGCTTCATTGTTTGTGTCTCCCAGGGTCTTTGAAATAAGGTCTCACTCACTGTCATTGAGTGTATTCAGACTCCTAGCGACCCTGTAAGGCAGGGTAGCATAACTCTTTACTGGAGTAGAACGTTGTAAGTGTCTGTATTCACAGCCTCATCCCCGAGTGCCTGGGCTGCTCATCCAGAGGTTGGAGGTTCCAGTTCACCCAGAGGCGCCTTGGAAGAAAGGCCTGGCCATCTACTTCCAAGAATAAAAAAAGGACCAGCCATTTAAAACTCTCTAGAGCTCAGCTGTCCCTGACACTGAATGTTGTCACAAGTCAGAACTGTGGGACTCGAGTTAACCTAACATCAGACCCTCGAACCAGGTGTTCAAAGGTCAGAGCCACCACTGCTGCCCTGCCCCTTGCCCCGGCCACTGCACTGTGGTGTTTTCCTCAGTGGATGGCATGTGATATGTGAGGGTTTTTAATCACAGGCACCTGTAACGGCCCCACCTGCTAGGCTTGAAAGTCCAGTCCTGGGGTGGGGTGCTCTGACTCTCCTTAATACACCGTTACTGGGGTGTTCTCGAGGAAGTGCGAGATGAGCACTTAGGGCCGGCTCACCAGGTTTTCATGAGTGGACCGTGACTCACTAGGACCCCCGGTGCTCCCTGGGGTTTACGGTGGCTCAGCATCCAGGTGTGTGTCACCAGGGCTTGTCTCCGAGGCATCTCTGGGCGGACTTGAACTTCCCACCCTTGACACCACCAAGGAATAACTCCGGTCTCACATCGGCATTACCCTCCTTTTTCCTTCTCTCCCCAGACCAGCCACATCCCTGGCACAGAGGCCTCCAACTCTAGGTGCCCACACAGAGTGCCCACGCGGTGCTGCCCAAGTGATAATGTGATTCTAATAAAAAGGAAATGGAAAAGACGCGTTGCTGGGTGCTTTCACCAGATTGAATTTCACCCCATTCTGTGGGGCTCTTCACTTCTCCCTTTAGAGTAACAAGGGTGAGGAAGCTCACCCCTAAAGGCAGGTCCAATAAGTGGACTCTACGTAATTGGTGCATGCTGCTCTGGTGGTGGTGCACTTCATGTATTGAATTGCTAACCTCAAGGTAAGCGGTTCAAATCCACCAGTCACTTCGAGGGAGAGAGGAGGCTGTCTGCTCCTGTAAAGACTTATTCTTAAAAACCCCAAGGGGCTGTTCTACTCAGTCTTGTGGGATCCTTCTGAGTCAGTGTTTACTTGATGGGAGTGGGTGATTTTAGTTTTGAAGTGTTGGTTACACAGAGACCCACACAGAGGCTGGGCCAGCCTTCCCTCGCGCCTGAGAAACCATCAGGCTCAGTGCTGACTCAGAGCAAGCCTATAGGACAGAGTAGAACTGCCCCTGTGGATTTCCGAGACTGTAACACTTTACGAGAGGAGAAAGCCTCTTTTTTCTCACATGAAGTAGCTGGTGGTTTCAAACTGGTCGCCTTCTATTTAGCAGCCCAGCACAGAACCACTGCTCCTGGGGCTCCTTCAGATATCAGAGAAGAGCCAGTTCACATTCTTGACCCTCTCCACTGGATGAAGAAAGCTTGGATGGGTCTCTGGGTGTCATGGCTGTGGAAACGTGTGTTGGCTGTGCCTACCATAAGCAAGAAGCAACCAGATTCATTATAAAATGTCTGTCCTCATGATCAGACCTAGGTCCTTGCAAAGTCATGAACACTTTGTGCAAGTGGTCGTGAGTGGCACAGGCCGGTATGAACTGCACACTCCCTCACCTGGGCTGGGCCTGGGTTTCACCGGGTGTTTCATAGGGCTGTTCCAATTGGACCCTTGGAGTACAAGAGGGTGGGGACCGGGCTGTTCACTGAAAGGTTAGAGGTTCGAGTTCACCCAGAGGCACCTCAGAGAAAGGCCTGGCGATCCACCTTCAAAAAACCAGGCCCTGAAAACCCTTGGGAGCACAGGCCCCCTTCTGTGCCCACCATGGGTTGCAATCGACTTGATGGCAACAGGCCTGGTTTGTTCCCAGGTGGCTGCATTACTCCCATTCTGCCTTGAAACAGTTGTTTCTGTGGAACGATGGCTACCACCTCTTTTTCTTCCTGTTTCTGTTTCCTCTTCCACTCTGACAGCCCACACAGAGAGGGGAACCCTTATGGAGCTGAGGCTTGGTCGGCGGAAAGGGGTGACATATCAGTCGTTACACACAATAGCCTAACATGATAGACAACAGGCTGCTCCCATAAAAGCCCCCCCGCCCCCAACACTCAAACATGACTGCGCTCTCCTAAGTGGTGAATAGCCTTGCTCTCAGGGTTGGGGGCTTCGGCCTTTCCCCTTTACTAGTTCCGGGAAGCGGGTGGTGCAGCAGGTGGCCTGACCAGCCTGTGGGAACAGGAAGGGAAACGGGTGCCAGTGGAGTCACGGTTGTAGTCAGCCGAGCCTCCCACTTCTCTTTGGATACTCTCCTCGATTCTGGAGAACTCCAGCTGTTCCCACCAGTCCCACTGCTGTGGGTTTCCACCTGAGACCAGCAGCAGTAGCAGGCTCCGGTGGGAACCTGGAGAAGACAGGCAGGCGTCAGGAACTTTCTGAGCCAAAGCTAGACTTGTCGTCCTTGTGTTGTGTACCCGCCCACCCGCCTGACCAGCCCCTGTGCCTTTACTCTTCCAGGGGGCATTTTAAGGAAGGGTGCCAGACTCTTCTTCCGCCGGCGCCATCAACACAAAGACCCGGGCCTGAGCCAGTCCCACAACGACCTCATGTTCCTGCAGCAGCCGGAGGCAGCCAGGAGGAGGACGACCCTCAGCAGGATCCTGAACAAGAAGCTGCTGTCCAAACACAGAAGCAAGAGTGCCGTGAACGGCGCCCCTGTGGACCCCTCTGCGTAGGGCTCAGGGCCAGCAGCCTCCTCCCGGGAACCCACACTGACACCCTCACCAGGACCATGCCAGCCCCCCACCAGGTGGCGCTGCTTTGTCTGGCTGGATGTTATCCAACAACTTGATCTTCGAAAAGGGAGATCTACATACATACGTCTCTCTGGATGTATGTGCATATACATATATATATATATATATATATATATATATAGTCTCCAGCCAGGAGGCTGTCCCCAGAGAAAACTGATGAAACCTCATTTGCCACCAGATGCCAGATGAGACCCAAGGGCCCTGTAGCTTGGGCTGTGCACCAGCCTGTGAGCCGAAGCTAAATATTGGAAGGGGATTGACATTGCGAACTGCATGGCATGTTCTCATAGACCTGGGGGCGGAGGGTCGAAGAGCTGTCCTGGAGGGATCCATGTAACCAGCTCGACATACTCACAAGTGCTATTTGAGGCCCACAACTGGAATGTGTTACAAAGAGGAGGCCCTACTCCCATGCCCCTTCACTGTGAGCTGAGTGGATGGGTCACCTCTGGTTGCTGGATGCTCCGGATGACAAGTGCAGCTGGCCCTGCATACGGGCGGTGGGACCTGGGAACTGGAGACATTCTAATAGGAACAGAAATGCCATGGTCAATGTCGGAAGACACTCACCTTCATTATTAGCCATATAACTTGAACAATTATGCAACAAATAGATATATCCTATGCATAGTATGCTGAACACTATTCCCCAAGTTTACTTTGAGCCTACTTGCAAGCTGAAGATAAGTATACATTCTCACATGGTTTGAAATTTTTTAACCTTTGACCTTTCAAATGCTCTAATACCAGTGGGGCCATGGACAGTAGACACATGGGTTCCTTCTGCCCTGACATACTTGCTACGCAGGAGTGCCAGTAAGCCTGTCGGCATGCAGGGAGGAGCAATACACAACAGTGTCAACCGCACACAACGTGGGTTGTCTTCAGTGTGAAGTCGGCCAATAGCCACCACAGAGTACCATTGGGGTCAAAGAGGAAGTTGCTTGCTGCAAGTGTCAGTCTTAGGAATGGGGATCTTCTGACAATTGAGCCACTCGTGCAGCTAATTCCTTCTATGAGCTCATCTTTAGGGGAGCCCCTGTCTGATTTTCAGTGTTGGGGAGGGGGTGATCAGCCTGGTACACTTAATATGCCAAGGCGTCTTTCAGTCCCACCTTCGTACTTGCTTCTACTTGGGCTCATTCTTCCTGTTCACGGGAGCCCACTGACTGAATGTGTCCCTTGCCACAGGCCTGCTAACCACTGAGCAGCTGTCATGGGGTGGGGGTGGGGAGAGCATTTTGACAGTTGAATCAGATGTGTTTTCCGCCAATGAGATGGAAAAGGCTGTGAGGCAAACTTCACTTTTGTCACAGATGTGAGTTTGAGAGAGCTTCACGTTCGTCATGAAACAGTAAATTCCAGGGGCAGTCAAGCCACTGATGAGCCAAAAAGCATTAGAGGAAAACAAAAATAAGAGGCTTATTTCTTTTTATGTGTGTGTGAGGGCAAGATTAGAAGACTGAGCCTTGAACTTTAAAATGTACACTGTAAAAATTCTTAGGTGTTTGGGGATTTATCAATCAAGTAACTTTAAAAGACCCTTATCACGGGGACCTTGTTTTTCCGGATTATATTTCAGTTGTAATCATTGTGAATTAGCCCTTATGTGGGCGAAGAACTTGCCAAATTCAAGAACGAACTCTAAGACTGGCAGACAGTGGAAAATTTCAACACAGCTTTGGGATGTTTTTGTGTATTTTTTTGATTTTTGAAATTCAGATGGATTCAGGTTTTTTTCAAGGGCAAACATATCAGAGTTTTAGCTTTCTTGCTTAAAAATTTTTTCTTTTAAAAACCACTCCCTATCAGCTCCATGAGCATTCTGTTTTAATACCTGCCTCAAGAGCTCTAAGGAGCCCTGGTGGAGTAATGGTTACGCATTGGGCTTCTAACCCCAAGGGCAGCAGTTCAAAACCACCAGGGGCTCTACAGGAGAAAGATGGCTCTCTACTCCCACACAGTTAGTCTTGGAAACCCACTGGGGCAGTTCGGCCCTGTCCTCTGGGGGTCGCTATGAGTCGGAATAGGCTCAATGGCAGTTGAGTTTGGTGTGGTTTTTTAAGGGCTCCTCTAGCTCTGGTGGTATTGTGTTGGTCTGTTAACCTCAAGGTCAGCAGTTCAAAACTGTCAGCCCCTCCCAGGGAGAAAGACAAGGCTTTCTACTCCTGCAAATAGTTACAGTCTCTGATACCCACAGGGCAGACCTACTTTGTCCTCTAGGGTTGCAAAGATTTAGGGTTGATGCAATGGCTTTGAGTTTATTGGGTTTTGTTTGTTTGTTCAAGGGCTCTGCTTCCTCATGACTTGAAACGTTATCAGGGTCCTCGAAGGTGTGAGGTGGACTAGATCTATCGTGTGTGTGTGTGTGTGTGTGTGTGTGTGTGTGTGTGTGTGTG
>NW_022111372.1:35222088-35230373 GCF_000313985.2 Echinops telfairi | reverse complement strand
TGTGTGTGTGTGTGTGTGTGACGTGAATCAAAGCTGAGGCAGGTAGAGAGTGCTGTAAGGAGCGTGGTGGTCCTGGGCGTCCCTTGAAAACACGTTGGCCTCCAGCCTCTGTGGACATTTGGGTCAGAGCCAGGATCCTGTTCCCTGGACTCGCTGTCTTCCTCTCCCGCTGCCGGCATGTAGAACACTAATCAAGCTAGTTTGCCCAGCAAAACGGAACACAGTGGGGCGGCGAGCGAGTGCCTTAGAGAAGCTCCTGGGCAGAGGCCGACAATGTGGGCTCATGATACTGTGAATCCCGCCTTTCCAAGCTGCTCTCCAGGTGGGCTGGTTGTCTAATGATGTCGGGTATTTATGTCCAAAGTAAAGGTCACTGAAGTTAAGCATCAGTTAAGGCTGTATACCAAATGGTTCAAAGCATGAATGTGTGAATCACCTTTATTCCCTTCCCTTTCCTAGACTTGAGTGGCTTGAGGGTGTTTTGTTTTGTCTTTCACAGCAGGGTGTGCTGAACGCAGTCTAGAACACTAACCTGTCTCCAGGAAAGCCGCTCCTGGTGGTTTCTGAGGGCTCCCCACATTGTCACCGTTGCTGCGTGAGCACTTGCCTGGCTCTTGGTGGCAGGCTGAGAACAGACTTTGGGGTGTGTCTGTGTGTGTGAGTGTGTGTGGCTGTAGCAATAAGAAAAGTAGCAACCTCGTGTTTCCTTTCACAACCGCTGTGAGGGCCAGGGTTGAGTCCTGAGCACTTTATTAAAATCAGGGTTGAAGTTCCATGCCAGCCCTGAGTCCTCCGACACGTGGCCAGTGGCAGTCAATGAGGAGCAAGTCTGGTACCTGTCAAGGTTTGTACTGGCCAACCTTCTGGAAGAGTTCACAGTTTTCTCTGCACGCAGAAAAGGGAAAGGTGAATGTCTATTGCTGTCGACACAAACGCTGGTGTTTTCTGGAGCATCCTCTCCAGGCCCCTGGCACTTGAGACTTTAGGGTGAGTCAGGGATGGTTGGAGCCAGAACACTTACCTCCATCAGGTAGGAAGCTGATCCAGGGGCCTCCGTCAACCCTGATGCCAGCCTTTTTCTTGGTGCCCCCCTGACCCTCCTGAAACGATTACCAAAGCAACCAGCTTGCGAACAAGGACCCCGTCAAGTCCTGCATCGCCAACTCAGGTCACCTTTGGGTCAGTTTTCTTAGCTTTTCCTGTTTCATGTGTGAGGAGCCATTCGAAGCCATCTGTTCAGCCACCAACTGGGCCGCGATACATCGTTTATCTTTGTCTTTTTTTTTTCAATGTTATGTCAACCCTACATTAAAAAAAAAGTGTTCCAGATATGTGATGGCTTGCTAAGTTGGATGATACATTTGCATTGCAATGATTTTACTTCCAGGGTAGCACTTTAAAATCAAGTTCTGGCCCTGCACCAAATCCGTGCAGTGCAGGTGTGAACAAACGGGCCGGAGCGGGAATGATCTTGTGTGGAAATAAACATGCATATGAAACACCAGGCACCGAGTTGTCCTTGCCCCGAGTCCCGCGAGATTCTGGAAGCTCCGAAGTCTTCGCGCTAAGCATCTCTGAACCGCTGCTTTCTCTGGGCAGAGGCCTCTGGGAGCCGGTGCGTGACCAGCGAAGAGATGAACCCCTTGCTCATGTTTGCTTCCTCCTTGCTTACCCCTCGGCAAACGCCTTCTCCCCGGGCCTTCTTCCCGCGTGACTTATCGTCCATTTGGCATCCAGTGGGCCTTGCCCCTGGGTGGTGCAAAGGGTTTACACTTGCCTGGGAGCCCTAGTGGCACTGTTTGGTGAGTGTTGGAATGCTAACCACCAAGTTGGTGGTTCAAACCCATCAACCACTTGGTGGGACAGAGGTGAGACTGTCTGCTCCTCTAACGACTTACAGCTTTGGGAACCCTCCATGGGATGGCTGTGAGTTGGGATCGACTTGATATCAGGCAGTATGTTTGTCATGTGCACACCCACACACACCCCAACTGGCAGTGAAGACCTGGAGAAGTGCTTCCATATGATGAGAACCACAAAAGCATCTCGGGCACAGGCCTCCCGTCCTACCTGGAGTTCACAGAAGTTGGAATCAGCCCGAGGCAGCAGGCCTTGCCCAAAGCTAAAGGTATTTTTGATAGAAAGTCGTGTCTCTGGTCAACTTCGGTTTCCAACAAATGTGGGTGCTACAAGCCCAGGTCTGCCTTAGCCTGGGGAAGGATGCCAGGGGCACAGGGGTGAGGGGCGCGCAGAGGGACCGACATGAGGATGCTTAGGTTGGCTACCTGAGCCAGTGTCAAAAGCCTGCCCACTGCTAGTGCATGATGGGTGCAGTAGGAGTCCCTGCGGGGGGTCAGCGAGAAGGCCCGGGATGGCCAGGCTGGGGACTCTCTGGAGGCTTGTGGAGTGGGACACGCAGAGGGGCTGGGCTCCATGCAGCAGAGGGGGAGGGTGCACAACGGGGTCCTGTACAAACCCCTGCATTGCAAGCCCCCCCTCTCCCCCAGGCACCATCTCTGTTTCCCCAGCGGCTGTTAGGCCCCACCCCTGAGGTGCCCACATATCAAGGCTCGGTTTTTGGGAGTAGGTGCTGAGGTGGCCAGACAGTCTCAGTCACCTTCCTGCACCAAATTCGCATGACTGCCAAAACAAAGTCCCTCACCCTGGGCAGCTCAGAGCAACGGAAATGTATTCTCTCAGTCCCAGGGGCTGGGTCTGAATTCAGGGTGTCGGCTCTCCCAACTGCTGGTGGGTCCTGGCAGTATGTGGCTTGTGCTTGAAGAATCACTCCAACCCCTGCCTCCGTCCACATCTCTTTAATGAGGACACCAGACACTGAATGTCCCCCACCCCCCAGTGTGACCTCATGCTAACTGCTAACAGCTTCAAAGACCCTATTTCCAAATAAGTACTGGGGATTAGGACTACAGTGTCTCAGTGGGACAGTCCAATTCACAATACCCTCTTAGTCCCCACCCCCCACCCTTCCAGGTGCCCTGACGCCTGAGCTAGGAGCAGGGTGTGAGGTGCACTGGCCTTTCCATTGAACTGGTCACTCGGGGGCCCAGAGGCCTCAGAGGAAGTTGGCTGAGGGTGCCTTCTGGTCTGGAGTCTCGATACTCCGCTCTTGTAAGCAGCTGCCACACAGTGAAGATGGGGCTGCAACCAGAGGAGCCCTGGCCTGGGCTGACCTGTTTCTCGGCGTGGCCCCCGGGTCTACTCTGAGCCCACACTCCAGAGGAGCCCAACAAGTCGCTGGGGCGCTAAATGGACCAGGTAGCACCCACTTTCCTCACCCCCTCAGGGCAAAACAAACTGCTAGTGACCCTGCAGGGGGGGGGGCAGGGTAGAACGACGCCTGTGGGTTTCCAAGGGGAAACATCTTTACAGGGGTAGAAAGCTTCATCATTTTTGAGGGGTGGCTGGCGATTTTGAACTGCTGGTTAGCATCCCAGTGTGTAACCACTACACCACCAGGCCCAAATCCCTTGTTCATCTCAACCAGGGGAGGGAGTTCTAGGCGTGTGCCCCTGGGCCCCAGCCGCACCCTGGCAAACACACACCTCCCTGTTCTGTTGTGGATACTTACGGCCTTTTCTAGGAAGTGACGGACCACTGACAATGACCAAGGGCATCAATGGGCCTGACATCCATCCTCTGCCTGCCTTCCCTGGGGAGAACCTGGCCCCTGGAACACAGCCCTGGGTGTCACCCTCTGTTAGTCTGGGGAGTAGAGGCCCGAGCCTGCTTCCCCATGGTGACCTCGGAGCAGCACATTCAGGCACTGCTCTGCTATGGACAGGGCCCAGCTGTGCCCTACACATGACAGGCACTGGAACCTACTGCCGGTATTTATACACCACAGGTGAGGGTGGAGGTCCCTTGGGCTCCTTAGCATTTGATACAAAAGCTGGGGAGACTGGAGAGCCCACCCACAATGCTGCTGCAGTCATCCTCTGCGGCTCTGGCAGCAGTGACCCCTGCTCCACATTCATGACCCTTTGGATGCTCGAGCAGCTGGGGGGGAGGGGGCGCATCCCCCAGCCATCGACTGCACGCCGCTAGATTTTGGACATAGATGGCCAAGGCTCGCTTGTTTTGTTTTGGTCTGGAAGGGGCCCCTAAAACCTGTCTACCGCGCATGGTGACCCTGCTGGTGTTTGAAACCCTCGTGGCAGAGCTTCCCGCATCACAGTCACACACAGCCTCCACATTGCAGCAGACTGGCAGACAGGTGCAGGGGTTAACACTCACTCGTTCACTGCCACGGCTCCATTGCAACTCACGACAATCCTATTAATTGAGGGCTTGTTACCTTCTGGGAATTTTTCAAAGTAAGGACTCACGTACTCTTTGAAAGAATCCCATGAGTTAGGAGTTATCAAACTTGCAGATTAGGCGACTACGTAACTTGCCCGAGGCCACAAAGCTCATTAAAAAGCATCCGCAGAATTTGGGTCCAGGCTGTCTGGCTGGCGAACCCTGACTCCAGCCAGCACTGCCTACTGCCAAATGAAGAGACCGAGGACTTGGGGCCTTACCTGGTCTTTTCTGAACTTGAAGTGTCGTGCCGTGGCTGCTTGTGAGAAGATTACGGAGACTCACTGTTTTTCACCCAAAGAAGGAACAAAAGCCCATTGTCCTATAGGATAGAGTCAAACTGTTCCCCGGGGTTTCCGAGACTGTAAATCCTTACCGGAGCAGACAGACTCGGCTTCTTCCGAGTGGCCGATGGGTTCAGACTTGGTGACGAGCAGCTCCACAGTGACCTGCCACACAACCAGGGCTAGTGTTACATGGCTGAGTTCAACTTGGGGAAAAATGATCAGGGTTTTTTTATTTTATTTTTTTCGGGGTTTTATTTTTTAGGTGAGAAGTAGGCTGAAGAACTGACCAAGAGTGTGAATGCCCACCATGCTGTATACTAAAGGTGTTTGAGATTTAAGAGAAAATTAGAGCTGAACAGACAGGTTAGTTGGGCAGTCCAGTCCAGCCTACGATAGGCCAGAACTCAGAGCAGGGTGGTGGCGGGGCTTAGGCACCAAGTCCTGGGGCTGTGGGGCTGCATGCTACTGTCATTGGCATTAACCGATGCTGTGTGTGTGCGCACGACATCCCTTTCACCTAAACTCACCTGTGTTGCCGCACTTTCGACCTCGTTATGTGCATCAACCTATTGATGTAACATTGTTTGGATACATCTTGACATTTCACCCGAAATTCTTCAGATTGCATTTCCCAAGGAGGATGGCATATTGTTATCCTGCATTTGATACATGTGTCATGCTTGGGAAGTTTAACATTGATGCAACACAGTAGCAGCCCCTGTTCCCATCCCTCCAGCTGTCTCAGTGATACATTGTGGTTTTGTTGTTGTTTGTTTCCCCTGCGAGGGATTGGGTTAAAGGCTGCACATTGCATTGCCCACTCACTGCTAGGGAGTCGATGCCCACGGTGACCTTATAAAGGATTGCTGAGATCACAGATCTTGACAGGAGCAGACAGCCTCACCTTTCTCCCGATCAGTTGGTGGGTTTAAAACGCAGACCTTGGCAGTAGCAGCCCCCAGCCCTGCCAGGGCTCCCTGTACACCGAATTCATTGATCATGAAGAATGGATCTATCAGCCTCTGAACATTTTCCCCTTGAGAACTCTGGATATGCATCTGTCTTTCAAACCATTGTTCCCAACCTTCACAGCTTTAGCCTTCACAGATGGGGCACAGAGGTCCCTCGAAGACATGGGGCCCTGCCCTTCCTGGGTGTGCTGACAGGAGAAGGGGCTTTCAGTGAGTGGAGGTCTTCAATCTCCTTTCCGATTTCGATCTTGCTGTGACTTGTCAAGTCTTCCCTGGCTTTAGGTCAGCCCACCAGTGCTCGGTTGCAGAGGCCCTGAAAAACAGCCACCTGGGCATGCCAGACCGGTGAGTGAGGTCACTAGAAGGGGGCAGGGCCTCTGGTGGCACAGTGGGTTGCACCTTGGGTGGTTAAGAGGCCAGGTCAGCAGTGGACAACCACCAGCTGCTATTCGAGAGAAAGAGGAGGCTTTCCACTCCCATGAAGAGTTACAGACCCGGAAGCCCACAGGGGCAGTTCTATGCTGTTCGATGGGCTCCCTAAGAGTCGGGGCCGACTCAATGGCAGTGAGTCTTAACTAGAAGAGGGTATGTGGGAAGGGTCTTGACTGAGTGAGCAGCCAAGAGCTCTTGGGAGTCAGAGGGATACCTTGTCTGAGACCTGAATGAAGACATGGTCACGGCAAATTGCACCAGCCCTGGCAGAGGCAGAGGCCCCGAGAAGGGGTTTGAGAAGCACAGTTGAGGGGAAAGCAGGGGAGGTTGTAGCTGGCGGGTTATGACCAGGGTGGAGGTGAGGATAGACAGGCAGGCAGTCTAGAAACATTTAGCAGTTTCAGACTTTGAGCAGGGGCACTGGGAAGCCATTGTAGACTCAGGAAGGGCAAGGCCTGGCTCCAGCAGTACAGTAGTGTGAGCCCCTTCACACTCCATTCACCCACACGATGTTCAAACCTGTGGACCTTTGCCCAATTCAATGGGTATTTGGTTTATGACTAACCTTATGTGAGGAGTCTCTGGGTAGCCCAGATCATTAAGTGCTAGTCTGTGCACCAAAAGGTGGTTGGTTCAAGTCTATGCAGAGGCACCTGAAAGGCAGGCTCTGTGATCTGGACTTCAGGAACACCAGCCATCAAAAACTGTGGAGCACACTTCCACTCTGACCCACGAGGGCGGCAAGTCCAGTCGGCTCACTGTGACTGTGATTGTTAAGGTGCCAGAGTCAACTCTAACTCATGGTGATTTTAAGCACAACAGAACGAGACCCTGGCCAGTCCTGCACCAGCCTCACAATTGTGCTAATGCTTGAGCCCATTGTTGCAGCCCAACACCTAACCATAAGGGCGCCATGGCTCCCCATCGGTAACTGGTAGGGGACAAAATTCTAAAAAACCTAGACTATAGAGCATTCCACACAATTGCCTATTATGTGGATTATTGAGTGTGGAACTGTGGACCAAACCCACTGCCATCGGTTTGATTCTGGAATAAGACAGCTTCATTTTTTCCCCTCCAGTCACAGTTAGCTTTGAACTGCTGACCTTGTAGGTAGTTGCCTAATACCTTATCACAGTGCCACCGGGGCCCAAAAGGCATGGTTATTCTCCTACCAGAAAGGATGAGTTTGTTTCCACCGTCTCTATGAGGCTTTTTGATCTGTGTTCATTTGATCAAAATGAGCCATGTTAATGTTTTCTCTTATTGCAGTATACTTATTACAGTGTACAGTATACAGGAGTCAAACAGCTTTCTATATGCTTAAGAACCAATGCATTTTCTTTCCTGTGCACCTGACTTTGCTGATTTTTCTACTAGGCTAGCTGGGTCATAATGATTCATAAAATCTTTAGGTTCACATAGGGAACTGAGTCGTTTGTGGTATCTGTTTCGTGTTATTTCCTCCACTGACTTTGTTAACAGATGGGAGTGTCTACTAAGCAGAAACGAACAAGATTGCTTCCCTGCATCCAAGACAGCGACAGATGAGAGATCTCTTGGGGCTCTGCTATTTCTCATATGTTGTGATTGCATGTCCACTCCAGAGGGGGTCATGAGGGCCGGCTGTAGGTCTGTCGTGTCGCAGCTCTGCGTGGTGGCTACGCGGTGGGTCTCGCGTCCACTCGCCCCCTGCGTCCCCAGGCCTGCGGGCTCCGGGGCGGGACTGGGCACACCGGACACTCACTGCTCGGCTCCAAGCCCCAAACCGCGCTGGAGAACACTGGACCCCCTCTTCCACGCAGCCCTCGGGAAAGATATCAAGACTCCACAAGGCCATACGAAGGTGAAAGAGGCCGTGAGAGCAGTCCGCACGTCGGGGGACGCGGACCCCGGGACCAGCCGCCCGGAGCCCCGGGCGACCAGAATGCGGCTCGCTCCTCCCGCCCGGACTCCGGGAGGAGCGCCGTCCACGCCCCCGCCCACACCGTCCGCTCCCAGCTCGCGTCCTTGTCCATGTCTCCCAGGTCCCTAGCACCCATCTGCGTCCCCTGCCACCCTGCCCACTCTCGGGCGCAGGCTACTTTCCACCAGCCTCGCTCCCGCGCGAAGACACAGCCGCCAGCTCCCGTGCCCGCAGGCCCGGCCGCCCACGAACTACAATTCCCACAATGCCCCGCCGCCGCCCCCCGGCTTCCGGTGCTGCGCAGTTTCCGGAGCGGATCGCAACCCGGAGTCAGGATCCGACCCTGCTCTGCACATTCCACAGGCAGGT
>NW_022111372.1:35204167-35221601 GCF_000313985.2 Echinops telfairi | reverse complement strand
CCCGGCGCCCGCGGACCGCCCCCTCCCCCGGGCAGGCAGCCTCCCTGATGTCACTTTCCCCTCCCTGCCCTGGAGGACGCCCGGAGTGTGGGCTCAGGGGAGGGTCCTTGCACCTCCCCACCACTGTCCCCGCTATGGGAGAAACAGGTCCCCAGACACCCCAGGAAACCTCCTGCGTTTCGTGTTTTCAAACCTTTTGGTGACTGAGGGAACGAGGTGAGGCAGATGGACGGACAGGTGGACAGGTGATGTGTGCCTACCTCCCGAGGTGGGTGGCCATGCAGGTGAAGCCGGTCCCGCCCCTGCGAGCAGGGGTCTTCAGCCACGTGGGGCCTCTGGTGGAAGAGAGAGGTGTGGAGGTGAGGTCAGTTTTGAAAAGGCAAAGGTGAACGGTCCTTGTGGCCGTAGTGACCCACCTGATGGCTATGGTTACTCTTCACTTACGTTTATTACCATCTTCGTATAATAGGTGAGTGTTTGTCCTATATGCTTAGAAACCCCCACCCTGCGCCCCCAGGCCACCAGGAGTGGTCGAAACAGTAGAAAGCCGCTGTGGTCAGACCCGTGGAGGACTGATGTCTGTGGGTATTCCAACTTGCCAGCACGCAGTGGACGGTTTGTGACGCCGACAAATACTGCTTTTCCGAGATAACCTGAGAGCCAACTGTGCCTGGCGTGCTGGCACTGACTGTGAACATTTCGTTTTTCAAAGTGCGGTGACACTGCCCACCCCTCCTGCTGGAGGTGAGGGTGGGAGGGGGACATCATGTTTCAAACCTGGACCTTGACACATTCTCCACATTTTCCCGGCTCCACTGGCTGCCCCTGATTTCCCTGACAGCTGCCCCGTGGATCATGGAGAGGAAGTCGGAGTTTCGTTTGTATCTTGGAGGGGAACTTTCTGCATGTTACAGTTTGCTCTCCCCGCTCCCCTTGTGCCAGATTTGCAGCCCATAAGATAATACTGTGTTTGCTTTCGGAAGCAGAGGGACTTCGATTTCTCCAGAAAGCACAAAAGTAAACTGAAAAACTACTGAGGAGGTTCCAGTCACGTGCCCTTCTTTGTATAGCATGATCGGTGCCGGGACCAGGGCCTCCCACGTGGAAGGCGAAGGGAACTAGCCCGTGTACGTTTGATTTCAAGAGGTGGTGGTGGTGAGCAGTGACGTAATGCTTTTGGAACTACCAGTTCTTACTTGACACTACCTGCCCAACTCACCTCACAGGGTTCCTGTGCATGCACGCTCCTATTGGCCCCTTCATTCATTCCGTATCCAGGCCATGCATTGTAGAGAAAAACAATGCAAAAAGGCCCAGGACAGTGGTCATACCTATAAGGCAGACTAGGAAGAAAGGCCTGGCAACCTACTTCCATAAATTAACCCATGAACACCTGATGGCTGTGTGATAGAGTGCTGGAAGATGAGACATCTCCCTTGGCAGGCAGGCACTCACAGTACCAGTGGCTGCAGCACTGACAGTTGGGGGCACCCTGCAGGATGGGGTGGCGTTGTTCTGTTGTACATGAGGTTGGGGCCAACTTGATGCTGGCAGCTAATAGCATGCCTGTAACATAACTGTAGTTGTAACTCGTGGTTCTCATAGATACTCTTCCAGGTAATGGGGAGGTGAGAACAGGAGGAAAACAGGCGGATAGGCATGGAGTTACTCATGAGGCAGTTATGTGACAGGTCCTTCTGAGGAGTGGGTATCTGAGTGGGAGGCCGGTGATGTGAGGAAGCAGATCCCTGGGTGAATATGGTTCAGGCAGATGAATGCCAAGGGCAAAGTTCTTGGGGTAAGAACATACTTAATGCCCAGGGTGCACCAGGCAATTTGTGGTCAGAGTGGGTAAGCACAGGGGAGGGAGGGCAGACTGGGCCCGGGCCCCACACATACCCAGGTGACACCCCTCGGGGCTGTGGACAGACCTGGGACAGGATCTGTTCTCTGTCCCTTTAAAGATGGCTTCTGGGTAGGGGAACTGAGGTGCAGACAGTCCCGGCTCTAGGTGGCTCTGTGTAAGGCCGTGGAGACGAAAGCCCTACGGGCTTCATTCGTGGTGTGCTCCCGAGTTGGTCTCAATGTACAGCGGCCCCCTAGGACAGAGTTGAAGTGCCCCACAGGGTTTCCAAGGTGGTCACTCTTACGGAAGCAGCCTGTCTGCCACAGCTTTCTCCTGTGAAAACAGCTGGTGGGGAGGTTCAAGCTGCCCACCAGTGAACGCTTAACCCCTGCGCCACCAGGCTCCTTCCACCTCTTCAGACACACCTGTGATGTGAGTCCACAAAGAAGCGGACTGCATTTCTGTTTGGGCCACTGTGCGCCAGGGGCCACAAGGGTAACAAGCCAGAAGAAAATGGTGAGCACACCCAAGAAAAGTAAGACTTCCTCCATGTGGTGGCAAATTTGTGGGCCGCAAAGAAGTCTAACAGGAAAATCAGCAAAGTGCCCTCAAGCCCAGATGAGTGCAGGCACACTCCGGTTCTGTGGGAATGGAGACGCTGGCGCTGGGAGACAGTTTTGAGCTGCTGGCGGTTAAAGACGGGCTCGTGCATGTTCTCCACAAATTGATGTCGGTGGACCGTGCTGTGGTGCCTGGATTCCCACAGCTACGTTTCGAAGAGTGACAGAACTCTTTTATGTGAAAACATCAATATTTGCAGTACACTGGTCATTGCAGCCCTCACAGCTGATTAGACCATTGATGAACATGTCCACTGTCCGTGCAAGGTTGGGGGCGGTGTCTTTGAAGACTGGTGGGAGAGAATTGCACAGTGGCCAGAGGCGGGGTGAGGAGGGCAGATGGGGGCAATGACGAAGCTCAGCTACTAGAATTAAGTGTCTGAAGGAGAGGGAGAAAGGACCGAGCAGTCAGTCGGGGTTCTCGGACAGATAGATGGACTAGATGACCACAGCAAATGGAATTAGGAAGCAGCAGCCTTGCAATAGGAAGAACAGGAGCCCGGGAGGAAGGGTGTGATGGGTGGGTGGTTGGGGCCGACCAGATGAAAGGCCTGGGGTCCCTGTTGATGGGTACCCCCTACTGGACTCCCACCCAAGGCCACCCAAGCTATGCCGGGCAGAGCTGCTCCTTAGAGCTTTCAAGGCTGTGGCCCCTGGAAGCAGATTGCCCAGCCCAACTCCTGAAGTGCCTCTGGGCGGACCTGAACTGCCAGCCTTTCAGCTAGTTGGCAAGCTTGCAGTTTGCAGCGCTCAGGCACTTCCTGGAGCAGTGGAGACAGACCCGTGGTTGAAGATGCTTCCAGAGGGTATGGGAGGCCCTTTCGATGAAGACAGAAAAGAGGGCATTGTTACTGGAGGGCAAGGTGACTTCAAAGGGACTTTTGTTTGGTTTTTTTAATGAGTGAGCACTACCAGAGACTGATGGGAAGGCCCAGGGGGTCTTTAGGTGGTTGGGGGGAGGTGCCTGGAGCGCCCTGGGGAAGGCGAGGGCCCATGTGTGACAGTTGGGGGTGGGGGGGTTAGCGAAGGAGCAGGCCAAGGATGCTTCAGAGTGGAGGGCACACACACGTGGGTCAGTCTTACAGGTGGCATTGATGTCGGGCACAGGGAGAGAGACTTTCTGGAGAAGGAAACCAGAGGGCGGGACTGCAAGAAGGAGGGGCTGCGAGCTGAGGTGGGTGAGTGGCATCTGAGCAGCACCAGCTGCCCAAGGCCAAGTCCTGTGAGGTTGAAGTCAGGCCCACCTCCAACCCTTCAACCTTCTTTTCCAATCTGACACCAGCCACCAACCATCCCTCCCACAAAACTGTGCTTCTCAGCTGGGTTAAATAATCCATTGCCATTTCCACCAGAACTCAGATGCTATTCACAATGAAGGGATGTATGAAGGTAGTTAACGGTGACAATTCAGGTGAGGAACTCTCAGGGTGCACGTGTTCAGTCAGAACAACCACTTTTCTGCTACACTTAAAATGCAAGCCTCTCTCTGGCTCTCCACCTCTTGGCCTGGCTTCTGCCCTGTGTTTGGGCAATGCTAATCAAGCTCCTTTAGGGCTGTCAATAAATGCCCAAGGGCATTCCACTGCCCTGTAAGCCTCAGCTCTAAGGTGCCCAGTTGTAGTGCCACACAGCAATAAACCCAGCTCCTCCAATTAAGTGCCCGGAGGTGCCCTATTCTGCAAGCCAGCCTCCTACATGAAAGAACTCAGTGTTGCTTGCTTTGTGGGCTGGGAAGTCAGCAGCTCCGTCTCATGGTCTGGTACCTGGTTCAGCTGCTGCCACTTCTCTGTTGCTGCTGTGGCATCACAGCTCTGTCTCCTGCATCAAGGAGGTTCAATACGCAAGATCTCAGGCTCCAAAGCATGCACACGCACTCCTCAAGTTTCTCTCTTGCTGATTATGAAAGCCCTCCAATCATGCTTCTGAGATGGCTCATTTTACACCTAGCAGAATGGCAGTCACAATTAACTCTGTTATAATAGTCACAGCTAAATCCTATAGAAGGCGTTCCCCTACCTTCTCTTACCCAGACCCATCAGGAAGAAGTCACTTGGTGGGAATCACAAGGACTCTGGCAAGACGAGCCTTGTAGAATGATTCACCGCAGGGACTCAGAGGCGGGGAAACAGATTGTGGAAGACCTGGGGCCAACAGAAGCCCTTCAGTTGGCTCTGGGTAGCTCAGGGTCCTGTGGGGTCCTGCTGAGGTCACTGACCTAATAGACTCAGGAGTCACTAGAACTCGGGGTCCTGCCCTCCCTTTCCCCAGGGCCCGGGGGGCTTTTGAGGGCAGAGGGCTGTGGTTCCGTGGCTCCAGAGATTTATGTGAAAGAAGCCCTAGTGGCACAGTGGTAAGTGCTTGGCTGCTGAGAGGCTGCTGGTTTGAAACCACCAGCTACTCCATCAGAGCAAGATTCCTCTGCGAGAGAAAGCCCGTTTCCATAACAACCTTGGACGCTCTGTGGCGCAGGTGTAGACCGTCTCCTAGGGTCTCTGAATTGAAATCAGCTTGGTGGCCTGGGGTTGGAGATTCGAGGTGAAGTTTGGAGGACAGCGGTGTCGAATTTTCACCTTCCACGTGAGGGCCCCAGGTTTGATGTCTGCCCTCTGCAAGCCACCACCCATCTGGCAGGGGAGGCTTATGTGTTGTAATGGTGCTCAGCAGGGTTCGGGAGCTTCCAGAATAAGCCAGACTAAGGAGGAAAGGCCTGGGCACCTACTTCCCGAACTCAGCCACCGAGACCCTACGGTTCGCAAAGGTGCAGTCAGCAATACACCGTGGGAAGAGCGCAGGCCCAGGCCGCGCTTTGTGCAGTGGTGAGATTCAGCCGGCTCGTATGGATTTGTGCGAACCCATATCTAATTTTTTGTTGAGTTCGCAAACCGGTTGTTAAAATGGTGCTTGTCATCAGGGTTCTCTCTGCTCAGCCACCCAATGTAGAAATCACAAATTTACATCTACACAGCAGCATATTCTAAGTACCTGTAGTAATGTTCATCCCGTTCATAGATAGAAAAAATTAGATGAACATATGCGTGTAGTATTTATTCATTTCATAAACCATACTTTTGATGACACACTGTATTTGTATTCCCTTGCATTTGTTACTGCAGTAAACAAGCATATGAGGGGTTATAAAAAAAAGGAATTCCTTTTTCTCAAAGCTATGTATTTAATTTTTACAAAACAACATCACCTTCAAAGTACTCTCCATTACCCTTAATCGATTTGTCAGATATGTGATTCCATTCTTGCTCACCTAGTGGGAAAAATGTGTACTATGAATGCTCTACCCAGTGGGGCTTTTCTCTGTTTTGTGGTTACCTCCCAGTATCATGTAAAGTGCCCAGCGACCAGAGAGAAGGTGACATGCTGTCATTCGTTTCAGCTTTGTGTTTCTACCCCAGATTCCCACGACATAACGTGAGTGACTTATGCAATTCCTGAACGTGTCCAAAGAGCCAATAAAATTGTCAGAACAACTGCTGGAAGTTCAGCAGAAGCGAAAAGGTTTTTTTTCAAAGATGAACATAATTTGTTCAGAGAAGAGAAGTCACCTGTTCTGATACACTAAACACAGCGACTACTGTCTAACTGGTCTACCTCTGGGGGCCTGGGATCCTACTCCTACAGAGAAAGGATGGTGAAGGAGAATCACACAGCCGATGGTACTCACATAAGAGCAAGGGGTATTGCAAGGGAATGTGCCAGTCAAGAAACAATATGGAAATACCTTAAATAACAGTGTTAATGGTTTTTGTCAGGTATTATTTAATATTTTTTCATAATAATTTAAAACTCAGAACATTGTCTAGTTTTGGTATTTCTTTTAACTGTATGAAGTACTAAACGACCTCTCGGCATATCTTTTTTTAATACTTAAAATGGTCATTAGGGGAGCGAGCCAATTGTTCATTTGTATGAATCCCACCACTGGTTCCATCCCCTTGGGAGATTGTGCATGGGGTCACCATGAATTGGGAGCCAAGTCCACAGCAGCTGACAGCACAGTGTAAGCTCAAAGCCTGCATTCCCAGAGGTGAGGTATTATGGCCTGAAGCCTCCTAATTTACAGCTGCAGGGTTGTAATTATCATCAGAAACCTGTGTAGAGTGACTTCCACCCATGATGCGGTCTTGGGCAAATATATTGTAAGTAGAGGATCTTTGAAAATCATAGTTGGTGAGGGTTTTGCTTAGTTGATGGTGAGAACTTTTTCTTCCTGCTTGCTGTCTGGGAGAACGGGGCTTCTTGCCCTGTGGGACAGATTCTGTCTCAGGGAGATCATGTGTCTGATGTAACCCTCCCGGCCTTTGGCCTTCTGTCAATTAAAAAATATATATACATCCTACAAGCATTCTGGAAAATAGTTACACAGTTATCAAGGAAGGCATGCACTTATTGTTTGGTTGAGCGATTATACTTTTGCATGTGAGAAATGAGAACTTTTGTTCGTGCAAACACCATCACACAAATGTTGGTGGCTGCTCTTCTTATCACAGTAGCCCCAAACTGGAAACCACCCAGATGCCCTTCAAGGGATGAACGTGAAAAGCGGCGTTATTCTTACTGTGGAATACTACTTAGCAATAAAAAAGGGACCAGGCATTGAGAGATGCAACAACTGGCATGGATCTCAAAGGAAGTAGGCTGAATGAATGAATGAAACAACATAATGTACAGCTGGAGAGAGATTACTGGGGGTTAAGGATGGGCTGGGCTGGGCATAGTTACCAAAGAGTAGCATGAGGGAGTCCTACAGTGAGGGAAAAGGCTATGTCTTGAGCATGATAGTCATTACACAGATATACACATGTGATTAGATCGCACACAAGTACTCTCACTCGAAGGTGCACCCAACTCAAGCCATAGTCTTTTCATTCGCCTCATATGCATGTGTGATTTGGACAACTAATAAGGGAAACTAGAGAAGAATTGAGGTGTTTGGCCTCTTGTGTGGGGAAGACTATTCAAAGTTGGTATGACTTAGGATAGACAGAGTGGAAAAGGAAAGAGATGAGACCTCTGCATCATTTACCAGATTGAGCCAGTTTTAGACCCACCGGTTCCTTTGAGGAGGGATCCATAGCATCAGCAAACATTTACATGGTTAGTCTTTCTCCCATCCTTCCCAAAGGGACCCATGGCCTTGTACAAGAATGACTGTTCATTAAGGGAAAGGAACCAGTCAGACTTTGGGGGTTATGGGACACTCACTCTGAATCGATACTAATGCCAGGAAATGCCAAATGTTCACTCTACCTGCCAGTGAAGAGTGAGGGTGTATGGAGGTCACATTATGAATGCAGTCTTAGCTCCAGTTCATCTCACTGTGGCTTCAGTGGGTCCCCAACCCCTCCTGTAATTATCTCCCCAGTGCCAGAATGCATGATTGGAATAGACACCCTTGGCACCAGGCAGAACCCCCATATTAAATCTTTGACATGTGGAACAAGTGCTGTGGTGGGTGAAAAAGACAAGTGGAAGCCATCAGAGCTGCTACTGCTTAGGAAAATCATAATCCAAAAGCAAATCTGAATTCCTGGAGGGTTTGCAGAGATTAGTGCCTCCATCAAGGACTTACAGGATGCAGAGGTAGTGATTCTATTACATCCCCATTTAACTTGCCGATTTGACCAGTGCAAAAAAACCCCAGTCAACCAACCAGCCAGCCAACCAACCAAGTAACTAACCAACCAGATGGATCTTGGTGAACGGCGGTGGATTATTACAAATTTACCCCGGTGGTGACTTCAGTGGAAATTGCTGCTCCAAGATGTGATCTCAGTGCTTGAGCCAATGAATGCTTTTCCTTGTTCTTTTTGGTGGGTGGTTAGTGTTTTTTGTTAGTGATCACCATGAGGTGATCACGCTTCAAGCATTTTTGAGCTAAAAGCTGGAATGTGTTATACAAATGATAAAATGAAGCTTCCAGAGATGAAATAACCTATTCAACACTACCCAGAAAAATTAGGGCAGTGCCAGAATGCCAGTTGTGGCATAGCTAACATTCAGTCTATACTTTTATAAGTGTGGACTATTTTATAAGTATTTTATAAGCGTCTGCTAAGCTGTTCCATCTGTGTGGAGCCGGAGAGTGCCTGTTTGTTTTCTGGTTTTCCTCGAAGCTCCCAGGATGCCCCGAGTGTGCCGCTCTTTCCGGAGAGTCCAGTCAAAGCTAAAGAATGGTCAGAATAAAAGGGCGTAACTTTCCTGGGGCATTCTGTGTAGTTACTGGTCTGGCCAATGCCTTTGTCTCACTTCTGGTTTCCAAGCAGTTTGCCTTCAGCTGGTGAAGGCAACGATATACCTGTACTGTCCGCCCTATCTCCGTGTAGATCAGCACTCCAGCCCGGTGCCGTAATCGAGTCCACCGGGAACTTGATTGCCTTTCCCTTTCATAGAATGTCACGCTAGCCCAGGGCTCAGCCCAGTGGCTTGCCAGGCATCTGTGGCTCTTTCTTTCCGTATGTACATGTGACTCTGGAAACGAAAAGAAAGCGATCATAGTTTCATTTATAAGCATTTTAAAGGATATTATTCAGATTGTGGTGATTTTGTCTGTAGAAATTTACTTCTGGCTATTTAGAATCACTTAAAAATTGTCGTGAGGGATAGGACTGCCTCTCTGGCTCAAAAGTTTGCCGACCCCCTGCACTTGCCGGTGATGTGGGTGGCATCCTGCTGATTGAATCTAGCAAGGAAGAAGTATCCGTGACTCTAGACTTTCCAGTAAAGCATCTACTTGCTAGTGGATTGGAAATTACCGATAGAAAGTCAGGTACCTTCTACCTCAGTGAAATTTCTAGGAGTCCAGTGGTGTGGGGCATGGCGACATATTTCCACCAACATGAAGCCTAAAGATAGCACCTGCTTCCTCCCACAACTGAAAAGGGGCACAGTGCCTGGGTGGCCTTTTTGGATTTTGGAGGCAGCATAGCCCTCAGTTGGGTGTGCTGCTCCCACGTATATATCGAGTGACTTGGACAGCTGCCGGCTTTGAGTGGAGCCCAGAACAGGGGAAGGCTGTGTACCACGTGCAGGCTGCTGTGCCAGCTGCTCTGCCACTTGGGCCACCTGCTCCAGGTGACCCAGTGGTGCTTGAGGTGTCGGTGGCAGAGAGAGACGCAGTGGGACCCGTGGGTTTTCACTGACTGCTTTTCAGATTGTCCCTCATAGTCTGCCGTCATCCAGAAGCTCGGCTGAAATCTGTTCGACGTCATGACCTTGTGTACACGTGGCTGCAGGTGGGGGCGCTGGCCTGAATTTGAACCCAGCCCCCCACATGGATGCAAGATTTCTACCACTCGCTGCACCTCGCGACATCAGAAAACATACTGATGAGGCATCAGCACACACCTACAGAATGACTGAAAGGCAGCAGCAAACTGAGAATATCAAATACTGGTGAGGGTGCAGGGAAGCCGGCGCTCTCCTAGATTGGCAGGCATGTCAAACGGCGTGGCCACTCAGGATGGGAGCTTGCCACTTTCTGATAAAGCCACGTACCATTCGACTCAGTGATTTGTCCCAGAGAGTTGAAATCTAATGTCCACCCAGAATCCTGCGCATGATTGCTCATACCATTCTGTCCAAAGTGGGGAGTGAAAAACATAGTCCTTCAACAAGTAAATGGTTCACCAGACTGGTCCAGCCGCCCCAGGGAAGGCACGAAGTGTGGATATTCACAAAGCCAGTCTCCAAAGGTTATCAACTGCCTTGTTCCATTTGTATCACTGTCTTTGATAGAGGAAGAAGATGGATTTGTGATGCCCAGGCATTAGGCATGGTGGTGGAGGGGAGGGATGGCTGTGATCCCTAAAAGGTATTAAGAGGAAGATCTCTGTAATGGCTATCCTGATCGCCAAGATGTGTACATGAGTCTCATAGTTGATTAAAAGGCATAGAACGGTGCCTACACATTGTACCAATGCAGGGGCCTGGTTTTGATCATGTACTTTCGACTCCATGGCAACAGACTAGTTTTGGGTTTTTTTTGGTTGTTGTGGAGGTAGTGGTGGTGGGAATTTGCAGGCCCTGGGTTGGTGCAAGGAGTCCTGGTGGCACAGTGGGTTATGCTCTGGGCTGCTAACCACAAGGGTAGCAATTCAAATCCACGAGCGGGTTCGAGGGAGAGAGATGTAGCTTTCTATTCCTGTAAACAGTTACAGCCTTGGAAACGTGTGGGGCATCTCCACACAGTCCTTTAGGATACGAATTGGAATCGGCTCAATGGCAGTGAGTTTGAGTTTTGTTTTACGGTTGGGGCCAATAGTTTGCTCTTATCTATGAACCGAAAAGTTTAAAGTTTGAATCCACCCAGCGGTATTGTGTGAAAAGACGTGGCTATGTGTTCCCGTAAGATTACAGCCATTGAAAACCCAATGGAGTTACGTTCTACTCTGAAACACAGATGTTGTCTTGAGTTGAAATCCACTTGATGGCCTTGGGCTGGGTTTTAAGCTGGTAAGAATTTTGATACCCTGTTATAGCTGTGGAAACAAACTTTGGAAGAGATGGGGGAAGGTCCTAGGGACCTCTCTATAGTGGTTTTTGCAACTTTCTATAAATAGATCATTGTTTCCAATTAAAAAGTTAAAATAACAAATCAAGCAGCAGCAACAGCAAACTCCTCATGGGCTCAACGACTAGTTCTTCTGGATAGTGCAGCCCTTGATGCTGAAAAACCCAGACACAATAGATCCTCCAGGCCAGCAGCAGCCTCCACACTGGCAACAGAACGAAGCATTGTCTAGTCTTGTGCCATCCTCACAATGGTTGCTAAGTTTGAACCGACTCTTGTAACCACTGTGTCAGCCCATCTCATTGAGGGTCTTCCTCTGTCTTGCTGAGCATGCTCTTTGCCAGCATGACACCCACCTCTAGGGAGTGGCCCTCCTGACAACATCACTGAAATACGTGAGGCAACGGTCTCACCATCCTCACTTCTAAGGAACATTCTGTCTGCGCTTCCTCCAACATGGATTTGTGTCTTCTAATGACATCTGTCAGGGAGCCCGGTCTAGTTATGGGTTGGGCTGTGATCTGCAAGACCAGCAGTTCGAAACCACCGCCAGCTCCTCACGAGAAAGATGAGGCTTTCTTCTCAGAAACTCTCAAGGGCACTTCGGCCCTGTGCTACAGGGTCACTATGAGTCAACATCAACTCGATGGCAGTGACTGAGTTATTGAATGACCTCCATAGTATATTCAATATTCTTCACCAACACCATAACTCAAGTGCATCGGTTTTCCTCTGGTCTTCCTGACGCATAGCCTGGCTTTCACTTGTATATGGGACAGTTGAAAACCCAATGGTTGGGGTCAGGTGATCTTAGCCCTTAAAGTGACCTCTTTAAAACACTTCAAAGAGATCTTTTGGAGCAGATTTGCCCAAGGCAAATGCATCCTGTGATTTCTTGGCTGCTACATCTCTACATGTTGATTATGGATCCAAGCAAAATGGATTCCTTGGCAACTTCAGTATTTTCTCCATTCATTATGATGTTGTGTCTTGCTCCACTGGTGAGGATTTTTGAGCCTTTGTGGTATAGTGGGTATGAATTAGGCTGTGATCTTCAAGGTGCAGAGTTCAAAACCACCAACTGCTCCATGGGAGAAAGGTGGGGCTTTCCACTCCCATAAAGAATTACAGTTTCAGAAACCCACAAGGGTGGTTCTGCCCTGTCCTATAGGGTTGCTGTGAGTCAGCATCTACTCGTTGGCTTGAAATGTTGAGGTAGAATACACACTGAAGGCTGTAACCTTCACCAATAAAGTGCTTCGAGTCCTCCTCACTTTTAGCAAGCAAGGTGGTAGTATCTGCATCTCATGAGTTAAGAGGCCTTCTTCCTATCCTGATGCGATCGATGCTTTTCATCATATAATCCAGTCTCTTGGATTGTTTGCTCACCCTACACGTAGAGGATACTACCCTGATGCATACCTTTCCTACTTTTAAATCAGGCATTATCCCCTTTGTTAATCATGACTACCCCTTGGTCTATGTATGTGTTCTATATGAACACAGCCATAATGTGTTATGATGCACAGTGTCACATGCTTTTGCGTAGTCATTAAGACACAGGTAAACATCTTTCTGGTGTTCTCTATTTTTAGCCAAGATTCGTTTGGCATCAGCAATGAGACTCCTCACTCGTGTCATCTTCTGAACCCAGTTCGAATGCCTAGAATATCCCTGTTGATGCATTTGATGTATTGCTGCAACTACTTTTGGATGATCTTTGGCACATTTTTTCTGTATGAGCTATAAATGCTGTTGTTTGATAATTTTGGCATTCCTTGGGATCACTGTAACCTTGGAATGGGCACAAAGATGCATCTCTTCAGTTAGCCAGGTAGCTTGTCTTTCAAGTTTCTCGGCATGTCTGAGGGTGTACTTCCGATGTGGCATCCATTGGTTGGGAGATTTCCATTATTTTGCCCATGCCTTCAGTGCAGTTTGGACCTCTCCTTTGTGATCATTTGCTCTCTCCTGAAATGGTTGGATGTTGCCCGATTCCTTTTAGTACAGTGACACTGTATTCCTGTCTTCTTTTGATACTTCCTGCATCATTAAAATATTTTGCCCCTAGAATCCTCTAATACTGCAACTCGAGGCTTGACTTTTCTTCAGTTCCTTCAGCTTGAGAAGTGTAAAGCATGCTCTTCCCTTTTGTTTCTGTAACTCCAGGTCTTTGCACATCTCGTGGGTACTTTGCTTTGTCTACATGAGCTGCCCTGGGAAATCTGCTCGGCTCTTTCGTGGCACCATGTCTTCCACCCACCTTTGTGGCTCGACAATCCACAGCAGGTTTCAGAATCTCTTCTGACAGTCACTTTGACCTTTTCTTTCTTTTTCATCCAACAGCCTTTTGCTGTCTTGATGTCTTCCCACAACTCATCTCGTCTTCAGCCCCTCCTGTTCAGTGTGTCACATTGATTCTTCCCAGCCAGTCTTAGTCTGGAAGCCCTGCTGAAGCCAGCGCTCCATGGGCCACCTGCTGGTGATACCCAGCACCCCAGCAACACACAAGCTCCCACAGGACGATAGACTGCCCCTGGCCAGTGAGCGCTGGCTCAGGGCAGTAAGGGGAGTGTCAGGACCTCCCCAGCCAGGTTATCTGATCAAAGAGAGCCAGCATCCCACACTTAATCACCAGCCTCCATAAAAAAACCGCTCTTGCCTTTGTGTTATTTTTAGCTCCCTGTCCTTTCAAGCTGTGAAAAGTTTTTCCAGTTCCCTGTGTTTTAAATAAGTGGTCTTCTAAAGCTCAGCCTTTGCAGCTAGCATTAAGAATTCACCCCTCAAAGTCTCCTCACACTTTCTGACGAAGCTGAATGGAGCCCTGCTTGCCCTTCTCTCACTCTTCACATGACTTCTTACACAGATGCATTTTTCTTGAGAAAAAGAGCCTCCACCTTGTGTGTGTGTGTGTGTGTGGAGGGGAGGGGGGCGCAGATCCCATCTTGAAACGGGTTTGCCAATTTTCAATCTCCTTGAGTTTTGCTCCAGCATGCCATGCAGAGGATGTCACGTGACTGGGCCTTCTCTAGACCCACACTGAGTTTTTATAGTTTTATTAAAAATTCACCCAGGATTCAGAACAGGCAGCCAAGGCTCCTGAGCTCTCTGAGCGAAGGCAGGCAAGGGAATTGCCCTAGGCTGCAGAGTGCCGCCCAATAATGTTCTCAACCACTGGGAGCACACAGACCCCTAACCTTGGGGTCTGTGTCCCCTGAGACCTTCAGCATGTCCTTGAGGTGCTTACTGCCACCTTGGAGTGGGTTCCCGCCTTGGTCCGCGGGGTCAAGTCTAACCCGATGAGCAGTTGCTACCCAGCACCGTCTTATTGGCCGTCGGGGGAGCTGAGTCCTCTTTGCAGCCATTGTGCCAGCAAACTGTTGGCGGAGGAGAAGTGGAACTGGCACAGGGCCCTCCTGGTGCTTGGCCCCAGAAGTGGAACTGGCACAGGGCCCTCCTGGTGCTTGGCCCCAGAAGTGGAACTGGCACAGGGCCCTCCTGGTGCTTGGCCCCAGGGCCTTGCTCAGGTGAATGAGTGTGTGATTGACCTTGGCAGTGAGCCTTGCCATGGCAACAACAAAGACAGCCCTGTCCATTGTTCTAGACCGGGCCCCTTTGTACTTAATGCAAGTCCATGTTAGTGAACGTGGCCAGGGAGAGGAAAGATCAGAAAGAGCTGGCACGTGTGACTGCGTAGTTGCAGAAGACCACAGAATAAATATGCTGTCGACTGTGAGAAGAAGGAGGAAGTCCAGTCCACATGTCCCTTAGAAGCCAGGGCAGTAAGACTTGGCCTCTCTTACCTAGGACAAGCCATCAGGATAGTATTAATCACTAGGGGGGCGGGGGGAGACGTGTTTAATAAAGTAGAGGGTCAGCCAACATGAGAGGGACTCTCAGTGAGATGGATTGACGGTAGCTGCAACCATGGGATCACATATACCATTAACAGTGTTATAAGGTTGCCATGACTCCCCAACAACTAACCACAGCTTAGACAGGAACCTGTGGGACCTCCTTGGAGGGGTGAATTCTCCCCAGAACTGGAAAGTGGAAGTGTTTGTTTAGCAAAATGTGGATTCCACTTCGATAGTCTCTGGGCTCTGTTTATATCATTTGTCTGAGCTCTGTTTGAAATTTCTTTGTAGCTATAGAAACTCAGTGTGGTTTCCGAGAATGCCGCCAACCACTCGGCCTGATGGAGAAACAGAGTCCCTTCCTTGCTCAGATATTCCTGGGTATCCAACTCTCCGGGCTGGCTTAGGTAGGGCGGAAGGGACTTTGTTTACGTCAACTGACAAGACTCTTGTTAGCTCCAGACCGTTTCTAAGGAGCTGTGTTGGGCTGCTAACCTCAACATCCGCTCCAACCCACAGGCTGCTCCTTAGAGACAGATAAGGTTGTCTGCTCCCGGTAAAGAGCTGTAGCCTCAGAAGTCCTACACAGCGTCACTGGGTGGCAGTGTTTGGGGTTTGTAAGATTTCAGTATTGACACAGATTTTCTATGTCAACTTTCTTCTAAGCACACGTAGCCAGAAACCCCTAAGTAGCCTTTAGAGTCAGACAAAGGGGGGGGGGGGGCAGGGGCTTATGAAAGCAACAATGGGCGAGGGCAGCACTCTGCCCAGGATTTACGGAGGAGAAAGACCCTGGCTCTAGGGGCACGGGCATCACAGCCGCCGGACTAAGGTGGGCCTCCATACTGAGTCTTGCTCGGGCCAGTGGTTCCAGCCACTCAGAAGGGGTCAGGTCATCAGGTGGACTTTGGAACTTTGTCCAGAACAAAACCAGCTTCTGTCAAGCCACCTGTTTTATGGTGACACCGAATGGGGCAGGGTAGAACTGCATCCCTTAGACTTTTCCCTGACTGATTTTTCCGACGAGGATCACTGCACCCTTCTGATGTACAGTGAACCCTCGCCACTTCGCGCTTCGACTTCCGCGGCTTCACTCTATCGCGGTTTTTGCGTAACAGCTCATGCTCTGTCATTACTGCCACTGATTGACTCATACTGTACACGCTTCTGTCTGCATCGCTACGTATTGGAGCTACGTATCAGATGCATTTTTGCTTTTGTACAGTGTACTGTAATTGTTTGCGATTTTTAAGAAATTTTATCTAAGCCCTATGATGGCTCCTTAACGAGCTGCTTCTTCTAAGCCTTCTGACAATAAAAATAAGCGCCAGAGGAGGATGCTCACCATCCAGGAAAAGGTAAAACTTGGATATGATCAAAGATGGCAAGAAAATCGTGGAGGTTGCATGCCATTTCGACTTGAATGAGTCTTCCGTTCGCTCCATCCGTAAAGAGGAAAAAAACATCCGTGCTACGGCTTATAAATGATAATTGTAACATCCAAAATGTTTTACTGAATTTTCCCTTTTTCGTTTAATAAATTGGGTAATACGAGTGTAATGGTGACTAAAGGGTGTTTTTTCATGTCCTCTATGCTCTAACTACGAAAATATTTGATTTACAAATAAGGAATCCTACTTCGCGGAATTTCATTTATCAGGGTAGGGTCTAGAACCGATTAACCGCGATAAACGAGGGTTCACTGTAAACTTGACCCTCCAACCTACGTGGGGTTTCTAGCCTGTAAATCTGTACAGGAGCAGACCGCCCCATTGGTGTCTGACACACCTCAGTCCTCAAAGTGACATTTTTGCCCCGTCGCACTCTAACCAGCTCGTGTGCAGCAGATTTGCCCCTTGTCATGCACCTTTTGATTTCTGGACTGCTTCTTTCGGGAACAGTGATTGTAGTGGATCCAAGCAAAGTGAAATCCTTGACCACGCCCATCTCTTCTTTATTCATCATGTCCGTCCGTCCAGTTGTAAGGATTTAGACTTTTTTTTTTTGTTTACACTAAGTTGCAATCTGTACCAAAGACTGTGGTCTTTAATTTTCATTCAATAGTACCTCGGCCACTTTGATACGGAGATATTGAGGTCACCAAGCGGCTGCCGTCCAGCTCCCGCGGTACATGCCTTTGCGGCATCACGTAACTGATCATGCTGTACAACCCTCACCATTCACCAGCTGACCACACGTGAGAGTTGTCTTATAAGAACCCACTGCCCACTGCCAAAGGCCCTCGACTGCACCAGAGGAGGGTGTGCCTGTCCAGGAGGGCACATGGCGCCAGGTGCGTGGAGGCACCCGTGAGACTTGCTGGAGCGATCACCCCCCACCCCCCCAGTGCTTCCTCTGCTGCTTCTCCCTTCTCCCTTCGCTGGGTGACTGCTGCCGTTCCTGAGCCGCACTGCCTCCAGCATTCCTACTGTGCCGGCAAGTGGGCTCTGGAAAGGTGGGGTACACATGAGAGCCCCGAGTGGGCATGGTGCAGCGCAGGAGCAGCTGGGAACTTGCATCAGTGTTTGCTTTTTCTTTTTTTTTTTTTTTCTTTTAAAAAAAATTCATTTTATTGGGGGCTTATACA
>NW_022111372.1:35169797-35203072 GCF_000313985.2 Echinops telfairi | reverse complement strand
GAGCATCATAGAATGCCAATTTACTAGAAGAAAGTATTCTTGTGTTGAGGGAGTACTTGAGTGGAGGCCCAATGTCCTTCTGCTACCTTAATACCAAACCTATAAATGTAGGCTCATAGATCTATTTCCCCATCCTCATATAGTGTTTGCTTTTTCAAATCACTCACCACAGCCGAGGGCAGTCATGGGACACAGAGTCTTTTGCACTGTGTGTTCAGGTCTAGAGCAAAATGCTCTGGTTATTTATCCTTCGCATTGGGAGGGCACATTGGAAACCCGGCCTCTTCCTGGTTCCCTCAGCTCCCTCGCCGTTCCACGGGGAAGCCTGCCATCCCGGTCTCTGTTCACAGTGATGAGTGGCGGCAAACCTGAAGTTGCATCTGGACTTCCTGTCGTCTGCTTCTCATTCTTTAAGCTTCTGGGGAAAGGGACTTGGTGGTGGTGGTGGTGGTGGTGGTGTGTGTGTGTAGGGGGCGGGGGATGTTAGCAGGTAAATACCCAGCAGGCAAACTGGCTCTTTAAAGAAGATAGTGCTACAGAAGGGACTCCCAGATAATGGCATTTTCCCATGACCTCTTCTGAAGTCCCCTCATGTTTATTTTGGGGGTCCCTGGGAGGTTCAGAAGGAGCCCTGGTGGGGTAGTGGTTACGTATCCGGCTGGTAACCACATGGTCAGCAGTGGAAACCAGCAGCCACTCTGCTGGAGGGAGATAGGGTTTTCTGCTCCTGTAAAGAGTGATAGTGTTGGAAACTCACAGGGGCGGTTCTGTCCTGCCCTATTGAATCACGATGAGTTACTTCTCAAAAAAACAAACAAACCCCTGTCATTGAGACCCCTACTAAGCGCAGTTGTACTCAATGGCATCACCGTAAGTCAGTGTCCACAGGACAGCAAACTTTATCGGCACCTGGGGACTGATACAGCGCAATGAAAACGTCCAGTTCACGAAGACATCCTAATCCTGGGGTCTTTTCAATCAAGTGGTTTTAGTAAAACAACAGCAGCAACAACAAAATCACAATATTCTAGATGAGAATAAATCAGCTAGATCTAAAGTCCCACAGCCTCGTCCCACACTGAGAGCACCATGCCAGCTCATGCCCCTGCCCAGGCCCTCAGAGGCCAGGGGTGTGAAATGTCCAGAACACCGTTTGGTCCGAGGCTCATCACTAACCTCTTGTTCTCCGTGTCCCGACAGGTGTCGGAGATGGCAGAGGATGGGAGTGAAGAGATCATGTTCATCTGTAAGTCTCAGCACGGCCGCATCCGCCTTGTGTTTATATCATACAGAACAGCGTTTCTTTTCTTCTTTGGTTCACGTGACCTCCTGGTGGCGTACTGGGTACGAGTTGGTCTGCTAACTGCAAGGTCAGCCGTTTGAAACCAGCGGCTGTTCCGAGGGAGAAAGAGGGGGCTTTGTCGTGAAGCGTTATCTCAGAAACTCACCTGGGCAGTCCTGTCCTGTCCTCCAGGGTCACTATTGGTCGGCATCGGCTCGATGGCAGCGAATCTTCCATTTGCTTCACACAATAGGATATGTTCTCTGAGGAGCAAGCAGCAGGCGGTGTGGCTGTGGTAGGGTTATCTTGGACCTCCTGTGGCCCAGGGCATTTTTCAGGGAGTAGCTTTGATTCAGAAAAGTCACCCAGGGCTGGCGGATTTGGATAGCAGATCCACACTGCCCTCTTCCTTGTCACAAATGTGACTAAGTTCCACTCTCAGAGGTCCATCGTCCTTGAGCTGGCTCTTCTCCTAAGGAGGCAGAGACATCTTGTTATTTGCGGGGTCCCTGATGGGGAGGCCTACACGACACACATGTCACTTTGCCCGGCAAGCCCTCCACGGTCTTGGTGTGCAGGTGTGTTGCAGCCTTTAGACCCCGCCATCGGGCAGGGGCCGGTGCTTCTCTGTGTGTGGAACACGATGTCTCAGCTGTGTCCCCCACCCTCCCCGACACCACAACACTCTGATGTCTGCCTGCAGGGTGCGAAGACTGCAGCCAGTACCACGACTCCGAGTGTCCCGAGCTGGGCCCAGTGGTCATGGTCAAGGACTCCTTTGTGTTAAGCCGGGCAAGGTGAGTGCGGCTTGCGTGGCCCAGGGGAGCGTGTGGAGGTTCTCTCCCTCGGTCGGCCACCAGGCTGCGAGGGCCCTTGTCCTTTGTTTCCACACCTAGGTCCTCCCTTCCCTCCAACCTGGAGATCCGCCGGCTGGAAGATGGCACGGAGGGCGTGTTTGCCGTCACGCAGCTCGTCAAGCGGACCCAGTTTGGTCCGTTTGAGTCTCGGAGAGTTGCCAAGTGGGAGAAGGAATCTGCCTTTCCACTGAAGGTAAGGGCTGCAGCCAACCAAACCTAAGAACCTTACCAGACCTCAGAGCCGCCCTTACCAGACCCTCAGAGCCACCTGGGGCAGGGGGAAAGGTAACACCGGCTTTCAGTGCACATGTGGGAAACCTTCCTCAGCATGGTACTTTTACTTAATTTCCAAGCAAACGTGCCTCTCTCAATTCTGAGTTTCGTTTTCACACCAGGGGAGAATCGAGGCTCACGGGGTGTTTTGTAGTTGGCCACGTTGCAAAGGTAACGAGAGCGCCTTGAGAGCGTGCGCAGGAGGATGGGGCCCCAGATGCGTGTGCAGGAGGTGATGCCGCAGGCTGAGGGAGGGTGACGGTCCTGGTTTTCTGCAGGGGCCCCGGCCCCGGAGTTGTTAGCTTCTCATCCTTGTGGAGTGCACCATGGCCCCTTGCAAAATTCTCTAAAGACTGTGTTGCTTCGGCCGGGACACCCGGTGATGAGTTTGGCCGCCCCAACAGAGCACACCAGCGTGAGCCCAGACAGGCGCGTTCTCCTTTGGGCTGGGATGGAGGGCCTCCGAGTGACTCACAATTGAGTAGCTTAAAAGAAGACTCCAGAGCAGTGGTTCTCAACCCTCCTAAAGCCGCGACCCTTTCATACAGATCCTCATGTGGTGGTGATCCCCCAACCATGACATGATTTTCGTTGCCATGTCATCACTGTCAGTTTGCTGCTGTGATGAATCAGGCCACCCCTGTGAGAACCGCTGCTCTAGAAGCTCGGAGAAGACAGGTAGGGCAGGATGTGTTCGCTTCGCTGCCCACTGGACCCCAGCCCATGGAGCCCCCGGTAGAACTGTATTCCATCGGCTTGTCAGCATCTCTGATCTTTGGGAAGTAGATTGCCAGGTCTTTCTTCTGAGGTGCATCAGGTGCTTTGAGCCACCGACACCTGTTTGTGTCACCCAGAGGCTTCTGGAACAGTGCGTGGCCCAGAGCAGATCTCCAAACTTGTTTGTCAACAAAAGCATGCATTGGCTGTTCATCATTGCACATTCCTGGCGGAGGTGAACCTGGCTTTGAGAGGCTTAAAAGGCATCCTCTGGTCTCAGGACAGACAGATGGAGTAGATGACCTCAGACTTTTGGCAGGCCTTTGAAAACTACCTCTAGGAGGCACACTTGAGCAAAGAGGGACAAGGGAAGGCAGATGATTTATTTAGAAGGGAGGGAGGGCCGGAGGGAGATCCAAAGCCCTCTGTCCATTGGGGTCTTCTCTCTGGACTTGATTTTCAAGACCAGCGTCTGGTGGGGGTGCCCAGCTGGAGTGGCTGAGGCAACTTGGCATCCTCAGGGGATCGCATCCACCTGGTGTGGAGAAAGTAGGAGGCACACCCTCCATTCTGATGGCCCGAGGGCCACAAGGAAGACTCAAGAGGAAAAGTCTCAGGAGAGGGAGAGAATCTTCCCTCGTTGGGAAGCCATGATGATGCTGTGAAATAGAGGACAAAGCCTACCATTGTGATAAGGTTGATTTGAATTTCAAAATATTCAAACATTTCTTTCTGCTCCTGTGTGTCGGAATTCATAAAGCAACAGCTGTTTTCTAGGTAAGAAAGCAGCCTAAGGCAGATGGATTTTTCTAAGGTTTCTAGCAGACATATAACAGCCAGGAGCAGCACCCAGGGGCCCCAGTGCCCATCTAGACTAAAAGCAGAGCCCAGGACCAGGAGAAGGACCTGGGTGCCCAGTGCCCCCCTGTACCACAAATAGAGCCCAGGTGCCCAGAGCCCACCTGCACTAATGACATCTTGTGGTGCCTGCTTCACCTTTGCCCATGACCCGACTGAACCATCTTAAGTCAGGTGGTCTCACTGTTAACTCCTTTGGGACCGTAAGCCCCGCCCACCCCATACTGCACCTGTCAGCGAGCCTGGCCTGGCACTGATTCTCAACATCCCTGTTCCACACTGGACACAGAGACACAGGTTGACTGGTCACCAGTGACCCCCAGCCCCGACCCCGGGGCTGTGCTTGCCTGCAGGTGTTCCAGAAGGACGGGCACCCCGTCTGCTTTGACACGTCCAATGAGGACGACTGCAACTGGATGATGCTGGTGCGGCCGGCGGTGGACCACGAGCACCAGAACCTGACGGCCTACCAGCAGGACAGCGACGTGTACTTCACCACCTCGCGGGACATCCCGCCCGGCACCGAGCTGCGCGTCTGGTACGCCGCCTTTTACGCCAAGAAGATGGACAAGCCCATGTTGAAGCAGGCCTCCGCTGGCACCCATGGTACGTGGCCCATGCCAACCTCATTCTCTCGAGGGTTTGAAGGGTGCCACACAGCTGCGCCACTGGCTCTGCTTTTATAATGACCTGATGGGATGCCCAAGTGTAAGCGCTCACCCCTGAGCCACGAGCTTGCTGCCCCCCACCTCCAGCACTGTAAGGGTGCTGGGCGAGACACAGCCAGCCCTGAGACAGCTCTGCCTCCAGGGCTTTCCTAGGGGAAGACATCCTCTCGGTCCTGTCTGGTCCCCATTTAGGTGGAGGGAACAGCAGAGAGAGGTGGGACTCGTGCTTGGGCTGCCGTAACAAAGCACCATAAACTAGGTGCCTGTAAGAACAGAAGTCTACTCCCTTCCAGTTCTGGGCGTGCGGATCAGGGCACCGGAGGTAGGGCTGAGCCTGCTGTGTCTTCCACCTTCTGATGCTCCGGTGCTCCTTCCTTTCTGTGGGCTGGTCTCTGTGTCCTTGGCTCTTCTTCAAAGGGCACCGGTCACTGGATTGAGGGTCCTCCTTTAGTCTAGGATGATCTCATATTTGAGAAACGTAATGAATTACATCTGCAAAGAAATAGTTTCCAGGTAAAGTCATGGTCACACTTACCAGGGGCTAGGCTTCCATATATTTTAGGGGAAGGATGCAGTTCAACCCACTATGGAGGTTCGGGAACTTGCCCGGGTCACAGTGCAGGAGGTGAGCCAGGATTTGAACCCAGGATCTGACTTCAGCATGGGTGCCCTTCCCCTCTGCAGTAGCCACTGCCTGGTTTTGCCGTATGTGTGAGTTCTTGCACATAGGCACACCTGTGTATGTATGTGTGGGTGTTGTGTGGGCATGCGGCACACACAGGTATGTGTGTGTGTGAGAGAGAGAGCATGCGTGTCTACATGTTTGTAGGTGTCTGAAGAGTCTTAGTGAGGCGATATAAGTGATCTACCAAAATCCAACATTCTTCCTGGGGAAAAAGTAGTCGGGGTGACCTATGCGCCACTTTTGTCCCAGAAGGGGAGTGTGGACCTTTAAACCTGTGTGCGAACTATCGGGTGGGGGTCCTTCACGGCACCCTGGAGCCCCAGAGGAAATCGCTGATCTCTGAAGTGATTTGCTGCAGAAACACGTCTCTAGTCGCCCCCGGGAGCTGGTCACTGTTGTCCAGAGGGCGGTTTGCTGTAGGCAGGAAATGGTGAGCGGCTAGCCTCTGGCTCCGACAGGAGTATGGCGTTCCTTTGGTTACAAGCACGCCGTAGCACAGAGTAACCCTCCTGGGTGCACCTGTAAGCGTGTTTGCAAGGGCCGGGCCCTGCAGGGTTCCTGTGTGTTGGGTTTGGCTTGGGTTTGGGCCCAGCCTCTGTGCGCTCATTATAGTTGCCGTTTTGTAAAGTATTGACCTGACACAGCCATCCCAGATGTCCCTGCCCCCAAAGAGGTGAGGGCAGGGGGCCGAGCTGGGCTGGGCATGACTGTTCTGGGCCTTCTGTAACAGAGGTCCCCATCCTGGGCCACTGAAGATGACAGAAATGCTTTCTCTCATGGTTCTGGAGGCCAGAGTTGCAGGGCCAGTTGGCCTCTGGAGGCTCTAGGGGAGGATCCTTCTTTGCCTTTCTTCTACCTTCTAGTGGCTGCCAGCAACCCTTGGCTTGGGATCCATCAGGCCAGTCTCTGCATGGTCACTTGGCAGTGTCCTTGTGTCCATTCCATACGAGGACACCTGTGCTTCGATTTAGGACGCCCACCTGAATTCTGTTATGGTTTCGTCTCAAGGCCCTTAGCTCCGTGCATCTGCCTGGACCCTCTTTCCAAACACGATCAGGCTTTGTTTACCTGCCTTTTCTGGATAGTTTATGTAAGTGGACTCACATGGTATTTGTCCTCTGAGTCTTAGGTCACCCATCATAGCGACTTCGGTGTTCACCGCTGTTGTGGAATGTATGAAACCTCATTTCTATTTATAGGTACATGTGTGTTCTTTCTGTGTGTGCACATGTACAAAAAGGCAGCATAGGCGGCATCTGACCTCCCCTAATGTCCCGAGCAGACAAAAGTCAACATCAGCATCTGCCTGAGGCTGATTCCTAAATGGGAGTCACACATACCTCCTCTCTGGGACCTTTCTGCCAACTCCCAAGGCACTCTCTCCTGGTCTTCTGGTTCAGTAATGAACTGACCACATGCAGCTAACAGGCAATACTCACAATGAGGATGCTTACTGGGGAAGCAACAGGTTATAATGCAGCATCAGAAACAAGACACAGCTATTCAATCCGGACAGCTTCTTCTCAGCTGTGCCTATAGGGCAGGCCCCTGGGCCTGCCTGGCATCTGCCTCACTCAGGCAAATCTTCCAAATCTCTTTAGCTCTGCCAGTAAACACCCAGAGGTACCCTACTCTGTCAGCCAGCTCCCTACCTAAAGACACTCAGCTCTCTTGCTCTGTGGGCTGGGAAGCCCACCTTCTCCTTCTGCTGCGGCCATTCTTCAGTCACCAGTCTTGTGGTCACTCATTCTCTCCAGTGTTACTGTTCTCTGGTTCTTGGTCTAGAAGGTTCCCACCACGGGGACCCCAGGTTCAAAGGACACACTCTGCATCTGTCTTTTCTTCCTGGGGGTCATGCAGTCCCCATGTCTGCCGCTGGGATGGCTTGCTGTCAGCCTGGTGGGATGGCAAACCTAACCAGGACCCCATTAGTACATTGTCCTACTTTCAAAAGGCTCTATGCTCCATCTTTGTATTATTTGCAAGCTTCCCAGTCCCCTTGGTGGGCTGTGCGTCTCATCTGCTAGGAAGGTGTACAACCTCCTAGGGTCTCTGTGAGTCAGAAACAACTTGACGGCAGCAGGTCTGTCTTTTTTTCTTGACCTGCTCATTTGCTGGGAGTTACAGGACCGTGGCGAGGAAGGCCCCATAGAAGTGAGCACCCATCGTTCCACAGCGCCGCTTTGGGTGCATCTACATACCTGGGGATGGACAGAGGTGGTGCCCGCCCTTTGGTTATTGCTAGCAATGCTTCTTTCAGCGGACACTGGGGTGCAGGCATCTCTTTCAAGTCCTCTCTGCATGAACCCAAGATGGGGATGGCTGGGCCACATGGTAGTGCTGTGCCTCTGCCCACCTGTTCCAGCTGCTGTGGCCGCACCATTGTCCATCCCCACTAGCCATGCCCGAGGGTTCGCAGTTCCCCACAGATGTGCTCCCGGTCACATTCTGTTTATCCAATAACAGCCTCCTCTAGTGGTGGCTTAGTAGTTACATGTTGGGCTGCGATCCGCAAGGTCCGCAGTTTGAAACCACCAGCTGCTCTTTGGAGGAAAGGCGTGGCCTTTTTACTCCCATAAACAGTGACAGTCTCGGAAATGCCTGTCCGATAGGATCGCCCTGGGTCGGCATCGACTCTATGGCAGTGAGTTTGGTCTAGTGGATGTGAAGTGGCCTGGCTTATTGTTTTGATATGCAGATCCCTGAGTGGAGCTTCTTTCCAAGTGCTTATTGGCCAATGGTAGCTCTTCCTTGGAGACGTTTCTAAACTTCCTTCAGTTTCTAAAATCAGGTAATGAACATGCAATAAAACTCAGCCATTTTAAGTCCAGATAGCTTTGAAAAGAATGTGTACACTCATGTACATTCCCTGTCTGAGCCATTCCTATCTGTCCGGAAACTCCTTGTGCTGCTTTGAAGCCACTGCACTGACTTTTGCTCATGACAGCCCCACACGCAGGACGATAGAACCCTCCCCATCCTGGGCCATGCAGGCATACCCGAGTCTATTGTTGGGGCCACAGTGCCCGTCCTGGGCCATGCTGGCATGCCCGAGTCTGTTGTTGGGGCCACGGTGTCTGTCCTGGGCAATGCGGGCATGTCCAGTCTCTGTTTGGGGCCACAGTGCCCGTCCTGGGCTGTGGCGGCATGCCTGAGTCTATTGTTGGGCCACGGTGATTTTGAGTGCCTTGTAACCTCGGGGCTCATCTTCCAGCACTAGATCAGACTAGTTCTGTTTGGTCCACGGGGTCTGCATGGACTAATTTTCAGAAGTAGATTGCTGGGCCTTTCTTCCTGGTTTCCCCTAATCTGGGAGTAGCGCTGCCGAAATCTGCCCACCAGGGGTGACCCTGTTGGCATTTGAAATACCAGTGGCATCAATCTCAGCATCCCAGCAACACCAAGGTACCACAGTGCAGCCAAGTGACAGGTGGTTGAAGGCCAGCTCTTCCTCCTCACTTGCTGGAACAGATGTGCTGTCCCTTGAGCTTGGGCTTCGTGAAGGGGTGAGTGGCTGGGGACCGATGTTTCCTCTTCCTTGTCTTTGCAGCTGCAGGTACCCCAGAGAGCAGCACCCCTGTGGAAGCGGAGCCCAGCCAGTGGGCGTGCAAAGTGTGTGCAGCCACCTTCCTGGAGCTGCAGCTCCTCAACGGTAATGGGGTGTGGTGGGGCTGGGGGGCAAGTGAGCATGCTTGCTTCCACTGTCGCAGTCACATGATCCCCTGTGGGTGGGAGACACTACCCATGGCCCCGTGTTCTTCCCAGCCCAGCCCTAACTCTGCCTTGTCCCTGCTGCTGCCACCATTTAGTCACCGGAGCCAACCTCTATCAGGTGAGGACTTCCTCTCGGTCCCCTCCCCTTGGAGGGGACTGGTGCAAGGAGCTGGTCTCCCCCACAGCCTGGCTTGCAACTCTGCCTTCATTCTCCCTTCTCGACTCTTCCTCCCACTGTCTCTCCATCTGCAGGGCATTTGTATTGATTCAAAGTATTTGGGAAACAAGTGAATTAACCACCAGGTGTGCAATGCTCTGCTAACTTTCTGCGTACATCACTTAGGGGGTGGATGTTGTGGCAAGCTCCTTATGAAGCTCATGTGGAGTAGCAATCTTAGTCAACTGGATCCTGGACGAAAGTCATATTTCAATAGAATATGTCACATGGGACCCTGGCTCTGAAAGGCAGTTTAGGCAGGCAGTGCGCTGTGAGGGTGTGACAGAGGAGGCTGTGCTGGGGTGCATAGTGTCCCACAAAAGGTCAGGTCCAGAAGCAGACCAGGCTTACTGGTCTGATAGAGACTGTGGAACCCCCCTGAAGCTGTGGTGTTTAAACAGCCTTCAAGCCTATGGGGAGCCCACTCCCGAGACTTACCTTCCAGTCAACAATAGACAGGCCTATAAAGTGAACCACGGAGGCCTGGTGGCATTGTGAAGACAAAGTGGGCTGCTAATCTCAAGGTCAATAGTTGGAAACCAGAAAGACAGGGCGTTCTGCTCCTGTCAAGAGTCACCATTCAGCAACCCACAATGCTGCCTGTCCTCTAGGGTTGCTGAGTCGACCTGAGGCGGTAGCAGTGAGTTTGGTCTTGTTTGTTTTATACAGTGAACAGTCATAGCAGGGAGCCTGTGCCCCTCAGGGCAATCAGCCGCAAGAGCCCATAGGGCAGCATCTGTGCAGAAGGCAGGCCAGGCCCGGAAAGGAGGGCCCATGGAATCAGGGAACCCCGGGAGGCAGAGGGAAGAGTGTGGGCTGCATGGAGTGGATTGCAAACAATATCATGAAACAATTTGGATGGAAAATGAATGATAAATGTTCACCCAAACTACAATTTTACAAACAGTTTTTTAAAAGTCCATGCTCACCCAGAACCTCAGGATGACCTTCTTCAGAAGGAGGGTCTCTGCAGTTGGAATTAGCTGAGAAGAGGCCATGCTGGGTTAGAGTGGGCTTGGCAGAAGGGAGCAGACATTGACCCAGAGACGAGATGGCCCCATGAGGTTGGAGGCAGGGACTGGAGTGATGTGATGTGGCCATGCACCAAGGCATGGCTGCCTGCGGTCACCAGAAGCTGGAAGAGACCAGGAGGGGCCTCCTCTAGAATCTCTGCTGACACCGTGAGGTCCAGCCTCTCGCCTCCTGAACTATCAGAGCATCCGTTTCCGTTGTTTGAGGGCACCCAGCTTGCAGGATTTTGTCACCACAACACAGGAGGCTGACACAGAGGTGTTTAGGCGGGAGATGAGTGGTTCGGCCTCAAGTCTCGTCACCAGCTTAGCATTCTGGATCCTTCAGGCCAGGAGGTTTTAGCAAGAGGAAGGTTAGCATCTGAATTCCACAGACTGGGAGTCACAGTTGGTGTGACTGTTCGGTGGCTTTGGGATGGCTGCCAGTGACCTTCTGATGGTCGTGCATTACTGACATGTCACCCATGCTCTGTGTAACGAGAGCATTCCGCATGCCACAAAGCAGATCAAGCACAGCGGCTGCTAGGTATTCCTGGAGCGCACTGTCTCTGAAGAACAGGCATGTCCCCAGAGGTCCGTGGGGGCCAGGTGCAGGGATGCCTCAGGAAAAGACATTCCGTGAGCAGGTATTTCAACCACAGAGAAGAAAGGCTTTTCTGTCTGCCCTTTACTCCTTTCCCCCACTGACTACAGAGAATCGTTTCAAGTAAAGAAGAAACAGTTCTTTCTCTTTGACACTAGACTGCCACTTGTAGTCAGCTGAGATCTGGCACCCTTGGTATCATCATTGAGGTTCACATACTTACCCAGTGCCAGGCCCTGTTGAAGGCACATACATGTATTAACTCAGGGAAGCCTCCCAGCCACCCTTCGGGACAATTATTACTCCCATAGCATACTGAGGTGAGAGCTATTAACAATCCACCCACTGTCGTGCAGCGAGGAACTGGTGAAGTCCAGAGACCCCTTCCTCAGTGCCAAGGCCCCACAGCCATAGCACAGCCTCTTTCTGGGGTTCCCATGGTAACTGATGGCCAAGGCACAGGGGGAGGAATGTAAAGCTGGATGTGGGAGACTGCCATGCAGGTCCCGGGGCATGGGTGTGTTACCAGCAAACTGGCTACAGGCAGTCCCAGAGCTAGTGGCATGCGTGTTTGGGATGAGAAAACAGAATGAAACTGACTGCTATCTCAAGCTGATTCTAACTCTAGAGAGCCCGCACACAGAGTGGAACCGCCCCTCAGGTTTCCAAGTGTGTGTCTTTATCCTGTAGAACAGCTGATGGATTCAAACTGCTGACCTTGTGGTAGCAGCCCAAGAAGAAAACAGAGTAGAGTTGGCTATACCAATATTGCATTTTAATAGGGGGCAAATGAATGTTGTCAGCTTTATTTCGTATTCATGCCGTACTTGGGAATACAAGTATGTATAAAGGAGAAGTTTATAATGTAGGGACATCCCAGGCTGGGTTCTCTAGAGGAGAACTCATGGACTTACATACGTGCACGTGTCTACGTATATCAAAGAACTGGCTCACAGTTGTAGAGGCCAGCAAGTTCCAAGGGCGTGGGTCTGATGTCAAGTTGGGGATGTCTTTGGGGTCACATAGCTGCAGGGACTGTTGGACCCAGTGTCGGCAGGTCAGATGACTGGCTTGTGTTACAGAGGCAAATGAATCCCATGTCAGCGGCTCAGATGGCAGGCAATGTGGTGGACCACTGGCTCAAGTTCAAAGAACCGGAGGTGAACAGATGGGTCAGATACCGCCTCCAGACACAGCCAAAGGCAAGCAGGCTTTCCCACAGCATCCATTATATTAGAAGCAGGCACACCCCCAAGGAAACTTCTTGGTAAATCATTGGATCTGGGCTGTGATCTGAATAAGGTTATTAACATCGCACTGCAGTCTTCTTACAGTGACTTGGCTGCTCCTAGCAGATCTCATTTTGGTGGGGAGTACGTTATGTTAGATAACTGTGGGGCACCAGCCCTCACAATGGATGGGTCTAAGGGGCTGTTGTGTAAGTAAGGGGCAAAATTAAAGAGCCATCAGACAAGATAAAGCATGCGATTGCTCACCTCTGGGACAGTCATGATTTCAGCAGCCAGATCCGCAGTGAGAGAGAATATATTTCCACTCAGGGGGTGTACAAGTCCCCCTAATTACAGGCAATCACATACATCACAGGAAGGGGTTGTACAACAGGCATAAACATAACAGGAGGGGACGAGCTGGGGGCATGCACACAATAGGAAGGGAAGGCGCTAGGGGCATACACGGAACCAGACAGGTGAGCTCTAGAGTCAGATGGAGCCTAACCTTGGTCGTCCTGAGTTGGCTGGACTCAGTGTCTTTGGGTCCTGCTTCAGGGGAACAATCCATTATCCTTATCAGAAGGGAGGGGGCTCTACTTAGGGTGGGTTCTCAACCTTCCTAATGCCGAGACCCTTTCATTCAGTTCCTCACGTGGTGGTAGACCGGTTTGTGTGGACCCACATGGAGACAGATAGAGGAGCAGTGTCTCGGTTCCTAAGACCATCGAAAATATGGGTTTGGTGACCCTTGTGGAAGGGTTGTTCGACCCCCAAAGGGGTTGCGACACACAGGTTGAGAACCGCTGGACTATAGGGTCTGGTTGCTCTAGATGGCTGATAACCTTCAGGCAGATAACCTTTAAGTAGTTGACCTCCAAATGTGTAGTCATTGACCATGTGTTAGCAAGCAGCACCTTAGGTTTGGCATATATTATGGGGAATAAGTTTTCTGTTTCCCACAGGTAACATCATGGGGGATGACCAGGTCTTAGCAGCTAACCCATAGAGAATCCTGGCCTAGACAACTTGACACAAATCCTTGATTTTCATAGATGAGGTCTGAACAATACTTTTATAAGGTAACATCTGGGAGCCCTAGTGGTTTCTGGTTGGGCTGCTAACCACGGTTCGAATCCACTAGCTGCTCTGCAGGAGAAAGATGAGGCTTTCTTTTCTCATCAAGAGTTAGTTTTGGAAACCCCCAGGGACAGTTCTGCCCTGTCCTATAAGGTTGCTATCAGTCAGTATCCACTTGATGGCAGTGAGTTTTAAGGCAACATCAGAGGGATTTTCCTAATTGAAAATGATTTTATGGTTTCAGGATCAAACTTTCCACTGAAATGCTTTTTGAGGACAGCTTACTTCCAAGTCATCTTGGACTCAAGTCAAACATCTCAAAAATGTGACCTCCTCTATAATTTTTCTCAGGAAGCTTCTGGTAGACGAGCTTCTGACCCAAACGAGGGAGGAGTTAACTGCACATCTGAGCGAGAACTCCACCTAGGGTGTTGAGTGGAACAATGTGCTAACTAAGCTCACAGAATTTCTAGGAAGGACAAGAGAATCAGGTTGGGAGAGGCCTGAAATTGTCCACAGGACCGTTTCAGTCAGACCCATTTGGTACAGCCACTGCAGGTCACACGGCAGATGCCAGCTCCAGACTCCAGACTGAAAGCTAGATGCTTCCATACATGGGACCCTCCTTCCCCGGGCTGCTCTCAGAGCACGCGTCACAGGCCTACCCCAGGGCAGGAGAGGTTGGGAAAGGAGTCTTCTTGGGCAGGGTTCAGACAGTGGGCTAGTCACAAAGCATCAGAAGGATGGAATACAGTGCTGGAGTGCCAGGAAACACGGACAAGGGCCACTGCATACAAGATGCCTAAAGAAGAGAGACATGACTGAGGACATGAAGGAGATTCCAGGACGGTACACGTGCCCTGCTCCTGTACAAGAGCTGGTTCCACCTGGAGCAGGCTCAATGACATCTGCAAGGATGGCTTATTATTATTTTTTTTAAGGACAAAACAGAAGTATATTAACTGGTGTATTTATAGAGGAAAGAATTTACATGTATGACAGGGGTTTAGGGATAAATTAGTGGACAATCCAAGCCCCTCCTTTTTCCCTGGGCTGGGGATGGGAAAGACAATTCCAATAGCAAAAAGATGGAAACACCCAAAAAGCCTGCCTGTGCCTGTGGGGGACTAGCTAGATCAGCTCTGGTGCACACACACAAGGGAATATCACGCATCTCTGAAAAACAGCAGGGAAACAGTCAAACACTCCGTGACATGGGTGGATTTGGAAGACATGCTCAGCTAAGTCAGTCAATCCCATAAAGACAGATACTGCATGACACCACTGTTGGAGAAATGGTTTTCAGAACGAAAGAAGCAGGCTTTGAAGACTACACTGTGGGGGTGGAGGGGTGGGGGGCGGAATGGAAAGGCACAGGGAGGGAGTGGAGAGGGGAGAAAAGTAGACTCACAGACACAGGTGGGTGGGACGATCTGAGGTACTGTCAGCACGCTGATGAGCTGGGCCGCGTGTGTTACATGACACAGTGATCACTGTGCCAGCAACAGTGATACCAAAAGACCTCTGGCAGAGACAAGGGGTGTGCATAAAAATTAGTCATCATGCATGGATAGCTCAGCTGTGAATATATGTCTATGATCATAGTCATGCAAATACTCCTGATTTATCCCCAAATTATGATATACACTGGAGGGATTAGAAACCAGTGCAAGTATTTGAGGGATTTTACAGGGGATTAAGAAAGCTAGCGAAAAATAGAATAATAGTAATCTGAGCGTTTTAGTTAGAAATTCACTTATCTGAAATATTATGCTTACATTTATATAGACCAAACAAAATAGCCTCAAAACATATGAAGCACAGATTATCAGAGCTGGGAGGAGATAAATAGAAGTCCACCCTCATCATGGGAAGGGGAGACGACGGCTCTGTGATGCCATCATGTCTTCCATTTCCCTCCGCTGCTCTAGGATTAGCAGTATGCTCGAGTCTCCTCTGACTGCTTTGATCTTTCGTTTCTTTGCTGTATTTTTCGTGACCTTTGCTTATTTCATGAGCGATGCTCTTGGATGTCACTCAGAGGTCGTCGGGTCTTCTGACATGTTCAGTGCATCAAATCTGTTCTTGAGATTTTCTCAGAATTCGTGTGGGATAGACGCAAGGTCTTATTTGGGCTTTAATCGCCTTGTTTTTGTTCTTCAGCATCAACCTGTACTTACATATGACCAATTGGTAGTCTTGTTCTCAATCAGCCCCCAACCTGGACTGAGCTGCTGATACTGAGCTTCTCCATCGCCCCTTCCACGCATGTAGAGTCAGTGTGACTTCTGTGTATCCCATCTAGAGAACACACATCTGTAGTCAGCATTGTGTTCTTGAAAGGGGTCTTTGCAATGAAGAAGTCTGCGGTCTTGTAAAATTCTATCATGCAATCTCCAGCTCCCTTTCTCCCACCAAGACCATCTTTTCCATATTGTTCCTTCCTCTTTGTTTCCAGCATTTGCATTCCGATACCCCATCATTATCAATGCATCTTGATGACATGATTGGTTAACTTTAGACTAAGATGTTTCTAGAATACTTTATGCATCAGTAGCTTTAGTGGTTGGTATTTGAATAATAGTTTTGTTGGCTGGATTTTCTTGTTTGAGGATAGAGATTATGCTATCCCAAGCAGCACTGCACTTCAAAGAAGGATCATGAAGTGTCCTTTTGGACAATGAATATACAACTATTCCTTTTGAATCTGTATTATCGGTGTATTAGTCTGGATACTTTAGAGAAGCAAATCCACAGCAACTCATGTATGAGAGTTTTATGTAAAGAAAGTGTGCATCATGAAAACATCCCAACCCAATGCTGCCCAAGCCCACAAGTCCAACATTAACCCATTAACCCAACACCAGTCCACAAAGTCCTCCACCTCACAAAACAGAGGCAATGATGCTGACTGCAGGAGGAAAGCTGAGTCAGTGAACGAATAAGCATCTCAGCACTAGCAGGGGTCTCCACACGGCTGCTCCAGCACCTAGGGCTGCATCGGGATAGGTCCATGTGGCTTCTCCTTGGGGATGTCTTGTAGGAAGTCAGCCTTGCAAGCTGAAGCAGAGAACTGCTAAGGCTACTGCACCCTGGTGCGACCATCACAAAACAAGAGACCCGAGAACTAGAAAGGCGAGGCTCACCACCCATTTATCCCTCTGCCTTTCAATTAGCCCCACATGTGATTATCGGCCAGGTTGGCACAATTAACTAACTCACTTGGCATAGTAAACCATGTGCTTTTTGGATTCGAAATGGCCAAAACCAATCCATTTCCGCTCACTAACACCCAGAATATTCATCTTTATGCATTCCATTTTATTTCTTACAATTTGAATTTTCCTAGGTTCACACTTTGGACATTTCAAGTTCCAGTTATTAATTGATGTTGGTGGCCATCTCTTTTCATTTTAGCTGTGCCCCCTCAGCAAATGACGGTCCCGAAGGCTTTGTCTATGTCATTATGGTCAACTCTATTTTGAGAAGGAAGCTCCCCCTCAGTCATAGTTTTGAGTGCCTGCCCACCCGAAGGGCTCATCGTCTGGCACCCTCTGTGACCGCGTTCCGCTTCCACTCATGAGGTTTTCAGTGTCTGGCAATGTTTGGATGCTGTCCATAAGGTTTCCAGGGGCTAATGCCTCAGAAGTGGACAGCCTAATCCTTTTTCATTGTCTAGTCTTGTCTGGGAGCTCTCCTGAAACCTGTGCATATTCTGGGTGACCCTGCTGGTGTTGGAAATACTAGTGACAGAGCCTCGCCACCACAGTACGACAAACTGGCAGACAAGGGGTACTTATTTCCTTGGGAGTAATAAATTTATACATTTTCTTGCCTATTGCTTTTTCTTCGTTCTCTGTTTTCGCTTTTCGAGAGTCCCATTGTACATGTTTTGGACCTTCTCATATCGCACTCCATCTCTGTACCTCCCTCTGGTATTTTTCTAGCTTGTCCCTGTGCTGCCGTCTGGATAGTCTTTCAGTTTGTTAACTCCTTTTTCCGTTCTGCCTAATTGTCTGTTAAATATAGAGTGCTTTTAATTTGTGTCAATGTTTTCCTCTTCCTAGAAAATTTACATATCTGCCTGTTCATTTTCATGATTTTGTAATCTTTCCTTATGGATCTTAATCCTTCCCATATACTGCTCCAAGCATATTTTACTCCAAGCTGGCTCCATATCTTCAAATACTCGAAATCGTCCTGCGGTTTTGCTTGTGTGTGTTGACATCCTATTGTGAATCGCTTTCCTGCTCAGTATTTTGTTGGTTGGTTTACTGGTTTATTGTTGTTTCTGTAGTAGTGCTTTGCTGGAAAATCTTCAGTAGGGATTCTTCTGTGTGGCGGTCTGTTCATGCACTCTGGATTGGGGAAATATTGGTATAGAGTGCATTTATTTTGACTCTGCTAGGTCCCCCGATGAACATAGGTCTAAGCTAAGGTGACCAGATTTAAAGCAGGACACCATTGACAGGGGTGGGTGGGGTGGTGGTGGTTCTTGATTAAAAATTTGGTCTATATGGACCAAATAGACCGCTCCCTAGCTTGTCGTGCATTCTTTCCAAAAATTGGGACTTTTTTAAAACGCCAAAAATCAGGACTGTCCTGCCAAAAGCGGGATGTCTGGTCACCTTAGTCTAAGACCAACTTTGACCTGACCCTTTCATGTTTCTGGCTTGGGTGGTGTGCACTTTACATTCTTGGGGCCCCACTTTCTTTCTTTTTCTTTTTAAATTAAAAAAATTTTAAATCATTGTATTGGGAGCTTGTACAACTCTTATCACAATCCATCCATCCACTGTGTCAAGCACATTTGTACATTTGTTGCCCTCATCATTCTCAAAACATTTGCTTTCTACTTGAGCCCTGGTATCAGCTCCTCATTTTTCCCCTCCCTCCCCACCTACCCCTCCCTCATGAACCCTTGATAATTTATAAATTATTATTATTTTGTCATGTCTTACACTGTCTGACGTCTCCCTTCACCCCTTCTCTGTTGTCCATCCCACAGCGAGGGAGTTACATGTAGATCATTGTAATTGGTTCCCCCTTTCTACCCCACCTTCGTTTCACCCTCCCGGTATCACCACTCTCACCACTGGTCCTGAAGGGTTCATCTGTCCTGGATTCTCTGTGTTTCCATTTCCCATTGTATCAGTGTACATCCTCTGGTCTAGCTGGATTTGTAAGGTAGAATTGGGATCATGATAGCGGAGAGAGAAAGCATTTAAGAACTAGAAGAAAGTTATATGTTTCATTGTTTCTACACTGCACCCTGACTGGCTCATCTCCTCCCCGAGACCCTTCTGTAAGGGGATGTCCAGTTGCCTACAGATGGGCTTTGGGTTCCCACTCTGCACTCCCCCTCATTCACAATGGTATGATTTTTTGTTCTTTGATGCCTGATACCTGTTCCCTTCGACTGACACCTCATGGTCACACAGGCTGGTGTGCTTCTTCCATGTGGGCTTTGTTGCTTCTGAGCTAGATGGCAACTTGTTTACCTTCAAGCCTTTAAGACCCCAAACACTATCTCTTTGATAGCTGGGCACCATCAGCTTTTTTCATTACATTTGCTTATGCACCCATTTGCCTTCAGGGATTGTGTCAGGAAGGTGAACATCATGGAATGCCAGTTTAATAGAACAACGTATTCTTGCATTGAGGGATTACTTGAGTGGATGCCCAGTGTCCATCTGCTACCTTAATACTAAACCTACAAATATGTGCACATAGATCTATTTCCCCATCATCATATAGAAATATATTTACATATGTACATGCCTGTATTTAGACCTCTATCAATGCCCTTTGGCTCCTAGTTCTTTCCTCTATTTCCTTTTACTTTCCTCTTGTCCCACTCTCATGCTCAGCCTTCATTTGTGTTTTAGTAATTCCTCTCGGTTACATTGCCCTTGATCAATCCCTAACAGGCCTCTTACACCCTCCTCACCACTGATTTTGGATCACTTGTTGTTCCCTTGTCCCTGGGTTTGTTGACACCACTTCCTTTCCCCCCACCACCCCCTCTCCCATGCCCTCCCCCACCCCCGCTCCCCAACCATTGGTCCGGTTGTTTTCTCCTCCAGATTGTTTATTCAGCCTATCTTATCTACATAGACCTGCAGAGATAATAATATGCACAAAAACAAGACAGAGCAAAACAAAGCAACAAAAGAAAACAAAACAACAACAACAAAAACCAATGACAGAAAAAAAAGAAAAGCCTGTAAATAGTTCAAGGTCTGTTTGTTGAGTGAAGTCTGATGGGATGCCATGCCCTGACCCCAAAGTCTATTTTTAGTATTCCCTCGGGACTTCCTTTCTCTGCTCCCCTTCCTGTTCGGTTGCACGCCTAGTGTTTTGCCTCGGTGTGGTGGGGTCAGATCGGGAGGAATTCCCACATTGTGTCTCCAGTGTTGTCCCCTGTAGGGCTATGGGTCAGTGAGGGATGTCGTGTCTCATAGTGGGGCTGGCCCTATGATCCTCTTTGTGCATTGGCTGCTCTGATCTGATCAGGGATATCATCCTCAAGACTTGGTGGGCCAGGATGTGACCCACTCTCTCTTCCTCTCCCTTCATTTGCTCCTGTGTGCTCTGATCAGACATGTCCCTCTCCCTGAACTGTAGCTTCAGTGCTGTCCTCTGAAGTAAATTCTTCTGGGGGGTGAGGCGCGGCTGTCCACATAGTTGGGATTGTTTCCTGCTTCACGCTGGCATGTTGCATTCACATCTCGGAGCACCAGGTTGAAGTCTGGTCTCTCTTTCCCTGTGGAGATATAAACAATACCCTCCCCTTGGGTGGGTTAGTGTCCTGTTTCCCCGCTACCTATTTCTTTTTTTTTTTTCCCCCTCCTCTTTAGTTGGCTACCATATGTATCCCTGGATTTGGTCTGGGGCCCCACTTTCTTAGAAGTCTCATTTCGTCCTTCCATCCTGTCATTGTGGTACTGGAGCAGAGAGCTGCATTTTTGGGGCAGTGGATTCTATGGGAGTCTTTCCTGAGATTTGCTTTATAGGAGCCATGTAGCTTACTAACCCTGTGCAGACATGTCTCTCCGACCTGCATGTCTCATGTGTGAGACCCCTGACCTCAGTCTCTGCATGCCTCAGTCTCAGCTCATACTTTGGCTTTAAATTGCCTCTGGGTGTCTGGCATGAAGGGATCTTGTTTGTACTTTTATGCTCAAAATCTAAACTCCTAAGCAACAAGGTAGAGAGCCAGCCTAGCATCTGGGTAACATACGTTACCCCCTCTGAATGTATCTCTTTACAACCACTTCAACAGAGAACGCCTCCCTCAGCTGGGTCAGACGTTCAAGGTGTGGGGAGATGGGTAAGATCATTCCATTTCTGTCATGCAACATTGTTCTGAGGTCACCCCAATCCAACAGGCACTCCAGCCAGAGTGATAAGGAAGCCTTCCTGGGAACTCCAGTCAAGGTGGGGTGAGGGACATGCATGTCTTGGAGAAGGCGGTTACGGTTCCCTTGGTAGGAAATCGGGGAGGAGCAAACTCCCATGGGGAAAAAACACTTTACAATACTTATAAAGAACCCAAGGGGAAAACATGTCTGGTACTAAGCTCCCGATTGGACACTTTTAGCCTGGTTTCTATGCAGCCCTTGGTGACCCAGTCTGTGTGCTTCAGACGACTGGGATTTCAGACTGTTAGGCGCACACCACCCTTCATAGGGCACACCAGAAGGACTCAATGTGGGAACCCCACTAAGTGACCTGGGCTTTACCCCAAACTCATCTGCAGCCCGTGGACTTCAGGCGGGAACTCCCTAGTGTGAGAGGAAGCAGGTGACTGCTAGTCCAAGGGCATAGAACTGGTGGACAATGGAGTTTGGTTCCATCTCTTGCCTTGAGGGTGCTCAATGAATAGTGGCCCAGGTCTACCATATACCATACTTTCTGTTTGAATGCCCTCCCTGCTTCATTATGACCTGTGTTAATCTAGTTGGATGGCTATGCCATTGTGGATGAATATAATGCAAAGTTTTGCCCTCTAATCAACCCCCATTGTTTGTGTCAATAGTGTACAGTCACTTAAGAGTCTAATCTGTACAAGCCAACAATCTATGCATTGCTGCATTGCGGTTCACAGCTGGGCTATGCTGGTATAAGTTCATTTTCTCAAGTGTTTCAAATTGTATGCCATTGAGTAAACTAAAGACATTCTCAATGTATAGTAGCTATGTATTGGGCTGCTAACCATAAGGTTAGTTAGTGGTGTGAGACCACCGGTCAGCTCCTCAGGAGAGGGATGAGGCTTCCTCCTCCTGTAAAGGTCTGCAGTCTTGGGGATTTGCAGGGGGCAGCTCGACCTTCTCCTCCAGGGTGGCTGTGAGTCAGCAGCGACTTGCTGGCAGTGGAAGTGATGCCCCGGGAGGATGGTTGGTAACCTTCCCTCACATAAAGTGGCAATGATGTCTCTGGGGTGAACCAGAGACATGTATGAACTCTAGATAGATGAATTGATTCTGGACTTGCACATTCTAAGAACAATTAGTTCGTATGACATGGTCCTGCTTGATGTTCACCTCATGAAGAGATCACTGAAGGTATAGGTGATCTATATCGCAAAGTGTGGTGATGAAACTGGATATGCCCAGCTATCAAAAGGAATAGTGTCTGGGGTTTAAAAAAATCAAAGAAATAAACACACTGCCATCGCGTCAATACTGATTCATAGGACAGGGTAGAACTGCCCATGTAAGTATCAGAGATTGTAACTGTTTATGGAAGTGAAAGGCCCTGTGTTTTTCCTAAAAAGTGGCTGCTGGCCTCAAACTGCCCACCTTGAGGATCACATCCAAATTTGTAACTACTACACTACCAGGGCCCCGAGGTCTTAAGGGGATGTCTTGAAACAAGCAGACATCTAAGTGAGGTGTCAAGTAAGTCTACATGGAAGAAGCACACCATAAAATCCAAATTCAAAGGAGGGAATGTTATCAGAGTTTAACTTGTGAATACCTGTTTTGCAGAAGGCTATGGATGACCGTGGAAACCCAAAATCTATTTGCAGGGTTCACCCATGGATTAAGCCTCTTAAGAATCCCATCTGTTCATAGTTGAAGGATTGGAAGCTGTGTTATCAAACAGAGAGCATTGTGAAGTCGATTATGGCAGCTGTAGTTAGATTGAAATATGATAGTTTATCATTTGATCTCCCCTTTGACCTATTTAAAGTTGTTTCTGTTTTTTTTATAAAAACGGAGAAAAGGAGAAATGCACTTGGATTAAGCTGCCAGGGAATGCCCTCTGGCTATCGCCCAGGAATGTGGGAGCCTTGCTCTCATGCAGAGTGCATGAGGAGAAGGGTATTGCAGATGCAGTTAGGCTAAAAGTTAACGGCTTATCATTGGATCTCCCTTTTGATTCATTTAAAATGTGTTCTAGTTTTTAATATGTCCTGCTTTTTTTGAGTGAGGTTTTTCTCTGTTTTACTTTGCTATTGTTAGTTAATTTGTTTGTTTGGGGTGTAGTTTTTCTGTATATGAAATCCAGGATAAGTGAATCTTTAGAGACATAACTGGGTTAAAGGTTCCTTGGGGGTGTGGCAGGGTAGGTGGGAGCTAATAACGAGTGCAAGAATGAAGAGAATGTTCTAAAAGCGATTGTGGTGACATTTGTACAACTGTTCTTGGTGTGATTGAACTATTGTATTGTATGATATGTGAATTATATGCCAATAAACTGTTAACAAAACAAAACAAAAGTACAATAGGCCATCTGTTTTATCCCATCTTTTCCAGTGTTTTTAGCCAACCCGGGTCAGTGTTGGCGTGCTCTGCCTAATGCCTCCCACATGTATGGGTCACACTGTATTGTCATTTCCCTTGAAGTTCGTTTCCCTCCCCAGACCTAACACCTTGAGAGTGAACAAATGAAGTGGCAACCCCTCCATCCTCAATGCCTGTGCTGAATCTGTGCATTTTACAATAGGAAGAGGCACGTCTTGGCTCCAGATTGCACAGAGGAGGCTTCTCTCCTTCAAGTGCTTCCGTCCTTGTCTGGGCGTTTCCTTCCTTCCCTCCCTGGTGCTCTGTGATGCTCTTTGTCTGAGCCGTCTGCTCCTTCCACCTCTGTCTGTGAGCTCCTTCCAGTTATCCTTCCTGGAGCTCTGGGAGGCTTTGTTCAGTTGAGAATAGAGCAAAACGCTGCTCCTCTGCAGCACCTTTCCATGTGTTGGCTGGCACAGGCATGTGCATGTGCGCTTTTACTGTTTTACAAAACTGTTTGTGGTGAACCTCCCCGGCCCTTTTCATCACCCATTTGCCTTGTCAACGTTAATCGTCAAGCTCTGAGCTTTGCAAATGATTGTATTTTCTAAAGCAGTAGCAATCCACTTAATTTGCTTGTGGAAAGAGCATACTATTAACAATTAAAATTGAGAGAGAGAGAGAGCTAAAAAACAAAGTCTCAAACCCAGGAGGAGCCGTGGGGGCAGGGACAGGCAGATGGACAGCCTTCCCGGTTACTGCACCCTGACCCTCAGCTGGCCTTTGCATCTCTCTTTGTGCAGAACACCTGTTGACTCACCTGGAACAAACCAAAGGCGTCCCCCCCGCCAGCCAGAGCGAAGCAGCTCCCGAGAAGGACCCCGAGGTCCCCCAGGGGGAGCCGCCCGCAGGTCCCCAGACTGTCAGCGTCAGCAAAGAGCAGAGGAAAAAGCCGCGAAGGGGGAGGAAGCCCAAAGCACCCCGAACGGAGCAGCCTCTAGTCATCGTGGAAGACAAGGACCCTGCAGGTGAGGGAGATGGTCCCCCAGGCGGGGGCGGGGGGGCCAAATACCTGGTAGTCTGGGAGGTTGATGGGAAGGGGGGGTGGGGTGAGTGCAAGGGATGCTGAGGAAGGGTGTCTGAGGTGACTCACCTTAAACAGCCCAGGAAAACACTGCATCAGGGCGTCCCACGGGACATTCGCTCTTCCTCCAAATCAACCCTCGGAATAAATGCAGGCTGCCGCGGTGCCCAGGGTTGGAGTCTGATGGAGGTACACCGCTGGGCAGCCGGCAGCCCAGTCAGGACAAAGAAGAGGTCACCTCACCGAGCGGGCCCTCCTGGTGGTGCCCAAGCCACACCCCAGACAACCACTTTGAAAACATTTGTTTTCCTCGAGAACGCGTATAGCCTGTTCCAGAGTCCCAGGTGAACGGAGCCCTGACAGTGGCCGGGAGCTGGCTCGCAGTGTCTGTGTGTGGTGCCACGATGCTGTGTCCGGAGTCACTTCTCCCTTGTTGGTGAGCAGGGTCCCTTGTGCTCATGCACACCTGTGCAAGGATCCAGAGGCTACCGCGTGACTGACAGCCAGGAAGGTAGGTGTGGGTCAGGTTGTCTCCGCTCACTCTACTTAGTCAGCCTGTTGTAGGCTGAGTGAATAGTCCAGGGTGCTGGCTGTCTGAAGACCAGTGGGCCATCTGAATCAGAGGAAGACTCACTACCAACCTGCCTGCTGAAGGTGAAGGGGACTTGAAGCACTTGTGGAGAAGGTCAGAACCACACCTTCATTATGGCTTACCCCCGAGAGTGAAGGAAGCGGGCGCCCTCTCTACACCCGCCCTCATCCTCCCCGTGAGAAACGGCGAAGAAAGTGAAACTGCCGAGGATTTTATTCTACTGGGGTCACCCATCAGCACTCGTGGGAGCAGCATTCTGAAAATCACGAGACGTGTCTCGTTGGACAAATCTGGGCCACAAAGAGATCACTCGATAATCTTAAGAAGCTACGAAGTCTCTGTGGTGACAAAGGCCGTGGTATTTTCTATCTGCTCATAAGTGTGTGAAAACTGGACAACCGGAGCACAGAAAAATGACCCATGGACTTGAATTGTTTTGGTGAAGAACATTGAAGAAGGCATGGACTGCCAGAGGAACGACAAGTCTCTCGCGGAGGAAGGACAGCCAGAACGCTCCTCAGACGGGAGAAAACCAGATTCCTCGCTGGCTTTGTACGTGCCAGCCGGTGCGGCCGGCCGGGTGCTGGGCAAGGTCATCCGGCATGGTGAAGTCCAGGGTCAGTGAAAGAGAGGAAGCCCCTACAACAGAGCCAGGGCTGTGTCCCTGGCGTATGGACTGGCCCTGCGTTGGAGCCCACTCCGTAGCCCCTAACAGTGGTGGCATTGTCCACAGAGCAACGATGGTGCAGGCATCTGGTGCAGGCATCGTCAGACTCCCCCTGTGCCGACTATTCCACCGCATGTGATGTTCCCAGCAACGGAGTGTGACCGTCCCACCACCGGAGGACTCGCCTAGTGTTGTGTGAACGTCACAGTTGGGGGTGGACATTGGGCTCGGCTCCAGATTAGACTGCTCTTCTCCCCTTGGCCGCACAGTGTCCTCAGAGGGCTCGCTCTCCTGCTGGCTCTCCTCACTCGGCCTTCCTCCTCCGCTTAACACTTAGGAATCCGTTCCTCACTGGACATGATGTCTGGACACTGGCCCCCTCACAACCCCCTCCTTCTTGACCACTGGGCAGTTTTTGTATGTTTTTAAAAAACTATACATCCAAGAATTTCCTTTGTGAAAGTGAGAATTATTTATTTTCTCTTCGAATTTAAGAGTAAATAAGAGGGAAGTTTAGAAGACCCTTCCTACCACTTCTGTTGGACCCGCCTCTGCTCTGGCATCCCTAGGGACCGTGATGAAGAGTGGCTTCCCCGCCGGGCACGGGTCACCACCGCTGTGCACCTCCTTGAAAGCAGGGCATGGGCAGCAATGGGAAGCTGATTATGTGATTATCCAACTAATTAGTACTTATTTAGGAGAACCCTGAAAACTAGGTGCAGAGGCAGAAGCCATTGGGTCCCAGGGTCGCGTTACTCACCTGTATTTAATCTGTCTGGATTGTCAGGCCTGGGTCCCTCAGTGTGGCAGTTACTGTCTGACTCTAATACTGGTGCTGATCTGCCTCTGAACACACTCGAGTTCATGTCTAACTAAGACGACGGTTTCTCAGTCCGTCAGGGCTAATTTGCTAAGTGGGGAAATTCCACTAGGGATCCAGACTGCTTTCAGGTGGGTATATAGACAGATGAAGCAATGCTATGACTGCTGTCTTTTTTGGGAGGTGGGGGGGAAACACGGGGGTGGGGGGGAGGGAGGAATGTGTGTGACCAAATTATAACTTCTAGTGCTGAGTCAAGAATAAAATGATAAAATGTTGCCTCTCTGTAGATAGAGGCAAATGTGTAGATTTTATAATGTGACTAGTTGCCCTACCTGCCCCCCCCCCATTTTCCCCCCTTTTGATAGCTTATAGTTTAGTTCCTACAACTTTGTCTTGGCTATGGTTCTTGGAGCTCCAGGGTAGCACACACTGTTAATGCACCTGACTATGAATCGAAAGGTTGGAGGTTCATGTCTACCCAGGGGCCTGTTGAAAGACAGGCCTGTTATCTGCTTTCCAAAACAATGAAGCTCCACGACCCCCATGGAGCAGAGTTCTTCCCTGATGCATGTGGGTGTGCAGTTTGGGGGTGTCCCTTGGGCACCTCTTGTTTGTGGTGTCGGCCCCCTGCCCCCGTGATGACCTGCCGCATCCTCCGTCCACAGAGCACGTGGCGGAGATTGTCACCGAGGTCCCCCCGGACGAGCCTGTGAGCGCAGCCCCAGACGAGCGCATCATGGAGCTGGTGCTGGGGAAACTGGCCACCCCCCCCAGCGACAGTGGCTCTGTGCCAAAGTAAGTCCCGCACTGCAGGTAGGTGGCCCACGGGGGGTGGGGGTAGGGGGGTGGCCGCCTCCCAGAGGGCACAGCCAGAAGAGGGGGAAGGGCTGTGTGCCCGAAGCAGCATCTCGCCTGGAGTGCAGGGGTAGCCAGGGCGTCCCCTGTGAAAGCAGCATCCTAGTCGGGTGCCTGCAACTTGACGCCTCGCTCTGGGCATTGGTATTTCGTTGTCTTCCTTAATGACCTGGGAAAACAACTCTTTCCCTTGGAGTCATTGCTTTGGCCAGCTTTGTACTCTGGAAGTAAAACTTGTGCTTAGCTGCAGACGGAAAGAGTGGAGGTTGGCATCCACCCAGAGGCACCTGGCCTGGTGCTCTGTCCCCAAAGAGCAGCCTTGAGAACTCGATGGAGCACAGTTCAGCTGGCGCCCGTGGGCTTGTAGAATTTGTAGCTGGTGGAGCTGTGGAAATGCTGAAACTGGAGGCCAAGTTAATGTCACAAGAATGCTACCTCCTTAAGCTCTTGGAGGACTCTTGGCACAGTGGCTCACACATTTGAGCTGGTGGCCGCAAGGTCAGCAGTTCAAGCCACCAGCCGTTCCCTCTGTCTGTCCCTGGGAAGAGTTACAGCCTCGGGAACCACAGGGGCAGTTCTGCCTGGTTCTGTAGGTTCTCCAGGAGTCGGAATCGACTCGTGGCTTTGAGTTGTTTGTGTTTAATCACCCAGAGGATTGCAGATGGCTCGTTGTCAAGAGCACCCGTAATACAGAGAACACATTTTAAATCCACACTGGGGAAACTATGCGGGGCTTCAAAAATCTCATGGGCAAATGGGAAACAAGAGAAAATGGCATTTTCCCCCCCTCGTGATCATTTAAAATAGGAGGTTCAAACCTAGTGAGAAAAGCAGGACACAGACTTATGTATTCAAGTCGGGGCACCAGCTGCCCTCCCAGCGCCCTGATGGTGGAGCTACAACATGTGCCAGGCGTGGCTGCCACAGAAGGAGCTCCATTTAGGGCCATCATTTAGTCCGGTGGATGCCTAGCCGGTGCCCATCCTTCTCCTGGGGGGACTCGGGCTTAGCAGGGACGCCTGGGAAGGAGGCTCCCTCTAAGGTGACTTTGACCTGGGTCTCCTTGGCTCCCTGCCTTTCCTCCCTTTCACCAGCGCTGGCGTCTCCGCCGGCAGGTTCACACACCACGCGCACAGCACCATCACCCTCAAGAGGAGCCTGATCCTGTCCAGCCGGCACGGCATCCGGAGGAAGCTCATCAAGCAGCTGGGGGAGCACAAGCGCGTCTACCAGTGCAACATCTGCAGCAAGATCTTCCAGAACAGCAGCAACCTCAGCCGGCACGTGCGCTCCCACGGTGAGTGTCTCTCTGTCTGTCTGTCTGCCCAGCGCCTGCCGCAGGGACCAAGGCGGGGTGGCCGGTCTCACACCCCCACCCCCACCAGGTGTTTCTGTACATCGCAGGCGTCCCCGGAGAGGCACAGGGTGCTAGCACGCCCCCGAGGGTGGCCGCTCCATTTTCGAGGGAGAGAGGGCTCTATAGGCCGTGGTAACCACATCCACAGGACTCCGGGTTTCAGAGGCGGGGAATCATCTTTTTTTTTTCTTTAGCAGATGCTTGAAGTAGTGAATCAGCTTTCTGTTGGTCGATTCCTCAGGTGACAAGCTGTTTAAATGTGAGGAATGTGCCAAATTGTTCAGCCGCAAGGAGAGTCTAAAGCAACATGTTTCCTACAAGCACAGCAGGAACGAGGTGGGTGGCAGCGGCCCCAGGGTCCTCTCTCCAGTCACGGAGAGGAGGGAAAAGGAGGGGCCAGAGAGAGAACGCGAGCCAGGGAGCCCCGTGAAGGCTCTAGGTCTCCTGGGGCATCTGTGGACAGACGCCAGGGCTGCACTCAGCCCACCCCAGCCTGATAAGACGCTGACAAAGGCAGGGGAGGGTCCGGGAGAGTGGGGGGCTGCCATTTGGAATGTGGCGCCCAGTAGCGGACTCTCTTCCTAGGGCTACTGGAGGGCAAGAGTGCAGCGTTCCCTGTGTCCCTAAGCGGAGGACAGCCCGCGAGAAAGAGCCGTGTGCCAGAACGTGCTCCACGCTCTGGTCTCATCCCAGTAACCATGCCCCTTCCCCCCCCTCCCCCCGTTTGACGCCAGGTGGACGGTGAGTACAGGTACCGCTGTGGGACTTGTGAGAAGGCCTTTCGCATCGAGAGCGCACTGGAGTTCCACAACTGCAGGACAGGTGAGGGGACACCTGCCCTCCAGCTCTGGGTCTCAGATGGGGGTGGGGGCAGGGTTCTCAGCCACCATCCGGTCCGTCCTGCCCCTGTGGGGCTGGGTGGAGCTACTCCCCTGCCTTCTCAGCAGCAGGTGCTGTAGAAGCAGGTGCCAGGCTTGGCTTCCGAAGCGCCTCTGGGTGGGTTTGAACAAGCAAGTTTTCAGCTGGTAGTCTTCCATTTAGCCACTTGCCCCACGTGGGGACTCTGCTCGCTCCTTCTGTCACTTGATCGAAACCGTGGCACATGGAAAAGTGGCATTCATGAGCACACCTGTCCTGCAGCATTTCCTTCCATTCATGTGGCTTTGAAGCCGTTAGCACCTGTGCTAAAGACACACAGGTGGGACCTCCCGTGTCCGAAGGCGTTGCTTTCCTTACCTCCTCTTGGTCTTCAGTCAAAACCCCATGTGGGCTCGCATCCGAGGCCTCAGTGAGTGAGGCGTGGTGAGTGCTGGGGACGCTTTGCTTTACAACCACATGAGTAGTCAGGGCAGCGGCTCCAGACATCTCCTGGACGGTCCGGGTGGGCCACCCTCGCAGCTGCAAACCGAGAGGCTGGAGCTTCGCGTTCCCTCAGACTCCTCGGAAGAAAGGTCTATGAACCACTTCTGGAAAAAGTAGCCCCTGCAACCCCCCCAGCCCGGAGCACAGTTCTGCCTCTGGGCACACGTGGTCACCCCATGGATCAATGTCAACCCCACCACCACTGGTTGGCTGGCTTTGGAAGGGAGAGCCTGGCCCCATCCATTTGCAATGACCTTGCTTAGCCGGGAGCTGCCCTTTACCCGTTTTCCTACCAGCATCCAGGGTAGGAATTTGTTGGTACCTGGCAAAAATCACTCTTCTTCTGAGCCTTCTCTGTCCACCAGTCTCTAGAAGTAAGATGGAAACAGTCCTGCCCTGGCCGTGCGTGCGTTTGGAAGCTGCCTGTGGAGAGAAGAGATGGGTGAGGTTTGTGTCTGGCCTGGTGTATTGTAGCTCAGACAACACACTCCCCCTCTCTCATTGCTGTCTCCCACAGCTGGCTCTGGCATTCAGTGCAGTGGCCACACAGAATCCCAGACAGTGTTCATGGTTTAGGGGTTTCCTAAGGAAGCTCACAGGTTGCCAGGCAGAAGAGAGACACCCAGAGAGAGTGGTCCAGTCGGGACATGTTGCACAGTTCTAGCTGTAAACCACTGTAAACCTCAACCCGAAGGTGCTCAGCTCAAGCTCGTGGGTCCGGGAACCCAGCTCCCTAAATTAAGTGCCCAGAGACCCCCCACACCGGTATGCCTCAGCCTGAAGGCACTCAGCTCTCCCTCTGTGGGTCAGCAAGCCCAGCTTCCCCAGTTAAGTGCCCAGAAGCATCCAACTCCACAAGCCACCCTCCTGCCCCGCCCCGCACTCAGCGTTGCTTGCTCGTGGGTTGGGGTCCACCGCTCTGGTCCTTGTCCTGCTTCACGGTCCTGCTGCTGCTCCACTGATGTCACAGCTGTCGTCAGAACCCGGGAGGTTTGCTGCACAGGGATCTCGGGTCCAGAGGATGCACGCTACACCTGGCTCTTGTTGGTCATGAGACTCCCACTTCCTACTTCTCAGAGGGCCCATTTGATACACAGCAGGCTGGCAGGTCATTGAATCTTGGGCACAATCTTATCAGTATCTTCCCTTCACCTTCTTACCAGACCCCTGCAGGAAAAGGTCATTTGGCGGGAGTTAGAGACTGACTAGTGGAGCCACATTGAAGAATTCACTGCTCCTCACCTGGGGGATGGTGGTGTGTGTGTGTAGGAGCATTCACTCAGGAATCCAGCAGAGCTGGATTCCTCCCCTGCCTCCCCCCCCCCTCTCCCATGCACGTGTGGGTGGACAGGTAGCACTGCCCTGTTGCCTAGTGGCCTTCGTCTCTCTGGGATTCGTAGCAAGTAGCAATCGTGGGACAGGGCACCCGTGGCAGGCAGAGACCTGTCCTGTGAGCGCTTTATCCCCAACCCCTGTTCCTGCTGCTCACTGCTCGGTGCTGGTGGCCCTCCTCACCTCACCCCAAGAACTGGAAGCTGCCCCCCACCCCCCACTCCTGCAGGGTCTCCTGTGCCCTGGTTAGTTTCCATACTGGGGGGACTCCTATTTGGAGCCACTCTTGTTTCTCTGCTCATGGGTCCTCTCCATGGGGGATCACTGGTTAGTCTAGGGTTTTATCTGATCTCTAGCTGCACTGGGGGGTGGGTGTCTGTGGCAGGAGGTAGCCTCCGGAACCCTCCACATAGTTTTATAGTGCGCCATGCTACCGGTTTCTAAGCCTTCTCCCCATGCTGGCAACCCTGATAGTGTAGAGCAGTGGTTCTCAACCTTCCTAATGCCGCAGCCCTTTAATACAGTTCCTTATGTTGTGGTGACCCCGTACGTGGGTGTATCTGCATGTGGGCAGATATGCCTGGAGATTGACAGAAGAGCAGTGTCTTGGTTCCTAAGGCCATCGGAAATATGGTCTTAGGTGACCCCTGTGAAAGGGTCGTTTGACACTGTCCCAATCCCCCTGCCAAAGGGGTCGCAACCCACAGGTTGAGAACCGCTGGTGTCGAGGTTAAATGTTGGGCTGCTAACTCCAAGGTCAGGAGTTTGAGAACCACCAGGTGCTCAACAGAAGAAAGAGGAGGCATTCTCCTCCCATAAAGCTACAGTCTCGGAAACAAACAGGGGCAGCTCTGCCCTGGCCCTGCAGGGCTGCGGGAGCAGCGTTGGCTCGATGCCCATGACTTTGGTTCTCCCCCTCGCTGATGTTCCTGAGAAGTTGCAGAGCCCACCCCCAGCTCTTCCATCAGTGTGGTAACCATCAGACAGATGCTTCAATTTGCTTGTTAGCCATGTTGGCAGCACTTTGTCCTGGCCAAGCGCGGTGATAGCGGCCAGTGGGACTACAGAGAGGGCACATCCGGTGCTAGGGTTTTTTGCCAAAGTGGGGAAAGGCTTTGGGCAGCCAACTTGGGCAGGGGAAGAGACACTACTCCTTTCAAGATTTAGTGTATTCTCTGCACATGGATAAAGCAGCACACTAACCCATCAGAGCTGCAGGGGCTACCAGCCATGTGTTAGTCCCAGTAGACAAGAGAAACAAATTCATAGAGACACTCATATATGTATAAGAAAGAGCTTTTTATACAAGAGCAATTAAATATTGAGAAAATATCCCATCCCAGTCCAGATCAAGTTTGTAAGTTCGATATTAGCCCATATGTCCCATACCAGTCTATAGATTCCTCTTCAGACTCACACAACACATGCAATAATGCCGAATGCAGGATGATCACAGGCCAGTGGGTAGGAAGTCTTATGGATCCAGTGGCGTTGTAAGCATCTCAGTGCTGGCAGGGGTCTCCATGTGACTCATTAGCTAAAACGTCTCCCAGGGGAGTAATCAGAGAGAGAAAGAGAGAGAGAGACAGAGAGAGAGACTCCTGCCTTCAAGGAGGAGTGCAGAACCCTCAGGAGAAGGCCATGCCCACACCAAGGCCTCATTGGATGACGCCTGATTGACAGGCTAGACTCCACCCCTTCACTCTGAATCCTCAAATTGACACCAGGTTATGTAACTACCACAGCCAGTAGAGAGTTCTGTTAATGCACATTGGTTTTTAAGAGTAGAACTGCCCCATAGGAGTTCCATGGCTGTGAGCTTATGGAAGCAGACCACCATATCTTCCTCCTGAGGTGCAGCTGGAGAGTTCTAACCACCAAGCACCTCACTGCTGCGCCCCAGGCTCCTCCTGTGTTCACCAAGTGCAGTGGAATGCCTTGAGATGCATTTTAGACTGGAAAGTAGAGACTGGCACTGTGGAACGGCACTCACTTGCCTAATGCCTTGCTTGCATGATAGCTTTCAGTTCTTGTTTATAGCACTGAAGAGAGGGTGTCCCCCTGGGGCCCTTTGTTTCTTTGGGTCTTTTTAAATCCTTTTATTGGCGGCTTGTACAGCTCATCACAATCCATACATACATCCATTGTATGTCAAGCACATTTGTACACGTGTTGCCATCATTATGCTCCAAACATTTGTTTCTACTTAAGCCCTTGGTATCAGCTCATTCCCCTCCCCCTCCCCGATTCTCCCTCCCTCATGAACCCTTGATAATTT
>NW_022111372.1:35147181-35167752 GCF_000313985.2 Echinops telfairi | reverse complement strand
CAGGGAGGGGGCCCTCCTGAGCTGTCCTGCACCTGCAGGGAGGGGGCCCTCCTGAGCTGTCCTGCACCTGCAGGGAGGGGGCCCTCCTGAGCTGTCCTGCACCTGCAGGGAGGAGGCCCTCCTGAGCTGTCCTGCACCTGCAGGGAGGGGTCCCTCCTGAGCTGTCCTATACCTGCAGGGAGGAGGCCCTCCTGAGCTGTCCTGTACCTGCAGGGAGGGGGCCCACCTGTACTCTTCAGCTGGCGCTGGTTGGATGTGAGAGGGGGTAGGTGCTGGAAGGAGGGTGTTTGGGTGATCCAAAGGGCGTGGCCTCTTCACTAGGCAAAAGGGCAGATGCCCTTGAGTCTCACAGTCCCATTCTTTGAAAATTCATGTGAAGAAACTATGCAGAAGGGGAAAGGAGAATATGATTTAAAAATGCCACTTTAACTTTTCTACAGATTTCAAAATAAGTAAATGGCTAACAGATTCAACTGGCTTGAGTCATCTGTAGCCGCTCACAGGGGTGTTGAGGAAGAATACATAGGCTGAGGTGTGCACACGGGCCGGCCGCCAAAATGAAACTAGACTGTCCCGGAGAGAGAGAGGCACGGGCTCATGTGGGTCGTTAGAAAAGAACCCCAAGCTGGGCGCTGGGCCAGCCAGCTGACGAAGGCCGCCCTGCCCCTCCAGGCCCCATCCCAGCCCGCGGCCTCACAAGCAGAGGGCCTCCCAGCGTTGGAGGGTTAGTGCCCGTGTGGGTGTGAATCAGAGATGGCTAGAGTCCTGGGCAGAGATGAAAACCACACACAGTTTGGCTGCCTCTGGGCTGAGGGCCTGGAAGGTGAAGCAGTGGACATGGGGCATGCGCAGTTCTACGGGCTTGATTGTGTATGTGTGGGTGAGTGTGCAACTGAGAGTGCCTGGCTAAAACTAGGATGAGTCTGTGAGTATGTGAATGAGTGTGAGTGTGAGTGCGTGCGTTGAGTCTTGTGACTGAGGGTCTGTGCGTGCGTGTGTCTGTGTATGAGTGCACTTGGGGTGTATGGGAGTTTTCTGTGCGTGCGTGTGTCTGTGTATGAGTGTACTTGGGGTGTATGGGAGTTTCTATTAAAGGGGGGTCCCCACACCTGGAAACAAGACGGCTTTGTCTACAGTGGATGGAAGAGACTGGGGACCTCTGCCTGCCGTGGGGGAGCCGTGGACTGGAGGAGGAAGCACACACCCAGTGTCGCAGGGGCGGTTTGGCGTGGGAGGGAAGAGGACGGGGTAGCCCGGCAATGGTGGGACGGGACGTGAGCTGCTTGCTGTTAAGACGGTGTGAGTGCATGCATGACCTGTCTTCCGTGTGTCGCATTCTTGGGTAGATGACCTAAGAGATTGCAGGGACTGGCCTTCCTGGGTCCTGCTGTCCCGCTCATGCCGCCTCCCACCATCGCTGGGCACCTCGCCAACTCGGGGCCTGATGCTGTTTCACCACAACGCCGTCTGTTTGTTTGCTTTCCGGACAGATGACAAGACGTTCCAATGTGAGATGTGTTTCAGATTCTTCTCCACCAACAGCAACCTCTCCAAGCACAAGAAGAAGCACGGGGACAAGAAGTTCGCCTGCGAGGTCTGCAACAAGATGTTCTACCGCAAGGACGTCATGCTCGACCACCAGCGGCGGCACCTGGAGGGTGAGCGGCCCCTCGGCCAAGGGCGGGGAGGGGTCTGAGCGTGCCTGCATTGCGGGGACAGACAGGTGTACGTGTTGGCCCCACCTCTTTGAGAAGCAGTTAGGAATTCCCACTGTTTGATCCAGGACTCCTCCTCGGACCCGGAGACAGAGGCGTGTGTTGGTGTTCCGATGTGTGGAATGTTAATAACGTATGGATTGGTAGAAACCACTCCCGTCTAGACAGAGGGTTAGCGATTCAAACCCACTCAGTGGTTCTGTGGAAGAAAGGGCTAGCAGTCTGCTTCTGACGGTCACAACCTGCAAGACCCCCTGGAGCAGCTCTGCTCTGTAGCACCTGGGATCCGGTGAGTCCTGGGCCGGCCGGCACGACAGCCACTCACCCCTCCATCAGCAGCAGGGACAAACAGAAATCCTACATGCTCTGCCATGGGGCGAGGGCTGAGAAAGCAGGGGACATCTGTACGATTGTTGTGAAACGAGTTTTTAATATTGAAATATAACGCGTTGCCCTGCTAGGGAGTAGGAGAATCAGTATATGAAATTGTGTAGGTGGCCGGCTCTCAGCCACCTACGTAGCAGAGGGCATTCCAGGTGGGTGGTGTTGGGGAGGGGGCACTGTGAGTGGTTTCCCCTTTGGCCTCAGGGCTGCTGGGTGATGTGTGGTGCTGCATGTAGCAAGCTTGGGGGTTGTGGGGTGGGGTAGGTAGGGTGGCCTGTCCACATGGTGAGCTTACAAGATAAAACAAACAAAAAGCCCCACAGGCCTATGGTGGCATCAGGCCCTATGCACCCACCAGTCATCTCCTGGAAGGAAGATGTGGCTTCTGCTTCCCTAGAGACAGACAGACAGACAGACAGACAGCCTCGGTAACCCAGGGAGCCACTCTGCTCTGGCCTGTCGGCTTGCTGAGTCAGAATCAAGTTGATAGCATTGGATTCTGTTTGGGGTTTTCCATGTTCATCCGTGTTGAGGGATGCTTCAGGACCCCATTTCCCCTTAGGGCTGAGTAATCTTCCACTGTATGTAGACTACATTTGGACTACATTTGAAGCAGACCAAGTGTCTACTTCGATCTCTATTGAGACTAGACAGATGCTGTTATCAGCTGACTTTGCACACGGGTCCTGATTTTACTCATTTAAGGTGCCGGTGTGAGCATTCACGTCGGCCTAATGAAAGTACAAGCCTGCGTACAGCCGTCTGAGAGAATCCTGACTTTGAGCCTCTAGCCGAAGTAAAAAAGTCTTCTTCAGTTGTAGCTCACCATAACTCTTCTCCATGGTGGGTGGGAAGACATGAACCCACTCCTCTCCAGTACCTCCTGTGGAAGATCCAGGCGCTGAGCCTGTAGTCTGTGTTGGACTCTTCTTCCCAGTCCTGGCAGCGGTCAGGAGCTGGGGTCAGCTGCTCCTGTCGGCCAGAGTTATCACAGAGTCCCCTACATACCTATCCCTCCACCTGGTGCAGCTGGAGGGCGCTGTGTGGAGTCAGAACTGGTCTGTGTGGATGTGCTTCTCACGCTCTCTCTCCTGCTGGGGCCGGGGCTTTCAGGAGTGAGGCGAGTGAAAAGGGAAGACCTGGAGGCCAGCACCGAGAACCTGGTTCGGTACAAGAAGGAGCCTTCGGGATGCCCGGTCTGCGGCAAGGTAACCCTTCGCTCTCACTTCTATCATCTGAAACGCAAGTTCACTGCTGTCTTCCATGAAAGCTCAGCTGGTCACCCGGAGAGCAGTGCGGGGAGGACTTGCTTGGAGTTAACAGTGGGCTTTTGGGTGGTCCTAAACTAAAGTCTCCACCATCTTCATGCATTTGTTATTTTGATCTTTAAAAAAATAATATATATATATATATATTATTGTGGTGCAACCAAACAGCCACCAATTCCAGTTTCAACCTGTATTATCCAGTGGTGTGGACCGGGTTCTAGAGGCACTGCGTCCACTCTCACTGCCTGGTTCCCAATCAGCCCACCAGACTCAGAGCCGCCCTTACCAGACCCTCAGAGCCACCTGCGGCAGGGGGACGGGTAACACCGGCTTTCAGTGCACATGTGGGAAATCTCCCTCAGCATGGTACTTTTACTTAATTTCCAAGCAAACGTGCCTCTCTCGATTCTGAGTTTCGTTTTCACACCAGGGGAGAATCGAGGCTCACGAGGTGTTTTGTAGTTCGCCACGTTGCAAAGGTAACAAGAGCGCCTTAAGAGCGTGCGCAGGAGGATGGGGCCCCAGACGCGTGCACAGGAGGATGGGGCCCCAGACGCTGAGTTCAGCTGGCTTCTCCCCACAGGGGTGATGCCGCAGGCTGCGGGAAGGTGATGGTCCTGGTTTTCTGCAGGGGCCCCGGGCTCAGAGTTAGCTTCTCATCCTTGCAGAGCAAATGGCCCCTTGCAAAATTCTGAAAAGAAAGTGTTTTGCTCTCTTGAGTCACCCTGTGTACAGAGAAGCAGAAAAAGATATTTCTGCATAATAGCGATGTGTGGATTTCAACAATTAGGAGAGAAATGATGATTTTAGCACTGGGTACGGATTTGTGCCTCCCCATGGCTGAGAGGAGTTAGACCGTCATAAGTTTAGGACATAAGCCTCCGGTCCTCCCGCTCTCCATCAGAGAGGGCTGGGAGGAAAGTGGTCACTAAACAGAGTGCATTGGAGACATGAATACAGCAGATCAAAGGGATAAACCTGACGTGATCAGTTACAACTCTGTCAGTTGATCCCCCTCTGATGCACGCTGGACCGGATCTGGGTTTCAACATTTTCTGAATTTTTGTTTTGTTTTGTTCATTCATATTAGGGTTTATCTCAGAGGTGTTATGTCATTGGGGGTCACCCTCGTTGTGCTATATGTTTGTCGGCATAAGAAACCCAGGATTGATGACCGTATAGGGACAAGTAGAATAAGGGCTTTAGGGGGTCTGGGTGGGAGGGGCGCAGTGATGGTGGAGGAGGCGTAAAAGGGAGACAATGTCAAGGAGTCCAGGAAGAAAAAGAAGGTTTGGAACTGATTGTGGTAGCGGTTTTACAATACTGCTTGATGTGATTGAGCTATGGAAGGTACCAAGGGGATACCAAAAAAAAAAAACCCAGAAAAAATTTTTTCAAAGCTATGCATTTAAATTTTTTTTACAAAACATTCAAATACTCCCTGTCACATCAAATACATTTGTCAAATCTCCGATTCCATTCTGTTTGGATGGCTGACAGCACCTCCCTCATTTTTTTCTTCACCTCTTCTACATCTTCAAATCGCTGTCCTTTCATGCCCCTCTTCATTGGCAGAAACAAAAGGAAGTTGCACAGAGCGAGGACAGGTGAGCAAGGTGTGTGGGGCAAGAGAGGCATGCTGGCTTTGGGGTTTTTTTTTTTTTTGCCAAAAACTGGCTCTCTCTCAGGCTGCGTGAGCATGTGCATTGTCATGGTGGCAAAACCAGTCCTCCATCTGCCACAAATCAAGCCTTTTTTGGTTGCACACTGTTACGCAATCTTTTCAGAACCTCTAAATAGAAAGCATGCTTAACAGTCTGACCTGGTAGAATGAGCTCCAAATGCACTACCAGTCGACATTTTCATCAGTTTGGGAAACTGATGATGTCCATCATGAGGGTTGTCACCAATCGACATTTCACCTTTTGTGAAACAAGAAAACCACTCGTACACTTGAGTTTTTCCCATAGTGCTGTCCTTGTCAGCTGTGCTCAACATCACAACAGTTTCTGCAGCATTTTTCCCAAGCAGGAAACAGAATTTCACCACCACACGCTGTTCTCTTAAATGCGCCATCACAAAAAACAAGGTTTGAGCAAACTGCTTTTACCAAAAACTTGTGACCAGAGAAAACCTTCCAGGTGACGCTACTGGGTGCACTAACTCAGAACGAGTTGCTAGATGCTCGCCCAGCAGGAAAAATGCGTCCTAAGAGAGCTCTGCTCTGCCCAGCACAATTCTGGTTTTGGTGGGGTACTCCCTTGTATGACATACGTAATAACTCCCAATTAATTATAAATTTACAAAAGAGGAAAAGCCTGAAATCCATTTGTGCGCCTCCCAAAGGCCAGTGGGGGGAGTGCAACCTCTGACCTGCCCCCGGGCGCCCCGCCACAGGTGTTCTCCTGCCGCAGCAACATGAACAAGCACCTGCTGACCCACGGCGACAAGAAGTACACCTGCGAGATCTGCGGGCGCAAGTTCTTCCGGGTGGACGTGCTCAGGGACCACATCCACGTCCACTTCAAGGTGGGGACCTGTTCACGGAGGCGGAGGTGCCCTAGGTCCCCGGGCCCCGTTCCCTCAGCTAGCAGGCGCCCCAGAAAACCAGATCTTTAGGAATGAGCTCTGGGTATTCCCGTGCTGTGTCTTCCCTAGTCCGACTGCAGGGCTGGAGGGAAAACCCCTCCCCTTGTTGCCCTCTGGGGAGAGAGCAGAGTCGGGCGGTGCCAGTGGCCTCCCACTTGGGCTCCGGGGAAGGGGGCGGTTGTCTGGGGAGCTGGGAGGAAAAACTAGGAAGAAATAGTAGTGCCCATTGCTGTCCCTGGGGAGCCACACTGACTCACGGGAACGTCCTATGTGCCACTGAAGTGCAGCCACTGTCCCCACTCCAAGTCTGAGGCAGGACAAGCAGCTTCTCTGTAGAAGGCAGGCCAATGAGGAGCAATGCCCAACGGACTGTCCACACGGTGTCCTCTGGAATCGGAGCCCAGAGAGAGCATGTCTCTCTGGTTTGGAATTTACACTTCAGGTGCACATGCAGATGTACTTCAACTCGGGTTTCAGGGTAACCACAAGAGATCACTGTTGACCGTGAGCACGCAACCTGAACAATAAGGTTTATTAAGTCTTCGGCCAGTTTTGTGGCCTGACTACATAGCAGGGCCCAGCGTTTAGTCACGAACATAAATTAGAGAAGACTGTCAGCATTACCTGGCCCTTCCAGGTGACATCCGCATCCAGCCTGTCTGCTTTTGAGCAAAGTCATAAGTTAGAAAAGCTCCATCGAGACTGCGTTAAGTACCTTAGGCTAACTGCATTTTGTAAAAGGGGGTGGCGGTGGTGGTGTTTCTAACTACATCAGGTAGGTTACATATGTGTCAGTGTAGACGCGTGCTCCGTAAGTTTGCAATGGCTGAGGTTTCAGGAGTAGATCCCCAGGGCTTTCTTCTGAGGTACCTCTAGATAGCTTGGAGCCTCCAGCATTTGGGTTAGAAGTCAAGGGCGTGCATGAACCATTTGCACCACCCCAGGGCTCCAAAGTAGTACTACTGCCACCGAGTTGATGCCGACTCATCGACCCTGCAGGACCGGGTAGAACTTCCCCTGTGCGCTTCTGAGACTGTAACTGTTTACGGGAGTAGAAAGCTTCCTCTTTGTCCCATTGAGTGGCTGGTGGTTTTGAACTGCTGACCTTGTAGTTAGCAGCCCAGCTCAATCCACTACACTGCCAGGCGGGGCTCCTCAGAGAAAGAGCAGATGGGGCCAAAGGCCCCAAATGAAGTGGGGACCTTGAGGCAGGCAGGAAAGAAAGCAACAGGGAGGGGCAGGCAGGACATGGACAAGTCCAGAGCAGCGCTTTGTGGACCACACTAGGGTGCTGGAGACGAGGACAGTGGTTCTCAACCTGTGGGTCGCAACCCCTTTGGGCGGTCGAACGACCCTTTCACAGGGGCCGCCTGATTCATCACAGTGGCAAAATGACAGTGATGAAGTAGCAATGACAATAATGTTATGGCTGGGGGTCACCACCCCTGAGGCACTGTCTGAAAGGGTCGTGGCATGAGGAAGGTGGAGAATCGCTGGACTAGGAGGAGCTGAGAGCTTAGGGACGAGGGCTGCCTTGTTGGAATTCGGACTGCCTGGTCCTCACTATGGGCCTTTCTGATGAAATGAGACTCAGTGGGGAGGGGGGCAGCGTGACGTGAGTGCCTTAAGAACACGCAGCCACCGTGCAGTCGATGTCACCGTGTCTCCAGGACATCGCCCTCATGGATGACCACCAGCGGGAAGAGTTTATCGGCAAGATCGGCATCTCATCTGAAGAAAACGATGACAATTCTGACGAGAGCGCTGACTCGGAGCCTCACAAGTACAGCTGCAAAAGGTGCCAGGTAGCTTCACCAGCCTCCGTGGGAATGCCCGGAGGTTCCCAGCCTCAGGGCTGCCCACACCCCACTCATAAAGACTCTGCTTTGGGGAGCTGTGCACAGGCTGGGACATGCCATATGTCCACCACCTCCCTCTGCTAGCCAGGGTACCCCATGTGCCACAGTGGTGGCTGGGGTGGCCCACACACCCCTGCCCGTGCTGTCCAGGGCTCCCCACAAGCCCTGTACCTGATGTCCACACCTTATAGCACACCCCAGAAGGCTTATCTGTGTCCTGTGCACCTGGGTCCTACTATGTGCACCGACCAGGCCATCACTCGTACCACTCAGTGAACCCAGTGCTTGCACACGGCCGGCCTCGGGGCTCCCCAGCAGAGGCTCCATCCCCTTCAAGCTGCAGCCCCAGCCTCGGGCTAGGCTCCCTCCCCTTCGCTTCTCCTCCTCCCTCCTCCCCAAGGACGGCCTCTCGTGGAAAGGGGCGCGTGGTTTTGTCCTCATGAGCCCTGCTCCATGTCTCGGCACCTGGTGGTGCGGGGGCAGAGGGGTCTCTCTCATACAAGAGCCAAGCTCTCACTCCAGGGACCCCAAGCACTTCACCCTGCATGCTTATCTGTGTGTGTGTGGGGGGGGGGGAGGCATGCACCCCTCCCAGTCACTCAGGAGAAGAATGAGAGGATCAGAGAGCACCAGAAAGGGGGTGGGGTTGGGACAAGGGTGGGTGCCCATTTGGAGGTGGGGGACTTGGCGGCCTCTGCCAGCCTTCCCTGCCCTTTCACAGACCCTCTACGCTGTGAGAGCCCGGGGCTCTGGGGGGGTGGCATGGCTGGAGGGCAAGGACTTGTGGCACCACCCCTGCCTGGGCGTCATAGGTGTCCCCCCCGCCCGCAGCTCACCTTTGGCCGGGGGAAGGAGTACCTGAAGCACATCATGGAGGTGCACAAGGAGAAGGGTTACAGCTGCAGCATCTGCAACCGCCGCTTCGCCCTCAAGGCTACCTACCACGCCCACATGGTCATCCACCGGGAGAACCTGCCCGACCCCAACGTGCAGAAGTGAGGCTCGGCCGGGGCTGCACGACTTGGGGCAGGCAAGGGGCAGGCATTGGGGCCGCGTGTCGTCTGCTGCTCAGCGTGTGAAAACACACACACGTGTGTGTCTGTGTGATACTTTCCCCACAGTCTGGCCCTCAGCCCGGACACTCTCTCTGCACCTCACCCCAGAGGCAACCCCAGAGGAAAACAGCATAGTTCTCACCGTGTCTCTGGAGTAACACACACACACACACACACACACACACACACACACACACACACACACCACCAAGAGACAACCCCACAGACGAAAACAGCACAGTTCTTACCCTGCCCTGTCTCCGGAGCACAACCCCACCCCCTCCCCCCTATCCCTCCCCCCCCACACACACACCAGGCACCCAGCTCACTTTTGGGTGCTGACTGGGCAATTCAAGGGCATGAATGGCCTGAGTTAGAGGCAGAATGTTTGGGTTTCTGGTCACACGGCCCTATGTGTCCCTGCTTTTGCTGTCACTGGTGTTTCGGGAAGTCCCTTGTCCTGCCTCAGCCAGGTCCCCATCTCGCCTCTGCTTCCAGGTACATCCACCCCTGCGAGATCTGCGGGCGCATCTTCAACAGCATTGGGAACCTGGAGCGGCACAAGCTCATCCACACAGGTGGGTGGCAAGGCCTTTGTCCAGTGACCTTGTAATGTAACAGGGACTGGTCCCCATCCCCCAAGCCACCCACACCTGTCCACCGGCCCTGGTTCCCTGTGGCCTTACTGTGGTTCTTTATCTGTTAGCTTCTGCCCAGAAATCACCGGGGAGGACTTCCCATCTCGGACATTGGGGGTTTTGTTTTGTTTTCCAGGAGTGAAGAGCCACGCCTGCGAGCAGTGTGGGAAATCCTTTGCCCGGAAGGACATGCTCAAAGAGCACATGCGCGTTCATGACAACATCCGCGAGTACCTGTGCGCCGAGTGTGGGAAAGGTACGCAGGCTGCGCCCGATCGCAGCCGGTCCCCTGCCACCACAGCCGGGCCATGGCCACGGCCACTCACCAGAGATAGGGCAGGTAGCCGCCCAGAGATGTACGCGGGAACGCCACAATTAGCGCGTACTAGGAAATGTGCAACGAGAACGTGCTACGTATGGCAAGAGGTGCGCTGTCACTGATGCTGCATCTCAGATGCATCCCCAGAGGGAAACCATTTGATGAGGGGGAAATTTTTTTTAATAAAAAAGTAAGTCTGTGATTCAGGAATATAAAGATAAAGTGGTCTGAGCAGCAAAGGACACGATAAATTTAAGGGCACCAATTTGTTCATTCTATCAAAAATAGGAAAATAGGAGCTTCAAAAAGTTTGGGGGGTGGTGACCAGGAATTTAAAAATAATGGCACATTTTCACAAACTTTTTGAGGCCCCCGGATATAAAGGTCAGTAGCCCTGATAGCATAGTGGTTATGCATTTAGGCTGGTAACCTCAAGGTCAGTAGTTTGAAACGACCAGAGGCTCCAAGGGAAAAAGATGAGGCTTTGTATTCCTATAAAGCAGAAACCCGTGAGCACAGTTATGTCCTGCCCTGTAGGGTCTCCCTGAGTTTGTTGTGTTTTGCTTGTTTGTTTCATCTCATGGGAGTCTCTGGGTGGCACTGAGCTGCTACCAAGAGTGAAGGTTAGTAAAAAGTCCCAGTGGATCACCAGGCCTTTCATCCAAAGCCGCACTGAGTGGACCCGGCCCTCCAACCTTTCAGTTAACCAGCGAGAGCTGCAACTGCCCCAACAGAGACGTCATGCCAAAGACTTTAGCGCCCTCTACTGGCGCAGAGCAAAGCATCTGAGCCACTGGGCTCCGTGAAGAAGAATGTGGTAGCATCAGGTATGGAGAAGGCTTAACCTCCACTATGCAGATGACACACCGGTGCATACTTGTCTGGAGCACTTGGTGGAGAAACTCAAGGGTGGCGCCCTGTACTAGGGATTACAGCTCAATGTAAAGAAGACCAGCATCCTCCCAAGTGACCAATAGACAGTATCATGATCAACGAGGAAAACATCGAAGTTGTCAAGGATTTCGTCCTGCTTGGATCCACGGTCAGTTCTCCTGGAAGCAGCCATCAAAGAGAGCAAACAAATGCATTGCACAGGGTAAGTCTGACGCTTAAGACCTCTTCAAAGTGTTGAAAAGCAAGGATTTTATTTTGAGGACCAAGCTGCACCTGACGGCATTGAAAAAGGAAGCCCAAAGAAGGATGGGTGCATTTGAATTGTGGTGCTGGAGAAGAATAGTGAAAGTACCACGAACTGCCAAAAAACAAACAAATCTGCCTGGAAGAAGTCCAGCCAGACTGCTCCTCAGAAGCAAGGATGGCAAGACTTTGGCTCGTGTACTTTGGGCACGTTACAGGAGAGAGCAGTCTCTGGCAAAGGACACCATGCTTTGTGACGTAAAGGGTCAGCATAACGAGGAAGGCCCTCCACAGGACAGATTGACACAGTGGCTTCCACACTGGCTCACATTGAGCACTTGTGAGGATGGCGCAGGACCGGGCACCATCATTCTGTTGTACATGGGTCACTATGGGTCCTAACTGACCCATTCAGCAATGACACTGACTCAAGAGTGTCATGTTTGCTGGCTTTTCCCACAAGGTGCACTGGCCGGTTCCCCAGGTCCGGGTTTTCAGATTGGCGGGGGCGGATGGATGTTCTCCTCCGTGTCCACCCGGGGGTGTTCTAGATAACTGAGTAGAGCAGGTTGGTTTGGAAGGGAACTGCTCATAGCAGAACTGTTTTCAAGCACAGAGGTGACTACTAGGGGTAATGGTAGCCGCTAAGAAGCAGCCTTCGCCAAATGTCTACATTTCTACATTTTGACTTAAAATTCTCATTGGGTCACAAAGTATAGTTTAGGAGTTCGCTGGCAGCTGCTATCCTGCCATACACATAAATGGTACTGGCCTTGGCAAACAGAAAGGAGCATGTCTGTCTGCCCATAAATCAGGGAAGCCAGGAGTCTGCCCTAGAGATGCACCCACTCCCTCTCTCCCCAGTAGCCCCACACTTGCTGATAACTGCCTGCCCAAGCCATGAGCTGGGCACCTTTCCTGGGGTACTGAGTTGGATGCCCTTGAGAGAGGGATGGGGTCAGGAGTCCCAGAGTCCCCCGGGCGGGAGGCCAGCTCACACCCCGACCTGCTCTGTCATGGAAGGCATGAAGACCAAGCACGCGCTGCGCCACCACATGAAGCTGCACAAGGGCATCAAGGAGTACGAGTGTAAGGAGTGCCACCGCAAGTTCGCGCAGAAGGTCAACATGCTGAAGCACTACAAGCGGCACACGGGTGAGTGCAGGGGGTCTTCTGGCCGTTCTGTGGGGCTGGGGTGGGTGGGGTGGCTGGCTTCCATCAGAGCCCTCACTCTTTGAAACGAACCCTAAAGGTGCTACCGTGAAGCCAGTGACTGAGAGAGAACCCCCGAACCGCTAAGCGGTTTCTTTTAAAAACCAGTTGTCGCTGGTGGTTTTTGGTGCCACATGTACGTGAAACACCACCCATCCTGCTCCCTCTTCCCCGTGGTCGCAGCCACTGTGTCAGTCCTTCTGGTCTAGGGTCTTCCTCTGTTTCTCTGCCCACTTACTGCACCAAGCGTGATGCCCCATTCCAGGGACTCTCCTACCCAGGTGGCATAGTGGGTTATACATTGGGCTACTAACCATAAGGTCAGCCGTTCACAACCGCCAGCTGCTCTTTGGGAGAAAGAGGAGGCTTTCTCCTCCAGTGCAGCGTGACAGTCTCGAAACCCAGGGGGGCAGTCCTTCCCTGCCCTCTCGGTTCACTGTGAGTCAGGATCAGCTCAGTGGCCGCGAGTGGAGGTGGGATCTCTCCTGATAACATACCCAACGTCCACGAGACGATGGCTCGCCATCCCTGCTCTAAGGGCCATTCTGGCTGTGCTTTTTCCAGGCCAGCTTGTTGTGCTCTTTGAGTATTGTTGACAATTCCGTTTTCCTTATTCTTCTGGTAGTTCTATTAGTCCGTGGCTGAACCAATATTATTTCCCAGCACCCAGTTCAAAGGCATCATGATTCTTCTGCCTCTCTCGTTCGTCGTCCAGCTTTTGCACGCCTCTGAGACAAGTGAAGGTGCCATGGCCGGGGTCAGGCACACCTTAGTCCTCAAGGGGACGCCTTTGCTGGAAGCGATGCCACCAGTATTTCAGCCACAAGCCGAGCAGTGCTTGGTGGTCAGGTTTCTGCAGAGCTTCCAGGTTCAGACCCAGCAGGACGGAGTCTCCGAGGAGCCCTGGTGGCCTAGAGGGTTACTCAGTGGGCCACTGACTGCCACATCAGCAGTGTGAACCCACCAGCTCCTTCTTGGGAGAAAGATGAGGCTTTCCGCTCCCTTAAAGATGTATTGGCTCAGCAACCCACAGAGGCCGTCCTACTGTGTTCTGCAGGGTCCCCATGAGTCGACTCAACTGGATGTTTGAGTTGCTTTGTTTGATTGGATTTGTGTTGTTGAAGAAGGCTTGAGCCAAAGGCTTCTGCAGAGTAAAATAGGTCAAGGAGAAGAAATCCCTTCCCAGCTGCAGCCCCTCGTGTGTAGCCACCACCTATCTGTCAGTGGAGGCTCCCATGTCGCCGTGTGTCAGAGGAGCATACAGACTAAGATAGACTAGGAAGAAAGGCCTGGTGAGTTGGTTCAGAGAGTCAGCCAATGAAAACCCTGTGGATCCCAGTTGTCCAATCCCATAGTGCATGCATGGGGTTGCCACAAGTTGGGGCCAACTTGACAACCGTAATGTTCAGTTAGATAATAAGAATAATGTCTCGTTAAACGGAACCCATGAGATTAGATATGCCATTTCCTGCAGGGATTAAAGATTTCATGTGTGAACTATGCGGAAAGACTTTCAGTGAGAGAAACACCATGGAGACACACAAGCTCATCCACACAGGTAAGCTTGGGCCCGGGCCCAAGTGGCTGCTGGGCTGGAAGCGCCCATGTGGTAGTTTTTTCCCATAGACTGCCCCAGAATCCTCAGTGCCATCTTGGCTTCATGCTGGCTCTGCCTGAAAGATCAGCCTGGCGTTTGCACGCACTGGGCAGTGATGTAGCTGATGGCAGCCATTCTCCACGTGGGTGAAGGCCATCCTCTTCGAATTCAGTACAGGCGCCTGCATCTTTCTGGACCACCCTGGGTAGGGACGCCCTTAGTATTTGCACGGGCAGCGAGTGGTGTGGAGTCAGGGGCCCTGACTTGTCTTTGTGACCTGTCTTGTCTCTTCCTCCCCATGCGTGCAGTGGGCAAGCAGTGGACGTGCTCGGTGTGTGACAAGAAGTACGTCACTGAGTATATGCTGCAGAAGCACGTGCAGCTCACCCACGACAAGGTGGAGGCACAGAGCTGCCAGCTGTGCGGGACCAAGGTGTCCACCAGGGCCTCCATGAGCAGGCACATGCGGCGCAAGCACCCCGAGGTAAGGCTGCTGGCCGCCCAGCTCCTCTGCTCTGGCCCAGGGCTATCCCTCAAGAGCATGGGCCTTGCCCCTCTCTGTGCCAACACCGCCTTGGGCCTACTTCTGCTGCTCTGGGGGCCCCATGCTGGGCCGGGCACTAAAGGCTACCCTCTCCAGACCCTGAGCGCCCAGGCTCAGCCCAGGCTGGACCTTCCCCTTTGAACTCCTGGGTCTACCACTAGGGGGAGCAGGAATAGCATAGAAGAGCCTCCAACTTGCTATTTTTTTTGCTAAGGTTAAAAACCAGACGCTGTCTGGATATGTAGCAAATGCAAGTGCAATTATGACTTCCCCTCTAGTCTTCCTTCTGAAGAAACCGATAAATGGACAAGTGGGGAGCCCCCAGCTGGCGTTGGAGCAGTGGGCAAAAGTAGGGTGGTACAAAAGAACTGGTGTGGGTTCAAAGCACAGCCCAGACCACCAACCAAAGCCATCCAAGGTCACCGAGCAAACTGAAAAACACACGAAGAAATTGCAGCTAGCGAGCTACCATGGAAAGGACAAGCTTTCTAAGCATAACAGCCACGAAAGAATAAGACTGTCAAAACACTTGGCAACCGGGTAACCTTTGGTGGCCCTATGGGTTAGGTGTTTGGCTTCGAACCTCAAGGTCAGCTGTTCTAATCCACCAGCCGTTCCACTGGAGAAAGATGATGCTATGTGCTCCCATAAGGATTTATAGTCTTGGAAATGCTATGTAGTTGGAATCAACTCGATGGTAGTGGGTTTTGGGGTAGGAAGGTTTAAAAAAAAAAGTCAAAGGACAAACAGATATTAAGATATTAACCTCTTGAACATAAAAACTCTTAATATTAGCAGATAATACTGTTCGATGAGTGAAGAACCCAGCGTGCACCCGGAGAGAGCATCACGGACAAGGGCATGTGCATAGCTAATAAGCACAGGAGAGCAGCCTCCCTCCCAACTGCCACCGAGCCCTTGCTGACCCACAGCAACCCTACAGGACAGGGTAGAACTGCCCCTGGGGGTTTCTGAGACCATAAATCTGCAGGAGCAGACAGCCTCATCTGTCTCCTGAGGGGCAACTGGTGGATTCGAACTGCTGACCTTGCAGTTAGCAGCCCAACGTATAACCCACTATACCACGCTCCTCACCATGAGCCTCTGAAATGCCAGTGGTATCCCTTCCAGCATCACAGTGACACACAAGCTCCCACAGTTACAACCCCCTGACAGGCAGACCCGATCCTGGTCACTATGGGTTTACACAGTTAAACATATTCATCTCGAGTGCGTTGGCCAGGTGTTGACTATCAGGTGCTTTATTGGCCTTGCTTCATGAGGCTTTGCTATAAAAAAGTCTTCAGCAAACATTTGAATCCTCTTACTGATTGATCGCTTTGCGAATTCAAATGTTGGTGCTTAGCTTCTTAAATGTGACACATGACCACTGCCTCCCCCCCCACCCCCAGCACAGGGAAACCGAGGGAGCGTAAAGGGAGCGCCCCTGTAGCTAGGCTTTTGTTTCCTTTTGTCACTTGGTTCTCAGTTCACTTTCAGGCTCTTCCGTCTTGTCCTATTCAATTCAAACTGGTATCAATCAAGTGCCGGATGGCTTGGGGACACCGGCTAGGCAGGCACTGTGTCTGCCCTCCTAAACTCCACCATCAGTGGGGAGGGAGGGAACAGAGGGAAAAATAGGATGTGGACAAGGGTGCAAAGTAATGGCGAACCAAATGATGACACAGAGGAGACAACCCAGGGCAGCAAAGAACAGGGGAGGGAAGGGGCTCCGGTGGCCTTGCTTTTGGGGTGCCCTTGTGGTTCCATGTTGGTAGCAGGTGCTGCTGTTTGGGGGAGCATTGGGCCATCGATGAGCCCTGCCACCCTGGCCCCGTGAATACTGAGAATAGAGAGGATTTGTTTGTTGGAGGCATGAACTACTACTACTCTTCAGCATGGAGTACTTTCAGAATGATCCTGTTCTGTGACCTCAAGCCGTGCTCTTTCTGCTGTGAACGGAAATTGCATTGACCAGATGACAATATACAAAACCCTTTTTATCTGCGTCTTACCTCCTAAGAGGAGTTAAGCAAATGCCTGTGTGGTCTTTCTTCCGGCTCATCAGCATCTAGACTGCGATTAGATCAGCATCTACACTGATGATGCCGTCGTCGTCGGTGGGGACGGTGGGGACCACAGTGTTAGTGATGGGTGGAGCCTGAAGGAGATGGGGGCGGTGGTAACAGTGTCAATGATGGGTAGAGACTGAAGGTGATGGTGTTGGTGTTGGTGATGGTCAAGGTGGTGGTGGTGGTAAGGTAGTAGAAGTGGTTATGACTGTGGTTATGGTGGAAGCAGTGAGGACAGTGAGGGTGATGGGAGTGGCAGTGATGGTGACAGTGCAGCCATGACAAGGACGGTGATGGCGGTGGCAGTGACGGTTGTGCTGGCATGATGGTGGTTACCATAATGGTGGTGGTGATGATAATCTCAAGAATAACTGTCAAAGCAGGTTGGAGAGCCACCCTGACCCTTTATTAGAATACCCCTGACCTGGTGAGTCAGGTAGCCCTGTGGACACACAGAGGGCAGAGGGATTGTGCCCTAAGTCACAGCCCGGAGCCGAGGGCATCCCTTGGGGTGGTTAACTGGGAAGGTGTGGTGTGGCAAGGGGTGTCAGCTCATCACAAAATTGACAAACAAAAGTACCTGTACATATGCTAACCTAAAAAGGAAACTGTTTGCAGTACAAATGATGCATCGAGTGACTCCTTATTCTAATGACCTTTACCATTAGGAGGAGCCCTGGTGGCATAGTGGTTAATGCTTGGGGCTGCTAACTTCAAGATTAGATGTTCTAAACCACCAAGCCACTCTTCAGGAGAAAGGCAGGGCTTTCTACATAAAGTTACCATCTGTGTGGGAACTCCCAGGGAGAGTTCTACCCTGTCCTATAGGGTCACTGTGAGTCAGAATTGACTCACAGTTTGGGTTCTACCAAGGCAGGACACATTTACTGAGCTGTATCTCCCTCTGCTCGGTTGTTGGTTATAATAACAGCTCCCCCGAGAGTGTACTTACTGGATGCATGGGGCAAAGAAGGCGGGAAATAGTCTCCGTGCTTCAGGAGACGCAAAGACAGGTGCAGAAGCACATCTTCCTGTGCAAGAAGTCTGTGTTCGCTGCTTCGTGGAAATGGAGAAGATGCAGGTTGGGGAGGGTTACTCCTGTAGAGACCCCAGAAGCCAAGTTTCCAGGCGTGCCGAGCAGAGGAGGGACTCCCTCGACATCCAGTAGCTCCTCTGGAGAGAGTGACAGGAAGCCGGGGATGGGCACATGTCTGTGCCCATCGCTCAGCGTGCTGGTTCCTGCCAGTGGCCAACATGGGCATCCTTCTGGCACGGCTGCCCTCCAGCTTCACTGCCCCCTGCTTGCTCGCAGGTCCTCGCTGTGAGGATCGACGATCTGGACCACCTCCCCGAGACAACCACCATTGATGCCTCCTCCATCGGCATCGTTCAGGTAAGCCGTGCAGACGGGAAAGCTTCCAGACAGACAGATGTGAGAGATGTAGGGAGTTTGCACCCATGAGCAGCTGCCCTTTGGGCCTCGCTGTCCTGCCTCACTCTGCGCTCCCGATCGAGCGCCTCTCACGGGGGCCATTTGGAAAGTCTCCCCGTTTGGCAAAGTTTCTAGGACTTCGGTTTTCTAAATCTTGGCATACTTCCCTTCGGAGAATAGGTGGTTTCCAGAGAAGTTTAGTATCATCAAAACACCGTAAACTTCGTATGTGTAAGATGCACTAGATGAACTTGTTAAAGGAAAGGCGATAGCTCTGAGAACAATTTTAATAGAAAGACAACAACCACTTTTCCTCTGAAGGTGGACAAATGACGGCCTCGCAGTTAGAAGTGATGTATCAACATATTTAATGTGAAGGAATATATCCTGCTCTGTTGAGGATTTCAAATCCTATTTAAACTCCTGGTTTTCAAAGCAGTGCTTTAGAATCCTGGCTTACTGTGGGAGGCCCTTGAGGGGGGCCACCCCCGTAGTGTCCAAAACCCTGAAGGCTGTGTGTCCCTCTGACACAGTACAGGAGGAGAGTTTGAAGCAAGATGCATGAAAACCATGACCTGGTAGGCTTTCCCCTGGGCCTACGTCCCAGGGGGTAAGACCGGGCAACATAGGTGGGCACAGGAAGCTGGCAGGGGCCAGGGTAGAGGGCCAGCTAGCCAACCACTCTCACCCCCACCCCATGGCCTCTGTTGTTGCGAATTCTATTTGTGCACTCAGGGGACACGGGTTGCATTCTTGAGAGTGTCCAAGCACTCTGGACCTCCCTTGTTCGGAATAGCTCCGCTTCAGTAACATCAGCTTACAGCCCCTAGGTTTCCGACCTGATCTTTTATGTGGCTGTTGTGGATTTGACCCCAGATACGTCTTCCTAAGACAGCACAGCACTCAAGGCATGCCCGCTTCAGTAGTTGTGCTTTGTTCAGTGTTTTGAAAGACTTAGGGGACATTTTTTGGTTTCATTTTTAGAGATTTTCTCAGGGTGGCAGTGTCAGGGGTTAGCCAATCTCCGTGGCTCCAGAAAGATGGCATTTCATGAAAGTAGGGTTTCTGTTCAGCATTCCGCCCCTTTTGATCACGGCTTCACAGGCAGTACTCCCCATTCTCCCCTCTGCCTGCTTCTGGGAACCACCCATAGACTTTGGTTCTATACATTTGCCTGTTCTTGGCCTTTTATATACGTGAGGTCAGAGAATAGTTATCCTTTGGTGATTGATGTACTTCACTTCGCATGAAGTTTGTTTCATTTCACCTCCATTCATATTGTAGCATTTCTCAAGGCTTCATTGCCGTTTGTTGCGTTTGTGCGTATGTACATCATTTTGTCGGCTCATCCCACCTTGGGCTACGGGGGCTAGTGCCGCAGGGAACCTTGGAGTACACAGCCGAGTCTCTCTGCTTTCCGCCCCTGTGGATCTCTACCTAGCAGTGGCAGTTCCATTTTTCGTTTTAGAGGAACAGCCACAATATTTTCCACTACAGACATACCATTTTGCCTTCCCACGGTGATGGATAAGGGTTGCGATCTCCTCCTCATTCTCTCTAACACGAAGGAATCGACTCGGTGGCGGCGCAGTAGTTACTTTGTTGTGTTTAAAATTCGCCATCTTCTAGGGGTTGGTTGCCATTGCTTCTGATTGGACGGAGGGCCCTGTGCACAACAGAACGAAACCCAGCCAGTCCTACGGCCAGCCTCACTCGAGCCAGGGCTGCAGCCATGGTATCGACCCACTTCATCGGGGGTCTTCACCGACCTTCTGTGCCAAACAGGTCGCCTTAGTGAGGATGAAGCGATGTCCTGTTGTGGTCTCTGGTGGCTGCTGACACTGAGCACGGGGTGGCCATTTGAATATCCTCATTGGTGAAATGTGCATTCAAGTCCTTTACCCATTTGGATTTGGGCCTATGTCTCTTTGTGGTTAGGCTGTCAGCGTTGTATACGTTTCCAGTGGTTCACTTGTCAACGGACCAAATAAGAGATGGGCTTTTAAGTAAACAGGTAGTTTTAAATAAGCAGCATGAACCGTGTGTCTGCTGAACAATCACCTCTGTGAGCCCCTGTGGTCAGCATCTGCTTGGGACACAGAAGAGGCAGCGAGGAAGGGCAGGAACATTAGCTCAATGGCAGCGTAACAAACAGTGCAGACAATAGAGTGCTGACCACTGTGAAAACCATAGCCCATGTCACGGAGCAAGTTTCATAACCACGGTGCCACGGGAACCTCATTTGCTGCGTGTAAGCTTGCACCCACAACACAGTAAATGTTGAAGGTTTTCTCTTTTATTTTGTCATTCTTTTTGTTTTTTAGAAGCAAAGATGGTGAGACTTCATCTCACATACTTTTTCCCCCCAAAATCATTTTATTGGGAGCTCGTACAACTCTTATCACCATCCATCCATCCATCCATGGTGTCAAGCACATTTGTACACTTGTTGCCATCATCATTCTCAAAACATTTGCTTTCTTCTTGAGCCCTTGGTATCAGCTCCTCATTTTTCCCCTCCCTCCCCACCCCCCTCATGAGCCCTTGATAATTTATAAATTATTATTATTTTGGCATATCTTACACTGTCTGAGGTCTCCCTTCACCCACTTTTCTATTGTTCATCCCCCAGGGAGGAGGTTATATGTAGATCCTTGTAATCTATCCCCCCATTCTACCCCACCTTCACTCCACCCTCCTGGTATCGCCACTGTCACCACTGGTCCTGAAGGGATCATCTGTCCTGGATT
>NW_022111372.1:35136496-35144730 GCF_000313985.2 Echinops telfairi | reverse complement strand
ATATCTTTTGATAGCCAGGCACCATCAGCTTTCTTTACCACATTTGCTTATGCACCCATTTTGTCTTCAGCGATCGTGTTGGGATACTTTACATACTTTACAAAAATTATTTTAAGAAATCATTTTATTGTGGGCTCTTACAGCGCTTATAACAATCCCTACATCAATTGAATCAAGCACATTTGTACGTTGATGATGTTGCCATCATCATTTCCAAAGCATTTTCTTTCTACTTGAGTCCTTGATATTAGCTCCTCTTTTTTCCCCTCCCTACTCCACCCTCCCACCTTTGTGAACCCTTGATTTGTAAATTATTTTTATTTTCATATTTTACACCACCTGCATCTCCCTTCACTCATGCTTCTGTTGTTTGTCCCCCTATCTTGTCATTCTTATTGGCTTTTTAATTTTTCTTGATTTGGTTTTGTATGTTTTTCCGTATATGAAATCCAGGATAAGTAAATGTATAGAAGTGGTAACTGGATTAGTAATTCATTACCGGGGACATGGCAGAGGGGGACCTGGGGAGCTAACAATAAGTACAAGGAATGTTCTAGAATTGATTGTGATGATGTCTCCACAGCTCTTTCTGCTGTGACTGAACTGTTAATTGGTGTGATGTGTGAATTATGTGTCAAAGCAAAAACACCGTAGGTGTTTAAATAAACGCACTCTTCTCTGGTGTTGGTCCCCAAGCACTGGCACTCCCAGTCGTCAGGGGTTGTCCTCTCACTTCTTTGGTGAGGTCTTTTGAGCAGATTTTAAATTTTTACGAGGTCCCGTTTCCTCAGGCTTTTGCTGCTTGTGTTTTTGTTATTAGGTAATCCACTGTTAAAAGCAAAGTCTGACAGCATCAAATTCTAAGAATTTTAAAGTTTAGAATGAAGGAGGCAGAAGCAACATAAAATAAGGAATGTTTAAAAATATTCATGCTTTTAGTTTTCACATGGATGTCTTTAATCCATTTTGTTTTCATACTGTTTGGTCTGGTGTGAGGCATGGGTCCTTTTCATTTCCCTGCCGGTGGAAATCTCGTTTTCCCAGCAACATTTTTGGAAGACTCTTCTTTCTTCATTGACTGTTCTTAGCACCCCTGTCAGAAATCTGTTGAGAGGAGATGTGTGGCTTTCTTTCTGCACTTTAAACGCAGTTCCATCGGCCTGTCTGTCTCTTGACATATTCAATACCAGGCTGTTTTGATTACTGTAGTTGAGTAATATGCTTTAAAGTTAGGAAGTGTGAGTCCTACTACTGCCTTCTCTTTCAATATTGCTTGATATTTTTTCTTACACTGAAATTCTAACTTTTCGAGTCCTGTGCCCAGGTCAGGGTGGAGCCCCCCCTACCACCCAGTGAGCTTGACCTTGTCCTTTGTTAAACACGTGTCCTGCAGCCTGAGCTGACCCTGGAGCCGGAGGAGCTGGAGGAGGGCAAGCACTCCAAAGCTGCCAAGCGAGCTTACAAGAGGAAGCAGAAGCCAGAGGAGGAGGCGGGAGCCCCCGTGCCTGAGAGCGCCACCTTCAACGAGTACCCCGAGAAAGAGCCCGAGTTCACGGGCAGCAGCGTGGGAGACGAGACCAACTCCGCGGTACAGAGCATCCAGCAGGTCGCGCCACTTCTTCCCATGTCCGCGAGGTGCCCCCCAGCCCTGCCACGAGAGAGACACGCACTTCCCCAAATGAAAGCCCTCCCTTGACGTTGCTCCCACCCCTTTGTCAGTCCACCTGCCCTGGTGGTGGCGGCGGCCGCGGCAGCCATGCAGTCAGCTCCAAATCCTGGCTGGCTGTGAGAGACTGACACGTGGCTGTCCTTAGTGCCTCACCCCCTCAGGGGCCGTCTTCCCACGCCATGTCAGGCAATATTCTGCCCCAGTCCATAGGCGGCGCCTCTATCAGGATCTTAGGTCACCAGGCTTCTCTTCCTAGTCTTAGTGTGGAACCTGTCCCCACGGGTGACCAGGTATTTGAGCTACTCGGGGTAGTGGCATGCGGGTCACAGGGACTTCAGGTAGCTGTGATCAGCTGACACCTCCCGTTCCCCACATGAACATTAATTCATGTCAGTATTCCCACGGCTTTCTGCCCTGTTGGCAAAAATCATTACATTTATTTGGTCATTTATCCTTGCACACATGCACGCACACACACACACACACACACACACACACACACACACACTGCTGCTTTCTTCATTATTTATTATCTCTTGATAAATAATAGCTTTAGTGTTGGGGTTTTCCTGCTCTGTCACATATCATCAGTGCCAGCACCCACCCCACAGAGAAATGTGTGTTTGTCGTTGTGTCTCATTGCCTTTCACCCGTATAATTGTGTCTTTGTGGTTCTTCTCGTCCAGAAGCCAACTCTTTTAAGTTAAGTCATTTCGTTAGGAAGTGAGCCTTAATTATTTAGTTTAATCTCTACCCCCACCCCCAAAGAAGTTTTGCCCCCTTGTCCTTTGGGCAGGGTGAAGGCGTGGCATGGGAAGGGTTCTCTCGTTCACAACTCTGTGGAAGCGTTTGACCATTTGATGCTCTGTGTCACCCTTCCAGGTGGTGGTGACGCTGGGCGACCCAAATGTCACCACCCCGTCGAGCTCCGTCGGCTTGACCAACATCACCGTGACCCCCATCACCACCTCAGCGGGCACTCAATTCACCAACCTCCAGCCGGTGGCGGTTGGCCACCTCACCACCCCAGAACGCCAGTTGCAGCTGGACAACTCCATCCTGACCGTGACCTTTGACACCGTCAGTGGCTCTGCCATGCTGCATAACCGCCAAAATGACATCCAGCTACACCCGCAGCCCGAAGCCACGAACCCACAGTCTGTGGCCCACTTCATCAACCTGACCACCCTGGTCAACTCCATCACGCCCCTGGGCAATCAGCTCAGCGAGCAGCACCCACTGGCCTGGCGGGCCGTGCCTCAGGCAGACGTCCTGCAGCCCCCACCGCCACAGCCCCCGCAGCCGCAGGCGGCCCCACCCCCAGTGCAGGCAGAGCCGCAGCAGCAGATGTACAGCTACTGAGTCTCCCTGCAGAGAACTCCGAAATAGAAAGACAGGGAGGCCCTGGCGGGTTTGTGAGTCTCGTTGCTGGATACCAAACAAACCAGAAAGGTCATACCTTGCAATGTCGGTCAAGGTTGACATGGTCTCTGCAGAATTATCTCCACCCACCCCCATACACACTCCCACATACAGTACAGCGTACCAGGCCAGGATCTGACCTGATAGGCGCCCCTCCCCCCCCCCACACACACATTTCGCCTTACCCAAGGTTGTACATCAGACCTTCCCTTACAAAACCCAATTTTGTCTTACTCACAAAAACTTTGGAAAGTTAAACTATGGAGAAGCAGCTTCATGGGAGGCAAGTGCTATGTTACTAGGAACATAGATGGTTCATTTTGTTTTTTGCCTTTAGCCCTTGAGTAGTGTGTTTGGGAAACAGGCAGTATTCAGACCTGGCAGTACGCAGCCACAGAGCCCAGCCGTCTCCTCACCTCGGGGTGTTTTTTGTTTTGTTTTTGTCTATAGTGAACAAGGAGACTGAAGCTAAAGTAACCTTTTTCTCACCCTTGAACTTTGAGTTGTGTGGCATTTGTCAGACTCGTGTGGTCTAAGACCACGCGAGAAAGACGTGCTGCGATCGTGAGAGTCTCCTCGAGCTTCAGGTCCAGTCGGCAAGGGCGTCAGCTGGGGCCCCTGGGTCAGGTGGACAGGGGTCTCAGCTACATAATATATACATCTAATATGCTTCATCTCAAGCATTATGTGTTGAAGACAGTGTGATGCCCAATGTTGCTTTTTATCTTATTTTACCCCGGTAAAGTCATTTGCACTGTAGGACCAGCCGTCCACGTCCAACTTCACACACCTGCCCAAGGCAAAGAAATGCCTCGCCCGGGCACGGCGAGTCAGGCTTCACGCCTCTCTGCTGGTGGCGCCCGCCCTCAGTCCTCTCAGGACGTGCCGCCAGCTCACCCTATTTATTGCGGCTGAAGATCCGCCCAGCTCCCCTGAGAAGACAATCGGGAGAACCCCTCGCTTGCTTTCTGTTGAATCTAATTCCAAAGGTTGATGTGCTTCAAGCCCCGTTTTCCATGAAAATGTAGGAGTTTGGCTCCTTACAGTGGAGAAGCGTTTCTGAAGCCCAAAGATGCCGCTGTTTCCTCCCAGGCAGCCCTGGGACCAGAAAAAGCTAGTTAGTTCACCAGTGAGTGAGCCTGCTGATTGACAGCCCGCTCTGCCTGCGGCCCAGGCAGGTGTGCCTCTGGGCCACGTTCTCAGGCTACGGACCAGACCCAGTGTGGGTGGTGGGTAAAGAGACACAGGGAAAAGCAGTCTGGAGGCTCATGGTATTTTGCAGCTTTGTTCACTAAAGTGAGATTTCGCCTTACTTTGTCCATGACCCCTCTTGGCCCCAGATTCTGTCATTTGGAAGTCCACCCAGCAGAAAGACTGTAAGGGATCAGTGGCTTCGCAAGGGCCTGATATTGATATTGCCAACATGGCAAAGGATGGCTTGCTGTGCTGAAGGCAACATGCTCAGCACAGCACTTTGTTCCTAAGGGTAAAGCGCTGATGCCAGGACTGGAGCTGGCTCTGTGCGTGGCCAGCCTTCATCAGTAAGGGAAGCGTGTCGCCCCTGGGCCCCTGGAAAGGAGCCTTGGGAGGCCCTGGCGCTCACCCTCACCCTCACACTCACTCATCTCACACACTCCCCGCCCTCTCAGCTGAAGTAGTATGGGGGCTTGTTTGACCTTTTAATTTATGACAGTTATTTTTATCCTATTTATGTATGTAGACCCACCGTGTCCAGTGAGCTTGGGCCAGGGGCGATATGTTTTCTGAAATCCTGTTTCCATTCTCCACCGCCAGTGGCTCATGGACTCAAAAGCACTCCCGAGGGCCCCTCTCTCCTCCCCGGCACGATCCTGCTGCGTGTGCAGAAGCTCCAGGGTACATCAGCTTGTCAGGCATCCTAATTCCACATCCACTACCATCGATCACTTACTCCTCTTCCCTATGAAGTAAAGGCCTTTGAGATCGCAGTTTTATTTTTTTAAAGACATCCCTTTTTGTGCCTGCAGTGAGAATGCATCCGACGTCTGAAGAGAACCTACTCTAGGTGGGTGGGCCCTCGGCACTGGACACAGCTGACTGGTACACAGACACATCGCCCTCCCATTCTTGTGTAGAGAACTTTTCATAAAAGCCTAACCAAGGCCCACGTTCTGCAGACATCTTTTTAGTTGTGTTAAGATCGCCATCCGAGGCCTAGTGGGTTCCTGTCGTCCTAAAACAATTGTCGTGAATGTGCATAGAAGGAACTGGATAGCATAAAAGGACAAAACAAAAGTACTGTTCAGGCCAAAGAGCAAACCACTGTCAACTGTCCTTGGCCCGTGTGTCTTTGTCTATTGACAGGAAGTATTTAATGTTGTGGCTGATCCAAGTGCACAGCTAGATCCACAAAGGGAGACAGGAGAGCCAGCCATTACGGCCACCACGCTCTGTGCACTCACCTTGGTTAGAGAATGTATTTTTTGCCTGTGAATTTGTAAAGTTGTACAGTGATCTGTTATATGGCAGTGGGAATCTTGTACCGGGAGGCCCCAGGGTGCACCTCTTTCCCGTGAACTTTGTGCTACGAGTCAAGGAAGGGGAAGGGTCCTCCTGCCCCCCAGACTCGCGTGTGATGTATTCTCTCAGGAAAACGCTCTGTGCCAAGTGCCACCTCACTGTGTCCAGCATTCAACCCCCGTGGAGAACTCCTGGCATGGACCTCAGGGTCCACGCACCTCCCACAGCGTCCAGAGGTGCCCGGCTCACGGCTTCCCAACTGAGGGCACCACCAGTGACTTCCTGTTGGACTGAACGGCACTAAGACTGGCTGGAGAAGTTGAGTGTGCTTCGTGCCCCATCCCGTTCTGTGATGACAAATAAAGGTGCTGTGACCTGTGTTCCTAACTGGCTGCTGGCCCTCTGCTCAAACTTCCCATTCCATCACGTTGACGCAATGGGTGTGTTTTCGGAAGGGTGGTACTCCTAAGCCGTGCTTTGGCCCCGAACTGTAAAGGGTTGCAATGATTTAGACTGCCCCCTTAGATGCTGAGAGGTGGGAAGCTTCCGTGGAGGGCAGGTGGGTGTTCAAAAACATTTGTTAAGTGCTGACAAGTCAGGTTCAACTTTGAGCCCATCCATATGACAGAGTAGAACTGCCCTGCAGGGTGTCCTGGACTGTCATCTATGAGAACAGATCCCCAGGGTGGGCTGCTGCCGAGCTGGTTGGTGGGCGCAAACCACCGACTTTTCAGTTAGCAGGTGAGCACAAACTGAGCCATCCCGGGGCTGCCTACAAGGGAATTAAAACTCAAACCCACTGCCATTGAGTTGATTCTGACTTGTGGCAACCCTGTGTAGGATTTTGGAGACCATAAATCTTTAAGGGAACAGACAGCCCTGTCTTTCTCTTGAGGAGTAGCTGGTGGGTTTGAACCACCAACTTTGTAGTCAGCAGCTGAACACCTAACCCACAAAGCCACTAGAGATCTTCAAGAAGGGATAACTTAAAGTGAGCCAGGCATTTCTTTGGGCATGTAGTCTTCAATGATCCTTAATCTTATTGATCAGTGGTTACGTGTCTTGATTTGTGGGCCGTGGCTATTTAAAATAAAATTCTTTAAGGATCCAATCTTGAAAGGATTCAAGCTATGAACATTGAGAAATTTTAATGCATCATGTTTTAGATATTTCTGGCAGGTTTCAACGGATGTCTGCTTGTAGCTAGTTCACTAGCCAGTGCAAAGGATTCATTCATTTAACATGCAACAAAATCTCCTCGTGCATCCGAGACCTCTGGTCCTCTCTTCATACAAAGATGACCATGCAAAACACTTCCGGGGACGCAGCAGGTGGTGATTGTTGTTAATATAAATGTTTCATTCATTCATATCCCTTGTGTTCATTTTTGGAGTCTAGATTCCTGTCATTTGCTCCAACAGCCACGTGGCAGGGAGACTAGTCATTTACACATTGAAAACCAATTTCTATATTCAAACAGGGGAAGGACCTGGGTCCCCGGCTGCTTCTGCTTGTCCATTTTCACATCTAACTTGAATGTCTTACCTTTTGAAAGACTCCCATTCTAGGAGGACGGGGTCAGGACAGCCGGCTTCTTGTGTGGTGATGCAAGAAGAATTGTTGGTGGAAACAACAAACAAACAAGTTGTCTGGAAGGAGCCCTGGGTTTCCTGGACAGAGAGCTCACTGGGACCGTCCCTCCCACCTGGCCCCAAGCTTGCCTGCCTTCAGAGCTGAGCGCTCCCTCCCTTAGGTGTCAAAAGAAAAGTCTGGTAAGTTAGTCAATTCGAAAGACGAGGTTCTGTGGGCAGAAGTAGGTCACAAGCAGGGAGCACCTGTCCAAAGAGATGCGCTTCCCACCTGACCATCCTGACCGGCTTTTACACGGCATGAACTGCCAGGGGATGTCCCGAAAGGGAAATTTCAAGTGAGTGGACATCGGTCACTTCATTGGCTGGAAGTGGCTTGAGTTGGTTTACTAGGTGTGTTTGTCTGCCTCCTGTAGGCGAATTATGACTTAGCTGCTTTTTTACACTTCCCAGAGCTGTCTCCATGAAGTTTTCAGCGTCTGTGAAGGGCTGAGTGTTAACATTTAAAAAGGGCTGGGAGCTCCCTTTCATCCACGGATGGCACCTTCCTTCTCTTGGCCCCCGAGCTACTCGGTACTGAAAACTGCTGGTCCCAGGCAGCAAGGCGCCCCAAACCGAGACTTGGAATCAAGAAGCCGTTACTCCCATAGTGAGGCTTGCCTTCTCACATTGTCCCTAGGAAGAGTGAGGCCCACAGGGGAATGGCTTCCGTCCCTGAAACAGGGCCCCTATCTTGGTGCTGCTGGAACAAACGCCACGGTAGGTGGCTTGTCCTGAGCAGAATTGTATCTTCTCACCAAATCCAAGGTCCTTGGGCTAGAAGAAGGCTCTCTCTGACCACTTGGCAGGGAAACCCTTGTCTCACGGACTTCTCCAGCATTCTCAGCCTTCCTTGGTGACCTCTGCTTGGCTTCTGTCTTTCCCCATTGGTGCTTCTTCCTCTCTGTGCCTGACCTGATCTAGGTTTCTCTCAAGAATGCTTGCTTTAAGAGACATTCTACATTGATAGGTCTTTATTAATTAACATACCACCAAACCAAACTGACTCCTAGTGA
>NW_022111372.1:35125900-35136396 GCF_000313985.2 Echinops telfairi | reverse complement strand
AAAGACTGTGACTTTACAGAAGTAGAAAATTAGAAAGCCCTGTCCTCCTCCCTCGGAGCTGCCCATGGTTTGGAACTGCCGACCCTGTGGACCGCAGCCCAACCTGTCACCCCTACACCCCCAGGCCTGCTCTTCGCATAACCCAGACAGACAGCTGTACTCTCAGATGGGATTACGTCCATGAGCGTGGGGGTTAGAGTTCCAACACAATTCAATCTGTTGCTGCTGCCATGTGTCTTGGGGGAGAGGCGGAACCCAGAACTACTCCAGTGAGAGGGAAGGTGGCACCCAGGCCTCTCCTCTGCTGAGCCTGGTCTGGGGAGGCTTTTCCTTCCCCAGGGACACCGAATCCACAACAAAGCCAAACCCACCTCCGGCCCATCAATTCCAACTTATTGCCACACTAGAGGACAGAGCTGCCCCAGAGGTTCCCGAGGCTGCAGATCTTTATGGAAGCAGACAGCCCCGCCTTCCTCCCCCGGAGCAACTGTCAGGTTCGAACTGCTGACCTTGAGTTTAGCAATCCAGCACTTAACCCACGATGTCACTAGGGCTCCTATTTCACACCGGCGTGGGGTTCAAATACTGAACCCTGGTGCGGGGCTCAGGTTGTGCCATGGTCTAGAGCTCAGACAGAACCCCAGGGCTTCCCCTTCTCTTCCGGATCTTGGCTACAAAACCTGGTAGCAAGATAAGGAGGGGTGGAGCGGGGACTGCCCCTGTCTTACAGGAATCCAAGATGCCTATGTCTGCTTAGCCAGACTGATCTGGGGGAGGCGGTGTTGGAAGAGACCTGCTGTCAGTAGGAACATGTGTGTCATTTGGGATGACCACCTTAAAGAAACATTAAGTCATTAGTTCATCTCCACCTGAATGTCTCAGGACCCTTGAGCTCAGCATGTCCCAACCTGGGGTCCACGATGATGCCTTAGCCCTGTCATCTACGTAATCATCCTGGACGCAGTGCTGCTTCCCACAGTTACACTTCACAGATCAGTTTAGAACTGCATGTGTGTTCTGTATCCGTATCATATATGTGCCGCAGTCAGGGTTCTCGAGTGATAAATCCAGTGAGGCTTATATATCTCTGTATATAGAGAGCTTTATGTCAAGAAAGTAGCTTACGCAATTGTAGAAGTCTGAGTCGGCCCAAGTCTGAGCAGTTTCCGAGTCCATAGGTCAGGGGTTAAGCTGGAGGTTTCTTGTGACTTGAGTAACTATGGGGCTACTGCACTAATGTGTGTACCTTCGATCGCTGCTCAGGAGCCTTTAAGGTCCAACTGAGACTCGGTGAAGTAGGATATAGGACATTGTCTTTGTGACTTATATTATGCCAATTGATCTTGGGTCCTCTGAGACTCCGGTCCTGATGCCTGTCACCCAGGCCTAGTGACTCATTCCTGCAATGTGTTCGGTTATGTCTAAGAAGTTTTCATAATGTTGCCTCCTCTAGCCTCCACCACCTCCATGGGTACATTTGAAGGAAAAGCATACGCAGACACAAGTACCCTGCCGGCCCTATATATTCATGTGTGTACTCCCACTCTCCCACCCTTCCTCCAGTATCTTTCTTATTTTCTCAGTTTTATTGATGCCTGGTAGTTTAAACGTATTAAAAAGAATTGTGCAATAGCACCATAGTTTTATAATGTTTTCTTCATGCTTATACTTATTATCATTAGCTCCCATTTCCCTTGCCATAACCCCAAGAAACTTATCTTACTGTCTCCATAGCTTTACCTATATATTTCATATACTGAGAAGCATACAATGCCGTCTGCCCCAACAACAATGATAAAATCAAACACAGAAAGACTTCCATCCAGAATCCAGTTTTCCATGAAGTTTTAGAAGACCCATCATATAGCAAGATGGAGGATTAAAATCTAAGCATACCCATAATAAAATTGAACAGTCGAACACCCAAGTAAAAGGCATAGCTTGTCAGGTTAGATGTTTTGAAAAGCCAGGGACAACACCAGCCTATGCAACCACGAGGTGTCGAAGGGATCAGGTGGAAGGCATCATCAGAACAAAAAATCTTACCATAGTGAATGATGGGGGGAGTGCGGAGTGGAGATCCAAAGCCCATTTTAGTAGGCCACTGGAGATCCCCTTGCAGAGGGGTCTCGGGGAGGAGATGAGCCAGTCAGGGTGCGATGTAACAATGATGAGAAATACAACTTTCCTCTAGTTCCTAAATGTTTCCTCCCCGCGCCCACTACCATGACTTGAATTCGACTTTGCAAGTCTGGCTAGACCAGAGGATGTACGCTGGTACAGATAGGAACTGAAAATCCAGGGAATCCAGGGCGGATGAGCCCTACAGGACCAGTGGTGTTAGTGGCAAAACAGGGAGGGTAGAGGGAGAGTGGGTTGGAAAGAGGGAACCGATTACAAGGGACTATATGTGACCTCCTCCCTGTGGGACGGACAACAGAAAAGTGGGTGAGGGGAGATGTTGGACAGGGCAAGATATGACAAAATAACAATTTATAAATTATCAAGGGCTCATGAGGGAGGAGGGAGCGGGGAGGGAGGGGAAAAATGAGGACCCAATGTCGGGGGTTTAAGTGGAGAGAAAATGTTTTTGAGACTGAAGTACAAGTGTGCTTTACACAATTGATGTGTGTATGGATTGCGATAACAGTTGTATGAGCCTCTAATAAAATGTTTAAAAAAAATTTTTTTAAAAAGAAATCCATCGTCAATCTAAACACTCTGGTCTGGGTGTAGCACTTGTCACCTCGGCTCCCAACTCGAAGAGGAGGACTCTGCCTGGTCACATGACCCCGCCACCATCTGACCAAGTACCCGGAGGGGCAAGAAGTGAGAATCATGAGGGGAACAGCACAGCTGAGGAGCAGAGGCTACAGGGGCGCAATGGCACCCTCCCTTTGTGGTGTGCTGCAGACTCCCCGAATGAGAGTGGAACTACCTACAGGGCTGATTTCCTAGGGTGTAGTTCTCATGTTATCCAGTAACTCTCATCTCGTACATGATCATCACCAAGCCAAAAAGTTGAAACAGAACAAAATGAAAACAAGCCCACATAGCCTTGAGTAGGCTGTTTGTGATAGGTTCCAAAGAGTCAGCCCCCACTCACAGGGACCCCATGACTCAGAGTGAGCAGAACAAACAGGCACCGCCTCCTGAACCATCCACATGATGTCGACCACCACGGAGTCAGTCCAACTCATGTCGGATCTTCCTCTTTCTGCTGATCCTCTGCCAAGCAAGATATCCTTTTGCAAGAGACTGGTCTCTCCTGATAATATGTCCAAACTATGTGAGACATGCAAGTACATGCCTGGCCATTCTCACTTCTAAGGAGCATTCTGGCTGTACTTCCTCCAAGATAGATGTCTTTGTTCTTCATGGTACTTCCAAGATGCTCCTCCAACACCATAGTTCAGATGTATCAATTTTTCCTTATTTGTTGTCCAATCTTCACATGCATATGTAGGGATTAAAAATAACATGCTGCGATTGTTAGGGTGTGTGCCAACTTTGCTGGGGCAGGGTTTTTGGATAGCCAGGCACCATCTACTTTCTTCACCATATTTGCTTCAGCGATTGTGTCGGAAAGTTGAGTATAAAAGAGTGCCAGGTTATTAGAACAAAATGTTCAGTGTTTAGGAAGGCAGGTCCAAAGTCTGTCTGCTATCTTAATACTTAACATATAAGTATATGATGTACAATGACCTCTATCCCTATCAGTATAAATTAATATATTTACATATATACATACCTATAGCTATACCTCTATAAATGTCTTTTGTCTCCTAGTTATTTCCTCTATTTACTTTCACCTTCCTCCTGTCCCACTATCATGCTCACCCTCCTTCGGCTCTCAGTAATTCCTCTCAGATACATTGCACTTGCTCAAACCCCACCAAGAATTATACGCCCTCCTCACCATCAATTTTAGATCTCTTGTTGTTCCCTTATCCCTGAATTTGTTGGCTCCCCGCTCCTCTGCCCTGCTCTCTCCTGTGCCATGTCACCCTGAACTACTGGTCCCATTGTTTTCTACTCAGGATTATTTGTCCTGCCTATCTTAGATAGACAGAGCCAAAGAAAAATAAGACAAACAAACAAAAATGATAAATAGTTCCAGGTCTGGCTGCTGACCCTTATGAATGTTTTCCTATTGGGTCTGATGAGGTGCCAAACCCTGTCCCCCAAAGCAGAAGCCTATTTATTTTTCTTTTTTAAATCATTGTACTGGGGGCTCGTACAATTCGTATTGATCCATACATACATCCATTGTGTCAAGCATATTTGTACATTTGTTGCCATCATGATTTTCCAAACATTTTCTTTCTATTTGAGCCCTTGGTATCAGCTTTTCATTTTTCCCCCTCTCACCCCACTGCCCCTCCCTCACGAACCTTTGATATTTTATAAATTATTATTATTTTGTCATGTCTTACACTGTCCAATGTCTCCCTTCACTCACTTTTCTGTTTTCCATCCCAAGGAAGGGGGTTATATGTAGATTCTTGTGATCGGTTCTCCCTTTCTACCCCACCTTCCCTCCACCCTCCTGGTATCCCCACTCTCATTATTAGTCCTGAGGGGTTTATCTATCCTGGATTCCCTGTGTTTCCAGTTCTTATCTGTACCAGTGTACATACTCTGGTCTAGCCAGATTTGTAAGGTAGAATTGGGATCATGATAGTTGGTGGGGGAGAGGAAGTATTAAAGAAACAGAGGAAAGTTGTATGTTTCATCATTGCTACACTGAACCCTGACTGACTTATCTCCTCCCTACAACCCTTCTGTAAGGGATTGTCCAGTTGCCTACAGATGGGCTTTGGGTCTCCACTCCAAACTCCCCCTCATTCACAATGATATGATCTTTTGTTCTTTGATGCTTGGTACCTGATCCCATCAACACCTCGTGATCACACAGGCTGGTGTGCTTCTTCCATATGTGCTTTGTTGCTTCTGAGCTAGATGGCTGCTTGTTATCTTCAAGCCTTTAAGACCCCAGATGCTATATCTTTTGATAGCTGGGCACCATCAGTTTTCTTCCCCACATTTGTTTATGCGCCTGCTTTGTCTTCAGTAATCATGTCGGGAAGGTGAGCATCCCCTTGAATTGAGGGAGTACTTGAGCAGAGGCCCAATGTCCATCAGCTACCTTGATACTAATCCTATAAATAAATGAACATAGATGTCTTTCCCTATCGTCATCTATAAATATATTTACATAAGTACATGCCTTTATTTAGACCTCTATAAATGCCCACTTGCCTCCTAGTTCTTTCCTCTTTTCTTTTACGTTCCTCTTGTCCCACTATCACGACCAGCCTTCATTGGGTTTCAGTGATTCCCCATCGGCCCTCCGTGTTGGTTTACTGCTCCGTGCCCGTATGCTGCCCTCAAGGGTTTACACTCCAGGGTGGAGTTTGGTCCCTCTCTTCCTTTCCTGTGGAGACATGAACAATATCTTCTCTGTGGGTGCATCAGTGCCCTGTTCACCCATCACCCTCGGTTGTTTGTTGTTGTTGTTTTCGCTCCTTTCCCCTTCTTTATAGTTGTCGGCCATATACATCCCTGGGTTGGGTCTGACCCCTGCCAAAGTGCCTGGACCTCAACCCAGGATTGAGGCAGTAAGTAGCTTATTCTCTATTGGGCCCTTTCTTGATGCAAACGTCATTCCATACACACACGTATATCTCACTGGTATTGCTTCTCTAGAGAACCCAGCCTTACACACAGGCTTTGGTTCAGGTGCATCTTAGCCTTTGATCTTAACTCTTTAAAGAGGTCTTATGCAGTCTTCCCACCACAATCTGTCGTTTCGTAGCTGAATGCTTCTCCCATGAACATTGATTGTGGATCCAAGTACAATGAAAGACTTGGCAACTTCAATCTTCTATTTATGATGACATTGCCCATCGGTAGTTTGAGAAGATTTTTGCCTCTTTGCATTGGGGTGTGCTCCATATGGAAGGCTTCGGCTTTTGACTGTCATCAGTGAGTGCTTCGAGACCAGTTGAGTTCAGCAAGCAAACTTGTGTCATCTCCGTGTTGCAGGTTGGTGATGAGTTCTCCTCCAACCATCGTGCTGCATTCTTCTTCAGGCAGTTCAGCTTCTCAGACCGTTTGCTCAGCATACAGGTTAAATGAACATGACGGGAGGATACAACCCTGATGCACGCGTCCCTGATTTTATTTTATTTTTTTAAACATTTTATTAGGGGCTCATACAACTGTCATCACAATCCATACACACATCAATTGTGTAAAGCGCATTTGTACATCATTCTCAAAACATTTTCTCTCCACTTAAACCCCCGACATTAGGTCCTCATTTTTCCCCTCCCTCCCTGCTCCCCCCTCCCTCATGAGCCCTTGATAGTTTATAAATTGGTATTTTACACGTTCCCTGATTTTAAACCACGCACAATCTCCTGGTTCTGTTCAAACAATCGTTTCTTGGTTTCTGCAAAGGTCCCACATGAGCACCAAGAAATTGTTCTGGAATTCCCATTCTTTGCATTGTTAACCATAATTTGTGATGATCCACACAGCCATTGCTTCTGCAAAATAAATAAAACACAAGTAGGATCTTTATGACACCTTTGACTTGCAGCAAAAAGCCATCTGATGTCGGCAATGATATCCCTTGTTCTGAATCCTCTTCTGAATGATATCAATGATTCAATGATATCCTCTTCTAATCCAGCTTGAATTTCTGGCAGTTCCCTCTCAATGTGCTGCGGTAACTGTTTTTTAATTACCTTCAATACAACTTTACTTGAATATGATATTGTTAGACATTTCCACATTCTGTTGTGCCATCTTTCTTCAGAATGGGCACAAATATGGATCTCTTCAGTTGGTTAGCCAGGCTGATGTTTTCCAAGTTGTGATAATCCAGGTGGAGTAGAGAAACAAATTCAGACACTTAGATGTGTTTCAGAGAGAACTTCATATTAAAGAGTAATTGTATATTAAGAAAACATCCCAACCAAGTCCAGATCAAGCACATAAGTCTGATATTAGCCCATGTGTCTGATACTAATCTATAAATTCCTCTTCAGACTCACACAAAACATGCAATGATGCCGAATGCAGGGAAATCACAGCCCAGTAGGTGGAAAGTCTTGTGGATCCAGGGCGGAGGAAGCATCTTAGAGCTGGCAGGGGTCTCCACGTGGTTCCTCCAGTCCCAGGGCTCTAGCGTAGCTCCATGTGTCTTGTCAGCATGGAGACAAAGCAGAGAGTGTCTCTGTAGCTGGCTGTTTATTTCCATGGCACCTCCAAATGAGGTCATCAAGCTGCAACCTGACTGACAGGCTAGATTCCACCCCTTTGCAAGTTGACACCACATTATGTAACTGCCACACAGTTTTTTGGCATAGATACTGAAGCCAGTGTTTCATAACTTCACATTCCACAGCTTGTTGATACATTTCAATTAGTGTCTGTCAATTCCTGATGCCTTATTTTTTGCTCATCATTTCAGTGAAGCTTGAACTCTTCCTTAAATCGCATTGGTTTCTTGATTATTTGCTGTCTTGAAATGGTTGAGTGTCGGCCAATTATTTTTGGTACAGGACTCTGTGGAATCCTTCCATCTTCTTTAGATGCTTCCTGGATTTTTCAATCTTTTGTTCAAAGGATCCTTCAGTATTTCAAGTCAAGGCTTGTCTTTTCTCTTCAGAGTCTTTCAGCTTGAGATACACTTAGCATGCTCTTCCTTTTGGCTTTCTAACTCCAGGTCTTTGTCTTCCATAGATGCCTTTAGAAAATTTATGTTTACCTATTTTACTTCATTTCATCCGTTTGCTTTAGTTATTCAAGAGCAATCTTTGGAATCTCTTCTGATGTGCATTTTGTTCTTTCCTTTCTGTCTTGTCTTTTATACGGCCTTTACTTTCTTCATGTATGATGTACTTGATGTCATCCTACCACCTGTCTGTGCTTCAGATGCTAAATATTCACCACATCAATTCTGTTCTGGGGATGGTCTCTTCATTCAGGTTGGGTATACTTCAAAGTGTTGAAGAGCAAGGATGTCACTTTCAGGACTAAGGTGTATCTGACCTAAACCATAGTATTTTCAATCACCTGCTTTGCTGTTATTGTTGTTAGGTGCCATCAAGTCTGTCTCCTAGCAACTCTATGAACACGCGTATTGCCCAGACCTGTGCCATCCTCACAATTGTCATGGTCAAGCCCATCATTGCAAGCAATGTGCTAAAACATTTTATTGAGGGTCTTCCTCTTTGTTGCTGCCCCTCCACTTTATGAAGCATAACCTCATTTTCCAGGGGCTGCTGTATCCTGAAATATGTCCAAAACATGTGAGTTGTATTTCTTCTGAGACAGATTTGTTTGTTCTCTGGGCAGTCCAAGATATTCTCAGTATTCTCGGCCAGGATCTTTAAGTCAGATGCAGCCATTCTTCTCCAGTCTCTCTCATTTCAATATTAGCTTTTCTATGCAGATGAGGCCATTGAAAATAGCATGGCTTGAGTCAGCCTCACTTTTTTTTTCTTCTTCTTTTTTTTTCCATTATTATTATTTTTTAACATTTTATTAGGGGCTCATACAACTGTTATCCCAATCCATACACACATCAATTGTGTAAAGTGCATTTGTACATCATTTCTCAAAACATTTTCTCTCCACCCAAACCCCCGACATCAGGTCCTCATTTTTCCCCTCCCTCCCTGCTCCCCCCTCCCGCATGAGCCCTTGATAGTTTATAAATGGGTATTTTGTCATATCTTGCCCTGTCCGACGTCTTCCTTCACCCACTTTTCTGTTGTCCGTCCCCCAGGAAGGAGGTCACATACAGTTCCTTGTAATCGGTTCCCTCTTTCCTACCCATTCTCCCTTTACCCTCCCTGTTTTGCCACTCACACCACTGGTCCTATAGGGCTCATCCATCCTGGATTCCCTGTATTTTCAGTTCCTATCTGTACCAGTGTACCTCCTCTGGTCTAGCCAGACTTGCAAGATTGAATTCGAATCATACTAGTGGGAGCGGGGAGGAAACCTTTAGGAACTAGAGGAAAGTTGTATTTCTCATCATTGTTACATCGCACCCTGACTGGCTCATCTCCTCCCCGAGACCCCTCTGCAAGGGGATCTCCAGTAGAGTCAGCCTCACTTTAGTTCTCAAAGTAATAGCCTGGCTTTTCAAGGCTCTCAAAAAGTCTTGTGTAGCAGATTTACCAGTGAAACATGTCATTTGATCTCTTGATTGCTGCTTCCATGAGCATTGATTGTAGATCCAAGTAAGATGAGATCCTTGACAACTTCATTCTTTTGTCCAATTATCATGATGTTTCTGGAGCCAAAGGTATAGGTCCAGTTGTGAGGATTTTGGTTTTCTTAAAACTGAGTTGTAATGACGACTGAAGGCTACAATCCTTGATCTTCATCTGTAAGTGCTATAAGTCCTCTTTACTTTCAGCAAGCAAGGTTGTGTCATCTGAACATCACAGATTGTTAATAAGCCTTCCCTCAATCTTGATGCCACTTACTTCTTCATATAATCCAGCTTCTCTGATTATTTTGTCAGATACAAATTGAATCAGTAATGTAAGAGGATACAACCCTGACGCACACTTTTCCTGATTTTAAACCATGCAGGGTTCCCTTGTTACATTCATATAACTGCCTCTTAATCCATATATAGGTTTCCCATGAGCACAGTAAAATGTTCTGGAATTCTCAAGGATACCCCTCGTTTGTTATAGTCTACCCAGTCAAATCCTTTGCACAGTCAGTAAAAGACAAGATCTTTCTGGTCTTCTCTGCTTTGAGCCAAGATCCATCTGACATCAGCAATGATGTCCCTTGTTCCATGTTCTCTCCTCAATCAGGCTTGAACCTCTGACAGCTCGATGCTAATGGATAGCCTGTTGCAAGCATTGCTGGATGATTGCCAACAAGATTTTACTTGCATGTAATATCAATGATATTGTTCTACAAGTGGCTCATGGCATTGGGTCACCTTTCTTTGGAGTAGGTACAAATACTAATTTCTTCCAGCTACCTTGGCCAGGTAGCTGTCTTGCAAATGTCCTGGCATAGACGAGTAAGTACTTTAGTGCTTCATCAGCTTGTTGAAACATTTCAATCGGCATTCTGTTAATTCCTAGAGCCTTGTTTTTGGCTAATAGCTTCAGTAAAGTTTGGTTCTTTTGGTACCATTGCTTATTTTTTTAAAAATCATTTTATTGGGGGCTCGTAAAATTCTTATCACAATCCACACATACATCCATTATGTCAAGCACATTTGTACATTTGTCGCCATCATCATGCTCAAACCATTTGCTTTCTACTTGAACCCTTGATATCAGCTCCTCATTTTCCCCTCCTCCTCACTCCCTCTCCCTCGTAAGCCCTTGATAATTTATAAATTATTTTTATTTTTTCATGTCTTACACTGTCCGATGTCTCCCTTCACCCACTTTTCTGTTGTCCATCACCCAGGGAGGACGTTATATGTAGATACGTGTAAT
>NW_022111372.1:35104872-35125412 GCF_000313985.2 Echinops telfairi | reverse complement strand
CTTCAAGCCTTTAAGACCCCAGATGCTATATCTTTTGATAGCCGGGCACCATCAGCTTTCTTCGCCACATTTGCTTATGCACCCATTTGACTTCAACAATCGTAACGGGGAGGTGAGCATACAATGATATGATTTTTTGTTCTTTGATGCCTGATAACTGATCCCTTTGGAACCTTATAATCACAAAGGCTGGTGTGCTTCTTCCATGTGGGCTTTGTTGTTCTGAGCTAGATGGCTGTTTGTTTACCTTCAAGCCTTTAAGGCCCCAGACGTTATATCTTTTGATAGCCGGGGCATCTTGAAATTGTTGAATGTCCAATAGTTCCTTTTGGTCGAGTGACTCTGTGTATTCTTTTCAACTTCTTTTGATGCTTCCTGCATTATTCAAAATTTTACACATAGAGTTTCAATATTGTAACTCAGGGCTTGAATTTTTTCTTGCGTTCTCTCAGTTTAAGCTTTGCTGAGCATGTTCTTCCTTTTTGATTTTCTACCTCTAGATGTTTGCCCTTTTCATTACAATATTTGACCTTGCTGTCGCAAGCTGCCCTCTGAAATGTTCTGTTTAACTCTTTTACTTCATCTTTTCTTCCATCGGTCTTACCCACTCTACAGTGAAGAGTAAGTTTCAGAGTCTCTTCTGACAACACCCACTTTGACCTTTTCTTTCTTTCCAGTCTGTTTTATGGCGTTTTGCTTTCTTCATGAGTGGTATACTTGATATCATCCCACAGTTCACCAGGTCTTCTATCATTGAAATGTTCAATGCATTGAGTCTCTCCTTGAAATTCAGGTGGCATAGACTCACAGTTGCATTTTGACTCTTGTGGAATCGTTTAATTTTCTTCAGCTTCAACCTGAACTTTCATATGTTCGCTCGATGGTCTGTCCATAGTCAGCCCCTAGCCTGGCTTTAGCTGCTGATACTGAACTTCTCCAATGTCTCTTCTCACAAATGTAGCCAATTTGATTTCTGTACATCCCATTTGGAGAATTCCATGTGTACAGTCACCTTTTGTGTTGTTGAAAAAGGTATTTGTGATGAACATGTCATGAGTCCTGAAAAATTTGATCTCTAGCTGCATTTCCATCACCAAGGCCATATTTTCTAACTACTATTCCTTCCTCTTTGTTTCCAGATTTTGCATTCCAATTGCCAGTGATTATCGTTGGATCTTGATTGCATGCTTGAACAATTTCAGGCTGAAGACATTGGTAAAATTCTTCAATGTCTTCCTCACTAGCTTTAGTTGTTGATGCATAAATTTGAATAACAGTTGTATTGACTAGATTTCCTTGTAGACAGATAGATATTATCCAATCACAGATAGTATTGTACTTCATGGAAAATCTTGGAATATCGTTTTTGATGATGAATGCAGTGCTATTCCTCTGGAATTTATCATTCCCGGCCTAATAAACCATATGACAGTCTGATTCAAAATCGCCAATACCAGTCCATTTCAGGACACTAATGCCTAGGATATTGATCTCTATGGGTTCCATTTCATTTTTGATGATTTCCAATTTTCCTAGATTCATCCTTCGAACATTCCAAGTTCCAATTATTAATTGATATTTGTAGCTGTTCTTACTTTGAGCTGTGCCCCATAAGCAAAGGAAATTTCTGACCATCCACGTCATGATGGTCAACCCTACTTTGAGAAGGCAGCTCTTTCTCCTCAATTGTATTTTGATGCCTTCTGGACTGAGGGGCTCACCTCCTGGCACTGCCTCTGACCATGTCCTGCTGCTGGTCAGGGGGTTTTCCATATCTGACTACACTTTGCTGCTTTTCAAAGGTTTTCAGTGGCCAGTCCCTCAGAAGTGGACAGTCTATTCCTTTTCGGTAGTCTGTTCTTAGTCTGCAAGCTCTGCTGAAACTGTGCACGTGGGGCGGCCCTGCTGCTGGACATACCAGAGACATAGCTTCACAGCAACAAGCAAGAATTGATTCATATGAATTTTGATGCTGGTGTAAAACATTGAAAGTACGATTAACTACCAAGAGAATGAATAAACCTGTCTTGGAAAAAGCACAGCCAGAGTGCTCCTTAGAAGTAACAATGGCGAGACTTCATCTCATGCACTTTAGACATGTTACCATGCCCTGGGAAAGGACCGTATGCTTGGTAAAATAGAAGTATGGGACAAAGAGGAAGACGTTCTATGAGACGGACTGACACAGTAGCTGCCACAATGGATTCAAACACAGGGATGATGATGTCGGACCAACCGGGCAGTCTTTCATCTTGTTTCACATCGTGTTATTATGAACCTGAACATGCATATAAGCTTTTGATGTTGTTCCTCCCTCCCACCCCAGTCAGCCCCTGGCCCTTGGTTTGGCTGATAATATTGGACCTCTCCATCATCTATTCCTACAGGTGTACTCCATTTAATGTCTCTGTAGTTCATCTGTAGTTCATCCATCAGTACAGTTGCTGGCTATGTTGTTGAAAAGGATATTTACAAGGAAGACTTCATTGGTCTTGCAAAACTCTCTCATGCCATCTCCAGCTTTGTTTCTATCGCCAACACCTTCCTCTTTGTTGAAAACTTTCACATTTTAATCTCCAGAATGATTTATGCATCTTGACCAATTTAAGACTAACGAAGTGGGTAGAATTCTTCAATTTCTCCATCATTGACTATTGATTGGTGTGTAAATTTGTAGAATAGTTGTATTAACTGGGTTCCTTGTAGGAGTGCACTATCCTCTCACATACAGCATGATACTTCAAGATAGATCACGAAATGTTCTTTTGACAGTGAATGTAACACCGTTGTCCTTGAATGTCATTCCCAGGATAGTAAACCATATGATTGTCTAATTCAAAATTATTTGCTTCAGCTTACTAACGCCTAGGATATCAATCTTTAGATGTTCCTTTTCTTTTTTTTTGTTGTTGCAACTTCCACTTTTCCTAGCTTGATTCTTCATACGTCGTGTCCTGGTTATTAATGGATGTTTCCATCGGTGTCTTCTCATTGTGAGTTGTGTCCTATCAGTAAATGAAGGTCTTGGAAGCTTTGCCTCATCTACTTTATTACCTCTTCTTTGAGGACATAGTTCTTCCTCAGTCGTATTTTGAGGTCCTTCCAACATGAAGGGCTTATCTTCCAGCATTCTATTCAGGCAATGCTCAACTGCTGTTCATAACGTTTTCAGAAGCCATTTCCTCAGAAGTGGATTGCCTATTCCTTCTTCCTAGTCTGTTCTTAGTCCAGAAGCTCCATGAAAACCCTTCCCCATGGATAATTGGTGGCATAGCTTCAAGCATCCTAGCAACCATGTAAACCACCACAGTACAATAAACTGACAGACAAGTGGTGGTGCCTTGAGCATATCCCACCATGTCAAGGATTGACATGCTTCTTTGAGCACTAATGATTGGGGATCAGACAAGCTGTGGGATGGTAGGAAGAAGTAAAAGAGCTAAACTGAAGATTTCAAAGGGTGGTGCAAGAAGATAAAGAGCAAAATGTGCAAACACCTATAGGTAATAAACCCAACGAGAATAGTTCTCTTGGCACTTCCTACTTAATTGCTTTCATGGGGAACCTGTAATCGACCAGCATGGCACTGCACGGTTTAAAGTAAGGAATGGTGTGCATCAAGGTTGTATCCTTTCAACCTGTATGCTGAGCCAATACTCAGAGAAGCTGGAGTGCTATATGAAGGATGGCATTACAACTGGAGCAAAATCCATGAGCTGCTTGTGATACACAGATGACAATGCAACCTCACTTGTTGAAAGTGAAGAGGACTCGAACCATTTACTGATGAAGATCAATGATGGCAGCCTTCAATGTGGACTGCAATTCCATAGACAGAAAACAAAAATCCTCACAATTGGATCCATAAACAACATCATGATAGATGGATAGATTACAATGGTTAGGAATTTCATTCCATTCACCACAATCAATGCTGATAGATCCAGCAGTCATGAAATCAAAGAGTGTATTGTATTGGGGGAATCTGTTGCCAAAGGCCTCTTTTAAATGTCAAAAAGCAAAGGTGTCACTCTGAGGTGTACTTGAATCCAACTATAGTATTTCCAATTGCCTCAAATGTATGCAGAAGCTGGATGGTGAATACAGAAGACCCAAGAATTGATGTGTTTGAATTATGGTGTTGGGTGAAGCATATTGAACATACAGTGAATTCCCAAAAGAACAAACAAATATCTCTTGAGAGAAATACAACCAGAATGCTCCTTAGAAATGAGGATAGTGGGACTTGGTCTCCCACATTTCAGATATGTTTTTTTAAATCATTTTATTAGGGACCCATACAACTCTTTTCACAATTCATACATCTATCCATTGTGTCAAGCACCTGTGTTAAAGAATCACCAGAATCTGGAAAGGACATCCTCCTTGGTAATGCACTGGGTCCAGGAAAAGAGGAAGAACCTCAGTGGATGGATTGACACCGTGGCAGGAATAATGGGCTCACAGGCAGCATGTGTTGCATGGGTAGCACAGGACCAGCAGCTCAGGAACTAACAAGAACAATATGTATGGGAGCACACTGCCAGACGTTTCCACCTTGAAGCTGCTGGTGGATTCACCACTTGGTTAACTGCTGAGTGTGATAGCCATTGTGCCACCAGGAGGCTTTAGGCTCATTTCACAAATGAGAAAAGAACGGAGGGTCAGGAACTTACCCTCAGGTCATACTGCCTGTAAGCTATAGAACTAGTAAAATATACAAATGTGCTTGACAAAATGAATGCATGTAAGGATTGTGATAAGAGTTGTATGAGCCCCCAATGGAATGATAAAATAAGAAAAAAAGGAAGATGAGAAGTTGAGTCATAACAGAGGCCAGTAGCTTGGAAGAGCAGCAAAGCAGGTCCCAACAGAGCCACAAGATATAGTGCTGCTGCATGCTCGGTGACACAGTACGCCAGCAGTGGGACAAAGCAGGTCCTGATGGAGCCTCAAGCTCTAGTGATCACTGCAAGGCGACCAATCCACAGGTTGGCTCAGCCCAGAGGTAGTGCAACATACAGTTGAGGCAAGGGACTAGCTCAGGCAGCAGCACATTGGTCCAATCACCCAGGCAGAAAGAGAGGAAGAAGCAGCCTCACAGAGACATTTATCTCAGTCATCTTCCAATCAAGCTGCGACCTGATTAAATTCCTCCCATATTTTTCCATGGGAGCCTAGTTGGCACAATAAACCTAACTATTCCACTTTGTAACAATGCTACATAGGCCCAACAATCCCTTGACAGACTTCTAGTTCTGGAGTGAAGAAATGCAAAGTTAATTCGGTGTTTCAGAACTATTAGGAAAACTGATTTCTCAACCTTTTTCTTTAAGAATCATTATACACCCACCATAAATTGTAAAGCACAGTGAGTTCCCATGAACCCTTCACATGGCTTCCACATCATGACGGAGCACCTTCCATCACGATAAACAATAACGACAGGCACCTTCCAGTGGCTTCTGACTCACAGCACGTTGGAGAAGAACAGCCCTCCAAAGGGTTGTCAATTCCTTTGAGACTCTTCAACCATCAACCTTTCAGTTAGTAGCTCAGCGATTAACTATCGGCACCATCTACTCTATAACCACAGGACGATAGAACAGCCAGGAAATTGTCGCAGATTCTATACTGGTAACTAACCGACATAGCTTTCTTTGAATCACATCAGTTTGCCGTGTGTGTGCGCATGCAGTTCTACGCAATTCTGTCACAGGTACAGACTTGTGTTAGCCCCACAATCAAAACGCAGACCTGTCCCATAACCACAAGAACTCTCTCAAGGTACCTTTCTGTAGTCGCACCCACTCACCGCTCCCTTAGCCCCAGGCGAGCGATCATAAGTTGCTCTCCATCTCTTTAACTTGGCCATTTCCAGAGTCTGAGATAAACAAGGGCGCACATTATGCAGCTTCCTTAAAACTGAGACACTTGTCTGTCGGGATATTATCCTTTCCATGGCAGCCAATGGGATCGTTCCTTTTTCTTTTCCAACAGAAATTTTTTACTGAGACCATTGTAAATGCTCACGCAGTATCAGAAATAATTCACGATTCCCCTACATTTTGCTGAGCTTTTGCCAATGGTAATAGTTTGAAAATCAATAGTGTAATTTCACAGCCTCGATACTGACTAAGCTACAATCCATGGATTGTAGCTTATTATTCATATTTTCCACAGTTTATTAGGAATGTAGAGCTAATTCGGTGTTTCAGAACTGTGTGTGTGTGTGTGTGTGTGTGTGTGTGTGTGTGTGTTTCCTGGTGGCATAGTGATTATGCGTTCAGCTGTTAACGGAAAGGTCAGCAGTGTGAAAGCACCAGGCACGCCATAGGAGAAAGATGGGCTTTCTACTCCCTTACAGAGGCATAGTCTTGGAAACCCACAGGGTCAGTTCTCCCTGGCAGAGTGTGTGTGTGTGTGTGTGTGTGTGTGTGTGTGTGTGTGGTGGTGGTCCTAGCTGTCAGCAAGTTTGCTCACACTCATGGCGATCTTCGGTGTAATAGAATAAAACAGTGTCTGGGGCTTTACCATTGCTCATTGCCCAAGGCCCTCCTTCACCATACTCATTTAATTCTACTGTGGTGGCCATTGTATCAATCCAAGGGCTTCCTACATTGTTTGCTGACCATCTCCTTTACCATTACCTTCAGGAGGACCTTCCCTCAAAACGGGTCTTTCCTGATCACATGCCCAAAGCAAGCAAGCGAGTCTGGCGATTCTGCCTTCGAAGGAGCATCCTGGTTGTGTTGTGTTCTAAGAGTGATTTGCTCCTTCTGGCATCCCCTGTTCTATTCAGTATCATTTACCAATCCAATCTGAGCGCCTCAGATCTTCGTTAACCTGCCTTTTGTAACGTCCTGATTTCAAATGCATATGAGGTCATTTAAAGCATGTGCCTTCCGTTCCATATGATTGTGTATACTTTGTAGGTTTGTGTGTCTATTGCTCTAGTCAGCAAAACACTTGTAACACATGTAACTTTTGAGCCTGAATTTATTTTAAAACTCAGCATAATACCTTTGAGATCAATCCAACTCATTGGATGTATTAATAGTCCAGTTATTTTTTATGATAGCATTGTATAGATACACCACCATTTGTTGAACAATTCATTCATTGAATGAAAGATGGGTTGTTTTCAGTTTGGAACTATTACAGATAAGATTGTTATGAAGATTCGTGTTGATACAGGTTTCCATTTCTCCAGGATAGATCTTAAGAGTGCGATTACTAGGTTCTAAGATTAGTGTATAATTTATAACTGAGGAGCCACTTGGTAAAGATGCGTGCGGGCTGCATCTGACCTCCTCTGACTTCAGAAGGGGACACAGAATCAAACTCATCGGCCCAAGGCTGATTTCTATGAGGCAGTGGCCAAACAGGCTTGTCTCCATCCTCCAACCTTCTTGGCCAGTTCCTGACACCAACCATCTGAGATCGTGGTCTGAAGCTAAGAAAAAGCCTTTGTTCATTTCTTTCTTTCTTTTTTGATGTTTACAAACGTTTTACTCAGTTCATTACAGCAGGCAAGTTCCCAGCTTTGTTATACAGATACAAGGGAGGCATTCTGGGTTAGTGCAGGAGCCAGTGGGTGACATGGGACTTGGAGCATTGAGGCCAAGGTGAAAGTACCACGGTTCAGTCAGACCTGCCAAGAGAGCCCGTGCAGAGGGCAGCTCATATTCTGCCACTGACCGCTGCTTTTGCTCACAGGTGGTCACACTGGAAGGCAAGTCTTCAGCATTATAGGTTCTTCATGATAGGGGACAGGTATTAAAGAAATGGAAGCCATGTTTGGGAGATGAACAATAGCATGCGGACCTGCACTTTGGAACAAGGGCGAAACGGTGGGCACAGAGGGGTGAAGCGACTGCACGGCTCCCTTGTCTGGCTTCCTTCACACTGTACCCCCATCTGTTGGCCACAGACCCTGCTGTCCAGAGTCTCACAACACACCGATGAAATCTCTCAGATGACAGCAGCAGCAACCCGTGCATGTGTAGGGCATGGTTAGCTATCCTCTGTGAAAAGTCACCCACCTCAGATCTAATTGAAGGTATCATTTAAAAGGGGGATGGATCAGATAATGACCAAGCTCCAAAACGGTTGTTCACATCATTCTCAGACATTTTCTGGCCTCCAAAGCTGTTAAACTGAAAACAGCTGTAGAAAACTCCTTGTGAGGTGGACAGAGTCGAGCACAAGCCTTCTCCAGCCCCTGGGAAAAGGCTGAATTGGGAGTCATATTGTATACATTCTCTCAAAGGCAAGCACAGCCTGCCAAGATGCAGAGGGGTCAACACAGTTGAAGTGTTGAAGGGCACCCTGAGTTCCCTTGGGCACTTTTTGGCGTTGGTCTGTCAGGAACAGTCTTATAAGGTGCTTACTGGGATTCAACTTTTTGGCAAAATAGAAACTGGTCAGAGCCACAGTTCTATAACGACAGTACTTTTAAAAGAGTTGATAATACCTGATGAAAATGGCATGTTTTCAGCAAGTTATACATAACAATAACAAGACAGTAGACATCTTCATAGGTAGTAAGAGCAAAAAGTCTGCATTAGTAGTGCTTATAAAAGTCCTCTTAGAGATACTCAGAAAAATAGCAAAATACATGAGGCATGGCCTGTTATTGTCACAGATTTATGCTAGTAATGTTCTTTCCAGAAGGCACACGTTGGAAATCAGATTACCCAAAGGTTTAGAGGGTGGCTCTCGAGAGAGTCCCCTACGAAGAGAAGAGACAGTGTGGAACAAATTCCCATAACTGGAACCCAGCAATTACTCAGTGACAATGTTCCTTCTCGATGGTAACCCTGCCCCTGCAGGATTCCTCCCCATCAACCCTGTGTAAATTGGCAAAGGCACTGCGTACACGGGGACTGGAATGACTCCACTTCTGGTCTGGAGTGCATATTAAAAAACAAAGGCACATTTTGTGGAAATAAAACTTTACATTAACTAACCAAAAATAGTCCTTTTAGATATAGTAGTAGGTAAGCTTGATAATTCGCAGGTACTGAGTCAGAAGTCTTGAAGAGGTCTTGGGCAGTGGGCTTGAGTTTCACAGGCTATTCACGAAGAAGTACTGCACACAATGATGATGCTGATGATGGTGTTGAGAACCACCACGCTAATCCCAACTGCCCACAGCTTGCGATTCTTCCACCGGGATTTCTGCTAACTTGGCAGCACGTGTTTCAAATTGAGAAGATCCTGCCTGCAGTGCATCCACCCGGTCGTCCAGCTCAGAAAGCTTCTGGTCTCTTTCAAACACCTTGTCCACGTTGACACGCATGATGTCCATCACCTTTTCCACTTGGTTTTGTGTCAGCTGCAGCCTCTGGCAGTACTTGAACCTGCAGGCGCACCTGTAGACATTTTGGCAGCGATGGCGGAGACTGTGGGTGAAGGTTGGTGGGCTCACCTTTGTTCATTTCTGATGGACTGTGAAGATCAGGGTTTCCACTACTTAAAAAAAAATTCACCTATGGTTTTCAAAATATGTTCATGTTTTAAGTATCAGAAGGAAGGAAGGACTGGTGGTTTACTTCACACAAAAATCAGCCATACCAAGGGCTCAAGTAGAAAGAAAATGTTTGAAATCGATGATAGCAACATATGTACAAATGTGGTTGACACAATGAATGGAGGTATGGATTGTGATAAGAGCTGTATGAGCCCCCAATAAAATGATTAAAAAAAACAACTTAAGTTTTAAAACTTAAAAAAAATATATCAGCCAATGCAAACCTTATGGATCACAACATTCTGGTCCCCAACCAATCACGGCAATGATGAAGGGCGCGGCTACATTTGCCAGAGTGGTGGGGGAGTGCGGCATGCTTCTTCTGCCACCAAAATTTCAAAGCACCAAACACATAGCTAGACTGATTCTATCCACATGAAAGTGCTTTTATTTAAATGCATTTAGTTTAAATTCTTCTTTTTAAAATTTTTATTTATTTATTTGTTTTTAAATCATTTTATTTGGGGGCTCATACAGCTCTTATCCCAATACATACATGTATCCATTGTGTCAAGCACATTTGTTCATTTGTTGCCATCATCATTTTCAAAACATTTCCTTCCTACTTGAGCCCTGGTATCAGCTCATCATTTCCCCTCCCTCCTCTTTTTAATCTATAGTCTGCCCTCCAGTGGTCTAAGGGACCGTCATCTGTATCTCACCAACCCTTGATACATGATAAATTGTTTTTTCATGCCAAGTACAATTCTTAATGTACAATGATGACATAATGGAAATCACAAATGAAAAGGACATATAAGTCTTGTATGTAAAAATTGTACTGCATTTGGAGCATCAAAGTAACACCCACATCTCCACTGACAGACAGGCAGGTGGTGGTGCTCATGAGGTGCATCGACAGAGGATAAGGCACGAACTCTGTGAGGGAGCCACCATTGTGCTCCCAATCCCTGAGAGAGGAGTTTCCTGTTAACACAGGAAGCGAAATGATACAGAATCCCTTCACCCAAGTAGATCTCCAGATGAGTGAAATATAATGATTAAATACTGTCTTATATTGTTAGTGTCAGATGTCATCGAGTGGATGTTGACTCAGAGATTTGTGTATGAGAGATTGTCAAAAAATAAGTTCAGAAAATGGAATTTTCCCAATGGCCTTTTTGGAGCCCCTTCATACAACAGACTAAAGCCCACCTGGCCTTGTCTGAGCTTCCTCATTAGCATGTTGGTTCAGCCCTTCCATTGAGGTAGCCACTGTGGCAATCCATCACATAGAGGGGCTTCCTCTTTGTCACTGACCCGGTACTTTATGACCACAACCTCCTTCTCTAGGTAATGATCTTTCCTGATAAAATGCCCAAAGTATGTGAGGGAGTCCTGGTGGGGTAGTGGTAACGTCGTAGGCTGCTACCTGAAAGGTCAGCCATTTAAAATCACCAGCCCCTCTGCTGGAGAAAGACAGACCTTTCTCCTTCTGTAAAGAGTTAAAATCTCTAAAACTCCCATGGGCAGTTCTAGCCTGTCCTGTAAGGTCACTATTTGTCAGCATCGACTCCATAGCAGTGAGTCTGAGTTTTCTGATGTGACACAAAGTCTTGTCATATTTGTTTTTAAGGATAATTCTGCCTGTATTTCTCCCAAAATAGACTTGTTTGTTCCTCTGACCAAACCAAATGCTAAACTCACTGCCATTGAGTCAAACCCCACTCATAGCGACGCTATGGGACAGCACAGAACCGCTCCCTTTGGGTTTCTGAGGGTGTGAATCAATACAAGAGCAGAAAGCCCCCATCCTCCCTCAGAAGGATTGCTGGGTTTGGACTGTCTGCCTGTGGCTAACAGCTCAGTGCATAACCCACTACACCATCCAGACTCTTGATGTTTCAGATAGTCCACGGCCTATTCGTTTTTTTTGGCCAATGCCCCAATTCAAAGGCACCAATTCTCCTTTGGTCTTCCTTATTCCTTGTCCAGCTTTCATATACGTATGAGGTGACTGAAAATACTGAGACTTGGGTCAGCTGCCCTTAATCTTCAAAGTGACCTCTTTGTGTTGTCACACTTTGAAGAGGTCCCTTGCAGATTTGACAAATACAATATGTTCTTGTACAAAAATACAAAATCTCAAATACGATTTCTGTGTTATGTGTGCATCTAAGTAAAATGAACTTTTGGACAGCTTCCATGTTTTCTCTATCATCATGTTGCTCATTAGTCCAGTTGTGCGGTTTTAATTTTTCTTGATGTTCAGGTGTAATCCATACCGAAGACGTAGTCTTTGAACTTCATCCTTTAAATCCTCTCCACTTTCCGCAACAAGGCTGTGTCATCTGTAGCTTACTATTAAGGAGCCTTCCTCTAGCCTTGATGTTGAGTTCTTCTTCATTTATATAGTCCAGTGTCTCAGGTCACCTGGTCAGTATCCAGTGAGTTTCAGAATGCTTTCTGACAACCATTTTGGTCTTTTCTCTCTTTCTTGTCTTTGTAATGACCTTTTGTTTCTTCGTGGATGATGTACTCGGTGTCGGCCCACCATTGGTCTGGTCATGAGTATTCAATGTGTCTAATCTAATCTATGGTTGCTAAATTCAGGTGGGATGTCGTCAAGGTTGTGCATTGGCTCTTGTGTACTTGTTTTAGTTTTCTTAAGCCTCAATTTGAACGAGCACATGAGTAATCAATGTCAGCTCTGCAGTGGACCTCTGGCTTCGTGCTGACTGACCCTGAGCTCTCCATGGTCTCTGTCCACAAGGGTAAGTTGATTTGACTCCAGTGTATTTAGGCCTGCAAGGTTCCCATGGAGAGTCATAGTTTATGTTGTAAAAAAGGTATTTGCAATGAATAACTTGTTATTCTTGTGAAATGCTATCGTGGGAGTGATTGATGTTATATGTATCACCTGAGTCACCTGTCCCAACTGCTGAGCTTTCTTTGTTTACAGCTTTTGGATTCTAATCACCGGTAATTATCAAAGCCTCTTGATTACATGTTTGATCCATTTTGGGATTAAAATAAGGGAATGTATGCATCAGGGTTGTGTCTTTTCACCATGCTTATTCAGCCTATAGGCTGAGCAAATCACCTGAGGAGCTGGCCTATGGTGGAGAAGAATGAGGCATCAGGACCAGAGGAAGGCTTATTAACAACCTTTGATATGCAGATGACATGACTTTGCTGCTGAAAGTAAGGACTTGAAGCACTTGCGGATGAAGTCAAGGAGTATAGGCTTTAATATGAATTGAAACCCAATGTAAAGAAAACCAAAGTCTTCATAATTGCACCAATAGAAAATGTCATGATAAATAGAAGAGATTGAAGTTGTCAAGGATTTCACTTGGCTTGGATCCACAATCAATTTTCATGGAAGGAGCAGTAAAAAAAAAAAAATCAAATGACTTATTACATTGGACACATCCGCTGCAAATCTGTTGAAGAGCAAGGGTGTCACATGGAGGATTAAGGTGTGCCTGACTCCAACCATGGTGCTGCCAATCCCCTCATACACATTATAGTCCATTGACATGGCCCATCTAGCCATGGCTCCTATGTGATATAATTCTGGACTTTGCATGTTTGTGGCTAGAGTCCCACTTTGGAGGACATTCTCTACTAATGAACAGGAATAGGGTGTGATTCGGACCTGACCTTCACAGAGGGTGTGAACCTTTGTTTCCTTGGCTGTATAACGGCACCCCTATACGTGTTCTGACACACATCGCCTCACCTGTAAAGCCAGACCTCTACATCTGACCGAAGCGAGAAAAGCTGCTGTATCTTTTGGACATTGGTGGCTCTGAAGCAGGCATTTATCTCACCTCCGCCTGACATTCAGATTTGGGTTTGAACAGCACCCATCACCGTGCGAGCCATTGCCTCAACGCTTTGTGAGTTTGTGTGGGATGCCTCAGCAAATCACAGACCCTGGGCACATGAGGGACTCAACTCAAGGGAGAAGTGAGGAGGGGGCAAATAATCAGCAGACTAGCTAGCGTCTTGGAAGAATCGGGTATTTGGGACATCATTCCTCTCTAACCTCTTATGACTATTCTGGTATTAGTTCTTAAATTCTTAAAGACATTATCACAATATGCGTGTGAAAGGTGGGCATTCAGTAAGAAAGACTGAAGAAGAATCGATGCATTTGAATTATGCTGGAAGAACCAACCGGTTTGTCTTAAAATAAGTAGTCCAGCCTGAATGCTCCTTAGAAATAAGGATGGTGCGACTTCCTCTCACACGATGTGGACATGTTCTCAGGAGAGCGCAGTCCTTGGAGAAGGACAGCATGCTTGGTAAAAGTAGAAGGGCAGTGACACGAGGAAGGCTGTCAAGGGGGTGGATTCAGCTACAAATGTGGACTCCGACATAACAACAGTTGTGAAGGACCGGGCCGTGCCTCCTTCTGAGGGTGTAGGGTTGCCCTGGGGAGGAATCGGGGTGATGGCACCTGACAACACCAAGGGGAGCTTCTGGGACTCCTGCTTACGAACATCGCAGCAGGGTTTGTCAGACAGTTTGTGCAGCAACCCAAGTGCCTTCCCCTGAGCAGAGAAACACATTGCGCTAGTCTGGGTACTTTAGAGAAACAAATCCACAGAAACTCATGTATAAGAGAGAGTTTTATATAAAGGTTAAGTGCGCATCAAGAAAACATCCCAACCCAGTGCTGCCCAAACCCACAAGTCCAACATCAGCCCATATGTTCAACACCAATTCACAAAGTCCTCCTCCATCTCACAAAACAGACACTATGATGCCGACTGCAGGAGGAAAGCCGATTCAGCGAACGTGTAAGCATTTCAGCGCTGGCAGGGGTCTCCACACGGCTGCTCCAGCACCCAGGGCTGCATTGGGGTAGGTCCATGCAGCTTCTCCTCAGGGATGTCTTGCAGGAAGTGAGCCTTGCCAGCTGAAGCAGGAACTGGCTAAGGCAGCTGCACCCTGGTCCGACCATCAAAAAGCAAGAGACCAGAGAACTAGAAAGGCGAGGCTCACTGAGCCATTTATCCCTCCACCCTTCAATTAACCCCACATGCATTTATCGGCCAGGTTGGCACAATAAACTAACTACCTCACGCATAAACAAAAATACGGAATATGACTCTAAAAGTGCTACTAAGACTTTTAAAATAGTAATGATTATTGTAAATCAGGTGTGGACTTGCATTTCAGATGATCAACTTTGTATTCAACAGTTTAAACTATACAGCAAATCTCCCAATAGCTTACCCTGCCCTTGCTCCTTTGATGAATCTTCTCCCTGTTTTGAATTACGATTCCCCCCTCACCAAAGTTAATGCCCATCTACCAGCTAGTCTACTGCTTCATCTTTCCTCCCTCTCCCCTACCTTGGCAATCTCCAAAGTCTAGGATGAAAGTCTTTGTCTTGTCCCCCCCCCCTCGCACACACACACTGCATAACAGTGGTCTCATATAGTATTTGTCTGTTTGTGATTGGCTCATTTCACATAGCACAGTATTCTCCAGGTCTGTCCATGCTATGAAGCGTTTCAAGGTCTCATCATTGTTTTGCAGAGATGCATCGTATTCCATGCTGTGTATGTCCCACAGTTTCTGGACCTCTTCTTTAACAGATGGGCATTTGGGGTGTTCCATGTTCTTGCTGTGGTGAGCAGTGCTGCCAGGAGCATCCGTGTGCTGCGTCTGTTGACGTGACAACGCTTGCTTCTTTAGGCCGTGCACCCAGCAGAGGGACTGCTGGAGTGTGGGGTGTTTCTCTGTCCATTGCTTGAGGTAGCACCGTCTCACTTCCCTCGGTGGCTGTACCGTTTCCCTGTCCCGCCAGCAGTGCATGAGGGTCTCAATCTTCCCACAGATGATTTTCTGTTTTGTTTTGTTTTTGTACTTGGCTGACATTGTCAGTGGGTGGTGGTATCTCACCCTTGTTTTGATTTGCATCGCCCAGATACCTTAGGAAAAAATCCTTTTTTTTTTTCCAATTAAAAATGTGACTGATAAATTAAATCCTGGTACAAACCCTGTGGAAGAGAGTTCAGAGGTTCCTCAAAAAGCAAAACACAGAGTTTCGATGTGACCCAACAACCCTAATCCAAGGTGTCTGCCTAGAAGAATGCAGAGCAGGAATGCAGACAGAAACTGGCAATGGCCCACCAGCAGGGAAATGGATCAGCAAAACAGGACCATTACATGCAATGGAACATTAACTGGTCACCCCCCCCAAACTCAAACCAAACCCACTGCTGCGGAGTCGATTCTGGCTCTTCCTGATTCTGCTGGGTAGGCGTTCTGAGAGCCTGTTAACTCTTCACAGGAGCAGACAGCCTCGTCTTTCTCTCCAAGGGTAGCTGTGGGTTTGAACCACTGAGCCTGTAGTTAGCAGCCCAACACTTACTCCTCAGTGCCATCAGGGCTCCTTCATCCGTCCTAAAAAGAAATCGAATACACATACATGCAACAACGTGGATGAAATTCGGAAAACAGTATGCTGAGTGAAATTAGTCAGACAGAAAGGAAAACCATAGGATGGTCCATTGTGAAGAGGCAAGCATATTACCGGTAAAAACAAAAAGCTGACTGGGTTATCCAGATGAGAGGAAAGGGCACGGTGGAGGGCGGGGGGCGAGGGGAGAGTTGCTGACTGGGAGCCCAGAGTTTCTTTGGAACAACTCCAACCCCCAAACTCCCTGCCATTGAGCAGATGCCGACCCACAGCGACTGCAGGACCGGGTAGAACTGCTCCTGGGAGTTTCCGAGACTGTCACTCCGTAGGGGAGTAGAAAGCCCTGTCTTTCTCCCGCAGAACAGCTGGTGGTTTCGAACGGCTGACCTTGCGGATGACAGCCCAATACACAGTGTTAATCATTGTACAGCACATTGGACCTCATGTCACTGAGCCATACATGTAAAATTGTTGAATCGGCAAATGTTTTGCTCTATACGTTCTTACCACATGTGCACAAGAACACACACACACACACACACACACACACACACACATTCCTGGCTCCTCCCTGACTGCTGCTCACCACAGTCGCTCCTATGAGCCAGCCTCCCCATTCTAGATATAATTGACCCACCTGCCTTCCAGTGGAATCAAAGCTGGACTGTTTTAACTGGTTACTCACCATTCAAAGTCAGACTCCTGACTCTGTGGGCCTCACAGCCCCTCTGGGTGGTAGTTGGCAGGGCTGTGGGAACTTCGGTGTGATGGACAGCTCATTGCTGGCTCTGGTGACTCACGGCTGAGCGCAGCGTCTTTTTCTTCAGCTCCACACCAAACCAAGTTTTATGGCCCCAGCTGCAATTTGGAGAGCATGATTTCAAACCCGGAACAGGAATGGGACGACACTACCCCAGACATGATTTATTTTACTCTTAACGAAGCGAGTGCAGGAGATTTCACAACCTCCCACAACCGTCTAATGGTGCTCCTGTTGGAAAACAGCTCTGTGCTGGGTAATTGAGGACATTGCCTCTTGATGTGCTCTTGGGAAAGTACAGGAAGGCTGATTACAGCCTTCTGTCTAATAGCCTTTCACTTCTTTAGCTCGCTGACTCCTTAGCCAGCCCCGTCTTCCCAGATATTTTCTCCTCTCGGTGCCTCTTCTCTGAACATGCGCAGATCCCAGCCATTGGGTCTGGAACCTGCAGTATTGGCGTGCGGTTGGTGTCTACTGATTAAAAGACCGGATTGTTTCACTTCAGATAAAGCCAGTGGCCACTGAACCAGCAGCAGCCCATGGCGACGCCATGTAGATCAAGGTAGAGCAGAGAGCTCCACAGGGCGTTCAATGGCTGGTTTTTCAGGAGTGGGTGGCCAGGCCTTTCTGCTGGCGTCCCTCTGGATGGACTCCACCGACTGAATGCCTATGTCCTTGGCCATCTGCCCCCTCACAGACTTCTACGTTGAAATGAACATGCCCCAAGTACATCCAGATGGACTAGAATGCCTTGGCTGTTCTGTCCTCGATGGAATTTGCAAAACATAGCATCCTGGAGATAACAAACATTTTGAAAACGGACTTTGCTGGTGTGCTAAAACAAGGAAGTGTCTGAACTATGTTCTAGTGACCTGCGGAAGAACAGTTTCGATTTTTTTTCACACCGGATGACTGCAATGCTTCCAGTAAAGAGCAGCTTGGGGGAGAATGCACAATTACCCCCTGCACAAAGAGCATTGTTCAGAGAACGAGCATAAGTCAAAGGTGTTGCCCCTAGGGCTCCAGTCCATTCATGCCTGGGTTGATTCCAAACCAAACCTGTTTAAACACGTCTCTGCAATCAGTCGTGCACATTCATGGGTGCATTTGAAGTGTGGTGCTGGGGAAGACTATTGAAAGTACCATGCGCGTCCAGAACAAAATCTGTCTCAGAAGAAGGGCTGCCAGAATGCTCCTGAGAAGTGAGGGTCATAAGACTCTGTCTCGTGCCCTTGGGACATGTCGTCAGGAGGGATCAATCCCTGGCAAAGGACATCCTGCTTGGTCAAATAGAGGGACGGTGACAAAGAAGACCCCCGAGGCGCTGGATGGGCATGGTGGCTGCAGCAGTGGGCTCAGACGTAGCAATTGTAAAGACGGCAGCGGGCCAGACACCGTTTCGTTCTGTTGTGCACGGGGCTGCTGAGAGTCTGAACCAACTGGGCGGGACCTAACAGCAACCGCAACGGTGACCAGTGGATGGCTGCAGACAAGTTCTCTCAATAATACACGTGGCTTCGTCTTGTTAGGGTGCCTTCCAAACCCAGGTCCATTCAAAACAGTGCAATCGTGAATCTTGAAGCCGATGGGCCAGTTGAGTTCAAGGCCGAGAGGTCAGCCCAGAAGGCTAGGAAGACTTTTAAGTTTTTAATTCATAAAGGGCAATCTTGATAGCTTTTCTCAAAGGACACATGAGCTCACTAGGGGCATATTCTGAAGAAAATTTGAGAAAGTTTAAATCTGCATCACCGAGAAAAAAGGCCAGAAACATTAGGGGAGGAGTTTTTAAGATTTTTTTTTTTTTTTCCGTCACAGCGAGTGACTTGCTCATTCTTTGAGGGTGGCAAACCTGTACTACCAGAATCTCCTTGGGAAACCTTACTCATCCACCCTTACAGCCCTAGTCTTGCCCCCTTAAGTCTTCTTTTTTGTTTCCAAGGTTCAATGAAGAAAGAGCACTCAGAAAGAATGATTTGAGTCCTTCGGAGATGCCCCAATGGCCTTTGTTGTGCCAGTTGGAGAGCCCCGAATTGTTCTGGGAAGAGTTAGAGAAACAGGAACGAGGCCTTCAGACGTGTCTAGACCTAGATGGAGCACGTGCTGGCAAACAATCGCTTTACATTTTGATTTTTTGGTTTAATTAAGGTTTCTATTATTTTAGAGCAATGCTTTTTTTACTCGTTCTCATATTAAACCACTACCTGTTGATACAGAAAGGAAGCTTACTATAGGGCTTTTTTTTAGTGTACGGAACTTATATACTTGCTCGAACGCGGTCTTTCTCATACAAAAACCACATTCACTGCCACCCAGTCAATGCCAATGCGGAGTGACCCATGGGACAGGGAGAACTGCCCTGTGAGTTTCCAAGACTGTAACTGGTTATGGGACTAGAAAACCCTGTCTTTCTCCTGAGGAGCGGTTGGTGGTTTTGAACTGGTGGCTTTCGGGTCGCATGCAGCCCAATGCGTAACCACTACACGACCAAGGCTCTTTTGTGCAAAAAGAGTTTTTCATATTGTGGCATGTCTGCGGTTTTGCTTTCTAGATGTATTATCCCCATATAAATGTTGAACTGAAGTTCGTTGGTGATCCACTTTTCAGTTTTCAAGGGGAAATTAACATTTTAATCCATCGGTCATCCAAGGCATTGTGGTTCCATCACACTTGAATGTGTTTTGCAAACTTTAAGTATGCTACCACCACCGCTCTGTCCATCTGTCTTATGATGGTGGTTGTGTTGTGATGGTGGCTAACATGGGCTTCGGTACTGGCAGGCTATGCCACTAGGATTGAAAATAACAGCAGGGTCACCCATGATGGACAGGTGTCAGTGGAGCTTCCAGACTAAGACAGACTAAGAAGAACATCCTGGCTATGTGCTTCCAAGTATCAGCTAATGATGATCACAACAGAAAATTATCGGATGCAGTGTTGGAACATGAACCCCATAGACTGAAAATCACTTAAGATTCACAGTGGCTGCAACAGTGTATTCAAACACACCATCCATTGTGATGGCCCAGGACCCGGTAACGCTTCATTCTGTCTACACAGGGGTCCTCACGTGTCAAGGCCAACTGGTCGGCAAAGAACCAATATGAGCTGGTTCTTGCTTATCAAGAGCTCGGATGCTGCAACGCTCAATATTCTCCCTGGTCTTTTCTCAGGTTTTCAAAAAGAGCCTGTACTAGCAGAGACTCTTCTGGTTCAATAAACTCTCATCATAACTCTGTGTGAAATGAGTTTTTCAGGATTCACCATTGCATCTACACAGTACATTATTTCCCTTTTAAAGTTAATATAAATAGAGTCCTAAACTAGACACAGGCTGCATATTTGGTTTAAGTTAATAATCTGTCATCGCTTTCAAAGTGCCTTGAATAAAACAATGTGGGGTTCATCCTCCGCAGGAGGGTGCTGTCCCGTTGCAGGTGCTCTGGTCCACAGTGATGTGATTTTGAGTTTCGGAGTTTGCCATCCTCTTCTATGTTATGGAATACTTTGTGGAGGATCGGTGTCAACTCTTCCCTGAATGTTTGGTAGAACTCTGCTGTGTAGCCATCTGGTCCTGGGGCTTTTTTTGTTTGTAGATTTTAAATTATTTTATCTATTTCCTCTTTAGCTATGGGTTTGTTAAGGTCATTGATCTGTGTCTGAGATAATCTAGGGAGAGACTGTTTTTCCAAGTATTTATCCATGTCTTCTAGGTTTCTGAGTTCATTAGAATACAGACTTTCATAGTATTTTGTGATTATCCTTTTAATCTCATTGGCGTCTGTTGTTATTGCCCCTGCTTCATCCCTCATCCTGGCTATTGATTTTTGTTCTTTTCTATCCTTGGTAAGCTTTGCTAGAGGAGT
>NW_022111372.1:35087523-35099532 GCF_000313985.2 Echinops telfairi | reverse complement strand
CCCAGGGAGGAGGTTATATGTAGATCCTTGTAATTGGTTCTCCTTTTCCACCCCACCCTCCCTAAGCCCTCCTGGTATCGCCATTCTCACCACTAGTCCTTAAGGGATCATCCACCCTGGATTCTCTGTGTTTCAGTTGCTATCTGTACCAGTGTACATCCTCTGGTCTAGCCAGATTTGTAAGGTGAAATTGGGAACATGATAGTGGGTGACGGGGGTGGAGTGGGGAAGGGGGGAAGCATTTAGGAACTAGAGGACAGTTGTATATTTCATCATTGCTACACTGCATCCTGGCTGGCTCATGTCCTCCCCACACCCTTCTGTAAGGGGATGTCCAATTGCCTGCAGGTGGGCTTTGGGTCTCCACTCTGTACTTCCCCTCATTCAGAATGATATGATTTTTTGTTCTGATGATGCCTAAAACCTGATCCCTTCAACACCTCGTGATCACACAGGCTGGTGTCCTTCTTCCATGTGGGCTTTGTTGCTTCTCAGCTAGATGGCCGCTTGTTTACCTTCAAGCTATATCTTTTGATAGCTGGGCAGCATCACCTTTCTTTGCCATATTTGCTTTCACCCATTTGTTTTCAGCGATCGTATTACGGAGTTGAGCACACAATTATATGATTTTTTTGTTCTTTGATGTCTGATAACTGATGCCTTCGGCACCTTGTGATCACTCAGGCTGGTGTGCTTCTTCCATGGAATTTTTTTTTCATTTTTAATAGCTTTATTGACATGTCATTCACATATCATGCAAGTCAATGTTTCAGTCTATTGAAGAATATTGTGCACTCATCACTCCAATCAATTGTAGAACATTTTCTTCATTTCTATATCCATTATTAGCTCCTTGTGTCCCCTACATTCTCCTGTCAAAACCCCAAGTAACTATTAATTTACTTGCTGTTTCCATAGATTTATCTATATTGAATTTTGTATAAAGAAAATCATTCAAATAAAATACAAACAAACCAAAACAACAACAAACCCCAGCAACAGCGGAGTTTCTTTTCGGCACCGTGACTGTGTGTGTTTCTTCCATCTTCGTTAGATGCTTCCTGCATCATTCAGAATTTTGCCCATCCCATTCCACTGTCATCATGTCGACCTCTACTCACAGAGACGCTATAGGACAAGGCAGATCTGTGCCTTTGGGTTTCTGAGACTGTACATCTTTGTTTTAAATCGTTTTATTGGGAGCTCTTACAGTTCTTATCACAATCCATACATACATCCATTGTGTCAAGCACATTTGTACATATGTTGCCATCATCATTTTCAAAACAGTTTCTTTTTACTTGAGTCCTTGGTATCAGCTCATTCTCCCCCATCAATCCCCCTCTCTCATGAACCCTTGATAATTTATATATATTTTTTCATGCCTTACACTGACCGATGCCTCCCTTCACTTACTTTTCTGTTGTCTGTCCACATGGAAGGAAGTTATATGTAGATCATTGTGATCAGTTCCCCCTTTGTCTCCCTACTGTCCTCTTCCCCTCCTGGTATTGCTATTCTCATTATTGTTCCTGAGCAGTTTATCTGTCTTTGAATCCCTGTGTTTCCAGCTCTTATCTACAGTGTACATGCTCCAGTCCAGCCAGATTTGTGAGGTAGAATTCGTGTCATGATAGTGGTGGTGGTGGTGGGGAAGCATTTAGGAACTAGAGGAAAGTTGTATTTTTCATCGTTGCTACATCACACCCTGTCTGGCTCATCTCCTCCCTGAGATGCCTCTGTAAGGGGATCTCCAGTGGCCTACTAATGGGCTTTGGGCACAGGGAATCCAGGGCGATGATCCCTTTAGGACCAGTGGAGTGAGTGGCGAAACAGGGAGGGTAGAGGGAGAGTGGGTAGGAAAGAGGGAACTGATTTCAAGGAACTATATGTGACCTCCTCGCTGGGGGACAGACAACAGAAAAGTGGGTGAAGGGAGACGTCGGACAGGGCAAGATATGACAAAATAATAATTTATAAATTATCCAGGGCTCATGAGGGAGGTGGGGAGCGGGGAGGGAGCGGAGAAATGAGGACCTGATGCCAGGGGCTTAAGTGGAGAGCAAATGTTTTGAGAATGATGAGGGCAATGAATGTACAAATGCGCTTTACACAATTGATGTATGTATGGATTGTGATGAGTGTATGAGCCCCTAATAAAATGATTTAAAAAAAGAAAAAAGCTGAGTTACTTAAAATATTTATTATCACTTAAAAACAGTGATTACATTAGTAACATTTTTCAGAGTTTCGGAGCAAAAAACAAATTTAGTGAAAATAGTAGCATTTACACTTTAAACAAAAGAAAAATGGAACTGAATGATAAGATTTGTTCATGAACTTTTTAAAATTTAATAAATCATCTTACTGAGGCTCTTACCGCTCTTATAAGAGTCCATACAACAATTGCGTCAAGCACATTCGTACATACATTGCTGTCATCCTTTGCAAGACATTTTCTTTCTACTCGAGCCCCTGGTATCAGCTACCCCAGCTTCCCCCAACCCTCTGATGGTATCGCTACTCCCATTACTGTTCCTGAGGAGTTTACCTGTCCTGAATTCTGTGTGTTGAGAGCTCTTATCTGTACCAGTGTACATGCTCCAGTCCAGCCGGATTTTTAAAGTAGAACTGGGATCATGATAGTGGGGGCGAAGAAGCATTGGAGAACTAGAGGAATGCTGTGTTTTGTTGGTGCTATACTGCACCCTGGCTATCTCGTCTGTCTTGTGACCCTTCTGTGAGGGTATGTCTGATTGTCTACAGATGGACTTTGGGTCTCCACTCCAATCCCCCTCCATTGCATTGGTATGATTGCTTGATTTGGATATTCGGATACCTGATCCGGTCAACACCTTGTGATCACATAGGCTGGTGGGCTTCTTTCATGTGGGCTTGTTGCTTCTCTGCTGGATGGCTGCTTATTTAACTTCAATCCCTTAAGACCCAAGATGCTATATTTTTGGATAGCTGGGCACCATCAGCTTTCTTCACCACATTTGCTTATGCACCCATTTTGACTTCAGCGATTTTGTTGGGAAGGTGAGCATCACAGAATGTCAGGGTATTAAAACAAAGTGTTCTGCATTGAGGGAGTGCTTGAGTAGAGGGCCAACATCTGTCTGCTACCTTGATACTTGACATATAAATATATGTACATAAACCTATATCCCTATCATTATATATTAATATATTTACATATGTACATGTCTATATGTATACCCCTATAAATGTATTTTCCCTCATAGTTCTTTCCTCTAATTCCTTTTACTTTCCTCTGTCCCACTATCATGTTTGACCTTCATTCGGCACTCAGTAATTCCTCTCAGCAACCTTGCACTTGCTCAAACCCCACCAGGCATTCTACACTCTCCTCACCATTGATTTTAGGTTTCTTGTTGTTCCCTTGCCCCTGGGTTTGTAGGGTCCCCCTTCCTTTCCCCTACCTCCCCCTCTCCCCTGTTTCCCCAGAACCATCAGTCCCGTTGTTTTCTCCTCAGGATTGTTTATCTTGTCTATCTTATATTGTCACAACTTTTTGAATCCCCCTTGTGTAACTAATATATCTCCTTTCACAATCAAAATTAATTTTTGAATGAATACAAAAACTGCTACAAAAGATGATGACCATAAGAAACAATACCCCCCGCCCCCAAATATTGAAAAATATCCACACTATGAAAAACAAAATAAATAACTGGGACAGCTAGCAATACAATATTTATGCACATTAAAGGGTAAACAGAGAATCTACAGATTGGGGGAAAACTTTATTAAAGATGCATCAGATAAAGTGCTAAGCTCCAAAACCTATAGAAAGTCACAACATCTTAACAAGGAAAAAACAAATAATACAATGAAAAAATAGGAACAAGATGTGAATAGACAATTTACCCAAGACAATATCCGGGTGGCCAACAACCATATGAAGAAATGTTTGTGTTCATTAGCAGTAAGAGAGATACAAATTAAAACAATGAGCTACTACGTCCCACTAACACTTTTAGCAAAATTCAATCAAACAGAAAATCATAAATGCTGGAGAGGATACAAGGACATAGGGATGCTGTTCATTGCTGGTGGGAATGTAGAAGTGCAGGATCACATGAAAATCGGTATGGCCCTTCCTTAAACAGATGCAGATGCAAGTACCTTATGATCCAGCAATCCCTCTACTGGGTATACGAGTATACTCTAAAGAAATCAAGAATACAACACGAACAGACATATGCACACCTATGTTTATTGTAGCTATTTCCATAATAGCAAAATCATGGAGCCAATCAAAACCCTGACATGATGGAATAATGGATAAACCAACTCTAGTGCATTCATACAATGGACTAGTATGCATTAATCAAAAACAACAACTTTCTTAAACACCAAGAGACACGGACAAAAGTAGAGAACATTATGTTTGGCACAGTTAGTCAATCTTACAGAGATACATGTTTAGTCACACCATTATTATAAGGAAAAACAAAGAAAAAGAAATATGGTTTATACACTAAAAGACAAGACTTTGTTGCCCTCGAGGAGGCCAGGGAAGGGGGCTGGAATAGGGAGAGGAGAGGGATACGATATTGAGGAAAGAGGGAGGGGTATGACTGTTTGATTTGGGTCTTCTGGTGCCTGATACCCGATGCTGGTGGCTGGTTGGGGGGTGCGGGTGGGGTGGGGTTGCGGGGGGGCGGGGGTAGGGGGGGCATAGTGTAGAGAAAAGAAGGAAGAGAACCACCTTTATGGAAGGGTTAATGGGATATTGTTGATTTCATCTGGAGATGCAACTATATGCAAATATGTCCAACGTGCTTCTTTAAAAAATAACAACAAAAATCCCTGCAGATTCCTTATCCCTCACTCCTAAATATTGGTCTGAGTGGATAGAAAAAAGGAGGAAAAGCAACTCTGAAGTGATCTTGGAGTCTTTAGTGACGAGCAGGTTCACTTTTGAAAAGAAGATCAGAGCCTTGGAAACCAGCTGGGCGGTTCTACCCGGTGCTCCAGGGTCGAGATGGGTTGGAATTGACAAGATGACTCCAATGAGCATCCCTCCTCTTTCTCCCTCTGACCCGTGGTGATTTGCACTGGACCCATCCACCTGCAAGGTTGGAACACGTCGCTTCTTCCTCTGCCTCTGAGCTGCCAGGGAGCCCCTGCTGGCCAGGAGGACTGCTTTGCCTCTTGCCCTTCCCTTGCTGCTGGGGGAAAGGAAAGAAATCAGGAAGTCAGTGCACAGAATTATTTAGGAGACAATCCTGGGAATTGCCACCTGGAAATAAATACCCAGCTGACTAGTTCTCAGCCCAAATGCACACCATGGGTCATCATTGGGCTACAAGTTCAGAAATATAGAGAGTCGCTGCTTTAACTTATGCCACAAGTACCCTGAACTATTGTGTCTGCCTGCCATTACTGAACGTTCCTATTGAGGATTCCTTAAAAGAATCTTGATCTAAGGGCAGGGGTGGGGGGTGGGGGGGATTCGGAACAGAATTTCATATTCTCCTGGACTCCAGATACTTTGAAACCATGGAACTCCTAAAACTCTTACCCTGAGATATTTTCAAACCTTAAACCAAAAATAGCCCCTGAAGTCTTCTTAAAACCAAACAATACCTTAAATTCAAAGAAAATACCTACTTAGAAAAAAAGAAAGAAAGAAGGAAAAAGAAAATAAGAACTGTCTGACAACAGCAACTAGAACTATTGGATAGAAGCCGTAGGGAGCAGCGAGTATGTATTTGTGGGAGGAACAACTCAGAAAGGAAGTCCAAAATGGCACAAGAATGTAAGCAACATCATGAGATGGTGCAAGTTAAAGTGCTGAATCGGCTTATGCTTTGTGGTCTACACTCTCAACAACATTATGCGTGTGTGTACTATATACAGTTAGATAAATACTGAGGAGCACTGGTGGCATAGAGGTCATGTGTTGAGCTGCTAACTGCAATGTCAGCAGTTTGAAACCACTAACTGCCCCTTGGGAGAAAGGGCTTTCTACTCCCATGACGAGTTACTCTTGAAAACCTGTGGGGAGGTACCCTGTCCTATAGGGTCCCTTTGAATTGGAATCAAGTCGATGGCAGTGTGATCCATATATAGCATCTATCTGTCTATCTATCTATCTATCTATCTATCTATCTATCTATCTATCTATCATCTATCTATCTATCTATCCATCCATCTATCATATATCTATCTACCATCTATACACACATCAAAACAAGACCCTATTTTAGTTGAGGTGTGCTGTGCCCAGATGTGTATTATGTAAGACACTTGGCAGTGCCTTTTGTTCTTACACTAAGGAGTGCTGATTTAGGAAGTAGTTACACCGTCGTGTGAAGGAGCCGTGAGAGGAGCACTGTGTCTCGAGTCTTGTATCTGTCTAGAGCAGTACACAAACGTCTGTCCTAGCTGGTTCTCATAAACAGCATCGGTACGGCAAACAGTAGGATGATTTTGTGGAAACAGCTGCACACAACATTTCCCTGGTAGAAAGGAAAACATCGCCATGGGCCCAGACACGGAACTCACTCTCAAGGCTACGAGAAGTTCAAGTGTGAGAATAGCAAACATGTCTGGGAACACTGCCAGTATTCAGTAGATAAATAATAAGGCACTGCGGGCCGTCGAGGCGGCTGCAGTTTTGTGCCGTCTCTGTCTGTGTCTAATTTGTGCTGCAGCCCTGTCGTGTCTGTGTGTGTCCGTTTGGCTCCACAATCTTTCTCGCTCCTCGAGAAGCCGCCCGCAGCAGTCGTGTCGCCTCTCTCTAGAGGCGCTTGTTTTGTTCTGTGTAAACGGAAGAATTGAAATCTTGGAGTAAGATAGCCAATGTTCTACACGTCCCATGGCTTCCTCTGTAGGGAGCTCTGCCAGCAGACGCTTCCTCTCTGAGGAAAAGCTTCTTGAATCATGATGTCTGTGATGGCAAGTCCAAGGCAAGGGCCGCCCAGAAAGCAGTTAGACAAAAAGAACCGAGGTGGGTTGTAAACCAGGAATGATTTCACTTCAAAGCTTGGTCCTACGCTTTGAACATGTACACAGGACAGTGGTTGTGGATTTGACTGTAATGCATGTCCCGTCTTGAAGAAGAATAAATGAGCAGTTTTAGTTTTTTATGTCCAAGGTTAAAAAAGAATCTTCGAATAGAGCTTATGGAATCCTTTTGCCGTGTATTTAACAATCATTCCTTTGATTTCCCATGATTCCCACTAGATAGTTCTTTTATTAGAGTCATAATCGTAGTAAGGATTGACTTCTCTTGATAAACAGAAATGAGCATTTCAATAACGCGCTGGTTTGTCTAAACTAGGGGAACAAACGGACCTGAGCACACAGAGCTGAAGCGTTTGGGACAGTGAGTTAAACAATAATGTATATAATCTCAAAGGATATCTTACACATGTATACATTTCTTTTCTTAATGGTGTTTTAAATTCTATACCATTGACTAAAATAATAATGCACTCAATAGAATTAACTTTTGCTCTGCGGGGATAAGTCAGAGACATATATAAACCATAATTATATAAATGGATTTTGAGCTCTCACTTGATCATAGCCTTAATATAAAAAAATTAATTCTTGTGACATGGCCCTGTGCCGTACTTGCCCCCATGAGGACAACACTGAAGAGATGGGTGCTATAGAAAACTATGGTGAAGAAATCAAATGGTGCCTGGATATCAGAAAAAAATAGTGTCTAGAGGCTTAAAGACTTGTTGAAGCAAGCAGTCATCTAAGTGAGGAGTCAGCTAAGTACACATAGAACAAACACACCATCTGTGTGACAAAGGGATCATAAGTAATAAAATCTAAACCTAGAGGAGGGAACAGTACCAGAGCCTGAATTCTAAACATCTCGTGTGAGGAACCTTATGAATGATAGTAGACGCCCCCAATCCATCGCAGCATCCCCAGTCTCGGGAACCCACAGGGTAGTTCTACCTTGTCCTGTAGGGTCACGGGTTAGAGTAGGCTCATTGGCAGTGAGTTTGGTTTGGGTTTGGTTATGCGCATTGAGTCTCCAGTGAACTCCTGCTGATCATAGACTAGAAATGTAAACAGCCTACTATCAGATCAGACAAACAGGAGGGCAGCAGCGGTAGTTGGGTTGGAATGCGCCACCTCATACTTAGATCTCCCCATTTTGACTTTATCCTGGTTCTTTAGTATTTTCTGCGTTCTTTTCCATGGACATCTTCCTGTGTTTTATTTGGTCATTGTTGCTGGGTCATTTTATGTTTCTTTTTTTGGGTCTTGCTTTGCATGTTTCTGTATAGGGAACTTGGGCTGGTGGATCTGGGAAGGCAGCAACTAGATTACTAATTATCTGGGGACAAGGAAGGGGAGGTTGGGGAAAGAGGAGTCCTGAACAATGGTTGTAAGAAGGAAGAAAATGTCCTAAGGTTGATTGTGGTGATGATCGCACAAACCTTCCTCATATGATTGAACTATTGAAGTGTATGGTGGTCATTATATCTCAGTAAAAGGATGAAAACAAAACCAAAAAGTGATCGGATACAAAGAAAGTAAGTTAAAGATGACAGTCCTCCAAGTCACTTTCACCTGATTCCCCTTGAGCTTCAGCCAATGACTGTCCTTCAGAAAGCCCAGGAATCCCCGTGAGCCATCTGTGGGTGCAGGGGAGGGTCAGTGTGCCTTACAGCATGTACCCTCATGCCTGCAGCTCATTCATCAGTATGGGGAAGTTTCTGAAAATCTTAAAACAGGTTTTTGCACAAATTATTTTACTTGCTTGCAGATGATCACCTGGACCCAAGGTTGTTTTGCTACTTTTAAACGATGCATTGCTGTATAGAAATGCGCTTTGCTGACTGTTAAACGCAAGAGCGAAAACCCAAATGAAACCATTCCACAGAATCCATGCCACCTCACAGAGGCCCCATCGGGTTCCCAGGTTGCGAAGCTTTGCGGCAGCAGCACACCGGGCAGTGGCTGGTGGGTTCAAACCGCTGACTTGGGTTTATTTAGCAGCTGAGCACTAAACCACTGTGCCACCAGGGTTCCTAACATTTACAGTAAATATTTAAAAATCAGAATCGGTTCACCACTGCTTATGGATAAATGTAACGAATCACCTTGTATCGACATTTTACCAAACTGTATGTAAACTTTGAAGTAATATAGTTCACGTCTTCCTCAAGGTTGACTTCAGTAAGCCAAGGGCCCACAAGACCAAGACCTGGGCGGGAGGCGATTTTATGAAACTGGCTAGGAGACGCTGTGGCGGGGCAGAGAGACCCCTGCGGTTTGGAGGGGCATGGTGGACAAGGACACTCTTTACCTGGTTCTCCTGTGTTTGGCGCACTCGGCTTCTCTTCCCCCCTGATGTGAAGGTGTGTGGTCTCCCCACATCAGCGTGCCCCCATCAGGAGTGCAGCTGCTCGGCCGCCACCCACACCCCAGGCCTGGGCTGGTCTTGCACCCCATAGTGACCTCTCCTGTAGAAAAGAGCTCATGCGGCATGAGTTGGCAGAGAGAGTTTGCTGACAGACCCCTGTTTGAGAAGCTGGCACCATCAGATGTCTCCCACCTTCCTCCCACACAACTTGCGATCTCTCCAATCGACACTCTCCTTCTGACAAATCCGAACTTGAAAACCGCATGGAGCGCACGCAGGTCTCCTCTGACACACACGGGGCCAAGGCACCGCTGGGCGGACTCACACCTCCAGCCGGTTGCTGAGCCTCAGAGTGCACTAACCCTTTACACCCCTCCCCCTCCCACCCGGGGCTCCATTTCTAGTGCCGGGGTTAGGAAGCCAATACCCATTTTGACTCAAAAAACAAAACGAACAAACACCTCACAGCCATCGGGCACATTCAGACTCATCGTGACCCCATGGTCAGGGTAGATCTGCCCCTGTGGGCTTCTGAGACTGTACATTGTTGTGGGCATAGAGACCGTCAACTTCCTCCCTCAGGGTAGCTGGTGGTTTTGAACTGCTGACCTTGCCCATGTGTAACCTACTACGCCACCTGGGCTGCTTGCAGGGGGACATACTCCAACACGCACGCACGCACGCACGCATGCACACACACACAACTCTACCTGTCTTAGAGACAGCTCTGACTCACAGCCATCCTAGGTACAACCGGGCCAGCCTCACAACTGGCACTGTGTTGAGCCCATTGTTGCAGCCAGTGTCACCCCGTCTTATTGAGGGTCTTCCTCTTTTTTGCTGACATTCCACGTTACCAAACATGGTACTTTTCTCTCTTCTAATAGGATGTCCAAATCTGTAAGACAAAATCTCACCATCCTCACTTCCAAATAGTATTCTGGGTGCACTTCATCCAAGGTAGGGATGCCCATTCTTAAGGCTGTCCACAATATAGTCCACATTCCGCACCGACATCTCAACTCAAATGCATCCATTCTTCTGTGGGCTTCTTATTCAGTGGCTCGGGTAGGCACACCTTAGTGGCATCTTTGCTTTGTAACACTCAAATAGGTCTTCTGCTGCAAATTTGCCCAATGCAGCATGTGTTTTGTTTTTTCCTTTTCTGCTGTTTCCATGAACAATGTAGAAAATAAAATCCTTGACCACTTCAGTCTTTTTTCTGTTTATCCTGATGATGATGTGATGATGATGATGATGATGATGATGATGTGTGTGTGTGTGTGTGTGTGTGTACCATCAAGCTGGACTCATATTCTTCCCATTGGGTTGCAAGTATGTCTTATGTTCACCATGAAGCGTGTGGAAGGAATAAAGAAAGAGCCATATCAGTCAGAGGTTAACCAAAGAAAAGGGATGCTTCTATATTGCTGTCAGAGAAAATAGACTTTCATAGAAAGATTATTAGGGATTAATGGTTTGGCACATATTTAATAAAATACTCTCTAAATATCAAAAGCAAAAATAGGAAGGGGTTCACAATTTCACTCCAGAACTCATCACATATCTCTCCATTTTTGAGGGGTCAATGAGATAGAAATTGAATAGAAACATAGACCCTTGTTAAATGAAGCCCAAATGGAGACGTGTGGTTGACGGAATGGCATTGGATCAAGTTCCAACTCATTGCGACCTGAAGTGCTCCGTCCTCACACATCATCGCCATCTTTAAACTGAACTGTTGCAGCAGCTCTTTGCCTTGTTCACTGACACTCCACAGCATGATGTGCTTCTCTAGGAGCCAAACCCTCCTAACAACACATCAAACACTAATTGAGATGCAGTCTCGCCATACTGCTTCTAAGGAGACTTTTGGCCATACTTCTTCCAAGACAGATTGGCTTCTTCTCCTGGAAGTCCAGGGCACTTTCCCTATGGTTTACATCATCGTGACTCAAATGTGTCTAGTCTTTCTTATGCAATGTGCAACTTTCACACGCATATGATGCCATCGAAAAATAGCATGGCTTGGGTCAAGTGCAACTTAGCCCTCAAAGTAACATTTTTGCTTTTCAACACTTTAAAAGGGTCTTGTGCAGCAGATTGACCCAGTGCAATGCATTCTTTGATCTCCTGATTGCTACTTCCATGAACATTAATTGAGGATCCAAGAAAGATGAAGTCACTGACAATTCTGGTCTTCCTTCCATTTATCATGTGGTCATCTCTCGGTCCAAGTTGTTAATAAGCCTTTCTTCAATCCGCTACTACCTTTTTCTTTATATTCCAGCTTCTCTCATGATCTGCTCAGCTAACTCCTAGTGAGCCTATAGGACAGGGTAGAATTGCCCCTTTGAGTTTCCTATACTCTTACTGTTCACAGAAGCAGAAAGCTTTCTCCAGTGGAGCAGCTGGTGGTTTCAAACTGCTGACCTTGTGGCTCGATGCCTAGTGAGTAACCATGACACCACCAGTGCTCCTTGCTCAGCATGCAGATTGAATAAATATGGTGAGAGGATACAACCTGGCACAGGTCTTTCTTGATTTTTTTTTTAAAACATTTTATTAGGGGCTCATACAACTGTTATCCCAATCCATACACACATCAATTGTGTAAAGCGCATTTGTACATTGTTTCT
>NW_022111372.1:35070227-35084168 GCF_000313985.2 Echinops telfairi | reverse complement strand
TTGTAAGGGACCCCTCGCCTATTCCCCTCCCCCTCCCTCGTGATCCTTTGATAAATTATAAATTATTATTTTCACATCTTACATCATCTGCTGTCTCCCTTCACTCACGTTTCTGTTGTTCGTCCCCCTCGGGGGTGGGGTGGGGTTATGTGTTGATCATTGTGATTGGCTCCCCCTTCCTTCCCTCACCTTGGCCCTACCCTCCTGGTATTGCTACTCCTATTTCTGTTCCTGAGGGGTTTATCTGACCTGCATTCTGTGTGTCCTGAGCTCTTATCTGCACCAGTGTTCATGCTCCAGTCTAGTCAGACTGAAAGGCAGGACTGAGGTCATGATATTGGGGAGTGAGGAAGCCTCAAAGAACCCAGAGGAATATTGTGTTTCATTGGTGCTATACTGCACGCTGGTTGACTCATCTCTTCCTTGTGACCCTTCTGTGAGTGTCTGTCCAATGGTCTACAGATTGGTTTGGGGTCACTGCTCTGACCCCCCTCATTCTCAACAATATGTTTTGTTTTGTGTCTTCTGATGCCTGTTACCGATCCCATCAACACCTCATGATCGCACAAGTTGGTGTGCTTCTTCCATGTGGACTTTGTTGCTTTTCAGCTAGGTGGCCACTTGTTTAACTTCAAGCCTTTAAGACCCCAGATGCTGTATCTTTGGATAGCGGGGCACCATCAGCTTTCTTCACCACATTTGCTTATGCACCCACTTTGTCTTCAGCTATCATGTCGGGAGGGTGATTATCACAGAATGCCACGTTGTTAGAACAAAGTGTTGAGGGAGACCTTGAGCAGAGGCTCAAAGTCTGTCCACTTCTTCAATATTACCATTATGTACATAGGCCAACATCTCTATTTTTATGAATTAATGTATTTATATATGTAGACACGTATGTTTATACCTGTATCCATAACTTTGCTTCCCAGATATTTCCTGTTTCCTTTTACCTCCCTCCTGTCCCACCATCATGCTTGCCCCTCTTCTGCCTTTTAGTAATTCCTCTCAGCCAGACTGCTGTTGCTCCAACCCCTCCAGGATCTCTACATCCTCCTCATTGTTGACTTTAATTCCCTAGGTGTTCCCCTGTCTATGGTGTTGTTTGCTCACTGCTCCTTCCCCCACCCCTTCCTCCCCCAAAGTCTTTCCAGAACCTTCAGTCCTGTTTCCTTCTCCTCGGGCTTGTTTCCCATGCCCATCTTACATAGGTAGGCAAAACAACAACAATGGAGACAAAACAAAAACAAAAGGTTGAATAAAAAGAGAGGGGGAAAAAAAACTAGCAAGAAAACCCAAAAAGCATACATAACTCCAGGTCTTCTGTCCACTGACCTTTGACTACCTGCCCATCGGGCCTTGGGGGGGAGGGGGGTTCCCGGGAGCTGCCTAGCCTGAAGTCTATTTTTGGGTCCCCTTGGTGGCTTTATGGCTTGACTTTGCTCCCGTTGCTAATCTGTTATATTCCCTTCTTAGTTCACACCCCTGAGGGGCTCACTCCCTGCTGTGTGTCCCCAGTATTGTCCTGTCGTGGTATGCTCCAGTGAGGGGACATCATCTGTCCAGCTGTTGTTGGCCCTACAGTCCTCTCTGTGCCTTAGCAGCTCCCTGCAGGGATGACGTCCGCGGGGCTTGGTGTGCCAGTATGGGATCTAGTCCCTCACTCTCTCTTTTTGCTTCTTGGTTTGCTTCTGTATGGGCATGGCAGACTGGTCCCTCTCCTCAACCTGTAGGTTAATTGTTGTCCTCTGTAGCACATGCTTCTATGTGGGGGTATGTTTGGCTCTGATTGGGGCTGGTCCTGTAGCCCTCTCTGTTCAGGAGTTGCTCCATGTGGTTACTTTGTCCTCAAGGTTTGGCACGCTGTGGTGGGGTCTGCACTCACACTCCCATTTCTGTCTTCCACTGTCTTTTAGTGCTTCCTTCATCATTCAATCTTTTGCCCATAGAATTCTTCAAAATAGCAATTCAAGGCCTCATTTTTTTCCTTCAGTTTGCTCAGCTTGAGAAATACAAGGGTTTCCTCCCTTTTAGTTTTCCAACTCCAGATTTTTATACATTTTACTATACTTTGTCTTCGTAAACTGTCTTTTGAAATCCTATGTTCAATTCTATTACTTCATCATTTCTTCCTTTGTTTTAGCTACTCACACTATTTCAGTTTTTTCTGACAGCCAGACTGGAGGAGCAGAGAGTGCAGGAGGCTGCCACCACGTGGCTGAGGCTTGAATTGCAGCTCCATGTGCCTCTCCCCACATTTAAGGGGTGGGGAACCGGATTAAGGCTGGGGGGTGGAGTGCTGACTTCGCTCTGGGGCCACCCTGAGGCGTTCTCCTAGAGCTAACGGAGCCACTGGTTTGCAAAAGGCAAAAATGAAAAAGACTCAAAAGAGTCATCAGGAGGTGTCTCCCACTTTCCTCCCACTCTGCTTGGACATGGAAGTTCAAGTCCACCAGGAAGTACCTGAGAAGAAAGGCCGGGAGATCTCCTGCCTTCCAGAAAGCACCTCAGCGATCTGAAGACCGCCGGAGCACACCGGGTCTGACATGGGTAGGAATGGGCAGCAGCTGATTTGGTTGCTATGAGTCAGAATCAACTCAATGGCAATAGGTGGAGCTGGCTTTTGGTATTGTTCACGTACTAATTTTCATGAATGGACTGGTATCTCAAATGTTACTTAAAATGAAACTTTAAATTCTGTACTTTTATACATGGAAGTGGAGCCCTCGTGGCGCCATGGGTTTAAGCTGCTAAGTGCTAGGAGGGTCAGCAGTTCAAACCCACCAGAGGAGGCTGCCTGCTCCTGTCAAGAGTTAGAGTCCCGGAAACCCCGTCTAGGGTCACTAGGAGTCTGGATCAACTGGAAGGTAGTGGGTTTGGATTTCATACTGGGAAGTGGTAATCTCACCTGCCGGGGCTGTAAAAGCAAAGTGGTCATTAACATAGCAAGTGCACGCCTGTCTTCCCTGAGGGCTCAGCACCTTGCCTTCAAACTCTCAGCCAGGAAATGTGTTTCCTTTCTACAGATTGGGAACTCAAACCTTGGAGAAAGTGTAGTGACCTTTCTAGGGAGCGCTCTGCAGAGGAGCGGGGGCTCCAAGCCAGGTTCTCCCAGCCCTGGCTGTGGTCTTAGTCCTGGTCCCCACTGTGGCCTTTGTCCTGGTCCCCACTGCAGCTGGGCATCCACTACCACAGTCTCCCTAGACTCTAGTTTGAGAGCCAGAGCCTGCAGCAGACGCACCATAAATATTTGTCAAGTGAAGCAGACAGATGATTAAAGAAATGAAATTGGAGTGTTTTATTACTGGCCTGGTGTGGACTGTTAGTCACCCAGAGCTGAAGTGTGCGTGCAAGTGAGATTCTGTAGCAGTGGTTCCCAAAGTGGGTGATCCCGCCTGCCCCTGGGGTGCACTGGAGCAAACCGGGTGCCTACACTTTACCCTGGATCATGGAACATAGTACAAACGTTTTTCATGCCAAGGGGGTGCTGAGTAGCTTTTTTCCCCCCTTTCCTACAAAGGGGGTGATGGGCCAAATGTTTGGGAACATGTTCACAGTCTAGAGTGAGCTCTGAGAGCCAGGTGAACCTGGGAGACAAGGCAGGAGATGAATTTTCTGGTCAATTTATTTCTCTCCTTCCCTCTTCTCCCAACAACATTTTGTTTACTTTCCAGTTGTCTTTAGAGTCAACATGCCAATAATGTTTAAAGTGTCAGATTACATCATAGTCCCTTCATGGGACACACTGTAAGCAATTTAGCTGCTAACTGGAAGGGTGGGTGTTCAAATCCACCTGGAGATGCCTCAGAAGAAAGGCCTGGCAATCTACTTTGATAAAGATCTCAGGAAAGAACGCCCCCACCCCACCCCTCTGCTGTGGGTTTTTTGCTCAGTTTGACCCTATAATCCATGGGGGCAATTATGAGTTGGGATCAACTCAAGAGCAATTGGCTTGGTTCTCTGTCTCTCTCGATCTCTCTCTCTCAGTTATAAACAAGTTAAGAATAATTTTGCCTCCTCAGGAAATTTTGATTCTGTGTTTGATAGCTGGTCTCCTAAGAACCCCCCAGGCAAGGACTGTAATGTACAGAGGTGTCAACAGCCCCAGTGACTGAGCTGTTTACTGAGGCAGGCCCTCCCATAAATCAGGGGTGTGGCTGAGGTGTTGGCTATAAAATAGCCATTACCATTTGCCCAGAGGAAAATAAAGCCTGCGGAAGCTAAGCTTGAGGCTTCCCGTTAAAATTGCCTTCTTTGCCCTTTTCACAACCACCAGCTGCTCTACCGGAAAAAGTGGAGGCTTTCCACTCCATGAAGAGTTACAATCTCAGAACCCCCCAGGGGCAGTTCTACCCTGTCATACAGGATTGCTATGAGTCCCCCTCAACTCGATGGCCCTGAGTTGTTTTAAACACACAAAACAGAGTTAAACACTGTTGAAATGCTCTTGTGTTTAATCTCTCCACTCTCACTTTGACCAAGAAAAAGCCTTCTTACACAGCTTTACAGAAATGAGTGTTTTTAAGGCCTGGGAGTTTATTATTACACTGCTTGATCTCTGACCCCAGTCTGACCAACTTTTTTCAATACTCTCAGAGTCACTGCTATTGAGTGACTTCTGATTCATAAGGGTGTTACAGGACCCGGTAGAACTGTCCCTGTGGGCTTCTGAGGCAGTAACTCTTTACAGGAGTAGAAAGTCTCATCTTTCCCCAGCAGAGGGGCTGGGGGTTTTGAACTGCTGACCTTATAGTTAACAGCCCCATGCCTAACCCACCACACCACTAGCGCTCCTTAACCTTTGCTAATAGCAAAGTGCTCTCAAGCAGGGATTTCCCACCCCACCTCCAAAGGCGGAAAAACACCTTTCCTCCTCAAGCAATCAGTTCTACAGATAAAGGAAAACTCGAAAACTCACTGCCACCGAGTCAATTCCGACTCAGAGCGACCTGTAGCAGAGCATAGGGCTGCTCCGCTGAGCTTTTGAGACTGTAGTTCTTGGTTGCCATTAGGTGCCATTGAATGGGCCCCACCTCATAGCAGTCCTGTGTACAACAGGACGACACACGCTTTCTGACCCGTCACCATCCCCACAATTGTTATGTTTGGGCCCATTTTTGTGGTCACAGGGTCAACCCATTTGCTGAAGGCCTTCCTCTTTCTCAATGTCGTTCTGCATGACCAAGCATGCTGTCCTTCTCCAAGGACTGATCTTTCCCGAGAACATGTGCAAAGCACAAAAGACAAAGTCTTGCCATCCTTACTTATAAGGAGGATTTTGGCTGTACTCCTTCCAAGATGGGTTTGCTCATTCCTCTGGCAGTCCATGGCACTTTCAACAGTCTCCACAAGCACCCTAGTTCACACGTATCAGTTCTTCGGTCTTCCTTATTCAATATCCAACTTTCACATGCCTATGAGGAAATTAAAAATATCATGGCTTGGGTCAGGCGCGCCTTCCTCCTCAAAGTAACATCTTTGCTTTTCAAGACCGTAAAGAGGTCTTATGTGGCAGGTTTACCAAATGCAACGTATCCTTTGGTCTCTTGACTGCTGCTTCCATGAGCATTGATTGTGAATCCAAGCAAGACGAAATCCTTGACCAATTCAACCTTTTCTCCATTTATCATCAGGTTACCTACCTACTGGTCCAGTTGTAAGGATTTGGGTCTCTTTTACACTGAGTTATAATCCATACCAAAGGCTGCAATCCTTGATCTTCATCAGCAAGTACTTCAATTCCTTCTCACTTTCAGCAAGCAAATTTATTTCATCTGCATACCACAGGTTGTTAAAAGGTTATATATGTATGACTCTGTTTTCCTAACACTTTTGAACAGCACTGTGGTGAAGCGATACATCAGACGATGTAAGATATGAAATACATCTATATAATTTATTAAGGGTTCACATGAGTTGTAGGGTGAGAGAGGGAAGGAATAAAGAGGAGCTGATATCAAGGGCCTCAAGTAGAAAGAAAATCTTTTGAAAATGATGATGGCAGCATCTGTACAAGTTTGCTTGATGTAATTGATTTGTGGATTGTTATAATCTCTGTAAGAGCCCCCAATAAAAAGATCAATAAATTATTTTTATAGAAATAGAGGGAAAGATTCCTGGTTGCCAGGGCTTGTGTGTGGGGCAGGTGTTCAAGTTTCTAGGGGTGACAGGAGGGATCTTCGTGGTGATAGAAATGTTCATGATCTCTGGTGGCTCTGTCTTATAAGCATTGCACTGCTAGTCACAAGGTCAGCATTTCAAACCCACCAGCCTCTCCAGAGAAGAAAGTTGAGGCTATCAACTCCCATAAATATTTACTACATCGGGAACTCAGGTTAGGGTCACCATGAATCAGAATGGAGTCGATGGCAATGGGATGGTGGAGGACATCTGAATCTATACAGGTGGGAAACTTGCACAATTTAACATCCACGAAAATAAGTGGATGTTGTAAGGTTATACTTAGTTGTGAAGTTATACTTTAAATTTTGCAAATTGTTACCATTGGGAAATTGGAAAAAGTGTATTATCTTTTACAACTGCCCGTGACTACAATGACCTTCAAAACAAAAGAACAAAACAAAAAAGCAGGCGCCAGGCCCTTCTCGCGTTTCGTGGCCCCCAGGGAGGACGCAAAATCCCTCAGTGGGTGCCAGCTGTCAGTGTACACAGGACCTGGGAGGATGGGCACGGGCGGGGCCGGTGGGGCGGGGCTCTCCGCGGAAATGACGTCGCGCGGGGGCGGGGCGCACACCTGGGGAGCTGGGTACCTGGGCAGCCCAGTCGGCGCCGGGCGGCAGCTAGAGGCGCGCGATGGAGGGCGAGTGCGGGAGCCCGTGGGCCCTGGGGCTGCTGCGCACCTTCGAAGCGGGCGAGTTCGCGGGCTGGGAGAAGGTGGGCTCGGGAGGCTTCGGCCAGGTGTACAAGGTGCGCCACGTCCACTGGAAAACGTGGCTGGCCATCAAGTGTTCGCCGAGCCTGCACGTCGACGACAGGTCAGTGGCTCGGGCGGGGCGCCGCGACGTAGGGGCCGGCGAACGGGCGGGCGTCTCCACGGTCCGCTGCGGCCCAGCAGGGGCGCGGGGCTGGATCGCGCGGTTCTAGGGCACTCACCTGACTGCCCTGCCGAGCCACCTCCCCGGAGAGAAACGCGACCGCGTCCGCTTGACCGGCCCCGGCCTAGGGACTGCCGGAGGGGCTCGGCGCGCGCCGGGTGGGTTCGCGCACGGCGGGGCTCCGGGGGTCCGGCGAGTCGGGGGACACCGTCGTGGGGCGCGTCGGCCCCACACCTGGTCCAGTGTCCGAGGTCCTTTGTGCGGCTTGCCAGTCCCCGTTCCAGCGCGGCTCCGGGAAACCCGATGCTCTCGGGGCGCCGGGGACTCGGGCCCCGCCGCGCCGCGCCGCCGGGTCCGGAACCTGCCTGCCAAGCGCTGCGGTCTGCGCCGGCCTCGGAACAATTGCAGTGTGGGCTTTGGGCTTTGTGAGTGTACTTAACCTTGTGAGTTCACGTAGTAATTTACGGCGGAGCACAAATTGCTGTAAGACGGTAATTATTCCGGTCGGAAGCTCGGGCTTGGCGCGGGCGCGGCTCCCTCGGCGCCGGGGCGCGCGGGTTGGCGCTGCGGGGCCGGGGCAGCGGGCGCTTTCCCGGGGCGCTCTCTTGCTGCCAGCCCAGCTGCTGTGCGAGGCGAGCGGCTGGGGCTGGGCGGTCCGCGAGCTGGCACCTGCGTGGTAGCGTGCCTCGGCCTCTCTGCCCCAATTTCTCTGTCTTAAAGCCCGGATGGAAGTTGGCCTCTCCCCGCGGCCCTCCGCACCCCCCTTTATCAATAAAGTGCCCAACGTAGTGGGGACGGTTGCAAAGGACGCAGACCACTTTCCATTTTAATGTTTCGCCGGATTCTACCCTTCATGACTGAGATTTAATAATTTATAAATACCAAGGCGCTTCAAAAAGTTTGTGGAAAAATAGAATTAAAAAAAAAGACTGGTATTTTTCCATGTTGTTTTTAAAGCCCACTTAATAAGTTTTAAATTAGCACACTGGTATTTTTTTTTTTTTATTAAAAAATTTAAAAACATGAACTTTGTATGCTACGCGGGAGTTACTTCGTATTTGTATTTTACTGGTGGCCTTTTTTTGCTTAAAACCTCAAAAACAGCGTTTCTTGGGGACTGGCTGCCAGTGGTGGTGACCAGGGGTCCAGGAATACCACTAGCTGAGATGAGGCGCTGAGGCGGTGCAAACCTGCTGACTTAACTTCCTGCTCACTTGCGCTGGTGCTGGGAACTTCTCCGTGGCCGCGAGGGGCGCTGCGGTTATTTTGATGCTGTCCAAACTTAGAGTCTGTCAGGCAGGGGTGTTTTTTTGGTAGAATCTTCTCATCGAGTGAACTTTGCTGGTCACCCCATAGGCTTACTGCAGTTTCTTCTGGTGTTGGAAAAGCAGTGTAAACATGCACATCCCAGACCCAGGCTGACTTATCTCCCAGGTCCTCTGTTGTTACAGTGACCAGCCCCCTTTGTTTCTTGGGTGGCCTACTTGAAAGTAGGACTTCCCAACTCGAGGCGGGCCGCTTAGGGTATGACATGGGCTGATTGGAACAGTGTTTTGTCCTTTGCCTGGAATCCTGCCCTGCCCCACCAGGCAGGTGGCAGCTTGCTCTGGGCGACTGGCTAGGTCAGCATCGCCCAACAGGAAGCCTCTCTCAGCGCCTGCAGGTTGTCATGCAGAGGCCGGATGGTTTTTCTCGGTTTTTGCATTTAAAGCAATGGCTGGTTTCTTTGATTGAGAAACCAACCTGCCCTTTTTAAAGAAAGTGACTCTTTTTGGTTTATTTATTGACTGTTGAGCTTGAAATTTGTTAGAGTTGTGCTGGTCCTAATGGGGGCTGTCCCGGGGCGGCAGAAATAGTTCATTTCTGAAAGGGTGGTGGTTCAGACCCACCAAGAGACACCTTGGGAGACCGGCCTGGTGTTGGTCTCCCTTGAAAACCCCGTGGAGCAGTTCTGCTCTGAACATACATGGGGTCGCCATGAGTCAGAAGTGACCACCGCTGTGGAGCAGGAGGGGCAGTTTGCAGTCAGTCTGGGAGAGCTGCGTGCAGGCCTGGAAACAGTCACATCTAGCCCTCAACACAGCCCTGCCCATGGTGGGGCCCGTGAGCCCTAGTGCTGCTTTGATGAGCTGCCTCTCAGCCGCACCCCACTATTTGCAAGGTGTGTTTTCTGAAGTGAGGGATACAAAGAGAACTCTAACTCACTGCCGTCGAGTCAATGGTATGGGACAGGATAGAACTGTTCCTGCGAGTCTTGGAGACTGTAACTCTTTATGGGAGTAGAAAGTCCTGTCTTTGTCCCACGGAGTTGCTGGGGTTTCAAGTTGCCTCCCTGTGGGCCGGACTGCAGCTAAATGCATAAGCTCATGGACAGCAGAGCCCCTGGGCGTGAGGAATAAAGCGGGGCACCTGACCATCAGAGTTCTGTTTAGTCTTGCCGAGCTGAACCTGAATTTACAAGGCCTAGTGGTATATGGGTAGAGTGATGCCTTAGGCTGCGAATGAAGCCCAGTCGACAGGCCACTGCCTGGCCACGTCTTTTTTAAAATTATTTTTTATTAATCACTTTATTGGGAGCTTTTCCAGATATCATAACATTCCGTAGTTCAATCCCATCAAGCAGTACTGTACAATTGCTACCACAATCAGTTTCTTTCTTCTTGAACTCCTGATATCAGCTCCCCTTTATCCCTTCCCTCCCCCCTCCAGGAACCCTTATTATTGTTATTTTCCTATAATAGTTTTTTTAATATATATATTTGCCATATTTTACACAATCCAATACTGGCTAAGTCTTGTCTCCCCAGATGGAGGGCTTGCACCCCTCACCCCTGCAGGAATCCAACACAGTTGCTGGGCCAGCGAGTGTTGTCCCTCTTCTAGGGCAACTTGTCCCTCAAGCCAACCTGGGGTCTCCAGCTCACTCCTGCTGCCCTCACTCATTGCCATTGGGTCACTTCTGCCTCCTAGTGAGCCTACACGAGGGAGTCAAACTGGCCATGTGGATTTTGGAGACTAACTTGTTATGGAGTACAAAGTCTCATCTTTCTCTGGTGGTTTTGAACTGCTAACCTTGCCATTAGCAGCCCAGTGTATAACCACTATGCCACCAGGGCTGCTGCTCCTGCTGCTCTAGCTCCAGTCTTATGTCCCACCTGTGTAGCCCATTTTGATCCTGGGAGTGGGCATTTCTATGCGAGCAAGGGCAGGGCTGCCAAAGCACCCGTCCAGGGGACCAACAGGGATGCACACATTTATCCTCCTTCCCCCTCCAAGGTGCCTCATGGGGCTTTGTCTCGGGTGACTTTGGGGAGGTCTGTCTATGGCCTCCTTGGCTGACCCTCCTTAGGAGTCAAGAAGATTGGGGTGCCATCTAGGCATTGACTCCTGTTACCTGACTGGAGAGAAAAGTGAGCCCCAAAGTCCAATTTCTCCCACAGCTCCCCTCCCCACCTGCCCTGCTGTGAGCTAGGCGGCCTGGGGAGGAATAACAAAGCGGCCGATTTAGCTAGTCAGGGCGAGCCCAAGCAAACCCCAAGTTTGTAACTGCAGCACCCTCAGTCAGTCGGACAAGCCTGCTGCTTGTCAGTTTAAAAATAGCAGTGTGGGAACCCCTCCGAGTGCCCTGGGAACGTAATTGGATTGGCGCGGAGTGAAAAGCCCTAGCTGAGAGGCATCAGCTAACAAATGATTAAAACATTTTCCCTGTTGCCTTTTTCCAAAGGTGGTTCCCAGCTTTCCCTTTCTGGAGAGCTCTTTGTTACCCGAGCGCCTCACACACAGCCCAGCCTGTTCCCTCTGCTGCTCCCCTATCCCCCTCCCAGGACACAGGCCAGTCTCTTGCCCCTTCGCCAAGGTAGCTGATTCTAGCAAGGGAAACCACCACTGCCACGACCGACCACCTCTTCTGCACCCCGCTCCCCTCTCTCCCACCCCCAACATCTCCCGGGCTCTGGAGTTTTCCCAGAGAGCCCGAAGGAGACCTGGTGGAGTCCAGTCTTTGGAAAGGAGTAAAGTCCAGACCTTTAGAAATGGTCAGGGTGATGCTATTTCTCCCGCTGGCCCCTCCCGGACGTTTTAGGACAGCGAGGAACGATGGAACTAATGGGGATGCGATTAGGAACCAACCAAACCAGTTGTCATCGAGTTGATTCGGGCTCATGAGAGAGAGAGAGAAAGACATGGAGGCCCAGGCCTGGGGCTTCTTTATGCCCCAAGTTGTGTGCTGTGGCACCAAGAGAGGATTCTGGGGAACTTGGGAAACATTCTTGCCCTGGAGCCGTACTGGGAACCCTCCTCAAGCCCCTGGCATGGAAGGAGAAGGCTGTTTTCCAGTGGCTTGCAGAAGAAGCCCATGACATCATCTTCCTGAATGATGCCTCATCGTGTACAGGCCTGCAGCACGTCACACTTGTTAATATTGTGCTTTCATTAAAAGACTGATGTCAGTGGGCGCTGATGGCCCAGAACTGTGCATTTCAGTGGGAACAGTCAAAAATGTGGTTTGCCCATGACATGACCGTGACCAGACTTAGCACCAAGGCGCTTGTTTGGGGCATTCTCTGCCCCACCCCCACCCCACCTCCCGCACTGAGGAGCTAGATCTTAAAGTCACCCACCGTAAGCAGTCCTGGTGTCCTAATGCTTAACCATTCACCTGCTAACCAGAAGATGGGCGGTGGGGGGGCGGGGTCTGAATCCCCCAGGGGCTCTGCAGAAGACCTGGTGAACTACTGCCCGGACAGCGAAAGCTTAGAGAAGCCTTTGGCTATATCGGGTCTGTACAAGTCACCGTAATAAATCTACAGTCTTAGTTTGTATGGCCACCAGGACCAGTCAGAAACACCGAATTGGAGGGAGGGAAAGGCTTTTCTAAAACTATGATTGTCCGTGACCAACAATTGGTGTCTTTTTTCCTGGCACACCATCCTTTATAAATTTCCCTGAAATGTCTCTTCTGGCTGCCCGCCAGCCCTGCAGCCCGTTTTAGGCTCCTGGAGTTGGCGGTGAGGGGTTGCCCCTAGACCCTTTGAAGACGGAAGAGGCAAGGGTGGGGTTAGGCCAGTGACTGCCTTTGGGCTCAAACTCAAAACCAAACTCACTGCCATGGCGTCCACTCTGACTACAGCACCGCTAGGACAGGGCAGAGCTGCCCCTGTGGGTTTCCGAGAGGGAGTCATCACGGGAGCAGAACGCCCCAGCGGTCTCCGAGGACCTCCTGGTGGTTTCAAACTGCTCTTTCCTTAGCAGCCCAGGATGCCACCGCTTCACCAGCGGGGCTCGCAGATTTGGGCTCAGCAGGAACTAAATAAATACAGAGTTCTGAGTGTAACGTCTTCCCTGCAAACGTTAACAAAATTGACTACTCACTGGGAGTTGGAGCCTCAGAAGAAAGGCCCGGCAGTCCACTTCTGGAAACGCTGGCTGGCGCACAGCGCTGCTCAACACACTGGGACCCTCACGAGTCAGGGTCAACTCGTTGGCAGCTGGGGGTTTTTGTTGTGTTTTTCTTGTTTGATTTAGGACTTTAGCTCTGATCCTGAAAGATGGTTGCCAAGCAGCACTGATCCGTTCAGATGGGCTGCTCTGTGAGGACAATGAGTGGGGGACCAGGCCACTGGAAAGAGAAAGGGCGCTCGCCGGGCAGGGTCTCCTCCTCCTGGGTTCGAAGTGGGGGACTAAAATGGGGTCTAAAATGACAGAGCGATGGGTTTCTATGAATCGGCTCACCCTTCTGGACAAAAGGCCACATTGGCAGGGAGGGTATACTGGGGAATCAATACCAGGCATGTGCATTGTTTCTGGAACGCTCCGCCATGGGCCAGGGACCCCTCCACCAGCACCGGAGGAGAGCCGGCCCCGCCCCAGGACTGTCTGTCTGGTTCTGGCTGAGCCTTCAAGAAGGAGGCCAGCGTGAGTTGCCCCTGGGCACACTGCCTTTTCTCCAGGAGAGGTGATTTTCTGCACATGTCCTGCTCTGTGAGGTGCCTGCAAGGGGACATCCGCCCTGCTCCCGGGGACTGCGCTGTCTGCTTGCACTGGCTTCTTAGACTCTGGGGCCTTTTGTTTTCTGTAAGGTGAATCGGGTCTCTGTTCTGTGGACAGGACCGAGGGCCAAGGAGGGAGGAGGACTTGCTGGACTCGAGGGAAGGCAGGGGAAGGGCTGCCTCTAAGGAGCCGGGCCCTCAGAAGTCATCTGGGTTTTCTGTTTTGAGCCCTTTGGGCAAATGGAGGAAACACTTGTGTTGCAGTGGGTCAGAGGTTTCACTCACTTTACTTTATTCTCAGAATGCCTATTTGTGATCACATAGGCTTGGCTTGGAGAGTGCACCCCCAGGCTAGACTGCCTTATTGGAAGTAGAAGGTGATTTGTGTCAGTGACTAGCAGCCTTGGTGGCATCGTGGTGACATGTTAGCTTGTGATCTACAAAGCCTCTAGCCCCAGCGGTTCTCAACCTGTGGGTTGCGACCCCTTTGGGGGTTGAACAAACCTTTCACAGGGGTCACCCAATTCATAACAGTAGCAAAATTACAGTGATGAAGTAGCAACAAAAATGATTTTGTGGTCGGGGGTCACCACCACACGAGGAACTGTAGTAAAGGGTTGCAGCATTAGGAAGGGTGAGAACCACTGAGCTAGCAGCTCTTCAGGAGAAGGAAGGACGAGGTTTTCTAATCCTGTAGACAGTGCTGTCTTGGAAACTCACAGTTCTGCCTTGTCTATGGGGTTGCTATGAGCTGGCGTCGACTCAATGATTGTGATTTTTATTTTTATTTTTATTTATTTTGAGGCTGGAAGCACCGGGCCTGCCAGCATCTGGAACTCAAGGACCCGGTGCATGGCTCGCCCTGCTTTATGCCCAGAGTGGGTCTCCCAAAATCTAGC
>NW_022111372.1:35067509-35070127 GCF_000313985.2 Echinops telfairi | reverse complement strand
GGGGGGGCATGCCAGCCCCACCAGGGGTGGGGTGGGTTGCAGAGCCCTTTGGAGGAGCACCCCACTGGCATGGGCGGAGGTGACAAATTGGCCACTTCACAAAAGAAGACAAGTACCGAGGCCCAAACACAAATCAGGATGCTGACTCAGAATAAGTAAGAGCAGGCACCCAGTTGAAGGGTGATGCAGGTACTCCGCGGGGAGTGCTTTCCCAGGAGGATGGTGATAGAGAGGTGTTGCTACACTTTAAAGGATGCTTGGGGCTGCGATCCAGTCAGTCCTTTGCCTTCCGTGCCCTCCGCTGCCTGTTAGACTGGCAGTGGGTTGGCAGCCCCACCTGCCTGCCTGGGAACTGGTCCCTAGCTCTGTTTTAGGCCTGACCCTGGGCTGTGGCTGCAGGGGTGGGGTGGGGATGGAGGGCTGGCCCTCCTGGCCATGGCGTTTCCTGCTGAAGGAAGGGAAAGGCTGTTGGTCTCCCTTTGGCCCAGACCTGGTAGGGGCCCTTCATGAAGACCCCTTCAGCCTGCTTATCCTCTCCTGTAGAGGCCTTGCTTTTCCTCAATCACTACTTCCTCGGCATGCTGAGAGGGCAAAGCGGGTGAGACCGGCTTTGCATTAGTCATTGTGTTCACCCTGAAACTCGAATCAGTGGGATTGTTTGCCACTTGAACATGTTCAGAAGACCCCTGACCCCCACCCCCCAATCTGGTAGTTGCCCCCACCCCCACCCCCCTTAGCTATCCTACAGCCAGCAGACAGACACTTCCTGGGCATCTTGGAGCATCTTTGCCAACTCACCCTCATCCAGCCCTGTTGCCTCCCCCTCTGGGCGTGTCAGGCATCAGCCCACTTCCTCCTGCTCCACTTCTGTAGCCGAGCCTCAGGTCCACTTCAAACCCAGGAAGAGGAGACCCTGCCTGGCGGGCGGCCTTTCTCTTTCCAGTGGCCCGGTCCCCCACTCACTGTCCTCACAGAGCAGCCCATCTGAACGGATCAGTGCTGCTTGGCAACCATCTTTCAGGATCAGAGCTAACGTCCTGCGAGACCCGACTTTGTCCCCAGCACGGGACCACTCTCAGAGTGTCTCTGTGAGCTGCCCACTCTGCTGGGGACTCCTTCACTTTTGTCTCCACCTGCGTCTCCTCCTCTACCTGTGTCTCCTTCTTCACCCGCACCTCCTCCACCTGGACAGGGCCTTGATTTGGACCCTTTCCCCGGGCCCTTTCCCACTCAGTCAGGTTCCTCTTGTATTCTTTATTCACAAGAGCCACGGGGGTGTCGAGTGGGTTAGGAATTGCTTAGCAGTTCGACCCCACCAGCCACCCCTCTAGAGAAAGATGAGGCTGTCCGGCCTCCTGAATATTGGAAGTGTCTCAGAAACCCCAGGAGGCACCCTCCTCTTTCTCAGAGTCGGGGTTGACTCGTGGCAGTGAGGTCGGTGCTTTCTCTTGGGTTTTATTCTCTCGACTGCGCCCTCACGCTGCACACTCCCTTCAGAGGCCTGAGAGTTTCCAACTACGCCTTTTGGGGTGTAGCCCGTCTTCTGGAGAGCCCTGGTGGTCTAGCAGATAGATGCTAACTGAACTCAGTTGCTCACTAACAGGTGGGAGGATTGGAACCCTCCCTGTAGCTCTGTGGGGGAGACACCTGGCGATCTGGGCCTGGGCAGATGGCAGCCCCCAAAGACTTCTCTGGGGGAGTGCCGCCCTGTGAGGTGGGGCCCTGCACTCACTGTGTGCTGCAGTGGGCTGCAGGGCACTGATACTAGTCTCATCTTCCCTGGAAAGCAGACAGGGGACACCTCATCAGCCAAGATTCCCCGCAGGTGGTAGGTGTTCAGTAAATACTTTCCATACATGCATTTTAATCAGAAACAGTGTAAAATAAATATCAATATAGAGTTAAAAGCAAGCAAACAAACCTCAAAAACATAAAAAGTAGACAAAGTGCTGGGATTACTTAAATTAGCGCTTCCAGCCTTGGATGGTTGATTTCCAGTTCAGCTGCAGACCCGCCAACTCAACCTCCGCTGAGGCTTCTCAAACTCTGCATGTTGACATCCTGCTCTGGGTCCATCTTTGTTGTGGGCCCACCCTGGGATCTTGCTGTACGACGATTAGCATGTCCCTGGACTCCCCCAACCCGGTGCCAGTAGCCCCTCTGAGCTGTGAAACCATACATACAGTCACCCCAACTTGAGACCCACAGCCCCCTGGTCCTCCTTCTGGGTCAGCAAGCAGCCCCTTGGCTTGTGCTTACGTGTGACGCAGTTCACAGCATAAGAGTTGGACTAGGGTGGGCAGGGCAGTTGAGGGTCTTCCCCGAGTGCCTGGTACCGGCGTGGTAAGCCGTGGCAGAAGTTCCACACTGGAAGCGCCCCTGTGAGGCAGCTTTGGGTAAACAGTCTCACACAGGAGAAAAAGCCTATGGCTAGAATGGAAAGGCTGGAGGTTCAAGTCCGACCAGAGGCACCTTGGAAGAAAGGATTGGGATCTGCTTCTGAAAAACCAGCCATTGGAAACCCTGTGGAGCCCGGCTCCACGCTGGTGCACTGGGGACGCCTGAAGCTGGATTGACTGGGCTGCAGGCAACAGTTGCTCACATGGTGCAGGGTCTCC
>NW_022111372.1:35059196-35067409 GCF_000313985.2 Echinops telfairi | reverse complement strand
TCCTCCCAGGGGACAGTTTCTCAAAACTTTAAGGGCAGCCAGGTAGCATTCTCTAGGCTAAGGTGAGGGTGTCGGTGGTTTAAAACAATAACAAACGGTCCAGATTCCGCAGCAGGCTCGGGAATTGGGACCCAAGCTGTATCTTGGGTGATGGACAAAGCCTTGTGCTCCCAGGCCTCTCCGCATGGCCCCGCACATGCTCCTCACCGCCTGCTGCTGTGTGCTGTGCTCTGCAGGCTGCGTCCTTCAGAGGAGCTGATCAGAATGGTGGTGACCCAGCCCCAGCCGCAGCCCTGAGCACCAGAGCCCAGTTCTCAGAGCGGGGGCTAGGGCTCTGCCTTTTTACCCTGACAGAGTGCCGCTGAGACTTCTGGGCTGCAAAGCTGACTCAGATATTGCCCTGGGGTTTGGGTCTGTGTTCACTCAAGTTGAATTGGAGATGGAGAACTTAGGCCAGGGCTTGGAAAACAAACGCTTTCTGGGGAGGGCCAGAAGGTAAGTCCTTCACCCAAACACAGCCTCTCCTCTCTGGTGCCATGGTGTGTCAGACAGACACAGACAGGCGGCACACCGATGAGCGGCGTGGCTGTGTTCCAATAACACTGTATTGAGAAAGACAGGTGGCAGGCTGGCGTTGGCCCTCCGACGTCAGCTGTGGACTCTGGTTACTCCGTGCGTCTGAGTGTTAGGTTGAAGGCAGGGGTGATCAGGCATGCCATGGGCTCGACTTCAAACAGAGGCAGAGTGGATAGGCTCAGGGATGGACAATTAGTTAGCATATTTAGTTGGACTCTCCCTGAGTGAGAGGAGGGATCATTGACATTGACCTGCCACTTCAGCAGCTGCACACCATCAGGGTTTGGATAACGAGAACAATTAGGATTTCTCTCCTCCTTGGTAGTGACCTCATGCTACACGGGTGTATTTGAATAGCCTTAGGACCATGGACCTGGGGAAGGCCCGGGTCACAGGATGTGGCCCTGGGTGCCTTCATTGTCTTCTCAGCTGGTTGGAGCTGCTTGTTGCCTGGCTGGAGTGCTTCCTGTGCGTGTGTGTGTGTGTGTGTGTGTGTGTGTGTGTGTAGGGGGTGATTGTCACACACACTTCATGCCTTTGAACTTTCCCAGGGAGCGCCTCGAACTCTTGGAGGAAGCCAAGAAGATGGAGATGGCCAAGTTTCTGTACGTGTTGCCTGTGTACGGCATATGTCGGGAGCCCGTGGGCCTGGTCATGGAGTATATGGAGACAGGCTCGCTGGAGAAGCTGCTGGCCACCCAGCCGCTGCCCTGGGAGCTGCGTGTCCGCATCACGCATGAGACCGCGGTGGGCATGAACTTCCTGCACTGCATGTCCCCACCCCTCCTCCACCTGGACCTCAAGCCGGCCAACATCCTGCTGGATGCCCACTACCACGTCAAGGTAGGGGCTGGGGTGGGGGGACACTGGGTCCTGGGTGTGGTCAGAGCCCAGGGCAGGGCTGCTTAGAAATGGAACCATCCTTTCGGTTTAAAAATCAGTTGACCTGAAATCTGCTCCAACTCCCGCCAACCTCGGAGTGTCAGGTTAGAGCTGTGTTCACTCAGGCTTTCAGCAGCTAATTTGTTTTTAAAGTAGATCTCCAGGCCTTTCGCCCAAGGTGCCTCTGGGTGAATTAGAATGGCCAACCTTTCTGTTAGTAGCTGAGTCTCAGCCGTTCACCCCACCCAGGGATGCGGAGGGCTCTGCTTGGGAGAAGAAACCTTAATTTTAAGCCTGTGCTTTTCTCTGCAAAAGATGCTCTGGATTCTCGGCTCGTGAAGAATTGGGTACAGTTAGAAAATGGGTCCCATTGATAACAGGGATCATGGCTCCAAATCCTGGCACATCACCAAATTTGGGGCATCTTGTGGAAAGAGATAGGTGTTCTGGTGTGAATGTCAGGGAGCCCTAGTGGCATGGTGGTTACCCGTTGGGCTGCTGACCCACTCGAGATCAGCAGCTTGATACTACCAGCTCTGTGGAGCAAGATGGGTGGGGCTTTCAGCTCCTGGGAAGACTTGTCGTCTGGGAAACCCACAGGAGCACTCCTACCCTGCCCCGTGGGGTCACCGGGAGTCAGGATCAACCGGAGGGCAGTGAGTTTAGTTTTCGCTTTTTTTAAAATCAGCGATGGTGGAGTCACTTCCAACTCAGCCCAAGTATGCTGAGCCCCATGGGGTTTCCAATGGCTGGTTTTATGGAAATTGGTCACCAGGCCTTTCTTCTGAGGCACCGTTGGGTAGGCTTCAACGTCTGACCCTGCAGTTAGTGGCTAAGCGCTCAACCAGTGGTTCCAACATCCAGGGACACGGGTGTTTATGGCAAAGGGTTAGGAATCAGACTGGTGAGACCTTGGTCTCTGTTATCTAGAGGGATACGTATGAGAGAGAATGTAACCTCCCGCTGGGCACCAGGAACCAGCCACCCAGAGTTTGACCGTGGCCGGCCTTGTCTTTCCCGTGTTGACGCTGTAGTTCCATAAGTAGATTTCTCCTTTGGAAGGAACTTGGTGTGCGGGAGCAGGTGTCTCAGCGGCTTTGTGCCACGCGGTGACATGCACACTTCTCAGGACACTCACGGTGTCGTGTGCCGGGCCGTGCTGCCTGGGTTGCATCAACCTCTGTCCACAGTGGGAAGGACAGGAGGTGATGACTAGTCCCAGGTTACTTAGGGACAGAGACGTGTGCTGGCCGGAGCGCCACTGACCTAGGTCCAAGGTCCAGCCCTGCCCGTCTTTCTGCTGAGCTGGCTTCTGCTTCCTCGTCTGTGAAATGAAAGTGGGGCCTGGGGAGAGACGGCACTCACCCCCACTGCACGGAGAGGCCGAGAGCACCGGGCAGATCCCTTCTCCTGTTGGATAGAAGTTGCCCCTACGTAGTTGTTTGACAGGACAGATATTAACGAGACGATAGTGGTGTCCCTGTTAGCCACCATTGACCCCGGACACAAAGGGCATGAGACCCTGCCTGGTGCTGCCTCGCCATCCCTGCGGTACGTGGTAGGCGAGCCATTCTGATTCATAGGGCCCACACTGGCTGATTTGTAGATGTTAGATTGCCAGGCCTTTCTTCCTCGTCCACCTTTGTCTAGATGCTGTGCTGAAACCTCTTCGGTACCATAGCAACACATCAGCTGCCACGGACAGGCGCTGATGTCTGTGCATGAGGTGCAACGGCTGGAAATCAAACCTTTTACGTGGTGGGCAAGAGGCGCCGCTGCCGCCTGACTGCACACGCTACCTTTGCCTGTTTTGATGGGAGCAGAGAGGTGGTGGTACACGCAGTTATCAGCGCATCACCCCCACACCACCAGGCCCTACCAGTGCCCTACACTCGACCTTCGTGACCCTCCAGGACAGGGGAGAGCTGCCCCTGTGGGTTTCCAAGCCTGACACACTCTATTCATCCTTTTTCACTGTGCTAAGTGAATGAGTGCTGTTCCCCTCGGAGAAACCGGAGGGTGCCTTTCCTTTTAGGTACCTGGAAGTCTTTTAGCATGAATGCCTTCTCTCCCTGCCCCCTCGTAAACATCCTCCCTGCCATCAGAAACAGCAGAGGGGAATGGGCTGTAGGCTTTTCGAGGACCGTTGTCTGGAAAGGACTGGCTGGGAAGTGAGGAGATGCTGTGGCCCACACTGCCCCTTCTTGCTCAGGGCCCGGTCCCAGAGTGCCTGAAGGGTGGGTGCTTCATGTCACTCCCTCCTGGATCACGCACATTAGTCACCGTCACGAAGCCTCACCACAGACAGACACAGGTGTTTCCATAACATGTTTCTTTTATCCTTAGAAATAGCTAGTCAGGTATGTGCAGGGCAGCAGAGTGCGGGTGTGAGGCTCTGCGTGTCAGCTCTCTTGTTCCCCAAGAGACCTGGCTTAAAAAGCGGGCTGTGTGTGGGCCATCGATCAGCATTCAGGAGTTATGTTTGAAATAAGACCAGGGGTTGTCCTTCCAACCCCTGGCCCTGTGCCCCTCATCTCCGACCCTTTCGGATAGGTAATGCTCTGCCCGTGGCCCGTGAATGCCCCGAGCTAGGGTGCTAACTGAAAGTTTAGTGGCTCAGGTCCACCCCGAGGCTCCTCAGAAGAAAGACTTGGTGATTTGCCTCTGAGAAAATCAGCCCCTGGCTGCCCTGGGGCTTCGATTCTGCTCTGACTCATGCAGCGGTCCCATGAGTGGGCATCAACTTGCTGGCTGCTGGTACCTGTACTAACTGGGGAGAGAGGGGACCTTTGCCTCGGCAACTACTGCTTTGCCAAGTTGGAAGTGTTTGTGCAGCCGGCAGCGTTAAGTGTGTGCACACAGTTCACGTGAAAAATAAAAAGAGTTGGTATGATGTCACAGGCTGCCCTGAAATACACTGGCTTGTCCAGAATGGATGGTATGCGGAGGGATGCCCGAGGGACGTGCCTCACCTGGATGAAAAGCCCCTCTCTGTGGGGAAGCATAGCCCTCATGGGCCCCTGGTTTAGAAGTCCAGGGGCCCGCCCGCTGACTGCTGTGAGAGTGTGTGCAGCTGGGGACTTCTGAGAGGTAGCACACGTCAGTTCTCAGCTTCTGGCCGCTTTGCAGAGTTGCAGAGGCCCGGTGGGCTGGTGTAGCGGGTATGCACCGGGCTGCTAGCCGAGACGTCTGCGGTTCGACACCGCCAGCCCATCCTCAGGACACAGATGAGGCTTTCCACGCCTGTCAAGAGTTACGATCTCAGAAACAAACGCACGGGGCTGTACCACCCTGCCTTATATAGGGTTCCCGGGAGTCAGCGTTGACTCAGTGGCAGTGAGTTTGGGGGTGGTGCTTTTCCGGCAAGTAAACAATTTCTGTACAAGAGAGGGGAGGAGTCTTCCGAGTGCCACTGAGGCTTGGGTACTAGCCGACAACGGAAAGCGAGGGACTGTCTCGGCAGCTTCCTCCCATCTGTGTCTCTTCCCTGCAGACATGGTCAGGGCTCCCTGAAAACCCCAAGTCAGCGGTTGTAAATCCCGAGGTTCAGCTGGTGGTGACAGCGGCGGGGCCCATCAGCTCACCTGGCCCGGCCCTGGGGGGGCCCTCAAACTCTGACTCAGCCCTGTTCCTATCACTCAGTGGGCGTGTTTGAGGAAGAGCCTGGAGTTAATTAAAAGGCTAAAAAAAATCCCTAAGCCTTGAAAGAGAACTTAAAGGGGCCATTTTCCCGAGGAGGATCCTGGTTCCCATTAATGTTAATGAGTTGTGGCTTAATCCCACACACAACGCTTAGGACTTCAAAGGAGCCTGGTTTACACAGGAGGGCAGGGGGTGGGGGGAGGGCTGGGAGGGAGTGCCGCTGGTTCCCCTAGATCCCCCCTCACAGACAGGAAGGGCTGTGAGTGCCAGTGCCCTTCCAAACTCTTTACCTGACCGCCCAGCACGCAAGGGGCCCATGGGCGTGTCACCCGGTGCTAGTATTCCAACAGGGTAGAGGACAGAAGGCTCAGCGTGGCCGTGTGGTTTGGGTTTTGTTTGCTTTAAAGGGCTCTGAAGGTGTGCTTCCCTTTAAAAAAAACAACCTGCAGCCACATGCCCAGCCTGCCCACGCGCGATTGCATAACCCGATCTCCTGGTACGCAGGCCCTGCTCTCCACACATCCACTCTGGCCGACCCCGTCTGCAGCCTAACACCCCCGTGCACCCAGGCAATTGCCCCTGGAGAGATGGACTGCTGACCTAAGGGCTGGTGCTTCAAACACACCGGGCCGTTGGTCTCCTTCTGTAAAGATTATAGCCATGGCCCGTACTCTGTGGTTGCACATGCGATGTCTAGAATAGGCTGACCCAGAGAGATCCAAAGCAGGGTTTCTTCTGCGGAGTTGAAGTAGTCTGTGATTGAACCGACCCTACAGCCCGCTACCATTGCATTGGTTTTTGACTCAGACCCTGTACAGGGTTTCTGGGACTGTGAACGTTGATAGGAACAGACAGCCTCATCTTCGCCCAGGGGTGCAGTTGGTGAGTTTGAATCACTGACCTTGCCTTTAGCAGCTCAGCTCCTAACCCGCGGTGCCCCGCCTCCATTTACAGTAGCTCAGTACGTAAACACTGGCGGGGAGTCGGGTCTGACTCACACAGACTCTGTGGGACAGGGCAGGACTGCCCCTGTGGGCTCTGAGCCTGTAACCCTTTATGGGAGTAGACAGCCCCGACTTGCTCCCAAGGAGCGGCTGGTGGCTTCAAACTGCAGTTAGCAGCCCAACTTATAGCCACTGGGCCACGGAGCTCCTCCTTGGAAGAGAGAAGACAGTGAAGGGCCTGTGGAGCTCTGCGCTCGGTAACACATGGGCGCCAGGAGTGGGAGTCAATGTGAAGGTCAAGGGGTGCTCTGTCTTGTTTGGTTTTGTTTATCCTGCCAGACATCAGCTAGCCCCATAGCTTCCCTGAGTCTGGTTGTTAACTGTTCTAGGCTTCTTTCTCCCGGTGAAGTCTCCTTTCAAGCCGGGTCTTTGCCCCCATCAACTGTAGGTTGCTCTGGTGATGTCTGACATCATTTCTGGGGACACAGGGACAGTCCTAGACCAGGGTCTGTCAGAACCCTGGGAGGCTCCCCTGGAGCTGCTTTTTCTCTGGGGGGAGCCCTGGTTCTGGATTGTGTGTGTATCCAGGGACCAAGATGGCCCTGCAGAGCAGAAACACTGTAGTAACGTATCAGGAGTCCCTGGTGGGGCAAATGCTAGCTTTGAGCTGCTACCTGGAAAGTTGGAGGTTCAAGCGCATGCAGAGGCACCTTGGAAGAAAGGCCTGGTGTTCTGCTTCCAAAAAAAGAGAAAGAAAAATGGAAATCACCCATTGAAACCCTGTGGCGCCCAGTTCTGCTCCGTAACATGTAGGGTCGCCATGAGTCAGGGTCAACCCAGGGACAACTAACTGGCTGGCCACATGTGGGGCCCGGTGCCCTGCCCCAGACAGTGGCAGGCCAAGTGTGACGGGCTCTCTCTTGGCCTGTGTTGCAGATTTCTGACTTCGGGCTTGCCAAGTGCAACGGGCTATCCCACTCTCACGACCTCAGCATGGACGGGCTCTTTGGAACCATCGCCTACCTCCCTCCAGAGCGCATCCGTGAGAAGAACCGGCTCTTTGACACCAAGCATGACGTGTACAGGTAGGGGAGACACAACCTCCTGCCCCTGTCCCGGGAGAGCCGGGCCCTGTCCCTGTGCTGAGTGACAGTGCTGGAATGCCTCCTGGGCCTCTGGGCCTGTCAAGGATGCTCTGTCCAGATAGAAGCATGCGAACTTGGGATATTCTTACCCAGAGGGTCTCCTGGTCCAGGTTGGAGGGGTCATGCCTCCTGGGGCCGCTTATGTAACCAGACCTCCCAGCTCCCACCGTGTAAAAGCTCTGGTGCTTGGATGGAATGTACATTTTGTTGCTTGTCTGTTGGGAGGATCTGTTGCTTTTAAGTGCCTGAGTGTTCGTGTGTCTTGGTGGGTGGGGTAGTGCCCCCGCCCCACTGGGCAGCTTACCTTTCTGGGTCCCTTAGCCTGGGCTAAGAATGTAGACACCTTGAGGCCGTCCATGATTTAAAGTCAGTCGGACCGAGTCCTTTTCTTTTTGAATCATAAAGGCCTAAATCATCCCCCTTTGGGGGAGAGGAGGAGGAGCAGGCAGGCTTGCACTCGGCCCTGGTCTGGGGCTCGCTCTTACCCACTGGCCCTAGGCCCCAAGCCTCTCGCTGTGAGAGCCACCTGCCCGCATCGTGGCCGCCTGGTTTGGCTTTGGCAGTCAGCACTCTCCATGTGCTGGGCTGTGCCTCTGAGCTGTGCGCTGTGGGGATGAGCCCTGGCTTGTAGGCTTTGGGGAAAATAAAGAGAGTCTCTTATTTTATTTACTTTAGGGTTGAGACTTTGAACTTTTGAACTTGTGAATTTTCCATTGTAGAGGGACAGTGATCACTTCTCTGTCAATGCTCCAGACTCTCGCCGTGGCTTGACTTCTTGTCTTTCTGGTTGTCCCGTGTTTTTTTAAGTCGTGTGGCTTTTTGTTGTTGTTGTTGCTGTACCTGGTATAGTTGTTAAATGTATAAATTCTTCCGAACATTCAAAATTAGGACATGGGGGGCATCCGGTTGTGTGTGTGTGTGTGTGTGTGTGTGTCCCAAAGTTGCAGTCAGGAGCTTTGTGAGCTGACTCATCAGGGAACATTTATTTCCTAGCAGAGGAGAGCAGAGCAGAGGAGAGCAGAGG
>NW_022111372.1:35047499-35057448 GCF_000313985.2 Echinops telfairi | reverse complement strand
AGAGGAGAGGAGAGCAGAGGAGAGGAGAGGAGAGCAGAGGAGAGGAGAGCAGAGGAGGCTGTGAGCTGCGGGTCTGCCATTCATCCACACATTCAGCACATGCTTGAGAGCCGCTTCTGGCCCATGCTTGCAGGAGTGTGCTGGGGCACAGAGCAGGCGGTGGTGACGTGCTCTCTAAGAGCCTGGGGTCCCGTCCCCTCTGGCTGCGGGGCAACATACCGTTCCTTGGCATGGCTGTGGTGGTTAGCGAGCAGCCGTGCAAGCAACATGGCGTGTTCTGTTGTGTTGTTTTCCTTTTTAAAAATTCATGAGAAACAGCATGGTGTCATCTCGCTTTGGAGACGCTGTTAGGGTGTTTTCCCTCCCTCCTCACTGCTGCGTGTGAGCGCTCTGTCCTTGACGTGGGGGTCTGGGTCACAGGGCACTCACCCGCCTGGTTTCTCTTCCAGCTTTGCCATCGTCCTCTGGGGGGTGCTTACCCAGAAGAAACCGTTTGCAGGTGAGTGGATTCTCTTTGGAGCCAGTGGGACTTTCTATGTACTCTCTCTGCTCTCAGACGGCACCGCTGGCCCGGCCTGCCCTGGGCCTCGAGGCCAGCTGGGCTACCTTGGGGTCCAGCTGCCCTGCCCTGCTGGGCGGCTCTTCGAGGAGAGATGACCACCCTAACACCACAGCTCCTAGCAGTGCTCTTGCAGTATAACACACTCACAGGGAGGGTTCTGGTGATGGTGACAGTTGTGCACAGTGGGTCCCCACCACCCAACCCCAGAGCTCAACACCTCCCTTCCTTTCCCCCCAGGCCACCAGAAGCTTCCTTTTCATCCCCAGGAAGCCGTTTCCCTCCGCCTCCTAATACCTCCGCAGTGTAGCTGCAAGGTCCTGACAGCCTTCACCCCAAGTTCCCAATGTGCCTCCCCAGCTCCTCACCCGGCCTTCCCCAGTTTCTAACATGCCTCCCCTGACCACCAGCTCCCAACATGCCCGTGGGAAGAGAGCGCCCGCAGAGGCAGGCAGATGCTGTCATAAGGTGTGGAAAATTGGCCCAAACTTCCTAGCTGCTGCCAGATCCCACACTGATGTTCTGTTCTGCTTTCCCGTTAATTCTTGGGCAATGACAATCACAGTGTTTTTAGGTGTGACCAAAAAAAAAAAATCCCTAAAGCTACAGCTCAGTGAATACGTGGCCCACAGGTCTGGATGCTGCAGACTAGGGAGCTGTTGGCGGCTGCCCTGGTGACGGCCTTACGCTGAGGGAGGAAGGGACGCTGTCTGGTCTTGTCCCTCTACATGTTGGGGTGGTCCGAGACAAGGAGGCTGTGGAAAATCAGTGCTGGACCCGCAGAGTAGTTCAGGAGCTCTCAAAACTTAGGCCATCTTGGGACTGCCTTCATCACAGGAGGAAGAACTGGATATTCCAATAGCCTTCTTCTAACAGGGTGACATCTGCTTTGCCTTGTTACCTGTCATGGTTTCTTCCCGAAGGACTCCTTTCCCTCATGAGGCCTGTGTGTGATCTACTTTTTTGTTTAACCTTGGCAAGCCTACCATTGTCTGATAGAAGGCCAGGGATGTGTTATAAATAGTTGAGCGCCAGCCTTTTATTGCTTGGCAGATATGGACGGGACCTTAAAGGTGTAGGAACCCGGTGGAGCAGCTCCATGCCCAGCCAGCGGCAGGGCTCTCCAGGTGTCCGTTTCTTGGTGGTTCAGTGAGAGGAGCTGCCTGGTTCTGGAAGGCTGGGTTATCGTGGGAGCCAGGGCGAAGGCGCTTACACATGGGATTTCAGGGGGAAGGGAAACAACCAACAGTGTGGGACCTGACACTTCTGGGCCAGTTTTCCACACGCCTCTCCAAAGAGGGTCCTTCCCCTGGGGAGTGTTGGACCACCCAGCCCGAGCTTGATGGACAGTGAAACTGGCCCTGGGAGCAGCCCTTTGAGCCCATCCCCACGGAAGTACAACCTCACCCTGGGCCCCAGCAGGGGGTCCCGTGTTGTCCTGCCCACTCCTTGGTGAGAGCACCCTGCGGCTGGCTCTCTGGGAGCTGCAGGGGTGGGGGAGGGAGAAGCTGCTGTTGGAGGTAGGGGCTGGAGTCTGGGAAGGTTTTGCTCCCTGTTTTGGGTGCTGGGTGCTGCGAATGCTGTGGTGCCTGCGTTGCTGCCTTTGGGCAGGCTTGGGCCACTTGGGAACATGCCCTGTCAGATGCCTCCCTCCTTTGAAGCTGCTGCTTTTCCTTTGCGTTAGAGGCCCAGAAAGATCGTCCCCGTGATAGAGCACCCTGCTTCCATCTGGTAAACCGTAACCCCCTAAAATGTCCCAGAATGTGTGTGCCTCCTAGGAAGCAGGGCTGGGGAGGAAGCACCGTTTCCCAGGCAACAGCCCGTGGACTTGGATAGGCAGGTGGCGGCACTGCCCCTGCCCCTGGGTGCTTTCCCACGGTCCCGGTCCCTGGTTCCTCTTGTAGATGAGCCGCCCTCCCCCCTCCCCTGGCTCCGAGCTGTCGTGACTTGTGCACCTTTCCTTCGCAGACGAGAAGAACATTCTGCACATCATGGTGAAGGTGGTGAAGGGCCACCGCCCCGAGCTGCCCCCTGTCTGCAGGCACCGGCCTCGCGCCTGCAGCAACCTGATCCGCCTCATGCAGCGGTGCTGGCAGGACGACCCAAGAGCAAGGCCCACCTTCCAAGGTGAGCGGTCCTGTGTGCGGGCTCCCCTGCTAGGCTGCCCAGGTGGGGGTGAGAGTGGGGTGGGGCCTGGAGGGTCACAATATGGGATGCAGTGGTCTGGATGCTTTTACACCCCTGGCTTAAGTAGAGTACCTCGCATTGCTTCCTCGTTGAGCACCACATGAGTTATTTCAGGTGCATGCCGTTCGCCTCCTTGGCGGCTGGCATTGAATAGAAAGGGCTTCAGCCTAGGCCTCAGGGTCAGAGGAGAGCAGCAGGCTCACGAACCCAGCCCAACAGATGAGTCGTCCACCTGCCTGGGGCCCTGAAGCCATCCCCACCCTGCAGTACAATGCGTCTTCAGACAGGTGACTGAGGGGCTCCCGGTGCACTTTGCTGAGGGTCTTGTTTCCAACCTGTGTAGCTTGGTTAGGAGAGTCGCCTGGTGAGATTGACATAGTCCCAAGTACAGAGAGGGATGGCCACTTGGATGGGGCATGGGCCCTGCCCCTGGACCCCAAGGAGCATGTAAGCCGGGCATCCCGAAGGGATGCTCCTTTAGGATCTCGGAGAAGAGCGGCCCCTGCGTTCATCCCAGTTCACTCATGAGCCCCAGAGGCTGCTGGGGCCCCTGGCTTGCCTGGTGAGCCAGGCTCTGTGTGGGAGGTCTGAGAAGCACCCCCATCCCCGTTCCCCCAGGCTCGTGCCAAAGCCCGGTGGGCCGGCTGCCCCGCTGTGGCTGCAGTTAGACCTTGGAAGTAGCATGCTGTAGAAGTGACGTGCCCTGTTGTTCTCCCTAAAGAGATTACCTCCGAAACCGAGGACCTGTGTAAAAAGCCTGACGACGAAGTGAGAGAACCGGCTCCAGACCTGGACGGCAAACGTTCCCCTGAGCCCAAGAGCGAGGTAAATTGGATCATTTTTTTTTAGGGGGGGTATAATTTTTGGCTGTCTTTGTTGGCTTCGGGGCTGGGGCTTTTGCCCACAAGCAGCCCTGATGCTGTGCAGGGTGCCCCCGTGAACCTGGGTGCTCACCCTGACATCTGAGACTGTGTTAGGAGCCCATGCCTGGTCTGTGCCCAGCACCAAGTGTGCTTCCTCCCAGCTGGCCACCAGGCTCTAGACACCTTTCTCCATCCCACCCAAACTCTGTGGGTCTCACTCGAGACGAAATAGCCACCCACCGGACACTGAGTGACAGAGGACCTCGAGTAGCTTCTGGGCCCGGGTGGCCGGTGGGGGGAGGGCTGTAATAGGCGTTTTGGTGGTCTTGGGTGTTTGTTTGGTGTCTCTGCACCCCTGGCTTGAGTCTCTGGACTCTTTTAAAAACATAGTTATCTATCTCACTGCCATTGAATCAGTGCTGACTCATAGGATCCCCGTTGGTTTCTGAGACTGTAACTGTTCATGGCAGTAGAAAGCCCACTTTTTCTCCCATGAGCTGCTGGTGGTTTCAAACTGCCGATCTTGTGGATCGCAGCCCAGTATGTAACCACTACACCACTAGGTTTCATATATACGTGTACACACACACACACACACACACACACACACAATCTTTTAACTTCTCACGAATGGTGGTTCCATTATTGAGCACCGCTTAAATCTTTTCAGGTGCAATAAGAACTTCCCAGCACTTGGACTCTAAGTATATTTTAGGATAACAGGACTTGTAAAGTAAAGCCTAATAAACTGCCTTTAAATAGCTTCTTATCGAGTCCCACAGCTTATTCCAGGCTGGCCTTGTGAGGTTGGGAGATAAGTCACCTGTGTGGCACACCCACTGTCTGAACATAAATTGTGTGTGTGTGCGCGCGCACGCATGCATGTTTGCAAGTGCAAGGATCAGGGAACAAATCTAGCCCAGGGAGGAGACCGTGAAAATCAGACCTGGCCTCTGGGAAGAAAAAGAAAGGCAGCCAACAAGTGGGTCTGACTCAGTCTGGAAGGCGGAGGGAACACGAATCAGGCTCTCATGTTCCCAAAGAGGAGGAGAGGGATTTGGAAGCAGATGAATGGGCATGGGTCAGGGCAGAACATGGGTCACAGGCTGCTTCCAATCATCAGGAATCGTCTTGTCTCCCAACCTGTCAGTCTGTCCTGGATTGGACAGTCCTGTGGTCCTTGGCAGCTAGGTCGATGTCCACACCTTCGCCGGTGTCCACACTCAGTTCCTAAGCTCGATTTGCAGGACTCAGGGGCCGCTGAGTTGGCATTGATTCGATGGCAGTGAGTAAGAGGCGGTGGTGCGGTGGCGCAACGCTTGCCTTCCATGCAGGAGACCCAGGTTCCGTCCCGACAACACCCCTCCTGTGCCGTCGCCCTCTCTGCTGATGGGGTGTGCTTGCTCCTGAGAGGCTGAGCATGTGCCAACACTGGGCTTTTCTAGCTGGGCAGCATCCGGCCGCTCCCACCTTGCGCTCTGGCGGCTTGCTCCAGTTCTGCCTTTGGTCCGCGCAGCGCAGCATGTAATGCCACTTAGCCCCTGGCATCTGGAGCAGGACAACATGGACTTCCCGTTTCTGTTAAGTCACTGGTGCCCTCCGACTTCCTCCTGCTGGCAGACCCAGCCCGGGGCTCCGGCAGCACTGTTGCTCGGGCTCTGCGTCTACGGTTACAGATACTGCATTCTGCACCTTGCTCGCGGCCACGGACGCTCTTCTCCTCTTTCTCGTGCCGGGTGTCAAAGTTTCCTATTCGCGTACCAGAAATAGCACAAGTGGGTGCCTTCAGCCAACACCAATGTGTTGTCACGCACTTCAGAAGACTCAGGGTCCAAATTGAGCTCATGAGCTTGGGGTGGCCATGGGTGCTGGGGGTGGGGGGGGCTCTCTGTTGACGCTGGCGTCCTTCTATCTTTCCAGCTTCCATTCTCCTTGGTCAGCTTCATGGGACTTTGTGTCTGTCTTCCCCCGTCTGTGCCTCCTTGCTTCTCTCAGAAAGGATTAGCTCCGAGCACACCCTCTTTTACGGTCCACCTGGACAAAGAAAGCCCCCTGCCCAGACAGAGCCCATCCACTGGCATTGCTGCTGGTGGTTGCCACGTAGTGGCCTCAGCCCCCCTTGACCCCATGTATGCAGGGTAGAACGGCTGGGCTGTCTCCCCTGCTGCCTCTAGGTGGGTGGGAGCCACCACCCTTTTGACGCGTAGTTTGAATGAGGAGCCCCAGTGGCAGAGGTGGCAGAGCGGTTACGAGTTAGGTTGCTAACCACAAAGTCAGCCGTTCGAAACCACCCACTTCTCTGTGGGAGAAAGGTGAGATTTTCTACTCCCATAGAATTACAGCCTCAGAAGCCCAGCGCCAGTTCTGCCTCGGCCTGTAGGGATACTATGAGTCTGCATCGGCTTGATGGCAGTCGGCTTGGCTTTTTTTTTTTTTACTTGATGGGTGGACGTCCAATGGGGGGCAACACCATTCAGTGTCTGCCTGTCGTTCCCCTTGCTGTCCCATATTTGTGTCCCGGAGGAGCTGAGTAATAGATGGTGTGGTCTCCATGCCTTCCCCTCTCCCCTCCCTCCCTGGCAGGCGATGCCCATGTCTACGCCTCTCAAGCGCGCCTCGGCCCCAGCCTTTGACAACGACTACAGCCTCTCGGAGTTGCTGTCGCAGTTAGACTCTGGGGTCTCTCAGACCATTGAGGGCCCTGAGGAGCTCAGCCGCAGCTCCTCGGAGTCCAAGCTGCCCTCGACGAGCAGCGGCAAAAGGCTCTCGGGGGTCTCCTCGGTGGATTCCGCCTTCTCGTCCAGAGGGTCACTGTCCTTGTCATTCGAACGCGAGCCTTCGACGGGTGGTGAGTGGAGAACACCGCTGTGCCCGGGTGACTCATGGGCTGGGAGGGCCAGGGACCACTGCGTAGGATCCGGTGTCCAAGTTCTGACCCTTCACAAATTGATTTGGAAGCCACCGCAGTGGTGGCTCTTAGAGAGTAAAAAGAACAGCCCATGTCTGGCTGTCCCACCGATCCCACCTGTGCCCAGTCAGGTGCAGGGACTGACGTCAGGTGTACAGATGGGGGTGAGCCAGTGTGCCCCGGACCCACCTGTCTCTGCTGAGCCTGCCTGCCTCTCCCCTCCTTGCAGATCTCGGCACGATGGATATTCAGAAGAAGAAACTGGTGGATGCCATCGTGTGTGGGGACACCAGCCGGCTGATGAAGATCCTGCAGCCCCAGGACGTGGACCTGGTCCTGGAGGGCAGTGCCAGCCTCCTGCACCTGGCCGTGGAGGCCGGCCAGGAGGAGTGCGTCAAGTGGCTTCTGCTCAACAACGCCAACCCCACGCTCACCAACCGGAAGGGCTCCACGCCCCTGCACCTGGCCGTGGAGCGGAAGCTGCGTGGGGTCGTGGAGCTGCTGCTGGCCCGCAAGATCAGCGTCAATGCCAAGGACGAGGACCAGTGGACGGCGCTACACTTCGCCGCTCAGAACGGCGACGAGAGCAGCACGCGGCTGCTGTTGGAGAAGAATGCGGCCGCCGACGAGGCGGACTGTGAGGGCCGCACGCCTGTGCACGTGGCCTGTCAGCACGGCCAGGAGAGCATCGTGCGCATCCTGCTGCGCCACGGGGTGGATGCCGGCCTGCAGGGCAAGGACGCCTGGGTCCCGCTGCACTATGCTGCCTGGCAGGGCCACCTGCCCATCGTGAAGCTGCTGGCCAAGCAGCCGGGTGTGAGTGTGAATGCCCAGACAGTAGATGGGAGGACGCCTCTGCACCTGGCCGCCCAGCGGGGCCACTACCGTGTGGCCCGCATCCTCATCAGCCTGCACTGCGACGTTGGCATCTGCAACCAGCTCTCCCAGACGCCCCTGCACGTGGCCGCCGAGACGGGCCACACGAGCACCTCGCGGTTGCTGCTGCACCACGGTGCTGACAAGGAGGCACTGACTGCCGAGGGCTGCACGGCCCTGCACCTGGCTGCCCGCGGTGGACACCTTGCCACCACCAAGCTGCTAGTGGAGGAGAAGGTGGATGTGTTGGCCCGTGGGCCATTGAGCCAGACAGCGCTTCACCTGGCCGCCGCCTCTGGACACTGGGAGGTGGTGGAGGAGCTGGTCAGTGCTGACAGCATCAACCTGTCTGATGAGCGGGGCCTCAGTGCGCTGCACCTGGCCGCCCAGGGCAAGCACGCCAAGACGGTGGAGGTGCTCCTCAAACACGGTGCCTACATCAACCTTCAGAGCCTCAAGTTCCAGGGCGGCCAGCAGCCGGGCGGGGACCCTGGCCAGAGCTCTGCGTCCACGCTCCTCCTGAGGAATAAGACTTAGCCTGTGCCCATGAAGTCCGGGCGAAGGTCGGGGGCTCCTGCCCCATCATTGTGTTCTGCTGCGGGGACAGAACGGTGCCGCGCTGGGTGGCTGCACTTTCCTTGTCGGGGTCCAGCTGAAACACCGGACAAGGGACGAGACAGCATCGGGGTGTGCAGGCAAGAGGGAGGGGGCCCCCAGGGTCTCTGTGCTGTGCCTGCCTCTGCCTAGGCCTGCTCCTCTCCAGCGCAGCGGGCTGCCCTGCTCTTGGCTGGTCAGCAGGCCTGGGCCTGGCAGGGAGGATGGGTCGGAATCATTTCGTTGTGCTCCTGTTTCTCATGGTTCCCTGACGCTGGGGCCTCGGTGACAAAGTCACCGGTGAGCTTGAGTGTGCTCTGTCACAGAGGGGCACCCCCTCTGGTTGGGGAGGGGAGCACCCCAGTATTGGAGTGAAGAGGTTGAGGAAGAGCTGTGTGGTTTACCTTCATCTAAAGCAGCAGGCAAAGAGGCCTGTTGTGTGAAATTCATAGTGAAGTTCTTGTTTTATACAATGCCTTGGATAGAGGACCATCCTATTGACGGCTGCTTTAAATCTGTCAAAGTGTCATGACATTGGTAGTCTCCGCCGTAAAGGACATGGATAAAGAACAAGGGTCATTCCTCCTGGAGAAAAAGAAAGAGACCCAACAAAGACCTTACGGCTCATTATTTGCGAATTTGTCCTCTGGGTGGAGGGGGGTGGGGGGGCATATCCTTGCTCCAGGAAGATTCCTTGCTATTCACTTCTTGTTGCATTAAAAAAAAATTAATGCTTTAGAGCCCAAAAGGTAAACCCATACAAAGCCATTTGAAAATTTGATTACTTTCTAACCTCCGATTTGGACTGAAAGCCGTATCACCTGGTCAGAGGAACCACCTCGCTCCTTAGGTTCCTGTCCGGCTCTCATTCTTGGTAAGGCGGGGATTGCCCTGAGCGATGATCATGTCTGGGGGTCACAGAGGAGCTTTTGGACCTGTTTTACAATGGCTGCGGCCATCAGAGTCTGTGCATGTTAAGACGTACGGGTCCCAAGGTGGCTCCAGGACCGAGCCACACTCTCGGATAGAAAAGATCCCATCCGCCCAGTCTCACATGCCAGCGTCATGCATGTCCTGTGAGGTGCCTTCTGAATGCTGTCAGAATGAGTTTGGCGCAGACCTTGAACCTCGTCGTGTGGTGTAGAGTATGATACAGAGATTGATATTAACGTACTGTGTATGTTAACATGAGTCTACAGGCAGGATGCTTCTTTTCTGTGACAGGAAATATCCAGGCTCTTTAGAACTGGCTATGTTTTAATATGCCTCATTGTGCTTGGCTATTGTTCATATAGATTGTGTGGAAGACCAAACACATTCTGTTGGATGTCAATAAAGCAAAGTCTTTTCTTCTGTTCTCTGAAGTCCATGCGTCTGCTCTTTCCTCCGAGAGCTTTTGGTGCGAGGTCTGAAGATCAGGGGTTTGAAGTGCTCCTGGGCCCTGCCAGATGTCTGGTGCCCTGGGAGAGAAGATAGTCCTGAGAGAAGAATCTCTCAACACCCAAGTCTACATTTCTTTTAAATATTGAAATAAGCAGAGTATTCCTGAAATAACAATGCCTAGATCCCCATGTTTACTTGTCATCTGTGTGATCATTCTCTTTTCTTTCTCAGCTGTATTGCCCATTGTCTGTCAGTCTTCCTGTGCCCCATTACTCGTACATGCTTCGCTGTGGATCTAGGAACAAGGACAATATGTAGTAAAGCCAGTGTCCACTTCAGAATTAGGAAAAGTGCCTCGATGCAATACAGTATAATTAACAAGTCCTATGAAAACTATATATAGTTGGTTGGTTTGAACCACTGACCCAGAATCACCGATTCTCAGCCTACAATGCTGCCAGGGTTCTTTTCCTGTGTCACCAGTGGGTTAAAATCTGTTATTTTGCTACTCAAATGAGCCTATAGGGCTCATCCGTCCTGGATTCCCTGTATTTTCAGTTCCTATCTGTACCAGTGTAC
>NW_022111372.1:35039620-35046045 GCF_000313985.2 Echinops telfairi | reverse complement strand
CGCTCCCCCCTCCCTCATGAACCCTTGATAATTTATAAATTATTATTTTATCATGTCTTACACTGTCTGATGTCTCCTTTCACCCACTTTTCTGTTGTCCGTCCCCCAGGGAGGATCTACATATAGACCTTCCACTTTAGGAGAAAAATAACTCCGCTCATCCTGGGAGGGGAGACAAGGGAAGGGGACACCCCAGGTGCTCTGTGGCCAAGGAGCCCTCAGGACACTGCCCCGCAGTCCTGCCAGGACCAAGAGGTCCCACCAGCCTTTCTTCAGATGTGGAGAGCTGTTGGTTCTGGAAGAGAAGTGACTGTCCAGTGAGCCTCCCCCGACCCTTCAGCCACAGACAACCCCTCTGAAGGCAGTGCTCACTGCAGCATGGGCAGGAGCGCCCCCGGGTTATGTGTTGGTGCAATACCCCACCCCACCCCACCCCCGGTTTTAACAGTTGCTGTCAGAGCCACCTCTGATTCATAGCGACCTCTCTTGTGTCTGAGTAGCTCTGTGCTCACCAGCATTTTCAATGGCTGGCCTTTCAGACATAGGTCACCTGAAGCAGGTTAGCGACTTGCACACCCCAGGCCCCATCACATCTGTTGGTATGGAGTCGTTTCCGACTCAGGACTACCCCAACCCTGGATTCTCAGTGGGCAAAGGCCAACTGAGAGCGCCTTAGGCTGTTCAACGGCTAAATTTCCCCAAACTTCATCATCACCTGAGACAAGCACCTTAGCTGTTTGCATGACCCAGGGGCCCCACGACCAGATTACTGACCTGGAACTCCAGGTTGGGGGTTGCCTCGCCAAGAAACTGGTAGCAAAGGACTTGAACCTCTGCCTCTGCCTCACCCTTCCCTTTACCCACACCCTCCCCTCTTCCATCTTGCCTCTCTCCTCTGCCCGAGGAAGTGCTAACCTCGCACAGCTGGGCTTGGTTGGGTTCAGTAGTGATTTCACCATTAGCACACCTGAGCCCAGGTTTTTGGCAGGCAATGAGATTGCACACCCCGCCCCTGATTGGCATGCCTGGTCCCGTGATTCCACCGTCCCGTGCCTTAGAAACCTAGACAACATCGGGGGCTCCTCGGGTTTTTCTGAAGTCCCTTGGGCAGCGGGCAGTAGCCACCAGCCTCTGGTTGGCTCTCACCTGAAGGCAGCCAGCGTGCACCTGTGTACTTGCAGATGGCTTAGCAAACAACTGGTTTACCACTGGAGGTCCACTCACCGGAGCTGGTTAGCAAAGGATTCACCATCTTCCTCCAGGTAATTGACCCTGATCCCATGTTCTGGGTCCTGTGTTGGCCGGGAGGCATTTCACTGCGCCAAACCCTAGCTACTTCTTTCCAAAGAGTGGGTGGGGCAGGCAGTGTTAGTAATGCCCCTGTTTACCTAGCAGCCTAGAGGAAGCTGGCATTTTGCAGAGGCTGACAGTGGGGAGAGAATCCCTGACCCTACGCTCCCACTGCTAGGTTCTGGAAGACTTAAGGCTCCTAACGCCCCTGCTTCCTGCTCACTCTCTACTTCCCTTTCTGTTTCCCTCTTTCCTTCCTTTCTCCTGTCATTCCTTCTCCCCTGCCTTCCTGCCTCCGTCCCTCCGCCTTTCTTTCTTGTGATGAGTTATCAGGCAGGTCAGGCATGTGGAACGCCACGGGCTGCTTGCTGTTCCACTTTTGCAGTCGGCTGGAGCTCCACTCGGCTGATTCTCTGCACACAGACATGGCCGCGCTCCAGAGCACAGGGACCGCCAGAATGACTGTAGAGCAAGGAGGTATGAGCAGGCAGTCGATTGTACCCAGTGCTCCTGGTCCCTGCTGTAGGGCCCACTGGCAAAGAATACTGTGAAAATCCAGTGTCAGGAAGGGCTGGATCCAGGTGCTCAGGGTTGGCTTCGCTAGTGACCCTGTCATCTCCAAGCTTAGGTGACCTCAGCAGGAAGAGACCTCCCTTCCTCCTTCCCCAAACCACAATTCACCACAAGTCATAGATTCTTAGACGCTCTCCTTTCCTCGCTCACGTATTCTAACAACCCAGGAATTGAAATGTACTTACTGCTGATGGCTTCTTACAACTAGGATGGATAATGCTTTTATTTACTTATTTGTTTATTTTTGCACCTTAGATAAACTTTTTTAAAGTCTCTGGTGATGATGGCAACAAGTGTACATATGTGGTTGACACAATGGAGGATGGATGGATTGTCATAAGAGTTGTACGAGTCCCCGATAAAATTATTTTTAAAAAAGTGTTTGGATAATGCAAACGGTGAAGGGGCTCAGCTGCTAATTGAAAGCTTGCAGGTTCAGATCCACTCGAAGCACCTTGGAATAAAGGCCTGGTGATTGGCTTCAGACAACCAGCCATTGAAACCGCTCTGAAACACAACAGCCCAATCTGCAATGGATCATGAGGGGGAGCAGGACCAGGCAGCGTCAGTCAGATTCCTTGCATCTGGGGCCAGCTCAGAGGCAGCTGACAAGTAGGGCCTCTGGGTGGTGTAGTGGATTAGCATGCTCAGCTGTCAACTGGAAGGTTGGAAGTTCAAGCAGCCATTGAAGACCCCGCAGAGCCCAGTTCTCTTCTGACATATGTGGGGTTGCTGTGCATCAGAGCTGACTCAATGGGAATTGGGTTACTGATAAGATCATTGTAATGCAGGTCACGTGCCCATCACTAAACCCACTCAGTAGCTGGGAGAAGAGAAGGTTCCGACTGACTCAGCTGGTGGGTCAAATTGGTGGACCCCAACCTTGACCCGTGTGGGTGATAGTTTCCGAGAGGGAAATCAGGGAACCTCACTAGGAAAGGCTTGGTCATCAGGGGCACAGGTGTCCCACACTTGGGGAGGGGACACAGGGCTCTCCAACTGGGACGCTGTGAGGAGAGCCCCAGTGCAGCTCGGTGGGGCCTGTGTTGTGTGTAGGATGTGCACCGATGCCCAGTTTCTGAGCCAAACCCACAAAAAGAGTTTCCATTTACAGATCCTCCCCAAACACAGCCCCTCCTGATAGACTTTGCTGATGGAGTTGGAGTTGCAGGATGGGGTCAGAGGTAGGATTGCATGGCTGCCTTGAAGGTCCCATCAGGAGTCGGGGGAAGAGCCCTCTGACACACCTACTGTACCCCCCCCCACACACACACACACACACACTCCAGGATCAAGCGAGAAGGCAAGGCATAGTAGCCACTGAGCTCTACCTGGAGGGAGGCACAGAGCCAGCCCAGGGCCAAGATCACGCCGGTCACGACTCTGTGAAGAGGCAGAGGCAGGGCAGACCCCCCTAAAACCAGACTCACTGCTATAGAGTCGATTCTGACTCTCCGCGACCCCTAGGCTGGGAAGAACAACCCTCTGTGGGTGTCTGAGACTGTAACTCTTGTGTTTTTTACAGTTTTCTTGGCACTTCATCCACATAGCACACGATTCAATAGAGACTCTAACTCTTGATGGGAACAGAAAGCTTCCTCTTTCTCCGGTGGTGCAGCTGGTGGTTTCAAACTGCTGACCCTGCCGTTAGCAACCCAACGCATAGCCCGTGACGCCACCAGGACGCCCTTGGAGGGACCAATCAGCCCAATCATAGGGAAAGGCTTGAACTCACCAGCCCCTTGCTCGGGATGACTGCTCTTCTGGCAGTGAGAGTGAAAGAACATTCCAGAACCTCCCAGACCACTAATTGCGGTGGCCATGATGAAGGGGTTAACAAAGACTAAGTTGCTTTCGAGGCTAATGGGAAGTGTTATACTGAGGTATTAAAAAAAAGTGCTTGAATGAAGGGATGTATGCTTATATTTAGATTCTGGGTTAAGAGAAAACCAAACAGACCATACAGCTGAGGACAGAGAAGCATGTCGGAGAACAGGATGTATGCTCCGCTTATCATTACAAATGTAACTAGAGAACTGGGTGTAGCTCCCTGGAAAGACGCTCCCCAGAGCATTCCGCAGCACTTGCCCCAGAGAAGGGCCTTGGAGGGGACATCAGGGGCCGCATCTATTACTTGGCACACATCCGGTCACTTGCTTCCACTTTGAGCAGTCCGGTGGCTTTGAGGAACCCCGGTCTCTTGGTGGCAACCAAAAAGAATGAGGTCTCCCTGCGGGTGTTCCCGCCTTTCCGGCGTTTTATTTCTGCCTTGCATCACCTTGCCCAGACCCAGCTGTGCTACTGGAAAAACGAGACCCAAGTGAGGTGGCACCTGGTGAGGATGTCAGGCAGGGTTGGGCAGGAGGTGACCTCCCTCAGGGAGAAAGCAGACTTGTGGATAGTGGCCGACTCCCCTGGGGTCTGTCAGCATGGGCCCCCGTAGCTGGACTTCTTTTTCTGTCCATATCTCCCAAGTGGCTGTGGGGTAGGAGGCCAGTCTCAGTTGAATTGTGCTGAGCCACTGGAGAAAGGAGTGGTAGCTTTCTCTTTAAGACCATTGAACTAGCCACCGAAGAACTGGCTTCCAGTGAGTCAACGCCAGCTCACGTCTACCAGACTAGACTGAGCTCCGGGAGGTTTTCCGTGTCTGGTGTTTCTGAAACAGATCCCCAGACCTTTCTTCCGAGGCATTTCTGGGTGGACTAAAACTTCCAACATGTTAATTAGCAGCAGCGTGAACTGTACCAGCCAGGGCCTCTTTTAAACCGTTGAAGGCCAGCGCTCCAAAATAACAACATGAAAAAACTTGTCCATGATCTCATGTTACTTGGATCAGCAATGAACGTCTGTACAAGCAGAAGCTGTTGGGGGAATCTACGAGAAAGGACCTCGTCAAGGTGATAAAGAAACAAAAATGCCACGGTCCCTTTGATTACCCAGCTGGGCCAGGACCGACACAAACCCTGGCCTTTTCAATGGCCACATGAATGTGACAGAGCTCAACAATGAAAAGGGCAGACAGAAGAATTGACGTGTCCCAGCGGTCATGGTGGCAAGGGATGTCGACGGCACATGGATTGCTAGAACAATCTATGTTTTAGAGAGTGAGGGTTGCCTTCACCGACATTCCACTTGACCAGTCATGATGTCCTTTCCAATCCACTGGTCTGTCCTGATGGTGTGTCCAGAGTAAGAGAGCTGAAGTCCTGCCACCCTTGCTTCTCAGGTGCGTTCTGGGTATAGTTCTTACAGGACCAGGTGGTTCATTCTTCTGGCAGCCCACACTTTCCAGTATTCATTGGCAGCATCACTATCAAATGCACCGATTCCTTTTTCATTGCCCGTGTTTCAGATTGATGGGAGGTAATTTAAAAAGACCATGACTTGGATCAGATGCACCTTATTCATCAAAATGATATCTTTGCTTTTTAAAACTTTAAAGAACTTTTCCCCCCAGCCAATTTATTCAGTACAATACAGCATTTGAGCTCTTGACTCCTGCTTCCTTGATCATTGGCTATTAGCCCAAGTAGAATGAAATAGCTAACATCAGCTTCTTTGGTATTTACCCAACTGTGGTAGTTATATAATCATTTGTCAATTTGAGAGGATTAAGAGTAAAGGTCCTGTCAATCAGGACATAGCCAATGAGGCCTCTGTGTGGGCGTGGCCTTCTGAGGATTCTGGGAACTCCCTTACTTCTCCTTGGAGGCGAGAGACACACGCTCTCTCTCTCTCTTCTCACTCCCTTGGAGACATTGCAGTTGACAAGACACATGGAACTACTCTCGTGCCCTGAGCTGGAGAAGCCACATGGAGACCGCTGCCAGCACTGAGATGCTTACACCCCACTGGATCCACAAGACTTTCCACCCACTGGCTTGTGATCATCCTGCATTTGACACCATTGCATGTGTTTTGTGAGTCTGAAGAGGAATTTATAGATTGATATCAGAAATATGGGCTAATACTGGACCTATGGACTTGATCTGAACTGGGCTGGGATGTTTTCTCAATATTCACTTGCTCTTGTATATAAAGCTCTTTCTTTGTTTTTTACATATCAAGAATTATCCATGCATTTATGAATAAATGTAATAAATAAATATACGTTTTGCATTTTTGTAGTTGGTAGATCATTTTGACTTGATCATTTTAAAAAAATAGTTTTATTAGGGGCTCACACAACTCTTATCACAATCCATACATACATCAATTGTGTAAAGGATATTTGTACATTCATTGGCCACATCATTCTCAAAACCTTTGCTCTCCACCAAAGTCCCTGGCATCAGCTCCTCATTTTCCCCCTCCCTCCACCTCCATACTCCTCCCTCCCTCATGAACCCTTGATAATTTATAAATTGTTGTTTTGTCATATCTTGCCCTGTCCAACGTCTCCCTTCACCCACTTTTCTGTGGTCCATCCCCCAGGAAGGAGGTTATATGTAGATCCTTGTAATTGGCTCCCCTTTTCCACCCCACAATCCCTCCACCCTCCCAGTATCACCACTCACACCACTGGTCCTGAAGGGATCATCAGCCCTGGATTCCCTGTGTTT
>NW_022111372.1:35029662-35039291 GCF_000313985.2 Echinops telfairi | reverse complement strand
CCTCATGATTGCACAGGCTGGTGTGTTTCTTCCATGTGGGCTTTGTTGCTTCTGAGCTAGATGGCCGCTTGTTTACCTTTAAGCCTTTAAGACCCCAGGTGCTATATCTTTTGATAGCCGGGCACCATCAGCTTTCTTCGCCACATTTGCTTATGTGATCTTTTTGTCTTCAGTGATTGTATCAGGGAGGTAAAGCTCTTTCTTATACTCATGTGAATGTCTATGAATTTGTTTCTCTAGCCTACTCAGACTAACACACTAACCACAGCAGGGGTAGATTTTATTCTAAGCACCAAAACAAATAAACAACACAAAAGCAAGCAAAAAATAAAACAAACAAAAAAAACAATTACCCTGCCATTGAGTTGATTTCAACTGATACTGACCCAATATGTAGGGTTTTCTGGACAATACCTCTTTAGGGGAGCAGACAACCTCTTCTTTCTCCCACAGAATTGCTGGTGAGTGTGAACCACCAACCTTGAAGTTAGCAGCCCAATGTCTAACCCACAGTGTTGCCAGGGCTGCTAGCATAGTGGGAAGCATTTGAACATTTTACATGGGTAAGTAATATGATCATATTGTTGACATTGCTGTTTGTTTTCCAAAAGATCCGTTTGGCTGCTAGGCAAGGAATGGGTAAGAACAGGAAGGACCATGAGGCCAGCTGGACTGAGACAAGAGTCGTGATGACCTGGGCTAGAAGTCATCAGATACTGGGTATAACTCAAAGGCCAAACAATAAGCCATACAAATGACTTGGATAGAGCTTGTAGTAGAAAGAGAAAACTCAAAATGACTCTAAGATTTCTGCCCAGAGCATGTAGGGTGGCCTTTTTACTGTGATGGGGGTCGCTGAGAAGAGTTCTATTCTGTTTGTTAGGTTTGAGATGCATCTCCCAGGCAGTCATATATTCAAGGCTGGAACTCAGTGAAGCATCAGAGGGCCAGATGGGAATCTGGAGTCATCACTACATATTCAGAACCAAAATCACTGCCATTGAGTCTGACATCCTCTCTACTCATCCTCTCATTGGACCCCAAGACTCTTACCCCCAAGTAGGACAAGATCTGTAGCTCTGACATTTAGAGGCCCCACACGTCCAATCAACTTTGGACTGTTAACCACAAGGTCAACAGTCCTAAATCACTAGCCCCTCCATGGGAGAAAGATGAAATTTTCTGCTCCATGAAGATTTCCAGCCTCAGAATCCCCCAGGGGCAGTTCTCCTCTGTCCTATAGAGTCGCTTTGAGTTGGAGTTGACTTGATGGCAGTGGGTTGGGTTTGGTTTTCTTCCAGTCATCCCACAGTGATGCTTACTCATTGATAAACCCCACCCACACATGCCAACTTTCCAGTCATCGTTCCCAACTCCCATCTGGAACATCAACAGACAGCCCCAGTGGACATAGAGACTGTCCCTAACACAAAATGCAAGAACAAAATACCTCTCAAACTAACCCAACAAGCAGATTGTGAAAATTAGAGAAAACACAAAATATGGATTAGAAAGAGCATTGAAAAATGTTTACAATGATCTCAGAGAGAAAACAGATGATTTTATATCTAGGAAGTGTAGAATAGCTGTGTATGTGTGTGCATGAGCATGTGTACATGCAAATATTTAGAGAAGAAGTGGAAAGAATTTTAATATGAGAGAAGTAAAACTCTATGAAGAAGGAAAAATTGACCTGTTCATTGCTATTTTTATTTCTCTTATAATATTTTTCCTTTCTAAAGTTCTGTTTCATCTTTCCATGCCTGTTTTGTTTTTTGGTAGCTTCTTGCATTCAATTATTTTGATATATATAATCATTAAAAAATATATCGCTCATGCCACTATCTAATAATCATATTCCCTAATGTTCTTTGTTGTTGTTGGGCTGGTTTTGACTCCTGGAGACCCTACATACAACAGAATGAAACACTGCCCAGTCCTGCATCACCCCCACAATCACTCTTATGTTTGAGCCCATTGTTACAGCCACTGTGCCAATCCATCTTCTCAAGCATCTTCCTCTTGTTTCAATGCCCCTCCACTTTACCAAGCATAATGTCCTTATCCAAGGACTGGTGTCCCCTAACAACAGGTCCAAAGGACATGTGGTGGAGTCTTATCATCCTTGACACTCTAAGGAGCATTGTGATTATACTTCTTCTAAGACAGACTTGTTGATTCTTTTGGCAGACCATTGTACTTTCAAAGTACTTATAAATCTAATTTCTCTGTTTACTAGGTCTGCTGGTAAATTGATTGATTGTTTGTTTCATCATTTTTTATTGTAAGCTCATCTCCAGTAAGGCTGTGTCTGTGGGAATCTTTTGCGCCTTAACTTGAGGGTGTAATTTTACTGGGAGATTTTGTGTTTTTAAGACTTCCAGCAGTACTATCAGCCTGTGATAAATTGTAAAATTAATTTTATTGCTCTGTGGGTCCCAGACCATGCAGCTCTATAAATCTGAATCCCAGACCTTTCGGGGATGGGCCCATCATGACATAGGCTCAAGGAGGATTTGTTTTCTTTGTCATTTGGGGCACAGATAGATACTTTCTAGTCACTAGGCTAGTTTCCTTTCCCTCTCTTCTTTTGGCCCTTGGAGATACTGTCTTTTTATTTCATGTATGTTCTTCTGGTTATTTTAAAGGATTCTCATGATTGATCCAATACTTGTAGCTGTGCAGTGAAAAAAATGTCCAAGTTCAGTCGACAAAATTGCCAAACAAGAAAGCCTCCTTCCAGCTAGAGTTTAATACCCAGCCAAACTAGCAGGCAAAGGGTGGGTATGATAATATTGACCTAGTCATAATGATGTATAAACACTGAATTTTGATTTCACTACAAATGATGCCATAACTGCACCATGTGGGTGTGGGCGGGGTTGTTGTGAAAGGCCTAAACCTTCATTTCCACAAGAGGAAATTAAGACATAACATCTTTAACAAAGGGGGAAAAATTAAGTCTGTGATGGTTGAATATCAGGGGAAATAGCTGCAGCCATGACACTGGGTACCGGTGCTGTGAGAGAGCTAGAACTTAGGGGTGCAGAGAGAAGGGGTAGGACCGATTTTGTCTCTCAGTTTTTCACTTTTTAAACTGTGTGCTTTTACTGATTCGATATTTTAAATAAATGAAGATGAAAGAGTTAGAAAATTCTGCCTAAATTTGTTTGCTTGCTGACGGGGAGGCATGGGATATGGAGAGCATGGGCCCAGTGATACTTGGGGCATCGGTGCTCAAGGCAGGGGGTGTTGACAGGAGAATTTGTCTTTGAGGGATCTCAGGATTACAGGAATCACAAGAGAAAACACATTCTCTTTTTAGGGAAGCTTCCTCTACTTTCAACAATAATTCCTACAACAACCATTTCTTCTGAACTCCTGCAAGTCCCAGAGATAGGGTTTTCTCCACAGCAAAAATACATGGAAATGTTACATCCCCTTCTCCCCGGGATGCTCAATTGATTTAGAACAGATCAGCAGACTTCCCCATTATTCACATCAGATTTCTTTTTTCATGGAAACAAATCTTCAAAGGCTCCTGGTGGTATTCTGGAAGAGGAAGCATTACTAAGGAACTTTCCTTTCCATTCCTCTTGCCCTGAGTGGGAATAATCAATGTTTACCTAGGTACTGAGTAACTGGGTGGAGATTCCCCAATGAGCTTGTTCCTCCAGCTCTCCTCTCTCCACCCAGTTGCTAGATTAGCCTCCCAAGGAAGCCAAGACCTTTTCCTCTGGCCACTGACCACCGGGGGCTTGAGCCTGAGTTCTCTGAGATCCCAACCAAGTTTCCTCTAGCTACCCCCTGCCATGGACCAGTATGAAGATGTCAGACGAAAGGACATACCCTGTCACTTATTCACTCACTCCTCAGTCATCTGACCCTTTCCTGGTGCCCATGTCCAAATGGAAGATGAAGGGCCCGATCCCTGTGGAGGCTGCCAACAGCCTGGCATGGGGAGTGTTGTCTAATCCATGAGGCTGAGTGCGCACCCCCTCCACTTCCTCCCACGTGGACTTAAACTTTCATGATAGCCAACCTCTGCTGTGAAAAGACCACTGCCAGTGTGATCAGGGGTCCTGGATCCCAGGCCTGACTGATGACCCTGGGTACCAAGAGGGTTGGAGTCGGTGATGTCCTCCAGGCCCAGAGGTTTCTCAACTATTAAAAAGGAAACAAGATGTGTAGGAGTTATCTGCTCTGTAAACCTGCAGCCACTGGCTCTATAAAGCAAATGGGAAGGAGACACACGTACATGGCGAACGTAATACAGGTTCATGTCAAAGAGGATGAAATGGTCAATGTTTTGTGATATATATCTGTACATGTATAATTCAACATGCACACAATGCCATAATTAAAACAAACCAACACACAAAACCTATGACACTTCCAAACAGAAGCAAGGCATGTAATGGGCACCAACATAGACCAAAAGAAAAGGAACCTGAACTTGAACAACCCAATGGTTTTGTAGCTCGTCTTTCAGTCCTACACAGGAGCCCTGCTGATGCAGTCATTGCATGTTGGGCTGCTGACTGCAAGGTCAGAAGTTCAAAACTACCAGCCACTCTGCAGGGAAAAGACAAGGCTTTCCACTCCCATATAGAATGACAGCCTCAGAAAGCTGCAAGGGCAGTGCTACCCTGTCTCACAGGACCCTGACGAGTTGGAATCAACTCGGTGGCAGTGAGTTTGAGTGGGATTGAGGCAGTTGGTGATTCAGCAGTAGAATTCTTGCCTTCCATGTGAAAGGTGCAGATTGAATTCCCAGCCAGATCACCTCGTGTGCACCTAATACCCGTTCGTCCACGGAGGCATGTGTGTTGCTAGGGATGCTGAATGCGTTTCCGAAGAGCTTCTGAACAGACTAGGAAGAAAGGTTTGGTGATTTACGCCATAAAATCAGCTGCTGGCAGCTCCGTGGGTCACAATGGGCTGATCCTGGGGCTGCCGCAGCACAGGGCACATTTCACTCAGCGGGCAGCCATGAGTCAGGGCCAGCTTGGTGGCAGCTAACATAAGGTGACCAGACGTCCCGCTTTTGGCGGGACAGTCCCAATTTTTGAAAGAATGCACGACAAGCTAGGGAACGGTCTATTTGGTCCATATAGACCAAATTTTTAATCAAGGACCCCCTCCCCCCCGCGGTCAATGGTGTCCTGCTTTAAATCTTGCCACCTTAAGCTGACAGCACCAGTCAAGTCCCATCCACAGGGTGGATGGGGAAGCAGCTCGCCCTAGCTATCACACCACTCTTCTTTTATACCTACGTTGCTTGGTTTGTATTTTTACCCCTGTGCCTTAATAAAACGTTGTTTAGGGGTGTAAAAGTTCTATATCACGCACACATCACATTATCCCACTCTTACTTCTCCTCAGTCATTAAAAAGATCTCCTCAAGTTTGAACGCTCAGGCTGGTCAAAAATACATGACTGTCCAGAGTTGGTCCAGGTACACTTAGGTTTCATGATGTTTGTTTGATGTTTTTTTTTGTCTTATGATTTCATTACAGACACTTCTTTAGGTAGGTTTTATGATTTTGTACCTCACTCACTGCCACCGAGTCGTATCTGATTCACAGCGCTGGTCTGCTAGCTGGGCTAAAGTCATGGAGCCCAGCTGTGCAGTACGAACAAGTCAGACGGAAGGGTAAGTCCAGTCACACAGTCACTCGCTCCTCAGTCATCTGGTACGCATTTATGAAGCAGAGCCCCATGCTGGGGAGTCAGCGGGCACAAGGCAGCCCACACTGCCCGAGGGAGCCCTCGTCGTTGCCCAGTGCAAAGGGAGGCAGCTTAAAACAGCCTGAGTTTCCCTCCAAGTACTGCCTGCCACTTAACTGTCCACTTGCTTATAAAGGGCAATGCTTCCAGCTCCATTGCTTCTCTCGCCCTCCCTGTCTCACCTTGGGAAGGAAGGCAGGCAGGTAGGTCATGGTGGATAACAAAGGGAGGCAGCATGGTGGAGAGGGAAAACCCGGGGGTCTGATGTCGAGGGCCAATGAGTCCCCAGACTGGAAGATCAGGCTGGGTGGAGGCTGTTTTGGGGTGCCTGGCAGAGAGGTAGGAAGCTCATTTAGGCAGATGGGTGTGTTAGGGGCAGGGTGCTGGGAATCACCTGGGTGTTGGCTGGCAACAGGGGGCAGATAAAGGGGTTCAGAGTACAAGTCACCCTCTAAGTGACTTCCAAACCCTTGCTGAGGCTGGATGGGCAGGGGAGTGGATACCCTCCCCTTCCTGGGTCCAAGCAGGGGGTGAGGGGTTAACGTGGAGGCTCCTGGCCTTTCTGGGATTTGTCTGAGCTTCCTACCAGGTTCATGCAAACTTTTCCTCCAAGCAGGCTGATTCCTGGCAGGGGATATGACCTCCAGGAGGAGCCAGGGTGGGAATGGGAAGCCTGATCTCCATGCTCATCCTCAACCTCTCTTCCCTCCCTCCTGTCCCCCGTCTTCACCCCAGCTCTTCCTCCCAGATATTGTTCTGGAACACAACAGGGGAGATGAGGAAGACCCACAGGGGAGCTGGGGACCCCACTGATGCTGTGCGTGACTGTGTCGAGAAATGTGTGCATAGAAAGTGGGGTGTGAGACCAGGAAGCGCTATGTCAGAGCACTCCCCCAAATGCAGGACCAGTGTGCTTGCTGGGTGTGGTTATGCCCGTCATGTCCATATGAATCTGTGGATGGAGCGCTGTGAGCTGCTTCTAGGGCCCGTGAAAGGTGGCCACAACAGCAGTCGCAGCCACCACAGACAGCCGGGACGGCGGCCCCTGGTGGAGTCTGCTAGCTTGATTATTTGGACCACATGTGACCCTTCAGCCAAGCCTGCAGAGTTACATGTCCCAGGCTAGGGCGGCCTTGTGTTTGGGCAATACTAGGCCAGGTGCTACTGTGCAGGTGTTTACCTGTAACTAGCATTTATCACTGGTTGTCTAGTTGACGGTAAAGGAGCTCACCCTTCACAATGTAGGTGAGCTCTAGCTAATCAGCTGAGAGCCTTCGGAGCAAAATCGAAGTTTTCTAGCGAAGAAAGACGTCTGCTCCAAGCCTAACATAGATATCCTGAGTTTCCAGCCACCACCTGGGTTGCCAATTTTGGACAGAAGATAGCTAAAGTTTCCAGCCTGCTGCTGGCCTTGTAGATTTGTGGCATGCCAGGGATCTGATGATAGAATTTTGCAACACCAACAATTTCTTCCCCACAACCCCTTCAGGCGGTCGTGTGTGATCAAGAACCGATGACATTGAAGGAAGATGTTCAAGTAGCACTGAAGCCATTGGCCAAAGAACCAAAGACAAGGCTCCACAACTGCTGGACCACCGATGGAAATGTTTCAACCAATAGATGCAGCATGAGAAGCACTCACTCCTCAATGCCAGGGCATTTGGGAGACAACCAACTGGAAGAGATTCATACTCATGCCCATTCCAAAGAAAGGCCGTCCGTCCAACAGAATGTGGAAACTATCAAATAACATCATTCATAGCACACATCTATAGATGCCGCTGCCGATAATTCAAGAATTGTCACAGCAGTACACAGACAGAGAACTGCCAGACATTCAAGCCAATTCAGAGAGGACATGGACTGCTAATGCCAGGTGGATCTTGGCTGAAAGCAGAGAATACCAGAAAGATGTTACCTGTGTTTTACTGACTGCAAAGGCATTCAACTGTGTGGATCCACATGATGGATACCATTGTGAAGAATGAGACCTCTCAAACACGGCACTGTGCTCATTTGAACCTGTGCACAGGCCCAGAGGCCGTCACTCAAACAGAATAAGGGACCTTTCAAGTCGGGAAAGGTGTGTGTCAGGATTGCACCTTTTTGCCATCCTCGCTCACTCTCTATGCTGAGCAAGAAATTCAAGAAGATGACTGTGTGACGAAGAATGTGCCATCAAGATCAGAGGAAGGCTCATTAGCAACCTGGATATGCAGATGACACAATCTTGCCTCCTGAAAGTGAAGAGGACTTGCAGCACTCGTTGATGAAATAAAGACCATAGCCTTCAGTCCAGTTCACACCTCACTGTAAAGCAAAGAAGAATTCCCACACCCGGACGCATAGACGACAATGTGGTAAATGTAGAAAAGATTGACATTGTCAAGGATGCCCTTTGACTTGGAGCCACAAGCAAAGCCCTGTCAAGAAATGGAAACAGAAGTCAAGAGAATCAAGGTCAGAAAGTCTAGAAATCAGAGGATGCATTGTATCGGACACATCTGCTGCCAAAGAGCTCTCTTCAAAGTGTTGCAAAGCAAAGATGTCCCTTGAGGACTCAGGAATTCCTGACCCAAGTTGGTGCTTGCAGGCAAAAGGTAGACAGCTGACCCAAGAAGAGCTGATGCCTTTGGACTGTGGTGCTGACAGAGCGTATCGAAGGCACCGTGGATTGCCAGGAGAAGCAGCTCGTCTCTCTCAGAAGTCTAGTCAGAACATTCCTAGGAGCAAGGAAGACAAGACTTGGGCTCACATTCTGTGGAACTGCTATCAGGAGAGACCAGTCCCTGGAGATGGCCATCATGCTTGGCAAAGTGGTCAAGGAGGAAGAGCCTCAGTGTGGTGGATTAACAGAGTGGCCGCAACAAGGCCCATAGCCACCACTGTCAGGATGGGGCAGGGCCGGGCAGTGCTTTGCTCTGTTATACAGAGGGTTGCCAGGGTTGGGAGCCTAACAGCAATATGTACACACGCACCGCACACCACACGCACACGTACACAGGAGTGTTGTTAGGTGCCATTGACTCACCTACTAATAACAGACACAGACGTGAACTTTCCCTTATGAATAAAATGTGTACCGCATAGCAGTGTATCCTTTGATCCGTAGGCATCAGCAACCAATCTCATGTAAGCACTTTTATGTCATAACTTGAGTGTAATAACCTTACCTTTCTGTTGGTTTTCCCTCTGAAAATGTTACCATGCACTGCATCATAGTGCCTAAATGAGTGCTTGTGATAGGAATAGCAAGAGGCAAAGGAGAAGCATTGATTTGGAAATGAAAAAAAAAAAGGTCATTAAACAACACGAAGGTGGAAAAGCTGTGGATGCCATTGCTTGTGATTGAGGCATGTCTCAATCACATTTCACAAACCCTATTTCATAGAAGATATTGTAGATGTTAAGCAACACATGACTACGCACGCACACGCACACGCAGTGTCCCCAGTGGTGCAATCAGAGGGGTGCCCCACTGTTAACTACAATGCTGGAGCTTTGAGTCTATCCCGAGCTGACTTGAAAGAAAAGCCAGGTGATCACTACCGAAAAATCAGTCGTTGAAAACTCCATCATTCACAGTTCTACTCTGATGCATGTGGAGTCTCCGTGAGTCAAATTCAACTAGGCAGGCTGCTACCCACAAAGTCAGCAGTTTGAAACCACCATCGGTGCCAAGGGAGAAAGATGAGGCTTCTAGTCCTGTAAAGAGTTACAGTCTCAGAAATCCACAGGGGCGGTCCTACCCTGTCCTTAAGGATTGCTGAGTTGAAATTGACTCGATGGCAGTGAGTTTAGTTTTGGGCTTATCCTCCATCCATCCACCCATCCATCCACCCACCCATCCATCCATCCATCCATCCATCCATCCATCCATCCATCCATCTATCATCCAT
>NW_022111372.1:35021772-35029257 GCF_000313985.2 Echinops telfairi | reverse complement strand
CTCTCTCTCCTGTTCATTCTGTTTCCCTGGAAAGCCCCGAATAACAGATGCAGGAAGGGCTTAGCTATTTCCTCTGGGTTATGGCAGAGGAAATAAACAGCTCAGACAGAGCTGTCATCAGCCCTGGGCTGGGTGGGGGAGGGGATGGCTCACAGGATAGCTGAGCTGTCTAGGTTTCCCCTTTTGGTAGTATGGGAATCCTTGTCCTCTTCACACTCGGTAAACCACTGGCTTCATTCCCCCAGGACAGCCAGCTCAGGATAGCCCCTGCAGGACTTTGGGGCCAACTTGGTAGCTTCGGGTCTGTAAGGAGGCACTTCATAGGGAAGCATTAATGTGACAAAGCCGTGCAGACAGACGCCTGTGGCTGCCAAGTCATCAACAACCGCTCCTACCTCTCTGAGCACATTCTTCCTTCATTTCTCAAAGCTGGCTGCAGCCTGCTGCGACCTGCCCCAGGGAATCATCACTCTGCTAAGTGGGCGTGACCTCCCCAGGTGGTGTGTCTTGCCTGGTCCTAGCGCCATCCCTGACCAGACTGTCTCTGAGAGACCTCCCAGGTGCCTGCCAACAGGCCGCTTTCTCTTACTCATCTTCTGAAGCAGAGAGAGAGAGAGTCATTGAGTGGTGGCTTCATGTGTATCAGTGCGCCACAGGGTTCTCTGTGGCTAATTTCCCTGGAGTACGCCAGGCCTTTCTTATGAGGTTGCCCTGAGTGGACTCCACCCTTTGAGTTCATGTCCTAGAGCACAAAACCTTTGCCTCACTTGACTCCAGGTGAGCCTTTTTAGCGGCCCTGAGGGCGCAGCTAAGGGAGAGGGTCTTGGAAGCAGAGATTTGTGGGCTCGAGTAGCAATCTCAGTGAGAGTCGCGTCTGCCTGGCCTTGTTTATGAAAACCTGGCCAAAGCAGGTGCTCCCAGGGCTGCGGAGGTGGGTGCACTGGCGTGGTCCCTGGGGAAGGCCCAGGGTCTGCGTAGCCACCTGTTTATCTACACAAGTGTTGTTGGAGGCCAGTGCACGGTGGGAGATGACTGTGTTGCAGACACACACAGCAAGGAAGGCCTGTGCTTCAGAATGAGGCTTGGTGTCGGAGAGCCTTGGGTCTGGGTTCTGGATCCGTACTGTGGGGCCTCAGGGGACAGATGCGCACGGGAGCTTGCAGTTCCTGGTGCATATTCTTCTTTTGTGCGCTACCCCTCCGAGCAGTACCTTTCCGCTGCTGTTCTGCATGTATTTTAGTCTCCCTCGTCCTTTCCCCAGACCTGCTATTGGTTCCCCTTGCTGCATTGGTGGCCCCCAGTGAGCCAGGGCACCCAGAATCTTTTCTGACCACTCAGCCCTGCAATGTTGCCCAGCCTGGCCTCTCTGCCCCTAACTTCATCCTGACCTGGCCCTCGGCTGGTGATCACCAGCGGGCTGCCAGCCAATGCGGGAGGACTCAGCCAGGTATTGGAAGCTCCGAGCAGCCTGTGGGGCTGACCTGTCTCGCCTCCTGCCTGCTCCCGCACTGTGGGCAGAGCACTTGTAGCGCCTGCACCCGCCCTGGCTCTTGAGGGTTTATGGTGTCCACACCTTCCACCTTCTTACAGTTCCTTCTTGGGGTGCCTTGCACTTCCGCTCTGCCATAGAAGACACAAAGGCCACTGCTGCCGTTCCTCCTGTCCTCCCTCCCCACAAAGAAGTTTTCCCAGGCCCTCACCCTCTCTGTCTCTTGGTTCTGGAAGGCTTTGCTAGGACTTCCTGTGGCATGGGGTTTCATTTTCAGATGGTAAGAGGGGCATCAAAAAATTCGTGAAAAAATAGCATGAAAAGAGAAGGGAATCCCCAAACCCACTACATAGTCGCAGTCATCAAAACAGCCCAGTACCAGTGCAATGACAGGTGCATAGGCCAGTGGAATAGAATAGTAAACCCACCGACCCATAGCGCTAGGGGGGACAACACTGGAGACACAGTGCGGGCATTGTGCCTGATCAGACCCCACCACACAGAGATGAAACACTAAGGCCATGCAATAGAACAGCAAGGGGAACAGAGAAATGAAGTTTCTGGGGAACACTAAAAATAGACTTTGGGACCAGGGCATGGCATCCCATCAGACTTGACTGGAAAACACTTCTAAAGGTCAACAAACAGACCTTCCACTATTTATAGAGTTTCCTTTTTCGTCGTTGGGTTTTTGTTGTTGTTGTTGTTGTTTTGTTTTTCTCTGTCTTGTTTTTGTGCTTATTATTGTCGCTGCATGTCTGTCTATATAAGATAGGCAGGTAAACAATCTGGAGGAGAAAACAACAGGACTGATGGTTCCGGGGGCCATGGGAGAGGGGGAGGTGGGGGATAGGAAGTGGGTGTTTAACAAACCCAGGTTCAGGGGAACAACAAGTGATCTAAAATTGATGGCAAGGAGGGTGTAGGAGGCCTGGTAGGGAGTAGTCAAGGGCAATGTAACTGTACTGAAACCCAAATGAAGGCTGAACTGATAGTGGGACAAGAGGAAAGTGAAAGGAAATAGAGGAAAGAACTAGGAGTCAAAGGGCATTTATAGAGGTCTAAATACAGGCATGTACATATGTAAGTATATTTACATATGATGATGGGGAAATAGATCTATGTGCATATATTTATAGGTATTAATGTAGCAGATGGACATTGGGCCTCTACTCAAGTACACCCTCAATGCAAGAACACTTTGTTCTATTAACCGGCATTCCATGAGGCTCACCTTCCCTACATGACCGCTGAAGACAAAGTGGGTGCATAAGCAAATGTGGTGAAGAAAGCTGATGGTGCCCGGCTATCAAAAGATATAGTGTCTGGGGTCTCAAAGGCTTGAAGGTAAACAAGTGGCCATCTAGCTGAGAAGCAACAAAGCCCACATGGAAGAAGCACACCAGTTTGTGTGTTCATGAGGTGTCAATAGGATCAGGTATCAAGCATCAAAGACCCAGAGCAAAAAATCGTATCATTGTGAATGAGAGGAAACGTGGCATGGAGACCGAAAGCCCATCTGTAAGCAATTGGACACCCCCCTACAGAAGGGTCGTGGGGAAGAGATGACCCAGTCAGGGTGCAGTGTAGCAATGATGAAACATACACCTTTCCTCTAGTTCTTTAATGCTTCCTCCCCTCCCTCCACTATTATGATCCCAATTCTACCTTACAAATCTGGATAGACCAGAGGATGTACACTGGTATAGATAAGAGCTGGAAACACAGGGAATCCAGGACAGATGAACCCCTCAGGACCAATAATGAGAGTAACCATACCAGGAGGGGAGGGAAAATGTGGGGGAAGAAAGAGGGAACCGATTACAAAGATCTACATATAACCCCCACCCCCCCAGGGGGATGGACAACAGAAAAGTGGGTGAAGGGAGACATCAGTCAGTGTAAGACATGACAAAATAATAATAATTTATAAATTATCAAGGGTTCATGAGGGAGGAAGGGTGGGGGAAGGAGGGGAAAAAATAAAAAGCTGATACCAAGGGTTGAAGCAGAAAGCAAATGTTTTGAAAATGATGATGGCAACAAATGTACAAATGTGCTTGACACAATGGATGGATGTATGGATTGTGATAAAAATTGTACACGCCCCCAATAAAATAATATACAGCCCAGAAATAGATGCACCTACCTACAGACAACTGATCTTCAACAAGGGCCAAAAAAAAAAATTAAAAATTAAATAGGAAAGAGTCTTTTCAACAAACGGTGCTGGCAAAATTGGCCCTCCAGCTGCAGACAAATGACATCAGACTCAGCCCTTGCTTCAGGTACAACAGACTCCAGATGGAGCAAAGGCCCAAGTGTAGCTCTCAGCGCTGGAATGGTCACCCAGGAGAAAATAGGACCAGACGTAAGGGCCCTGGGGCGGGGTGCACTTACCCTATCACCCATCAGGAAGGAAACGCTCACAGAAGACAAAGGAGAAGACTGGGTCCTACTAAAAACAGGGCACCTAGACCCCCAAAGACGGCCTCAAGAGTAAAGAGAGCCTGCAGACTGGGGGAAATCCTTAACAATGAGGCAAGGGCCATGGGATGCCTCTCCCAAATCTGTCGAATGCTGCAAGACAAGAGCACGGTTGTGTGCTGACTTGAAGAAGCCCCTTAAGGACATAGAAGAAAGGGAGAGAGGAAGACAGATAAGGGAGACACAGGAGAGGCGGGAGGAAAGAAAAGGAAGCGGAGAGATGGAGGAGGGGAAAAAGGAAGGAAGGAAGAAGGGAGAAGGGAGGGCGCGGAAGAGAGGAGAACACTAAGTTAACCTGATTTTAGGCGAACAGTGAATTTTTCAAAATGTCATGTCCCAAAGATTACATCTGTATCTGTCTATATCTAATCTTCCTGTATCAATATCTGTCTAACTATTCCTTGCTAATCTAAATCAAAATTTAACTGGGATAGCTTGCATTTTGCCTGGCAACCCTACTGGCACTTCTCAGTTATTTGAAAGAAATGAAAATTTCTTTGTAAATGCCCAAGGAAGTAGATTCGGTGGGTTTCAGTAACCCGCAGAGAGACCGCTCGTCATAACGAGGTTTTCACCATGTGTGGGACAGCCCCTTTGCCACTTGAAAGGTAGAAAGAACGTGAGAGGAGCCAGGGGTTCTCCTTGATATGGCTGTCATCTGTGCCTGTGAATGTGACCTTGCTTAGAAATAGGGTCCCTCCGGATGATCCCTTCAGTACCAGCAGTGTGAGTGGCGATACTGGGAGGGTAGAGGGAGAGTGGGTTAGAAAGAGGGAACTGATTATAAGGATCTATATGTGACCTCCTCCCTGGGGGATGGACAACAGAAAAGTGGGTGAAGGGAGACGTCGGACAGGGCAAGATATGACAAAGTAATACTTTATAAATTATCAAGGGATCATGAAGGAGGGGGGAGCAGGGAGGGAGGGGGAGAAATGAGGACCTGATGCCAGGGGCTTAAGTGGAGAGCAAATGTTTTGAGAATGATGAGGGCAATGAATGTATAAATGTGCCTTACACAATTGATGTGTGTATGGATTGTGATAAGAGTTGTATGAGCCCCTAATAAAACGATTAAAAAAAAAAAAGAAATAGGGTCCCTCAAAATGAATCAGGTTGGTTCCCACGAGGTCCTTCAGGAGGAGGGTGAGGGCAAATCCAATTCAAGGGGAGCCCTTCTGAGAAGGGCGAGGAGACACAAAGGGGGCAGGGTGCATGAAGCTGGAGGCAGAGAGTGTAGTGAGAGGGGCTACCAGACAGGAGAGAGCAAGCGGCTTTCCTGGGGGACTCTGGCGAGAACACGGCGCTGCCAACCCTATAAGTTTGGACTGCCAGTCCTCAGAACTGTGAACCCAGGACTCTCCGCTCTGTGAGGCCCCCCCCTCCCCCCAATCCCCATTGGTGTATTGTGTCTAGGAATCCCGTCTAGTCGAGGCACTGTGCCTGTGGGCGCCAGCCTGGAGCCCGAGCCCCCACTGGTGGCACTGATGCGGAGCAAGGGAGTATGGGTAAGTTTTCAAACCTCCCCAGCTCATTCACAAAACAGGGGTCATGATAGTGCCTGGTGAATACGGGTTTTTCAAGGATTCCATGTAGTTGTGAGTGGGAAGACATAAACTTAAGAGTGATTCTGTCCTCTACTGTACCCACTCGGCCTTTTTTGTCTATTAAAAACTCAATTCTGAGTACAACTGCACTCCACAGTCTTCCAGGGGGTGGGTTTCTGATAGTAGATCTCCAAGCCTTTCTACTTAGGCATCTCTAGGTGGACTTGAACTTCCAACTTACTGGTTAGCAGCTGCACACATAACCATTTACCCCCCCCCCCTAGAGAGTAACCCCTCGGGCTAACACTGCAAGGACTGCTCTGTGGGCTGAGGTTCAGGAGGCAACGGTAGGGGTGGGGCTGGGACAGAACAGCAGGCTGTAGTCTTCCGACTGCACTCTGGGTACCGCCCTCACCTGTGCTCCCTGGGTGCCTCAGACACACAGGCCGGAATCTCGCTTGTACCCTGCCCCCTCTTCACCCCAACACAGAGTTCATCTCCCTGCCCTTGATAATGTTTCTAGTATCTACTGAACCGGGCAGTTTCCCACTTCCTCTCCATCACCCCACCCCTTCCCATATCCAGCTTGGCATCAGATTCTGCCCCCAGAGACCCCTGATGCTCAGCACACATACCCACCCACCCTCGCTTGATACTTACTACACGGTCCTTCAGACCTCTCCCCTCCAGACCACAGTAGACTCTCACTCCAGGTCTAATGCTCCTTAAAGTGGGTCCTTCTGTGCCCCATTTACCTCCAGGTTAAGGCTCCTCCCTTGTGCCCATCTCCAGCTCCATCCTTGATCCCTCCCTGGACTCCTCTCCCAGCAGCTGGACCTCCTGCAGCCTGAGGCACCCGGCCTGGCCTGCAGCTCTGTTCATTACCTCTCCTCCTCCTCTTCCTCTTGCTCCTCCTCCTCTTCTTCCCCTCCCCCCCCCCCTCCTGCTCTTCCTCCTCCTCCTCCCAGGCACAGTCACTTTCTCCAAGAAGCCTTTTACCCCCAAACCAGGTGTGATGAGTCCCAGCCCCACCCCCGGCCCTGCAGGACGATGCACTTTCCCGGAAAGCTGCATTCAAGGACCCATGAGGGTGGCTCCCGAGACATTCCCACTGACCAGCAAGTAGACCTTCGTAGTAGGTGGCTCTGTTCTCTCTCCCTATGATCTCCTTGTGCAGGGAGAAGTCTGACTTCTCGGTAGGTGTCAGTCAGTCCCATGGCACAGAATGGCTGTGGGTGATACAGGTGGGGAGGAGGAAAGGGAGGAGTTTGGGGGCAGAGGCAAGCACCTAGGCAGGAGTTAGGACAAAGGATTTTCATCAAGATTTCTTTGAACAAAGTATTTGGACACTTTTATGTCCAGATAGACATGAGAAGTAAGGAGTATGTGTGTGTGTGTGGTTGTAGTTGAATAGTACTTCCTGAAGCTATAAGATAAGCAAGATGCATTGGGAATCAAACCCACCCACAGGGACCGCAGAGAAAGGCCTACAGATGAACTTCCCCCAAACCAGCCATTGAGAACCCCACAGAGCACAGTTCTATGGTCCCACACGTGGGTCACCATGATTTAGAATTGACTCCGGTGACAATTCTTTAAAGTTTTGCTGTGGATTGAATTGTGTCCTCTCAAAAGATGTGTTGACATCTTAGCTCTGGAACCTGCGAATGTGACCTTGTTTAGAAAGAAGGTTGTCTCAGTTCGGTCACATAGAGTAGTCCGGCCACTGACATTCCTTCAATTCTGACAGAGGAGAACTGCGCCTTGGAGCCTCTGAGACCGCGCATCTTTATTTTTTTTTATTTTTTATTTAACATTTTATTAGGGGCTCATACAACTGTTATCCCAATCCATACACATATCAATTGTGTACATCGTTTCTCAAAACATTTTCTCTCCACTTAAACCCCCGACATTAGGTCCTCATTTTTCCCCTCCCTCCCCGCTCCCCCCTCCCTCATG
>NW_022111372.1:35017004-35019550 GCF_000313985.2 Echinops telfairi | reverse complement strand
AAAAAAAAAAAAGACACGAAGAGATACAGGGAGGGCCATGGCCAAGAGAAGGTGGAGGCAGGGATTGGGATGATGCAGCTACAAGACAAGGACTGCCAAGACCGGCCAGGACCAACCCACAGCAGAAACGTTAAGGGAGGATTCTCTCTAGAGCTGTTGGAGGGAACATGGCTCTGCTGACACCTCGATTGGAGCTGTCTAACTTCCAGAACTGAGAAAGATGCAGTTCTGTTGTCCTGAGCCATCCAGTCTGTGGTACTCCATACAGAAGCCCTAAGGAATTCAAACAGCTTTTTATCTCAGTCTGTGTCACATGGAGGTGGGAAGCTGAGAGGGGGCAAGAGTAAAAACTAACCTCACGGCCACAGGGTAGAACTGCCCATGTGAGTTTCTGAGCCGATGACTCTTTTCGTGAGTAGAAAGCCCGGTCTTTCTCCTGCGGAGAGGCCGGTGGTTTTGACCTTGAGGGTAGCAGGGAGTAGCAGGAGTAGCAGACATCCTTTCCCCCTGTTATTTCCTCCGACCTAGAGCAAGGTCATCCCAGTGTATATTCTCAACAGTTCTCTGCTGAGCTGTGAGGAACGTGGGTGTGCTGGGCACAATCCTGTGATGGCCCTTAAGATTCCTGGCCCCTGAAGTACATGCATCTTGTCCCTAGTATTCACTCAGTCACCTAGGTGGTGCCGTGAAGGAATCCTGCAGGTATAATTAAGGTCCTAAATCAGGTGCTCTTCATCAGCCTGTGCGATCACGAGGTGTCGAAGGGATCAGGTATCAGGCATCATCAGAACAAAAAATCTTATCATAGTGAATGATGGGGGGAGTGCAGAGTGGAGACCCAAAGCCCATTTGTAGGTCACTGGACATCCCCTTACTGAAGGGTCTTGGGGAGGAGACATGAGGAGATGATGCCAGGGGCTTAAGTGGAGTACAAATGTTTTGAGAATGATGAGGGCAATGATTGTACACATGTGCTTTACACAATTGATGTATGTGTGGATTGTGATAAGAGTTGTATGAGTCCCTAATAAAACAATTAAAAAAAAAAAGCCACCATATCTCTTGAAACTTCAGCTGAGCCCTTTAAATCTGGGTCTTGAGGTCCGAGGAAGAAGACGTCTGAGGTCCGAAGCATGAGAAAGATGACACACCAGGAGATTTTCTATTGGTGGTGTTGAAGGAGGGAGGTGAACACGAGGCTAGGGAAGTAAGCCCATTATGAAAGCCGAGAGTGGCTTCGCAGGGCAACAACCAGCGAAGAAATGTAATATGCAGTCTTCCAACCAAAAGAAATGGGATGCTGTCGACACACTGAATGAGCCTGGTAGTGACTCTTCTGGAGTCTCCAGCAGAATGCAACCTGGCCAACCCCTGGATCTCAGCCCCTAAGGAAGCCTAGAGGTTCATGGATGTGTTGAACGATGGCCTTGGTGTTGGAGTTTGGGTATGTAGCACGGACTTCAAGAAGAAAGAACAAATCGGTCTTGGAAGAAGAGGCAGCCAGAATGTTTCTTAGAAGTGAGAACGATGAGACTTGGCCTCACATACTTGAACATATTATCAGGAGGGACCTGTTTCTGGAGAAGGACATCCCACGTGATGAAGTGGAGGGTCAGTGCAGAGGAAGAACTTCTACAAGAGAACTGACCCAGGGGCTGCCATATTGGGCTCAAACCAGGCACATTTGTGATGAGGGTCGAAGACCAGCTGGTGTTTCCTCGTGTTCCATATCTGGTCCCTGTGAGTTGGGACTGGCTTGGCGGCTAGTTCCTAAGAAGTTAACAAGACCCAGTGAACTGTAGACTGGATATCATTTTAGGCCCCAGGATGAGAGTGGAATTCTCACCTTCCATGGAGGAGACCTTCCAGAGCAGCTTCCAGATGAAGGCAAACTAGGAAGAGGGTCTGGAGCTCGACTTCAAACCAACCAACCATTAAAAATGAAAGAAACAAAACAAAACAAAACAACCAACCAAAGAAAACGTCTGGCTCAAACTGGTTCAACCCACAAGTGAACACAAGGATGGGGCAGTACTTTGGCCCATCTTGCCGGGTGTTACCATGCCAACAGCAGCCTACAACAACAGCAACCTTTGAAACCTCTGTGTGGTGACGCTTTGATAGGCAGCTATGGAAAATAAATAAGAAGGTCCTGGATGTTTGGTCTTCAAGGATAAAGCAGCTTTTTGAGATAATGTGAGCCTGCCCAGATTTCAGAGCTGAAAACTTGGACACAAACATTTTATTTTTTTATGTTTATTTTTAGTCATTTTATTAGGGGCTCATACAACTCTTATCACAATCCATATGTATATCAATTGTGTAAAGCACATTTGTATATTCATTGCCCTCTTCTTGAGCCCGGGACATCAGGCTCTCATTATTCCCCTCCTTCCCCGCTCCCCCTCCTCCTCAAGCCTTGATAATTTATAAATTATTATTTTGTGATATCTTGCCCTGTCCGATGTCTCCCTTCACCCACTTTTCTGTTGTCCGTCCCCCAGGGAGGAGGTCACATGTAGATCCTTGTAATTGGTTCCTCCTTT
>NW_022111372.1:34991131-35016312 GCF_000313985.2 Echinops telfairi | reverse complement strand
AGATGGCTGCTTGTTTACCTTCAAGCCTTTAAGACCCCAGATGCTGTATCTTTTGATAGCCGGGCACCATCAGCTTTCTTCACCATATTTGCTTATTCACCCACATTGTCTTCAGCAGTTGGGACACAGACATTTTAAATGCCAGCACATTTGGACCTCATTACTGTGATACCAGTAACAACAACTATAATTATTAAGAAAGCATCTGCTTTTAGAGCCATGCTACTGATTGAGTTGTATCTACCAAAAATATGTGCTGTGAATCCTATATAACTCATAATGAGAAGAAACAACAAGATCCATTAATAATCAGAATGGAATGTACAAGTGTGAATCTTTGGAAGTCATAAAAAAATGAGATGGAACACATAGAAATCAATATCCTAAGCATTAGCTCAGCGGTTCTCAACCTGTGGGTCGCAACCCCTTTGAGAGTCAAACGACCCTTTCACAGGGGTCGCCTGATTCATAACAGTAGCAAAATTACAGTCATGAAGTAACAATGAAAATAATTTTATGGTTGGGGGTCATCACAACATGAGGAACTGTATTAAAGGGTCGTGGCATTAGGAAGATTGAGAACCACTGCATTAGTTGACCATCATATTATCTATTAGGGCAGGAATAATGAATTGAGAAGGAATGACCTGAAACTTCGTCATCTAAAAGAACCTTTTAGGACAGAGTGACAGTTCACCAAAGAAGACATCCAGGCAGCCAACAAACACGAAGAAATGCTTGTGATCACTAGCCTTTCGAGGGATGCAAGCAGAACAATGATACCACTCCACACCAACCTTGACAGCAGAGTTAAAAAACAAACAAACATAAAATTCTGGAGAGTATGTAGAAATATTGGAAACTTCCTACTGCTGGTGGGTCTGTAAAACTGTACAATCTATGGAAAACCATGTGGCGGTTCCTCAAACTGGGGCTAGAAATACCACAGGCCCCAGCAATGCCCATGCTTGGTATAGACCCTAAAGAAATAAGAGCCGTAACATGAACACATGTATAAACACTCATGTGCAAACCAGCATTATTCACAGTAGCAAGAAGATGGAGACGACCTATATGCCCACCAGTGGAAGAATGGATACACGTGGGCACAGACACACAATGTACACTACGCATCACTGAAGAATGATGGTGAGACTGTGAAACACCTCATGCCATGGAAGGATTTGCAGGACCTTATGCTGAGTGGAGCTAGTCCATCACAAGAGGCCCAATATGTCTGAGACCATTGTTACGAGAAAAAAAATCAAGCTAAGGATCTTTCATACAAAAAGAAAAAGACCATCAGGCTATCAGGGCTGGGAGAAGAAGAGAGGCCAGGGGAAGCAATAGGCTATGGTTAACAGGTATTAAATAGGGCGATGGGGAAGAGAGCATTCTATAGGAGGAAGAAAAGGAAACTGAAAGGTGGGGAACAGGGCAAACTATATGGAGGTTTGATCAATTGCTGAACACAAAAATGATGCTCTTAAAAAAGATATATTGCTTAGTGCTTAATAAGTGCACAATAAAAGGTGACTTACATAAAACGAAAAGAGAACACTTGAAGACCTTTAAGTATGACCCAATGTCAGTGATAGGATAATGTCCATATGCCTGCAAGGAAGATGCGTTAATATAACTATAAACCAACTGCTAAAACCAAAGATGAAACAAGGTGCAGGTTTTCACCAATTTCGATAGTCTGAAATTGATCGAACGTGAAATCAAGAAGCATCGATAATTATTAGTGATTGCAATGCAAAAATTGGAAGCAAAGAAAAGCATCAGTAGTTGAAAATACGGCTTTGGTGATAGAAATGATCCTAGATTTCATATAAGATTTTGCAAGACCAATAGCTTCTTCATCACAGTTGCCTTTTTTCAACGACAAGAGTGGTGGCTGTACACATGGGTCTCAGTGGCTAGACTACACAGGAAGCCAATGGACTGTATCTGTGCAAAGGGCTCGTCAATTCAGTATCAACAGCAGAACAAGGCCAGGAGCAGACAGTCAAGCTTCAAGTTCAAGCTGAAGAAAATGACAAGTCCCTGAGAGCCAAAGTGTGAATTTGAGCGCGGTGTTGTTTGTAGGTGCCAGCAAGCTGGTTCTGACTCATAGCAAGCCCGTGTACAACAGAACGAAACAATGCCAGTCCTGTGCCATCTTCCCCACTCGTTTTATATTTCGGCCCATTGTTACAGCCCTCTCCTTAAGGGCCTTCCTCCTTTTCGCTGCCCTTCCACTTGACCAAGCTTGATGGCCTTTCCCAGGGTCTAGTCTCTCCTGACAGCATGTCCAAAGCACATGAGACGAAGCTTCACCATCTTTGAGTCTAAGGCCTATTCTAGCTGACCTTTTTCCAACACAGATTTGCTTGTTCTTCAGGAAGGCTCTGGTACTTTCATTATTCTTTGCCAGTACCATAATTCAAATGCATCAGTTCCTGTTCGGTCTTCCTTAGTCAGTGTTTAACTTTCACAATGCATATGAGGTGATTGAAAACACCCTGGCGTGAGTTCGGTGTACTCTAGTCCTCAAAGTAATCTTCACTTTTCAACACTTTAAAGAGACCTTGTGCCACAGATTTACTTAATGTAATGTGTTATTTGATCCTGGACTGCTGTGTCCATGAGCATCAGTTATGGATACAAGCACGACAAAATCCTTGACAACTTCAATCTGTTCTCTACCTATTGGTCCTGTTGTGAGCATTTTGGTTTTCTTTCTATTAAATTGCAATCCATAAAGAAGGCTGCACTCCTCAATCTTCATCAGCAAATACTTCAAGTCCTCCTCACGTTCAGCAAGCAAGGTTGTGTCATCTGCATGTGGCAGGTTGTTACTACCCCATCTGAATTTAGAAACCATCTCTAGAGTAGAGTAGACCCATTGAATGCTAATAACTAAAGATCCGATGAGTTGTGGGATGACATCAAAGAAATCAAACAGAAAGAAAGCATCTCTCGTTCTTGAATTATCACTGTCATTGAGTCAATTCTGACTCTTAGTGACCCCACTGGACAGGGTGGAACTGCCCCCGGGAGTTTCCAAGACCATAACTCTCGATGGGACTGGACAGCTTTGCCTTTCTCCAGACGTGTGGTTGGTGGTTTCCAACGGCTGACCTTGCAGTTAGCAGTTCAGCACATAACCACCACACCACCAGGGCTCCTGAAGAAAGCACAGGGTCATTAGAAACATGGAAAGAAAGGAAAGACTGATACAGATGCCAGAAGAGACTCGAACTCGCTCTTGAATGTAACGTAGCTAAAGTGAAAGATACAAATGATGAAGTAAAAACGCTGAACAGAGGATGTCAAAGGGAAGCTTAAGGAGACAGAGTAAAATATCATGAAATGTGTAAAGACCTGGAAGTAGAAACCACAAAGGAAGAATATTTCCCTTGATATTTCTCAAGCCGAAAGGAGTAAAGAAAAAATTCAAGTCCTGAGTTGAAATATTGAAGGATTTTATAGGCCAGAGACTTCAAAAGAAGATAGAAAGAGTACCCAGAGGTATTGTACCAAAAAGAAGTGGTTGATATGGAACAGTTTCAGGAGGTAGCATATGACTAACGAAGTCCTTCATCGTCCTGCACTGAAGGCACTGGCCAAAGACAAGGCTCTAGGAATTGATAATGCCTCTTGAGAAGTTTCAACAAACATATGTAATAGTGGAAGCCCTCACTCATCTATGACAGCTACCTGGATAACCAAGTGGAAAAGATCCATATCTGTATTCATTCCAAAGTAAGGTGATCGAACAAAGTACAGAAATTATGAAACAGTATTATTCAATTATAGGTAAGGTAAATTTTGCTGAAAATAATTTTAAAATTCTTACAACAGTATTTTGACAGGAAACCACTAGAAATCCAAGGCAGGTTCAGAAAAGGATGTCGAGTGAGGAATATCATTGCTTTTGTAGCTTATGTATGCTAAAAGCAGGGAATACCAGGGAGATACTTATCTGTGTTTTATTGATTATACAAAGGCATTTGACTGTGTGCATTTAATCAATGTATGGATAATCTTTCAAAGAAAGAGAATATCAGACACGAATTGTGCTCATAGGGAACTTGTGTAAAGACTCAGTACATTTCTGGAACAGAAGAAGGGATGCTGAGTGTTTTGCGTTAGGAGAAGTGTGTCTCAGGATTGTGTGCTTACACCATACTTATTTAATCCGTACGATGAGCAAGTAGGAACTGGACTGGATGCAAAAGCTTAGGGCATCAGGATTTTAACAAGACTCATTAACAACCTGAGAAATGCAGAGGACACAACCTTGCTTGCTGAAAGTGAAGTGGGCTTGAAGCACTTGCTGATGAAGATCAGTAATGTGGATTACAATTCAATACAAAGAAAACGAAAAACCTTACAACTGGACCCAAAAGCGGTATGACGGTAGATTTAGAAAATACTGAATTTATGAAAGATTATATTTTATTTGTGTCCAAATCAACCTCCATGCAAGTATGGTTCAAGAATTCAAGTGATGGCTAGCATCGAGCAAATCTGCTGCAAAAGGCCTCTTTAATGTGTCAAAAAGCAACGGTGTCATTTTGAGGACTAGGGTGAACCTGACCCAAGCGATAGTGTTTTCAGTTCTCTTATATGCATGCAAAACTGAACAACGCGTAAGGCAGTGTGACCAAGAATGGATGCGTTGGAGTCCTGGTATTGGTGAAGGGTATTGAGTAAATGAGGACCAGAAGAATCTGCCCAGAAGGACAGCCAGAAGGCTCCTTAGAAGCAAGGATGGGAAGCCTTGGTCTCGTGTCCTTCGGTCATGGCACAGAGGGCACATGATGGGCCCCAGGCTTGGAAAGCTCTGCAAAGAAGAATGGCCTCAACAAGGGACCCTGAGCCTGCAGTCTTGGGCTCAAGCACAGCCATGACTGTGAAGATGGCCTAAGGCCGGGCAGTTTCATTCGATTGTACAAAGGGTTAGTTGTATGAGTAGGAACCGATTGGATAGCACCGGAAAACTACAGCATCTTTGTGGCCAGAATCCCATTTGGGAATAATAATTTGTCATATTCATGAGGCAGGATTAGTGGAGGGTGTGTTTTCAGCCAATCACCTTTGAGATATAAAAAGAGCAAATTACAGGACACACAGAATCCAGGAACAGGAATGGGAATTGCGATACCAGGAGGGTGGGGGAAGGTGGGGAGAGGTGGGGAAGTAGGGAAACCGATGGTGATGATCGACACATAACCACACCCTCCCCCCCCGCCCAGGGGGACAAACTACAGAAACCATGGGGAAGCGAGACAGCGATTGGTGTAAAACAGGGAAATAATAATGTATAGTTTATCAAGGAGCCACGAGGGTGGGAGGGGGAAGAGGAGGTGACACCAAGGGCTCAACAGAAAGTAAATGTCTAGAAAATAATGATGGCAACAGATGTATAAATATGCTTAATACAACTAATGTATGGATTGTTTTTTTAAATCATTTTATTAGGGGTTCATCCAACTCTTATCACAATCCATCCATACATCAATTGTGTAAAGCACATTTGTACATTCATTGCCCTCCTCATTCTCAAAACATTTGCTCTCCACTTAAGCCCCCGGCATCAGGCCCTCATTTTCCCCCTCCCTCCCCGCTCCCCCCTCCCTTATGAGCCCTTGTTACATTATAAATTATTATTTTGTCATATCTTGCCCTGTCCAACGTCTCCCTTCACCCACTTTTCTGTTGTCCATCCCCCAGGGAGGAGGTCACATATAGATCCTTGTAATCGGTTCCCTCTTTCCAACCCACTCTCCCTCTACCCTCCCAGTATTGCCACTCACACCACTGGTCCTGTAGGGATCATCCACGCTGGATTCCCTGTGTTTCCAGTTCCTATCTGTACCAGTGTACATCCTCTGGTCTAGCCAGACTTGCAAGGTAGAATTCAGATCATGGTAGTGGGAGCGGGGAGGAAGCATTTAGGAACTAGAGGAAAGTTGTATTTTTCATCGTTGCTACATCACACCCTGACTGGCTCCTCTCCTCCCTGAGATTCCTCTGCAAGGGGATCTCCAGTGGCCTACTAATGGGCGTTGGGTCTCCACTCCGCATTCCCCCCATCATTCACTATGGTAAGATTTTTTGTTCTGATGATGCCTTATACCTGATCCCTTTGACACCTCGTGATCGCATAGGCTGGTGTGCTTCTTCCATGTGGGCTTTGTTGCTTCTGAGCTAGATGGCCGCTTGTTTACCTGATGTATGGATTGTTATAAGAGCTGTAAGAGACCGCCATAAGATGATTTTTTTTAAAAGAGTTAATTAGGCACAAAGCAGCAAACAAAAGCTGGTCACGGACGATAGAGGACAGACCGCTTGAAGATCACTGAAGAGTCCAGGAGCAAAAAGCTGAAAAGAGACAAGGACCTGCCCCCAGAGCCAACAGAGAGAGCTAGCCTCCCTGGAGCTGCCGCCCTGGAATCAGACTGCTAAGCGCCCGCACTGGGAGAAGATACGGTTGTCTGTTAAGGCCATTCACTTTTGCTATTTGTCACGGCGCTGCTAGATCACTGGGTCTCTGCACTTCCCAACCCTAGGCCTGAACCCTGGACCCCCGCTACAGTCTATAGCAGGAGTCCTGGTCTCCATGGCAACTGGAAATACTTGGTACAAATAGAAGATTACACCCCGTGGGAATGGGGAGCGGAGGAAATCTCAAGGGGCAAAGTTTTCGTTGATAGCACCTTGGCATGAAAGCTTCAGGTTGAGTCTTGAAGCCAGGCTCTACCCGGAATGACTAAGTGTTTGGAATGAAACACATGCCGGCCTCCTGGCCGTCTGCCCAGCAGCAGGAAGGTTCCGGTTCTGGGGCGCAGCGGTCGGATGTATTTGGCTGAAGATAACAGAATTCCAACCCTCAGAGGCCGATGCCACACTTTCAATTGCCTCACAAGACGGAGTCTGGAGGCAGGCTGGTGAGTGATCTCGGCTTTCCCCGCAGAGCGGCAAGACGACTGCAGGAGCTCCAGCCACCACATCTTCCCAGGACAACGGCTCCTGCAGGGCGAATGGGCAGGCAACCAGCTCTTTCATCACAGTCTTCTCTCGCCCTGAAGCGCTTAGAGATTCCACCTGATGCTCATTGGGCAGAACTGTGTCTCATGCCCACTCCTGGGCCAATCACGTCTAAGAGAATGGAAACAGCAGGATTAATCTACTCCAATCACAGTTCATCTCCCAGAGACAGCCATGCTGCCATCAGGTAGAGGAGGTAGGCCAGTGGTTCTCAACCTGTGGGTCGCGACCCCTTTGGGGGTCAAATGACCCTTTCACAGGGGTCACCCGATTCATAACGGTAGCAAAATTACAGTGATGAAGTAGCAACGAAAATAATTTTATGGTTGGGGTCACCACCACATAAGGAACTGTATGAAAGGGTGGTGGCATTAGGAAGGTTGAGAACCACTGAGCTAGGCAGTCGTAGGATTGCTTGAGGCGTTCGCTCACGGCAATGGACAGTTTTTGCTCCTGCTCCCTGAAGCGACCTCTTTTGGTCATTGCATTTAACTTTGGACATTTCTTTCCCTCCCTACATACCCCGCCCCCCACACACATTCACATACACTCATTCACTTGCTGTTACGCGTACACACCCACTCACTCACACACACATTCTCACTATATACTTACACACTCAGACCCACACGCACATATACTCTCATTCACTCACACTCGCATGTACACACAGTCTCTCCCCATGCACTTATTCTTCACACATATGTAAACACTCATATACTTGATCCCTGCATATCTAGTGGGGGCAGTGCTGGCTCCTCTTCAGGGTTGAGCACATGCCTTTGGCCTGAATCAATCAGAGAGGTCATCTCCAGCACCTGCCCCACCCCCACCCCCCCAAACAAAACAAAGCAAAACCCCCCAAAACAAACTCACAGCCATTGAAGTGATTCCGACTCCTAGTGGGCCTACCGGAGAGGGTAGAACTGGCCCTGTGAGTTTCTGAGACGGTAACTGTTCACGGGGGTAGAAAGCCCCAAAAGACGGGCATGCGATTCCATCCAGGGTCTAGCAGTGTTTTCAGGCACCATCGGGAAAGCTGCTGAGTGGACCTGACTTACAGCGACCCTCCCTACTGGAGTTGACCTGCCCCTGGCGGCCCTCTAGGCTCTCGTTCACTCTCACAGAGCTGCAGGATGGCTTCGAACCACTGTCCACAAACTACTTGTGCCTCTGAATTTTACAAGATGTTTTGTCCATTGTGGAAAAAGGAGAAATTACGGAAACATAAAACCCACTTCTGTTCCTATGACTCCACATTTTGTTTGTATCGTGGACGATCTTTCTGCACAGATAGGCATAGATATTTTTTCCTAGGTAAATGGGGGTAGTTTAGTGGCCAGGGTGGTCACGGGGCCCATGGGAAAGCTGGACGTGTGTTCCCTGCGTCGCACTGGGTGGCTGGAGTCTCTGTGGAGCACCTGGAGGTAGAGCTGCTCCTGTGACAGTTGGGACACTCTGGCTATGGATGTGATCAGACGCCAGATTTTTGTCTGTCCAGACTCACTCTCACTCTACCTGTGCCCCTCCTGGAGGTGACTTTCTGTCCAATGACATGGAAAGGTGTATGTCAACCTAATCCAGGTGCCACCTTCTTCTCAGGTGGCTGTGCCGGGTGGCTATTGGCTCTTCCCTCACTTAGAGGCCATTCCTGGAGACTCAGGGGCTGCTACACCAGTCAGAAGTCAGAGCCAGGTGAAGCTGCTCTCAGGACAGCCTGACCCTCAGTGTGGGCTTTGCAGTTCGGCCAGAGCCTGACAGCTCTTTGGAGGAGAGCTAATTATTCATGTACCTCTGACACACAGAGGTGCCAAAGTCCCTGCCTCCTCTCTCCCGTAGATGCAGAAACTGCCCTTTCGGACACTGGCTCCAAGGAGGAAAGTATAATTGTTTATTTTAATCAGTAAAGTGGTTGTGGGTACGTGTGTGTGCATGCACTCGTGTGAATAGCTGGTGATTGAAACACATTTAGAAAAGATACAAAAGAATAAACAAGAGGGCTATAAATCACTTTCAAGGCCACTGATAAGCGCTCCTAAGAATTTATTCTGTTTGCTGTTCAATTTTTCCCCTATGTGTAACTCACTCAGAGTCAGTTACTGCTTCCAAATGTCTAAGACATCCAGTATGTAATGTTGGCCAATGGCTACTGAGAATTGAGAGATAGCAGCCGGGCTTTGAGGGGAGGGGTAGTAGGATTCTAGGTTCTAGGACGCCTAAAGGAGCCTGGTGGTGGTATAGTGGTTTCACGTTGAGCTGCAATAGGTTGGCAGTTCAAAACCACCAGCAGCTCTGTGGGAGAAAGGCTTGGGCCTCTACTCCCATCAACAGTTAACCGTCGCAGAAACCCATAGTGATGTTGCTATGACCTCAATCAAACCAAACACTGCCATTGCGTCGTAGATAAGCGACACATCTGTACAGTTGATTCTGACTCACAGTGGCACTCCAGGACAGAATAAAACTGCCTAAAAGTATCCAAGGCTGCGATCTCCCTGGAAGCAGACTGCTGTCATCCTTCTCCCGAGAAGCAGCTGGTGGGTTTGAACCATCGACCTCTGGTTAGCAGCCCAGCATGTACCCACGGCACCACCCACCTCAGAAAGGTGCGAGAGGCCTATTTGGAGGCGGCTGGAGTTCAGTGGAGGAGCCCTGGTGGCACAGTGCTTAGGTGCTGGGCTGTGAGCCAGAAGGTCAGTGGTTTGAACTCCCCAACTGCTGGGTGGGAAAAAGATGAGGGCAACCTCCTTCCAAGGAGATTTGCAGCCCGGAAGCCCTGTGGGTCACTGGGAGTTGCAATTGACTCAGCCGCTAACCCTTCGGTTTCTTATTTTTATTTCTTTTATTTTAAGCGTTTTATTGGCATACGATTCACATAGCATACAATTCAGAAGTTCCATCATATTAAGAAGAGACATACACTCGTCACCACGACAATTTGGAAATTTCTTCCTTTCCTTCATTCTTGTACTCATTACTATGAGCTCCTCATCTCCCCCCAACCTCCTCTGCCATACTCACAAGAAAACATGAACCCTCTTTCCTTCTTTGGGCCAGCTCACTGCTGATGCAAATCGCCTTATCATAAACATCCTACTGCCAGTGTTGTCCTGGGCAGGGGCAGGGACACCCAGACGGCCCTTCCTCTGGGCTCAGCTCCAGTGTCGAGAGGCAAGGGTTGGAGTGAGGGTAAACAGAGCCTGTGTAGATGACTCAGGAGCCCTGGTGGGGTCGTGGGCTACCCATTGGGCTGCTCACAACAAGGTCGGCAGTTCGAAACACTAGCCACTCCTAGGAGAAAGATGTGGCTTTCTACTCCCACGAAGAATAGAAATTCCCAGGGGTGGGGGCAGTTCTATAGGCCCCTTATGAGTTGGATTTGACTCAATAGCAGTGAGTTTGTTATTTGTATATACAGTGAACCCTCGCCACTTCGCGCTTCGACGTCCGCGGCTTCACTCTATCGCGGTTTTTGCGTAACAGCACCCACTGCCTACACCCGCTCCTTCAGAGGAAAAAGACAGCGACACACCTGTAGAGTACATCCCTTAAGTCATTTCATAGGCTATTGAGTACAGTATTTGTAAGAACTATGTATAATAATACTGTATGTAAAATATGTAATACTGTAAACTAGATGCCATAAATAATATAATAAATAATAAATGATAATTGTAACGTCCAAAATGTTTTACTGTATTTTCCCTTTTTCATTTAATAAATTGGGTAATACGAGTGTAATGGTGACTAAAGGGTGTTTTTTCATGTCCTCTATGCTCTAACTACAAAAATATTTGATTTGCAAATAAGGAATCCTACTTCGCGGAATTTCATTTATTATGGTAGGGTCTAGATCCGATTAACCGCGATAAACGAGGGTTCACTGTAGACAATGTGAATCCTGAATAGTTCTTGGCTGCAAACCAAAAGTCTGGAAGTTCGAGTCTACTCAGGGGAACCTCGGAAGAAAGTCCTGGCAATCTATTTCCAACCCCCACCCCCACCCCCCCGAAAACAAACAAACAAACAAAATGCCAACCACTGAAAATATGAAGCGGCCAGGAGTCAGAATCTACTTTGATGGCCGCTGGTTGGTTAACCTACAAAGTGGTCCATCTGATTTGTCGCAGAGGTGAAAAAGCAAGTGTCCAGTCAGCGCACAGCTCCTCGTCCCTGCAGTCACCCCCACTGGCCTTTGGAAACTGAGCGGGACCCCTGCAGCGCAGCGCCTCCAGGCTTTGCTTGGCTGAGGGCAGGCGGTGTGGCAGAGAGGGCATGAGTCCCAGTGCTAGCCTGGACAGCCGGCCTGAGGCTGGGTAGGACGTGACAGCTTAATCCCTGCCCCGGGCTATTTTTAGCAGCTGGACAAACCAGCACGGGCCTGGGGTGTGGTGTTTGTTCAAGGGTGTGGATCCACCCTCCCCCGGGAGCGCTCTGGTCCAGATTGAGAAGAAAGGGCAGCCACATTGTGGTTGGCCACCTCTGGCTGGAATTCCACCGCTCAGACTGAGTCACCCCCACGCTGCGGAGCTTGGGAAACACCTGGCAGGGCTCTAAGCTGGGAAGCGAGTGTGAGCAGCACGGATCCTGCCTGGCTCTGACTTCACTTGGCCATGGCCCGCCGCCCAAGCTTGGAAAGGGCACTTTGCCCAGCCTGGTTCTTGTTGTTCCCAGTTGCCCCTGAGTCCACTCCACTTCTTAAGGAGCCCCTCCACCAGAGTATGATGGCACACTGCCTGGTCCTCTACCGGCCCCAGGACCAGTCATAGATTGAAGGGTGACGATCCATAGGGCTTCCACTGGCTGGCTTTCAGAAGTGAGTCACCACGCCTTTCTTCCTAGACTGTCTTAGTCTGGAAGCTCCGCTGAAGCCTGTTCATCACAAGACACAAGCCTCCACGGAGAGGGGAGCATTGGCTTCGGATGAGCTTCATTGGTCAGGAGTCAAACGGGGTCCCTTGTATGGAAGGTGAGGATTCTGCCACTGAGGCACCACGGCCTGTACTCCTTGGGTAGTGCTGGCACGCCTACTGGCAGACTGGTGAGGGGCTGAGGTTTAATTGGCATACAGTTAAAAAAGAAAGAAAGAGAGAAAGGAACTTGTCTTTGTCGTATCCTAGTTGTGCCAGGAACTAATGCCACGACTCCCCTGGGGTTCCTTAGAAGGCCAAGTGAGAGCCAGGCCCAGCAATGGGGGCTCAAGCAATGTTAGGCTTTGGGGTGGTGGTTGGGTTTTGTTTGATGCTCGGCATCTTGGCTGGAGTCAGGCTCCCAGAATGGGAGAGGCGCTATCCCCAAGCCTAGGTCTCAGTCTCCCTACCTTTGGGAGCCGCTGCCCCCAGTGGGTGTGGACCACATGTACAGTCAACCTGTTTCCTGCCCCTACTTCCTGGGTTTGGAGAAGCCAGAACCAGGGTGGGAGAATGCTAGAGGCGGTGGCTCCCGGCACAGGTACCCAGATTCAAACCCACAGCCCTACCTTCCGACCAGTGTTAGCCCAAACCACCTGCAGATCACATGCTCTTTGGGGTGGAAGGGACCTGTGAGATTTAAGAGTAGCTAGCTCCATGTTTGCCAAAGTGGGTTACTTGAGGGGAAAGGATTAGAGGCTGCTTGTTAGAGGAACTGTAAGACTTCTCTGAGTCTTGACTGTGCTCACAGGCTCAGGGCTCAGAAACAGAAGGACGGTGGGGAGTGAGTTTCCTAGGAGTCCTTAATGCAACGTTTAGTGGGAGAGGCTTTGTAGGGGAATTTTATTTATTCAGAGTCATGAAGCATAGGAAGTAAGATATGCTCTTTAGGTGTATTTAGATATTGATGTCTTCAACAAAGGTCATATATCTTTCAAATACCAAAAGCACAGGGAAGAGAATGAAGAAACTGCATGTAATCACCCACAGATAAGTAACTTGGCATGATCTTCACAATTTTGCACGTGTGTCTTTTTATTTTTAAGATCAGACTGAGCGTACGGGATAGGAAGGGACTCCAAGCCCCATCCCTTGCTAATTCATCAGAGAGACTGATGTTAGGTGTCCGTTGGGTCAATTCTGACCCACAATGACCCTATGCACCACGGAACGAAACATTGCCTAGTCCTGCACCGTCTTCACCACGGTTCTAATGCGTAAGCCCACTGTTTCAGACACGGTGTCCATCCATCTCCTTGAGGGCCTTCCTCTGTTTCCCTGCCCCTCCTCTAGTTTCCTCTATGCTGTCCTTCGCTAGGGACTAGTCTCTCCTGAAAACATGTCCACAGTGTGTAAGACAAAGTCTCACCATCCTCTCCTCTAAGGAGCATGCTAGATGTACTGTACTTCTTCCAAGAAAGATTTTGTTTGTCCTTTTGGCAGTCCATGTTTCTTCTTCTTCTCCCGCATCACAATTCAAATGCATCTGGTCTTCTTCAGCGTTCCTGATTGCATATCCAGCCTTCACATGCATATGAGGCGATGGAAAGACCACGGGTTGAGTCAGGGTCACCTTAGTCCTCAAAGAAATCTCCTCGCTCTTCAATGCTCGAAAGCGGCCTTGGGCAGCCGATCTACCTCATGTGATGCATCTTTTGATCTCCTGATGGCTGCTTCCAAGAGCAGTGATCATGGATCCAGGCAAGAAAGAATCCTTGACAACCTCAACCTTTTCTCCGTTTACCACGATGCTACCTATTGGTCCAGTGGTGAGGGTTTTGGTCTTCTTTACACGGAGTTGTCATCCACACTGAAGGCTTCCATCCTTGATCTCCATCAGCATGTGCTTCCAGTCCGCCGCACTTTCGGTAAGCAAGCTGTGTCACCTGCATATCGCAGGTTTTTAATAAGCTTTCCTCCAACCCCGATGCCACCTTCTTGTTCAGGTGTTTCAGCTCCTCTGATGATTTGCTCGCTGCACAGATTGAATCAGAATAGTGAGAGAATACAATTCTGACACACACCTTTCTGATTGTAAACCAAATAGGAGTCCCTTGTTCTTTTTTTTTTTCCAAAAGGGTTTTTTTTTTTTTTTGCTATTTATTATTTATTTATTTATTGGATATAGTAATTTTTTTTAAACATTTTATTAGGGGCTCATACAACTGTTATCGCAATCCATACACACATCAATTGTGCAAAGCGCATTTGTACATCATTCTCAAAACATTTTCTCTCCATTTAAACCCCCGACATTAGGTCCTCATTTTTCCCCTCCCTCCCCTCTCCCCCCTCCCTCATGAGCCCTTGATAGCTTATAAATGGGTATTTTGTCATATCTTGCCCTGTCCGACGTCTCCCTTCATCCACTTTTCGGTTGTCTGTCCCCCAGGGAGGAGGTCACACACAGTTCCATGTAATCGGTTCCCTCTTTCCTACCTATTCTCCCTTTACCCTCCCTGTTTTGCCACTCACACCACTGGTCCTATAGGGCTCATCCGTCCTGGATTCCCTGTATTTTCAGTTTCTGTCTGTACCAGTGTACCTCCTCTGGTCTAGCCAGTCTTGCAAGATAGAATTCGAGTCATGGTAGTGGGAGCGGGGAGGAGGGGTCTCGGGGTGGAGATGAGCCAGTCAGGGTGCGATGTAACAATGATGAGAAATACAACTTTCCTCTAGTTCCTAAAGGATTCCCTTGTTCTTCCACAACTGCCTCTTGATCCATGTATAAGTTCTGCATAAGCACAATGACATGTTCTGTAATTCCCAATCTTTTCCAGGTTAGCCACAGTTTGTTATAATCCACACAGTTGAATACCTTAGCATAGTCAATATGACACAAATAAATATCTTTCTGATATTCTCTGCTTCAGTCAAGTTCTAGTGGACATCAGCAGCAATAGCACTTGTTCCATGGTCTCTTCTGAACCCGGCCTGAGCCTCTAGCAGCTTCCTGTGAAGGTACTGCTGCCACCATTGTTGGCTGATCTTCAGCAAAGTTTCGCTTGCATGTGATACTAATAATATTGTTCTATACTTCGACCATTCAGTTGGGTCACCTTTCTTTGGAATGGGTACAAAGAAGGATCTCTTCCAGTCAGTTGGCCGCGGGCTGTCTTCCACGTAGCATAGATGAGGGTTCCATTTCATTTTTGATGGTTTCCAATTTTCCTATATTCGTATTTCATACATTTCAAGTTCCAATCACTACCAGCTGTTTGCACTTTTTTCATTTAACCTTGAGGCATGCCCCATGAGCAAATGAGGATCCCAAAGACTCTGCTGCACACACACTTTACTCACTCACTGATGTCACCATGGCTGATGCCAGTCCTCTTGAGCCCCATCTGGAAGGCCTTCGGACATAAGGTGCCCATCCTGGGCCCCTCCCCCAACAGTGGTCTGCTTCCATTCATTGGGGCCTTTGGCATCGGAGGATGTTTTGAAACTATGCATAAGGTTGTCAGCAGCCACTTCTTCTGAAAGGGGCAATCAATTCCTTCTTTATTGTCTATTCTTGGCCTGGAAGCTCTGCTGACACCTGATCACTCTGGGTGACCCCGCGGGCATCTGAAATATCAGTGACACAGCTTCCAGAATCACAGCAACACACCAGCCACCAAAGTATGACAAATGGACAGACATGCGGTGGAAGAACTCCCTCAGGACTGTGGAATTAAATCACCTTAGAAATCAGGGCAGGATGGCTGAGAGGTGGAACTTGTAGACGTGAATGCTGAAAACCCACACAGAACTGCTAACCGCACATCCTGGAAAAAATGGGCTAGTGGAGGTATCCACAGTGTCTAAAGCATCTCTAAAATTGTTTTGCAGAAAGCTCAGGTCCTGGGTGTTCAGGACCGTGCAGCCCAGAGGGGGCTGCCCACCCAGGACTGCTGCAAGCATGTGAGACATCTCACAATAAGTCCTACCCTCTGATACCAGAATCCTTGCAAGCAGATTCCTTCTTAGAGGACAATTGCTCATGTATCCTATTAACATAGCCTAGCCTAGTCCAAGAAAACCTCACCATTTCCCCAAATTTTAATGAACACATACACACACACACACACACACACACACACACACACACACACACACTCCCTGTTGCACCTCCAAGACCAAGAAACCAAATTATTGGGTCGAGCCGACTCCAACACATAGGGTGACTCTATAGGACAAAGTAGAACTGCCCCTATTGGTTTCCCAGCTTGTATTTTGTTACCAGAGTAGAAAATGTCATCTTTCTCCTGCAGAGTGGCTGGTGGTTTCAAACTTCTAACCTTGTGGTGGTCTCACCAGCGGGCAACCTGCTGTGCTTCCAGTGCTCCTTGTTCTTGACTATTTTCCCATGTCAACAATGATTCTCTAATCACGGAGGTACTTGAATTTGACCATTAGCTAGAAAGAATACAAATAGATGGAAAAGTACAAACAAACAAGCAAAAAGAAAACTTCGAGGGCATTTAGACGCTTACGTTAAGAATTGTTCATATTTGTTTTATTTGCTCCCAGGCCTTTTTATTAAAAGAAAAACAAAACGCTTGACATTGACAGCCCGGCTCAAGGAGCAGTGAGCTCTTGCTTGTCCGTTACCATTGTGAAACGCGTGAGAAGCGTAGTATGATTGCACTGCTAACTATGCACGCATGCGACATTCTGTCCTCTTAAAATCCTAGAAAAGGTGAAATCTGTCCCCTTTCTACTCCTGCTTTCAGTGAATGATAATGGCCTGTCCTGACAGTTTCACCAACACTAGATTTTTATCATTCCCATAAAAAGTCACAACAGTCTCATTGAAGAGAAGTGCTATTCTATTATGCCCTAATCTGCATTCCTGTGTCTTTTTAAAGTCAGGGGTAATGGACATAATAGAAAACTCACTCTTTTGAACTCTGTGCATTTTCACTACAGCCCATCATCATGTAACCACCTGGAGACTGCAGACAGGAACACAGATATCGCTCCTAACCCCATGCTCCCTCTGAAGTTCAGGATTGCCATGTGCCCCCTGCAAAAGCGGGTTGGAAATCCTATACCTGTGGCTATAATCCGACTTGGGGATATAGCTTCGGAGTCGTAGGAAGGAGGCCGTGTCTGTGTGCAGTGTGCTTCAAACCTATCACTTTTGAGATCTAAAGGGAGCCGCTGACGCCCAGAAGCAAAGACAGGGAGGAAAGAGGGAAGCGGGGGACTTGAGGGAAAGCTGAGTGGGATGCTGGTGACGCGGCGACGAGGTCCCCCTCACTGCCCCTGCCAAAGGCAGGGCACTCAGAGCGCCGCCCCAGAGCCAGGGACAGGAGCACAGGCTTCCAGCCTCCGCAACTCACTGGTGAGATTTCCAACGACTTACCCACTCCACAGTTTGCCGTTTCCAGACTGTCCTGTGAATGGAGTCATACATTATTGAGCCTTTGAGCCTGGCGTCTTACATTCAACCTACAGCGTTGAGGAGTCGGCTGTGCCGCTGTGTCAATAGTTTGCTCCTTTTGTCACGTGTCCTACCTGCTGCGGTGCACTATGGTCTGTTGATCCACGGACCAGCTGGCGGATATTTGGGTTGTTTTTATTTTGGATGATCACAATTAAAGGTGCAATAAGTATTCATATCCACCCTTTTGTGTAAGCATAACTCTTTGGTCTCTGATGAATAGCTGATAGGTTTATAGGTATATGTTTAATTTGATAAGACGCTGTCAACTTGTTGTCGTCCTGTCATTTTTGCAAGTTAGATTTGCTCTGCATCCTCAAGGGACTTGGTATTGTCTTTGGGTGGGGTGGGTGGGGGGGTTTCTAGTAGGTGTTGAGTATTATCTCTCTGTGGTTTTGATTTTTGTTTTCTTAGATTATAAGGAAATGGTTAATTGAAGTTGTCAAGGATTTCATCATGCTTGGATGCACAATCAAAGATCCCGGAAGCAGCAGCCAAGAGCTCAAACAATGCACTGTATTAGGTAAATCTGCTATGAAAGAGCTCTTTAGAGTATTAAAAAGCAAGGGTGTTACTTTGAGGACTAAGATGCTCCTGACCCCAAATCAGAAAACCAAACTCACTGACATGGAGTTAATGCCAGCTCACAGTGACCCTATAGGACAGGGTAGAACTGCCCCTGTGTGTTTCCAAGATGGAAACTCTTTACAGAAGCAGGAAGCCCCGTCTTTCTCCCACCCCTGAGCAAGCCATGCTATTTTCAATTGCTTCATGCATGTGTGAAAGTTGGATTGGAATAAGAAAGACCAAAGAAGAATCAATGCATCGGGATTATGCTGCTGGTGCCAAATACTGAACGTACCATGGACTGCCCGAAGAACAGACAAATCTGCCCTGGAAGTGCAGCCCGAGTGCTCCTTAGAAGCAAGGGCGGCAAGACTTTGGCTCACGTACGTTGGACATGCTTTCAGGAGAAAGGCATCGCTGGAAAGGACACCAGGCTCGGTAACGTGAGCGGCAGTGGAAAGAGGAAGGCCCTCAACCAGATGGCCTGAAACAGCAGCTGCAACAGTGGGCTCAAACATGAGGACTGTAGTGAGGATGGCGCAGGGCCGGGCAGTATTTCTCTCCCTTGTACATCGGGCCACTGTGAGTCGGAACCTGCATAATGGCACCTAACCACAACCATGAATGATAGAACCTTGGCAGTGCAGCGATTCGACGCTCACCTATTAACTGAATGACGTGGTGCTTGGTTTCCCTGAAGATTACAGTAGAAAAAAATCCCCTGAGGGCAGTTCTACTCTGTCACACGGGATTCCCTTGAACCAGAATTGTGTGTTGACAGCACACAAAATCAACAGCAACAATCACAACTAATGAGGTCCCTGAGTGGTACGAATCAGTTCTCACAAACCAGTTCTAAGCTACTAACCCAAACAAGTGGCTGTTTGAATCCACCCAAAGGCGATATGAAAGAAACGCCTGGCAATGTGCTCCCCTGACAGCCAAGAGCATCAATGGGGTACCGTTCAAAAACAGTCCTCGCCTGAAGTACAAGGGGTTGCCCATAGCAACAGGTTTACCTTTTTAAATGATTAATGAAGTTGAACAGCTTTTTGTGAACCTCTTTGCATCTGTGTATGTTTTTGGATAACATTTTTTGATGGAGTATTTCATGGGAAACAGTCCTTGAGGGACAGTGGGTTCTGAGTTGGGCTGCTAACTGCAAGGTCAGTAGTTCAATACCCCCAGCAGCTGCAGGGGAGAAAGATGAGGCTTTCTACCCTCACAAAGAGTAACCGTTTCAGAAACTCACAGGGGCACTTCTACTTTGTCCTACAGGGTCACCCTGGGTCATAATTGACTCAATGGCAGTGCAATTATTTCATGGGTCTGCCAATCTCTAGATTCAAATGATGAAAAGGAAAGTAAAGAAGAGAGAGAGAGAAGTTATGTTATCTATGTCATTTACCCGAAGTTTAACATTTAGGAGCATGGCTGGAACACAAGCTCAGACAGTACTTTGTCAGGTAGCCTTTTCTTGTCTAAAAATGTGCAGAAGAGAAGAAGAAAGCCCGAAGTACCTGAGTAAGCTTTATTTTTCTCCCTAGCGAAAGACATGAAATCCAATCATCTATAAGGAAATAAGTTAGCCAATGGCTTAGTGTATTGCATTGAGCAAATCTGCTATAAAAGGGCAAATATGTCATTTTTTAGAGTGAAGGGTCCTGACTCGATCCCTGGTGTTTTCCATTGTGTCACATGCATGTACACATTGGATAAAGAATATGGAAGATGGAGAAGTGGCGATGCCCTTGGATCACAGTGCTGGTGAAGACTAGTGCATGCTGGACTGCCAGAAGAGCAAGTACAGCACAATGCTCCTTTAAAGCCAGGATGCTCAGCAAGGCTTTGTCTCGTGTACTTTGGACGAGTTATCGGGAGAGACCAGTCCCTGTAAAAGGACATCATGCTTGGGAGAGGGTCAATGATGAAGAGGATGGCCCTCAAAGAGGTAGATGGACACGGTGGCTACAACAAAGGGTTCAAGTGTAACAATTGTGAGGATGATAAGGCTGTGCTTGGTTCTACTGTATATAAAGTAGCTGTGAGTTGGAATTGACTCATTGGCAACAACCACCTTGATCATTCCTAAGAACTGTATGAGGAAGTTCAGGTTAAGCATGGTAGAATAAATACAGTTAGGGCTGGGGATGCTTCAAGAAGTTCAAAAGCAATTTCCATTAAATTTCAATTGTTTTTCTTCTTTTTAAAAGTATGATCCCATTTATTTGAAATATCTAGAATAGAAAAGCGGCCCCTCCCCACTCTGTCTTCTCTGCACTAGGAACAGCTCACCTGCTACTGCCCCTCACCCCCTAAAAATGTACGCCCGCGCCAAATTCGTCTCCACCCCTTCCCTGGTCAGGAGCACCTCCCAGCTCTGAGCCGACCACTGTATGGGTTGGTGCAGAAACGGCCTGAGACACTGACAGACGAGCGCTTCAGCAGCTTGGCAGCCCCACGTTCCCTGACCTCACTCATCCCTAGTCACAGCTTCCAACCCAGCACCGTCTCAAAGGACATGGACACAGCCGCCAAGTTCACTGGGGCGGGGCTGCCACAGTTGGAGGGCAGGCTCTGGAGCTGGCTGGGACTGGGTTTGGGAGCTCATCATTGGTGATGCCAGTTGGGACTGGGTTTGGGAGCCTCATCATTGGTGATGCCAGTTGGGACTGGGTTTGGGAGTTTCATCATTGGTTATGCCAGCTGGGACTGGGTTTGGGAGTTTCATCATTGGTTATGCCAGTGGGGACTGGGTTTGGGAGCTCATCATTGGTGATGCCAGGAACCCTTCTCTGAAGCAGCAGCTCTTCTCCTACGCCCTCCTGGGCTTTGCCCTCTCGGAGGCCATGGGGCTTTTCTGCCTGATGGTGGCCTTCCTCCTCCTCTTCGCCCTGTGAAGGAGCCTGCTTCACCTCCCATAGTTCTCTGTCCCACGTCTCGTCTGCCCTACATGTTGCTTTCCCTGCACCTCCCCCAGGCAGCCCGGGGAAAGAAATGGGCTCAGGGTTTAACAGAGGGAAGACAAATAAATACTGTATTAATAAAGAAAAAAAGTGTATTAAGACTGAGGTTTATTAGTGTTTACCTGGGACAGGTTGGAGGAAGGCAGAATAGGAGGGTCTAATGCTCCGGGGACATTAAGCTTCTGCTAAGGATGATGAAGCGCGCTCTAGTGGAGTAGTGGTTATGCATTGGGCACTAGCCACAAGGTCAAGACTGAAACCACCAGTCACTGCACAGGTGAGACTCAGAAACTCAACTCGGAAACTCACAGGAGCAGTTCTACCTGCCCTATAGGGGCATTATGAGTTGGAATTGACTCGATGGCAGTGAGTTTGGTTTTTAAGAAAGGGTGATGAAAGAAATTCACTTGTACAGTTTAGTGACATTAATTAGATTTATCATGTATTCAACCATCACTTTTATCTGCTCCCCAATTTTTTCCAATTCCATTTTTCCATAAACATTTGAAACCCCTTCCTATGCATTTTACTTCTGTTCCTTTCCAAAACCCGCCACCACAAGAGCATCAGAGAAGCAAGAATAAACCTTTAAGAACAAAGAAAGTGAGAGAAGAGGCAAAGCAGGAGGGAGACATGTCTACCAGAATCTAAGTGGACAGCTGTAAAAGATTGTGGTGAGGTGTTATGTCAACTTGATGGTACCTATGTGGAGATAAGGGTGGAAGCCAACCGGCCAATCATGTGGTAACTAGGTGGCTGGTTCCTCCTTGGGAATATGGCCTTTTTAAAGAGTAGCACTGGGACTCTCTTTCTCTTTGCCCTCCCTGCTTGCTTGGATTCTGTGTCTGCTTGATCCCATGTGGGTCAACGACTCTGGGAGCTATCGGCATCCTGCCAAGCCCACCGTCCTTGGATGCACCCAGTCTGCATCCCACAATCACCTTGCATCCCACATCATCTTTCTACATCATCGGTCAACAGCTATCTGAGTCTGAAGAGGGCTCCAGCTAGCATTGGACTCATAGCTTGAGTTGAACTGGGTTGGGAGACCCTTGAAAATTATTTCTCAGTAGAAAGTTCTTTCTTATATGCATATGCGCGTCACTGGTTTTGTTTCTCAAGACAACCCTATGTAGCATAGGCATTTTCTCTTCTTCTTTAGCAGACCCCAGTTTCGGCTGGGGCAGCAATGTGCACAGCTCATTCAACAGTATTTCCCAGCCCTCTGACCGCATGGGACCATGTGTCAGAGGTCCACTGAAGAGAATTTTCTTCCTAAGATTGGCAACATGATTTCTTTTCTCCTTCCATCTGCTCAGAACATGATCATGGGCCTGGAGGTGGAGTAACTATTCTATGATGCTGCTGATGAAACCCTCATGAGAATAAGGGTCAATGCTAAGGATGGCAGAACAGAAAGATGGTAGGTGCTTGGAATATTGACAACCTCATGGGTCTGCTTAACCAGGCTGACCTCCGGATTCTTTGGTAAGTCTATTGAAAGGACTGTGACATTAAACCATGGAATCGGGGGCTTGAGTCACTGCCTGTCCAAGTGACCCACAAGAGGCATATATGCTCAGAAGATCAGTACAGACTGAAGCAAAAACTGCTTACGAAAATAGTATCCAGTCAACCCAAGCAACTTGCTCTGCAGAAATGCTGACTGACGGGATCAGGAATCTTTGAAGTTGGCAGTGAGGGGTTGCCTAAAAGCTGAAAAATTGGCTAAAGGCATGTCCTAAGAAACCCTTAGGCTCCAGGATCTCCTCTCTTATGCCACAGACCCAAGCAACTATCTCAGGCCTACTGAAAAGAACTCAGGTGTTTATACGACAGATAAATTGAATCAGAGAGGTCCTGGACTTGGGGAATCAAAGCAGATCATTAAGGAGAGAGTTATCAAAGGAGCAGGTGAGGAAAAAATCCCCAGAAGTGCAGGACATGAGCTTTCCAATGGAAAGGGCTAGTTCAGTTTCTACACAATAAAGGAGACAACATCCACACAAAGGTACATCCTCCTGCAATTTCAAAACACTGATGGTTAAAGACCAAACCAAACAAAGGTTTACAAAGGAATAACAATCAGACAAATGCAAAAGATCATGGTTTCTCAAAATAAGACTGAAGATAATGGAGCAATGCTTTCAAAATCCTGAGGGAAAGTTATGGTGTACCTGGGATTCTTTATCTATACAAACCATCAATTGAAGATAAAGGTAAGACATAGGTGTGTGAAGATATGCAGGTTTTAAAAATGGTGACTTTCCCATATCCTTTCTCAAGAAACTGGTGGAGACTGTACTCCACTTCAAGAAGGAAATACACCCAGAAGATGGTGGGACACAGGGAAAGATCTCTAGCAGCAGAGAATGGCAAGGAGAGATTCTCGGTGATGGTGGACGGAATCCTGAGAATAGCTATATTCTGACCAGCCAAGGAGTCAACTAAGCTAGCTATAAACCAATGGACTAGGGGAAAAAACAACAACAATAAAGCCTGAATACTCAATGGATGTGCATGACTCTTTGTTGAAAGCAGTTTCACAGCTCTTGAATTAATTCCAAAGAATGCAGAAATTATTGAGTATTATCATTGCTATTACATGCAAGTACGTTTCTGTTGAAGATTGCTCAAAAACAGTTGCAACAGCACATCAACAGGTAACTGCCAAGTTCAGACGAGGATGTAGAATGAGGAATAGCTAACATCAGATGGATTTTGGCTGAAAGCAGAGAACATCAGAAGAGCATGTTTCCTGTGCTTTACTGACTAGGCAAAGGCATTTGACTGTGTGGATCATAAAAATCTATGGATAACATTTCAAAGGATGAGAATTCCAGAATATTTCATAATCATGCTCGTGTGGAGCCTATGCACGGTCCAAGAGATCATCCCGTGAACAGAACAAGCAAATGCTTGGTTTAAAATCAGGGAAGGTAGATGTGAGGCTTGTATCTTTTCCCCATACTTTGTCAGTCACAGGCTGAGCAAATAACCCAAGAAGCTGGATTATATGAGGGAGTCAGCATCGAGTGGGGGAAAGCTTGCTAACAAGATATCTTTAACATTCAGATGACACAGCCTTCCATGCTGAAAGTGAGAGGACTTGGAACACTGGTGGAAAGCAAAGACTGCGCCCTTCAAGGTGATTACAACTCCATGCAAAGGAAACAATAATTCTCACAATGGGACCAATAGACGACATCATGATAAACAAGAGACAAGATGGAAGGATTTCATTTTGTTGGATCCTAGAAATAACAGTCAAAATCAAATGATACATTGCATTGGGCAAATCTACTGCACAAGACCTCTTTAAAGAGTTAAAGAGCAAGATATCACATTGAGGGCTATGGCATTTCCATTGCCTCATGTGTGTGTGGGAGTTGGACATTGAATAAGGAAGACCAATGAAGAATTGATGCATTTGAATTGTGGTGCTGGTGAAGAATGTACCATGGACTGTCTGAAGAATAAATACATTTGTTTGGGAAGAAATATAGTCAAAGTACCATGGACTGTCTGAAGAATAAATACATTTGTTTGGGAAGAAATATAGTCAAAATGCTCCTTAGAAGCATGGATGGCAGGACTTCCTCACATGTGCTTAGGACATGTTATCGAGAGGCCAACTCACTGCCATGAAGAGATGCTGACTCATTGCAGCCCTGTGGGACAGAGTAGAACTGCCCCTGTGGGTTTCCAAGACTGTAACTCACAATGGGAGTAGAGAGTCTATCTTTCTCTCAAGGAACCCACTGGTGGCTTCGAACTACTGACCTTGCAGTTACCACTCTGACACCAAGTCCTCTCCTCAGAAGTGGCCAGTCTCAGGAAAAGGACATCATCTATGGTAAAGGAGAGGGTCGATGTAAAAAAGGAAGACCTTCAATGAAATGGATTGACACAGTGGCTGCAACAATCAACTCAAACTTAACAATTGTGAGGATGGTCCGGGATCAGGCAGTGTTGTCTTCAGTTGTATTTAGAGCTGATATGAGGTGGAACCGACTTGAAGGTACCTAACAATAACAACACAGTTATTGCATATTAAGAAAAATAGAAAAGAAAAAATATAAGGCAATATTTAACTCCAGGAAAAACAAAAAGCTTCGCAAGAAAGAGAAGGTAATCATAGTACTTGAAGTGACTTAGTTGCTTCAATGTTTATAGAATCATAATAATGTAAACAGGAAGTCCCAGGCAGCCGAAATGATTAAGTGTTGTATTTTTTTTTGTCTGTCTGTTCTTTTTTTTTTTTTT
>NW_022111372.1:34961343-34988775 GCF_000313985.2 Echinops telfairi | reverse complement strand
TAAGATATGACAAAATAATAATAATTTATAAATTATCAAGGGTTCATGAGGGAGGGGGGAACGGGGAGGGAGGGGGAAAATGAGGAGCTGATGCCAGGGGCTTACATGGAGAGCAAATGTTTTGTGAATGATGAGCGTACTGAATGTACAAATGTGCTTTATACAATTGGTGTATGTATGGATTGTGATGAGTTGTATGAGCCCCCAATAAAATGATTTTTAAAAAAAAGAAGAGGCAGGCCTCTCTCTCTCTCTGCTACACATTCCTGTTGACAAGTGACACGGAGCCATGCTGGTGGCAGCTAAAGCCCAGCCCACTGTCATTGGATCCACAAGACTTCCCACCCACCAGCCTGTGATCTTCCTGCTTGCAGCATCATTGCATGTGATGCATGAGTTTAAAGAGAAGTTTCTGGACTAGTATAGGATATCTGGGCTAATATCGGACTTAAGGACTTGGTCTGGACTGGGCTGGGATGTTTTCTCAATATACAGTTGCTCTTTGTTATAAACCTGTCTCTTACACACACACACACACACACACACAACACAACATACAGCTCAAAAGAAACAGCTGAGAAAGTTGAGAGTCTCTTTTAGGCTCAAGAGAGGGGATTGGAGGTGGGGTGAGAAGCAACAACAGTGGGTAATAGTTATCACAACCCCTACCCCCACCCACACCCCCTAGCACTATTGGGCTCTTTAAGCAGTGTTGTTACCTGCACAAAAATAAGCATTGAATTTAAAGAGGAGGAAGTAATCACCTGATGAAAGCTGAGGGTGATTCTCCCAGGAGAGATGGAGCCCGGGCACACAGTGCGCAGCTCTGCATCCATTCTAGAAACCTGAGCCCATTCACACAGTCCTGCTGGGTCCCGTGGACTCAACAGCCCTGGCTGAGGAGCAAGCTGAAGCCTGAGCAGAGGCAGACGTGACTACATGTCCCCAGCTTCTTTGGGCAGATTGATGAATCGGTGCCGGTGGATTTATTGCTCGTGAGACAGCGAGGGGAGTCCAGCATGCTAGAGTCCTGGAGACACACAGAGCAGCCGCGGTTTCTTTAATGCTCTTCCCTTTGGGGTTTTGTTTTCTTCTGAGAATTTTTGTTCTTCTCTCCACCCCCACCCCCCAAAATAACTAAAACTAAAACCAAGAGTGGGTTGCCTTTGATCCGATTCTGACTCATGAATCAAAATCAACCTGTCTTACTTTGCCCCCCCTCCAAACCCCTATTTGGGGAAGCCAGTAAGAAAACCATAGGCTTTTGGCTAAAGAGTTTGACTTGCTTTAATTTGTTAAAATTGTGGTAAAAATGTATGTAGCACAACACTGCCCCATTCAGCAAAATGTACACGTGCCATGCAATGACAGTGATTGAGGCCATCCTGCTTGCAACTGTTGCCCTTTGGTTTCCACAGGATCCCACCACCCCTGGCAGCTCTGTACCCCCGAAGCAAGGACTCTCCCTTCTCATTTCCTGCCCACCCCTGGTAGCACTCAGAAACTCTGGTCTGCGTGTGTTTTCTTATTTCAGGTAAGTGGACCATTTGCTGTTTAACTCGGAACAATGCTGCCTAACTGGATCATCCACTTGGCTCAGCTCCGAACCACTTTGGTCTAGTCCCAAATCTACCTCGCCCTCAGAGGGTGGAGGCCAAACCCCTGTGCTGGAGACTGAGGAGAGCCCCACAGTGGCCTTCCCAACTTGCTGGGTGATCCTGGGCAAGTTACTTGGCCTTTTGAAAGGCCAGCTTTCTCAGCTGGGAAGCAGAGTGATAGTGCCTGTGAGTGGGTGCCTGTGAGAATTCAGTGAAAGACAGAGGCGTGGCCTGCACCCCATCATATGAGCTCCATCAGGGACAACCATGATTGCTGACTGAAATTAGCTTTCCACTCAGCAGTGGCCTGCGGCTGGGGGTGGGTGAAGGGACTCTATTGCCCTCTGGGCCTCTGTGGGTTCTGCAGTGTCTGCTCAGCCAGGTATGTGAGGCTCCAGCACACCTGCTTGCTCAGGTGATTACTCATCTCCTGCAGGAACAGATTCTGGGTCAGGTGCCTCTTCTCTGGGCCTGGTCAATGTCAGCAGGACCTTGAAGGGTAGAGACTGTGTGTGAGCCGCAAGGCTTGACCCCACAGCTTCCCGGCACAGGGCCTTCCTCATACAGGACTCGCCAATCTGCGAGGAGGTGGAGTGAAGAGAGTGTGGGATTTGGAATCTGAATCGGAAGACCCAAGTGGGCAGCCTGGGGCGATCAGGACACACTCTTCATCTACAAAAAACAAAAACAACGAGCTCACTGCTAGCAAGTCAATCCTGACTCACAGCTACCCTCCAGGGCAGGGTAGAACGGCCCCCATGGCTTTCTGAGACTCACACTTACAGGAGCAGAAAGCCTCGTCTTTCTCCTGAGGAGCATCTGGTGGTTTCAAACTGCCAACCTCCTGGTGGGCAGCCCAATGTGTAACCACTACACCATTAGGACTCCCTCATCTACAAAGTAGGAATGATATGCATTCCTTCCTACCTCCCTTCACACCTCTTGGGTGACAGTGGTGGCCAGTTGACATGTACAAAGGGAGAGGGTTTTGTCCACTGGGCCCTAGTGACTACGGTGGCTTCACCCTCCCACGTGGGCACATGTCTGTCTACTGGTTCTTTCTTCTCCGAAAGACAAGTTGACATTCTCTTGGGGGTTCAGATTGGAGGCATTAGTCCTCCTCGGGAGCGTTGCCTTTGAAGACATGGATCTAAGAATGCCAACAGACTTCAGATGCTTGGCTCAGATCTTTCAACCCAGACTGATTTGGGTTGAGATTCTGCCTGTCCATAATTATGGACTAGTATGTGAATTTTCTGAGCTTCAATTTCCTCCTCTGTAAAACGGGAGCATTTTTTTTACAACCCACTTCCTGATGGGGTTTTGATGCACTTTGGTCAGTCCAAACACTCCCTGTTCAGAGCAGCGGGTGACAAACCACTGCCCCGAGGCTTGTCTCCATATTGCTAAAGAGCTAGGAATGGCTTTCAGAGTTTTCAAAGATTGTAACATACAGAAGGTTGGGGCTTTCTTTTCCTGTAAAGAGTTACAGTCTCGGAAACGCACAGTTCCTTCCTGTCCTACAGGGTCACTCTGAGTTGGCATCGTCTCCAGGGCAGTGGGTTTATTGTTGTAACATACAGAAAACAAGGCATATTCAACAGCACGCATGATCTCAAAGCTTACCATCTTGATTACCTGGCCTTTACAGGAAGAGTCCCTGGGTGGTGCAAACGATTAGCTCAGGTGCTAACCAAACGTTGGGAGTTTTGTATCACCTACCCGCTGCCTGAACAAAAGGCCCTCCACGAGGTTGACTGACCGTGACGACCATGGTGGGTTCAAACATCACAGTTGTGAGGATGGCGCGGGACCCGATCGTGTGCCCTTCTGTTGTACACAGTGGCTATGAGTTGGAACCAATTTGGTGAATTCTGACAACAAAAGGAGCCCTCGTGGTATAATGAGTTAGGCATTAAGTCACTGACCACAAAGCTGACAGTTCAAACTCAGGAGTCTGCTGCCGTGAAGATCTGCAGGTTCCGCGGCCCGAGGAAGCAGTTTTACTCACAGGGATGTTATGAGTTGGAACTGATTCATTGATGATGAATGTGCTCTTGTTATTTTTATTATATATGTATATAAAGTTCTTAGGGCATAGCTAAGAGACTTTAAGCCATGTGATATTCACTTTACTGTATACTCATCTTTGATATCAAAACATTAAAATGGAAAAAAAAAGATGCCTGAACACAGAAACTCCATGGACTTCCTGCTTGCTGAAAGACACTGAGCCTCTGAGACAGTGATTCTCAATCTGTGAGTCCAGACCCTTTCGGGGTCAAATGACCCCTTCACAGTAGCAAAATTACAGTGATGAAGTAGCAATGACAATAATGTTATGGTTGGGGGTCACCACCACATGAGGAACTGTATGAAAAGGTGGCGGCATTAGGAAGGTCAAGAACCACTGGTCTAAGACCTATGGGTCACTTCATTTGCATCTTTCTTACTATAATAAAACTATAATCACAAATATCACACATTTCTGTGAATTCTCCTAGTGAATTGTCAGGCTTGTGGGAGTCAACAGGTCAGAAGTTAGGGGCCATGCGGACCCTCCTCTTGAGACTGACAGTCTTGGGTAGACCTGGCAGTCCAGAGAGAAGCATGGTTAGGGTCAGAGGAAGAAGTGCTTCATGTACAGGTCGGGATAGAATAGGGAAGGCTTTATTAGAAAACAGCAGGCTGCATTGCTGGACTCAGAGCAGCTCGGGTTGCAGAATGGTTACTCATTTGGCTGCTAACCACAAGGTCAGCAGTTCAAAACCACCGTGGGAGTAAGACTAGGCTTTCTACTCCTGTAAAGAGTTGCAGTCTTGGAAACCCAGAGGCGAATTCTACCCTGTCCTGTAGGGGTGCTCTGAGTCAGAAGTGATTCAGTGGCAGGGAGTTATTGCTGTACTCAGTGGAGGCCAGAGAATTGGACTAGGTGGCTTTGATTTGAGAAGTCGGTTTATGTCCCCAAGAGTGAGCCACCTTCGCAGCGGTGCTGTGGACCTAGTGGGGACCCCTGTCTTTGTGTCTGGTCTGTCCTGTGATCTAACGCCTGTATTTGGAGTTCCCCCACTGAGGAGATGGGGCCTTCGGAGCGCATCGAGGAAGATTTCCACGGGGGCAGGTCTTCACTGGGTTCAGTGTTCAGCTAACACCATCCAGTAGATAAGCGAGTAGGAAACCCCGTAGCAAAGGCCAGCCTGACACATGGGGTGTGGTGTTGGCAGGGCAGAGGACCTGCCTGATGATCTGTGGCAAATGCTGTCAGCTTCTCGTGGACCTGCCAGACTAGTTGCCCGCACCAGCTGAACTTCACCCGAGGACCGCATAGGGATGAGTCCTGTCTATTGCGATGTGCTCGAGGGAGCTGGATCCACCCCTGACAGCAGCCTCGCCTTGCTGGGTTGACAAAGGACAATTACGTCCACCCCAGACTCTCATGGACCTGGCAGTCACCCCTGGGGAAGCTATTATACCCATCTTCAGAGGCTAACTGCGTCATCCAAGTCCCTGCTTTTACGAATAAAGCCTGATTTGGTCCCAGGATGGTGTCCCATTGAGTCTCGCTGTAGATATTTTCATTAGCCGCCATCGAGTCAGCTCCAATTTATGGTGACGTAGGTACAACCGAATGGAACGGTGCCCAGTCCTACTGAAGCTTCATGGTCAGGTTTGAGCCCATTGTTGTAGCTGTTGCAACAATCTGTCTCATTGAGGCTTTTCTTGCTTTGGCCAACTTTCTACAAAGCATTGCATCTGTTTTTAGTGACGGGTCTCTCCTGATGCATCCAAAGTGAAATCAAGGTTTGCAGTCCCACTCATAAGGAGCGGCACATGTAGATTGTCTTTCTTCTAAGGTTGGTTTGTGTGCTTTTTGGTCAGTCCACCCCAAACCCCAACCAAACGCATTGTCATCGAGTAGATTCCAACTCATCGTGACCCTACAGGGCAGGGTAGGACTGCCCCTGTGGGGTTTTGAGACTGTCACTTTTTACGGGAGTAGAAAGCCCCATCTGTCTCCCTCGCAACAACTGGTGGCCAGTCCACAGTACATGCAGTATTCTTTCTTAACACCAAGATTTGGATGCCTCCATTTTCTCTTATCTTTATTTTTATTGTCCAGTTCTCACAGGTTTATGAGGAGATGTAGAGAATCATGATTGGGGTCAGGTGCCCCTTACTAATACAAATGATATCTTTAAAATTGTGGGTCTTGAAGGGACCAGAGACCCCTAATTCAATGATAATTTGTAGAACTCCATTGATTAAGTCTTAAAGAGGGTGAAGACACAGACAAACCATCTGGAGTAGGGACACGGTCACTGTAAGGCCATGATGGCACCCAAGGGCTCACAGTCCCTCGGCCTCTTAAATATGACATATGAGGACAAAGGGAACTGTCACAGGGATCTAACTGGTGGTGGCAGATTGATTCAGCACAACCACAGGCAGGATTACAGAATCAGAAAAAGGATCATGATTGGGACTTTTTAAAATGAGTTTTAAAATTGAATGAACATGGAAAATGACTGGATAACAGAACATGTGTGTGTGTGTGTGCAGACATATATACACACTTCATATTCTGTAGGGTGGCTAGCATGGTTCACGGACAGATAATGTTTGTGCTCATGTAGCTTAGGAGCAATGACTCCCCACCCCCACCCCTTTTTCCCTTTCTTTTAAGAAAAAACGGTTATCTTTAGTCACCAGAATGTTCTGTTTGAGATTTTATAATGGTTTCAGAGTATCTCAGTAGCTCTTTGGGGACAACTTGTGTTTGTTTTATATTCTCTGTGACTCATACGGGAAATTCTCAATACGAGGATCCTCTGTGTACATGGTGCTACCAATGGTCTAAAACAGTTTTACTTCTAAGGGGGAGGAGGGCATATGTATTGCGTGCTTAATTTTTCTTCACCATGCTTGCTTTTAAATTTAAAATTTTCATGGCAAACACTTTCATTATGCGCTTTAGTCCCTCATAAGAAATAAGCTGGTATTTCTGACTTCAACATGTTGGTGTTAAAAGTCTATTTTTCCCCCTTCCTTTTTTGTTCATGATTGGGATATTTACACATTTCAGATTCAAAATTTTGTACAGGATTGCATTAGGGCCCTCTGACAAAGGCCAACTCCTAAGAAAGGTGTGCCTCATAATGATAGGGGACCTCAGTATCCCCAGTTCATCAAGGTCATAGTCAGGCAAGTCCCCGAGGGCCAGGCTCCCTCCCCTTCGCAGTGCTGGCCCGGTGAAGCGTGAAGCGGAAGTCATCCACTTTCTAACTTAGCTCCGAGTGCAAAGCTTTCCACGTTGCTGGTCAATATCCACAAGAACGCAAAGGAGGCTGACTCTATGGGGAGACTCAACCTAGGTCTAGGGATCCGACTGTACCTGCAGCCTTCTGAAAACCTAGTGCTCAGGATTGAAGCGCTAATAGAAATTCTAAAGAGATTTTTTTCGGTGTGCAGCCCATTTGTCTAATGCAACACATCACTGCATTTCTGGACTGCTGTTTCCATGGACATTGGTGGTTGATCCAAGTAGAATGAAATGCTGGAACAACTTCATGTTTTGTCTTCATTGGCCCTTCCCCAGAGGACAGAGGGTTGGAGGAGATGCACAGAGGTTCTGGAGGAGAGGTAGGGGTGGTGGATGTCATTCCCTTGTGCCTGTGGTGGCCGCGGGAGTGTGCTGGGGATAGGGACGCTTGATGCCTCGCTGCAAAGAGCTGGGACTCTGCTCTGCTCCGCCCCACCCCCCCGCTGAACACTGGGACTTGCGCATGCTCCTTCCCCTGCCTCTAAAAACAGTTCCACCTGCGGGCACAGCTGGGCTTTAGACAATGATCTCCTGGCATCTCACATCCGCCTCTCCTTAGCCCCCACCATTGTGTGAACCTGGATCCGTTTACACATCCGGTTCATTTCGTGGCTCTCTCCAAGCCCCAGAACAAAGGCAAGATCAGTAATTAATTCGTTCACCAGGCCAGGGCTGGGCGCTGGAGGTGGGTGAGGAGCAGGTGAACTATGTGGCTTTGTTGACAGATAAGTAAACTAATGTCACGGAGCAAATGTCTCCTTCAGCCGGAAATGCGGGATGAGCAACATACTTGCCGATCAAGAACAGCCAGCAGTCCGCTAAAAACAGGTAACAGGACAGCCCTGGGCGCCCATGCAGCTGGGTTGGAGAAGCCCTCCTTCGCCTCGTTAGAGGAATCGAAAACGATGATGACATTATCTTCAAGAGACCAAGGAGCACACTTCCTATAGGAACCTTAACCCCAAGTGAGTGTACCTGCCCCACCTAGTTCAGGGCAGTGGGGAGGCTTCTGGGAATGGGCGGGGCTGGAAGCATGAACTCGGATTCATCTAAGCCCAAGTCTAAGTGTAAACAACCCTGTCATCATTTTTATAGTGTTGTCACATTTATACGCCACAAATACACAAGGAGCTCATGTTTTCTCTCAGCCACGGGAGAAGGCAAGTGAAAAGGGACCTTGTTTGCAGGGTTGGAATTCCAAGCACAAGAAAATTGTGAGGGTTTGGGGTGGGGAGTGGGTGATGGGGGTGGTGGTGTAGGGGAGGGGAGGGAGGGGATAAAGAGGAGCTGAGATCAAGGTGTTCAAGAAGAAAAGAAAATGCATTTAAAATGATAAGGGAAGCAATTGTACAATTATGCTTGATCTAATGGAACTGTGAATTGTATTGATATCTGCAAGAGTTCCTAATACAATGTTAAAAATAAAGGATATTTTAGAAGAAAAAAAGAATATTTACCCAATGATTCAGACAGCTAGTGTGTTGGAGTAGCGAGAGAGATGGTGATGGTGGGGGCTGTGGGTCCCCCCTGCCCACACAAACCAATGGACTCCTGTTCAAGTATATTTTCAGTTAAATGATCTAAAGAAGATACAGGAAATCTTTGCCAATATGGAGCCTTGGGGGGGGGGGTGCGCTCAGGGGACAGGGGAAGGGGCAGAAACTAGAGTTTTTCTAAAATGAGGAGTACTGGTGACAGTGGTTACCCACTGGGCTACTAAATGCAAGGTCAGCAGTTCGAGACCACTAGCCACTTCTTGGGAGAAAGATGAGGCTGGCTACTCCTCTCAAGAGCTACCGTCTTCCCTGGGGGACAGACAACAGAAAAGTGGGTGAAAGGAGACGTCGGACAGGGCAAGATATGACAAAATAACAATTTATAAACTATCAAGGGCTCATGAGGGAGGGGGGAGTGGGGAGGGAGGGGAAAAATGAGGACCTAATGCCAGGGGTTTAAGTGGAGAGGAAATGTTTTGAGAATGATGAGGGCAATGAATGTACAAATGCGCTTTACACAATTGATGTGTGTATGGATTGTGATAAGAGTTGTATGAGCCCCTAATAAAATGATTTAAAAAAAAAGAAAAAAAGATAAATTAAGTCATTTAAATTTCTTAGGACAATGCCATTTGTATTTTTTTTAATTAAAAATTTTTAATATTAAAAAATAAATAAAAGAGCTACAGTCTTAATAGGATTGAACTATTAAATTGTAAGATATGTTCATTATATTTCAATAAAACTAAAAAAAACTCAATTAAAAAAAAAAAGAGAGAGTTAGCGTCTTGGAAAACCCACGGGGGCAGGAGACCTGGATTTAATTCCCAGCCAACGCGCCTCATGCACAGCCACCTGTCCGCCTCGGTGTCTCTGGATGATGGACAGGAGCTTCCAGATGGAGACAGACTCCTAGCAGCTGTCTCTTTCCACTGTTCTGCAGGGCCGCAGCGATGAGTCAGGCTGCTGGAAGCTTGTCATACCAGTTAGGGATGGAATTGCTGTGCCTGAGCCCAGCAGGAGTAGCTGGTCACCTAGAAGATTTCCTGTATCTTCTTTAGCTCAGTTAACTGAAAATATACTTGAACAGGAGTCCATTGGTTTGTGTGGGCGGGGGGACCCACAGCCCCCACCATCACCATCTCTCTCGCTACTCCAACACACTAGCTGTCTGAATCATTGGGTAAATATTCTTTTTCTCTTCTAAAATATCCTTTATTTTTAACATTGTATTAGGAACGCTTGCAGATATCAATACAATGCACAGTTCCATTAGATCAAGACCCCCCTGCCCCCGACATCATCTCAGAAGAAGCAGTGGCTTCTGGGGCTTAAAGAACATAAGCTATTCTGGAAAGGACTGGAAGGCCCAGCTGTGACTCAGGCTGCTGACCAGGAAGGGTGATTGGGAAGAGAAGGGGAAAGATACAGCAAGAAAGGAAAAAAAAAAAAAATAAGCATGGCCACTGCCAATGCCTCCCAGGTCTAGAGCCATTGGAAAGAGCAGGCACTTTGCATCATGCATCACCTGGGTACCCATTGGGGTATGGGGAGCTGAGGAGAGAAGGTGATGTTTCAGTGCTCTGTGCAAGTCTTCTGTGAAAGATTTACTGCTGCCGTGTGCTGGGACTGCTCAGCTCTCCCCTTCCTAGCGGTATGCACACCCAGACTCCCCTCTTCTACAGATCTTCCCTCCCATCCCCGCTCTCTGCTCCCATCTCTGGTCCAGACCCTTTATTGCTGTTGCTGTGGTCCCTGATCGTAGTAGTGTCACCATGCACAAGGGATCAAAGCCTGGCCCTGCACCATCTCCATCCATGTTTGTTACCTGAAAGGTTGCAATTGGAGTGGACTGTTGTGACCCACTGGGTTTTCATTGGATGGTTTTTGGAAAAGGGTCTTTTTTCCTACTCTGTCTTAGTCTGGAAGCTTCTGTTCAACATCACAGTAACACACAGCTGGGTGGAGGCTGTGCATGCGGTTCATTGGCTGGGAATTGAACTCGGGTCTCTTGTATCCCAAAAAACCGAACTCACTGTCATCAAGTTCATCCAGACCCAGAGTTTGCGAGGCTGTAGCCCTTTATGGGATTAGGAAGCCCCGTGTTCTCCCTTGGAATGGACGGTGAGCAGCCCAATGCAGAACCATTCTGCCCTGAGGGTTCCTAGGCCTCTTGCATGAAAACTAAAACAAAGCACTCACTGCCACCAAGTTGATTCGGACTCAGAGCAGTCCTATGGGACAGGGTACAACTGCCCCTGTGGGTTTACCAAGACTGGGACTCTTCACAGGCTTAGGAAGCCGAGCCTTCCTGGTGGTTTAGAATTGCTGACCTTGTGGTTAGCCCCGCCACATGTAACCACTACAACACCAGGGTTCCTCGGGTCTCCTGCACAGAAGGTGAAAATTCTGCCACTGACCCACTGCTGCCCCTGCCCCTCTACCTCCTCAGCTTGACCATTCTTTGGACAAATTGGTCTTCTTGGCTTGGCTCACTCCTTCCTGGCTCCATTCCTAGTTTAGCTTAGTCACTTCTGGTTCTGACCTTGGACAAGCCTGGGAGTGATGTGACCTGCATCTCACACCTCTGCGCCTTTATAGAAGGACTAGGAGGCTTCAATGTGTCACTCTCTGACAAAGGCCTAGGGCACAGCCCACTACCAAGTAAGCATGCACTAATCTTGGCCTTTTAAAATGAATATCGTGTTAGTTTTTGTTTTTCTGCCACAAAACAAGTACAACAAAGCCTCTGGTCATATCATATTCTGCTTTTAAATCTACCCACACACCCACTGTCATGGAGTTGATTCTGACTCATAGAGACCCTACAGAGAGCCTGTACAGGGGTCTGAGACTGAACTTTATGAGAACAGGCTCCTCTTTGGCCTGCTTGCTGTTAGCAGCCCACAGTGCAACCAGAGTGTCTTGTAAATCTATAAAACCCAAACCAAACTCACTGGCATTGAGTTGATGCCGACTCATAGCCACCCTATAGGGCAGAGTAGAACTACCCCTGTGAGTTCCCTAGACAGTAACTCTTTAAAGGAGTAGAAAGCGCCATCTTTCTCTCTCAGAGCAGCTGGTGGTTTTGAGCTGTGGACCATGGGGATAGCAGCCCAAGACGTAACCACTACACTACCAGGGCTCCTCAAGAGAATTATTCCCCCAGGTGGTGTTGGCAAAGGATCCTCTCAGACCCCCTTCTTGACCACTTCAAATTAGTTTGTATGTGGATTTAACCGTTAAATGTAAAAAAATGTTAAATGGCTTTAAAAATCATTGGGAGAGTAATGTTTACTTGATTTCAGCAGCAAACAGAAGGCATTTTTGACCTACAACCAATTTAAAGGATCAAAATCTCTCAGAGAAAGAATATACAAAACAAGGGGGAAAACCAAGGGGTAAATGGAAAATGATTCGCATAAGAATGGCAAGCAAAGGGTTAAGCTCTCCTCCTTATCAAGTGGTTGTCCTGGAGACAATGCAGACTTGGGCCCCTCAGGCATGCCAGGGGAGCACTGTATCCAGTAGGGTTTCGAGGGCTGGGTTTCAGAAGTAGATCACCAGGCCCAATTTCTGAGCTGTTTCTGGGGGCATGTCAGCTTCCACTCTTTTGATGAGGAGCCCAGCCCGGGCCTATTACGATGTAAAAATAACTTCTCCTTATGGATCAAATGTTGTTCTGTCATTTGACCATTTGGTGGGGTCACCTCTCTCTGGAATGGGTACAAATAAGGGTCTCTTCCAGTCACTTGGCCAAGAAGCTGCTGCACCCCCTCCAGCTCACAGCGCCTTCTGTGCGACAGCATAGAACTGCTCTGTGAAGTCTTCTTGGCAGTACTTTCTTTCCTTCAGATTCCTAAAAGCATTTTTTTAAAAGTTCAAGTTTAAGTAAAAAACCTTTCCCTCCACCATAATTTGAAAGTACTGATTCCGTTGCCCTTAAAAATAAAAGCAATATCTGATTCTGTCTTCATTGGAGGCTTACCCAATGGCTGGAGTTCCCATTCCATAATCTCCACAGAAATTATTTAGTGGTCATCATTACGTTCCTTACAATGTAGGGACAACGTCAATACTTTCCTTCTGGCTGTTAAGCTACTTTCCCTGACTCCTAATATTCTCCAATATGCCTCAAAGGGATTTATTGAACAGTTGGTCTCATTCAGACCATGTTTTAAGAGAGCACAGTATTCATAAGCAATGTGCTTTATGTTGTGAGCTAATCTGTTACTGAGTTAAAAGGGGACCACAGGGGCTAGCATTGGTTTAATGTGTGTCTCAGGGCAGCAGTCCAGGGAATCCTCGTAAGAATTTGCGATTCTGTTCCCTATTTTCCTCCCCTTCCATGGTAGTCCATCTGTTGTGGATCTGATCAGAATGCTTAGGCACCACCTGTTCCTTCTGATCTCAGGAAAGATGAGTCTATGGTTTAATAGGTCATTGGGCTGTAACTATTTTTTTCTCACATGATTTTTATTTTTATTTTTAAAGTTATTTTATTAGGGGCTCAATTGTGTAAAGCACATTTGTGCATTCATTGCCCTCATCCTTCCCAAAACATTTGCTCTCCACTTAGGCCCCAGGCTTCAGTTCATTTTTTACTCCCCCTCCCTGCTCCCCCTCCCTCATGAACCCTTGATAGTTTATAAATTATTATTTTGTCATCGCTTAGACGGTCCGATGTTGGCTGTAATCTTAAGGGCAGCAGACTGGAAGGGCTTGCTTGCATGGCACCACGCCCAAACCAAATGCAAAGCCCTTGAATTGACTATGACTCATAGCCACCCTATAGGACACATTAGAAACACCGCTATAGGCTGGGTGACTTTGTGGTGAGCCATCCAGTGCGTACCTGCTACCCCACCAGGGCTCCTCATGGCTCCACGGGGTGGGTCCCCACTGCTAAACTTGAGGTTAGTACTTGCATGCAAACTGCTTGTTCCACCCAGGGCGCTAAGAACACACGTGTCAGCAAAGTCTGAGAAGCATGCAGATGGTGCTCCGAGACATAGGGGGAAGATGTTTGAACCAAGTTTTGTGTATTATTCCAGGAAAACATGGAGTAAGGACGCTCCAAACGGAATGTAAGGTGAATAAGAGCCCGGGGGCATGAGAAGATAGGACCTTTGGAGGGTGGGCTGAGAGGGGAGGGTGTTCGTATCTGAGAAAGGAGGTGAATTTGGGAGAATCAATCAGGTAGGTCTGCCACTGTGTGGTTTCAGGAACCACCCCAACTTTTAGATAATAAGGAAATAATCTTCCTCTATTATAGAACTTATTAGTACTGAAGGTAGACCATTTGGCAACTACAGAGATAGAGGGGAAAGGTACAAATTGCTTGATTTTCACTCACAGTGTAGTCAACTACTATCACTGTGCAGTCAACTTACTGACATTTTGCTCTTGGATAGAAAGATCTACTTTGATGGGCTCATATGTTACAGAAGAAGTTATTGCAGATTTTCCTGTAACTCAAAACTCCCTACCACTGAGTCAATTCCAAGTCCTGATGACCCCATAGGACAGAGTAGAACCGTACCCGTGGGTTTCTGACACTAATTCTTTACAGGAGTAGAAAGTCTGTGTCAACTGCCATGTAACCCCCATAGCATCAGGCCTCTTCCTGGCGTTGATTGTAGAGAACATGAAAAACTGCTGCAGACCAGAGGGTAGACACCTCTACATTAGGCACTGTGTTCTTACATTTCAAGACAGCATGGTTTCTTGATACACATCACATGGATGCATGGATGGATGAATGGAATCCTGAATAAGCATGCAGGATTATGTGAGGTCATCTCACAGAGCCCTAGGTGTCCCCAGCAAGGCCCTGGGAAGGATGCCTGGCTCAGACACTCACGCATGTGCGTTTGGGTAGGTCACTTCCCCTCTCTAAGCCTCCATTTACTCATACTTAAAACGGGGGAAAGAGGTACTTCTCAAATGCCAGACCCTTGCCAGGATCCACTGTCCTGCTTCAGAGCAAGGGGACTTAACAAAGAACCCCCTTCCACCCCCAGGTCTGGTAATGATCCATCTGTTTTGAAATTGAGGAAAGATCGGCCAATATAAATATTGCTATTGATGACCATGTCGTCTGTGACTGCGGAATGGAGAACCAGCCAGGAGAAAGCGGAAACGAGATGAAAAAGCAAGGGACTTGGTTCTTTGCTGCCGTCAGGGACCTGGCCACACTGGAATGAATTGCTACCCACTTCTGTGTCACCCCGTTGATTGCGGATCAGAATGGTGAGAACCCCTGGGTTTCCCACCGGCTGATTCTTCAAAAGTACATCACCAAGTCTGTCTTCTTTCTTAGTCCACGGTTGTCGGGCAGCTCTGGGGGAATCTTCTCCGCCTCATAGCAACATAAGCGTCTCCGTCTCCGCTGTCAGACAGATGGTGATGGTACAGGAGGTGCACCGGCTGGGAATAGAACCCGTGTCTCTTGCAGGGAAGGTGAGAATTCCGCCCCTGAGCCATCATTGCTCATTCAGTGGTAAAAGGGACAGGGTGGCTGCCAGGGGCTTGGTCTTCGATTTGAAGCTGGGTTTGTAAAGCCCAGGCGTGCTGACCTGTGACTTTGGGCACGTCCTTGCCTCAGTGAGTCGGTGAGGACTCAAGTCTAATGAAGGAGGAAGGCTGAGTAAAGGCAGTGCTTACTCACCTCTTCATGGGCCCTGGAGGACAGTCCCTAATCCGTCAACTTCCCTGCGCAAGGTGGTGGCTCCAGGCGAGGGCTGAGCCTGGGAAAGGCGTCTTGAAAGTGGCATCCGAGGCAGAGTGTGTGCTGCCACGCAGTGTGTGCTGCCATGCAGCAGTGCGGAGTAATGGTTTGAATCTGCCCATTTTAGTTACAAGGAAGGAAGCTGTCACTCTCTTGCCCAAGGGACAGGGATGAGAGGGGCAGTGGAGACGAGTCCTCAGAGAGCTCCAAGACACAGGAAGCGGTGCCACGGCTCTGCTGGGACTCCCTGGAAGCACTGGTGTGAAGGTCCCTAAGGGTGGTGACTCTTCTGTTGACTCCCCAGTCCTGACCAGGAAGCTATGGTTTGCACACACTGGCACCCATGGCCTTGCCCATGAACATAAGCCAAGGCAGAACCAACCTCTCTGGGCCCAGCATCGTCCGTTTGCTCAGCCTCCTCCATGAGTGTGGGTGGGGTGGGGTGACAGGAAGTGACGGTGTAGAAATGACACCAGGATGGGGGTTTCTTGCTAGAGAATCGAGCTTCTTGAAGAGGAGACCAGGCTGTCTCAACATGTTCTCCATGGCTGGAGCGGAGAGGCTCACCTCACCCGTCTCCTCCTGTTTTGAGCAGCATTCCTTTCTGAGGAGGCAGGCATCGGGGGAGCACCCAGCAGACACCCTCTCCACAACTCGTCTGTCAGCTTGTCACTGCAATGGCTTGTGTGTTTCGGAGATGCTGGAAGCTTTGCCATTGCTATTTCAAATCCCAACAGGTGACCCCGGGGGGGCTGGCTTTCATGAAGTTTCCAGACTAAGGCAGACTAGAGAGAATGGGCTGGGGGTCTACTTCTGAAAATGAGTCACTAGACTTAGTGGATGACCACAGAGCAGTGCCCAGATCACTTGGGTGGGGCATGTCATCAGGGGGGCCCAGTCACTGGAGCAAGATATCATGTTTGGGGAGACTCTCAGAGAGATGGATTGCCAGAAGGGACATCAACATGCGGGTGTGTGTGAGAATGGCATGGGGCTAGACAATATTTCATTCTGTTGCATATGAAGTTGCGATGAGTTGGAGTCTCAACAGCAGCTAAACCTATATCTACCTCCATCTATCACCTATCTATCTATCTGTCTATCTATCTATCTATCAATCACCTACCTACCTACCTACCTACCTACCTACCTACCTACCTACCTACCTACCTATCATCTTTCATCTAGCTACCTACCTATCTATCTAAACATCCTCTATATCTTATTTGAATGGTAAGAGTCCCGTGAAGCCACCAAGGCAGGGACTGCCTTACAGTTGAGGGCTTGGAGTTTGGAGAGGTCCAGTTACCCTGGCTGGACCTTCACTTTCAGCCTCACCTTCTGAAGACAGCCTCACCTGTCCGCCTCCCCTTCGGCAAGAGACCACAGTGTTGCATCTGGTGGAAGAGGTGGTCAAGACTGACTGAAGAGACAATCTTTTCCTTAGAATCAAATCCAAATGTAAAGGCTCCATCGCAGGGGATGGAAGGAGCTCTACCTCTTTTTATATGTTCCTCCTGTAAAGGCTCGGGATTAGAGGGAGCAGGCCAAAGAACAAGCGGGTTTCTTGGCAGGGTTTGTTATGGTATTCCCCTTAGACATGCAAGCTGGCTCAAGTGCAGATGTGGAGAATGGCTCCCTTGGTGTGTTTGTTAGGTGGTTTCTCCCAGATATTTGCTGTCATAGGTGCCCTTGTGTGGTGTCGGGTTGTGATTGAGTTCTCTCTCCAGGAAGAACATTAGTCAGCTATGGGAGCAGTTATTTCAAGCTTGAGAAAACAATAAATGTTGTTCTTTAGGAACATAGTCTTGAGAGACACCACCCAAGGTCAATTGATGTCAAGGTCATCATCCACCAAGACAGTGTTCTACATCCTACTTTGGTGAGCAACGAGGGGTCTTCAAAGCTGAAGAGCATCCATCTCAGGTGCAACTGTTGTTCTTTCCCTGTCCATAGGAAAGAAGAGCGAGGAAAGTCAAAAGAAATATGAAAGCAATGAGTCCCAGGGACTGACGGACCACACAAACAGGAGTCTCCACAAATCAGAGACCAGAAGGACTAGATGGTGCCCACTTCCACTACCAACCCCTCTGAAAAGGATCACAGTCGAACATCCCATAGCATGGGCGGAAAATGGGGACTAGAACTCAAAATCATGAAAGAGATCAGGCTTACTAGGCTGAGACTGGTGGGCTCCTAAGGCTATGGCCCCCGGTCACGCTTCAGCTTTGGAACTCAACCTTACGGTAGAAGAATCAACCATCTCAGATCAAAAGGGCAGAATTTCTACCCAGAGACAAAATTCCAAGAGTTCAGAAAGAAGGAGGAGTGGAGACAGGAAACCCAGGGAGGGACGGAGAGAAGGAGTGGTGGAACATTGAGGGGATTAAAGCAGAGGTGTTGAATCAAAATGTGTAGACATTGTTGAATATAAAACTGATGATCTACTCTGGAAACCTTCACCTAGTTCACCATGTTAAAAAAAACCCCAAACCGTATACGATTCTCTGTGGACAAAGAGGCTACTGCAATTCACTCACTGTTGTGGACGAAGTTGTGTCCCCCTAGAACATGTCTTAGAGTCCTGGTCTCTGTACTTGTGGATTGGATCCTTGTTGAAAACATAGGTTCCTTGTTGTGCCCCTTGGGTCCCTTTGGGGTGAAGAGGGGGTGGATTAGACACAGAGCCACGCACCGGGGGAGGACAGATAGCAAGTAGCACCAATGACAGGCAGCATTTCCTACAAACAAGAAGAAAGACCTGTAGAAACAGTGGGCATGTCCAAGACCCTAACTTTAGCCTCCAGAACATTGAGAAAGAAACTTCTTTTCTTTACACCTACTCTGTGGTATTTGTGAATGACAAGACTAGAAAGCTCAGATGCTTATGATTGGGCCATTAGATGCTCTGAAGGCCTTTCTCCATTTGTCCTAACCCATCTATAATCGCTCCTCAGATGTGAGGCAACAACCCCTTCTAACTCTGGTTGGCGTAAATCTTAGGCCAGGAAATGGAACAGGATGAGTAGACGCCTGGCCCTCCCTGCTCTCCGTGAGAACTCCCGCTGGAGACAGCGTGTGAGAGCCCCTAAGAGTGCACAGGGGGAAGAAAAGGAAAAGGGGAATTGGTGGTTGTGCTTGAGGAATAACTTGGTGGCTGTCCTGCACTTAAAATATCTGAGCTGCAGTACTAGATGGTCCTGTCACGAGAGCCCCAGATAGAATTGATTTTAAACAGTAAAAGCAAAGGAAGAAAGCCGACGTTGTGGAGCTCGGAGAAGAACTCCCTTCTTCTGGTGTACCTGTTCCACCGGCTTCTCAAAGAGGTTGTTAGCATCTAGTCATGACCAAGTTTAATAGCAATGAAAGTGGATAATTGAAGAGTTTTTAAGTTGGGTTTTTTTTTAAAGACTCTATTTATTTTATAATCAAGCGGGTCAAGTTGGTAATTTGAGGCATGATCCCTGTCTTAGTTCCCTAGCATTGCTATAACAGAAACACCACAAGGGGATGGTTTTAACACACAAATACATTTGCTCACAGGTTAGGATGCTGGAAGTTCAAATCCAGAGTACTATCTCTTGGGGAAGGTTCTCTTTGTTGGCTCTGGGGGGAAGGTCCTTGTCTCCTTGCAAAATCCTTGGACCTCGTATTCCTTGGAGATCTCCTTGCATCTTGTCATCAATTTCCCCTTGGGTCTAGGAGCTTCTCAGCACAGGGATCCTGCGTCCCAAGGATGTGCTTCACTCACTCCTTTCTTGGAGGGAGTAACCTTCCTCCTTCCTTGCTCACTTCTCTTTCCTTTGATCTCTTACAAGGCAAAATTTATGCACACTGCACCCCGCCAGAAGTCCTTCTGACATCGGGTTAGGATTGTGGTCTGAATAAGGACCCATCTTTCCCATCTTTACAAATGATTGGCTGATCACATCAGATTACATCATGGGGGATGACCATGTCACTACATAACTACTAACACATCATTACGTAACTGCCAAACCACTGAGAATGAAGAGTCGATATGTGCACACAGATAACCTTTTTATTGTGCATTTGGTGAAGGTTTATGGGACATCAATCTTACATTCAACCACTTGTGCTCATTTTGTTTCACCTCCTCCACTGAAATCCTCTTGCAAGCCCATCCTTACTCATTTCGATTTCTCTCTGTTTTCATTCTTCCTCCTTTCCTAACCTTCTGGACTTGGTCCTTGGGTAAATGCTACCTTTTGATCTCAAATGGTTGATTATTCTACCACAGAGGTGAGTTCAGCGCCAGACCTAAAGGGTCCGGATGACTAAAAGCCATTTAGGAATCCCACCAGTGTCCCTCTGACTCGTAAGCCTATTCTCTTTAATTATTGTCGATTTTTCTCCCACCCTACACAGGACCTTTGAATGTGATTCTTTGCCAAGCAGGTGGTAGTGGTGTTGATGCACATGCTTAGGGCACATCATTCAATCATGACAAGCTCCATTCTCTAACTCTGCTGAAGACTGGGCCATGTCCTCCTTAGGAGGACAGCTGGCCAACCAGCCTCCCAGGAGCTTGCGTCAGACACCTTTCTCCTCTGACGGTGGCTGCTGGCTCTGATCAGTATTCTCGCTGGGTGTGAAATAGATGTGAAATATAGAGAGAGTGCTAGCTGGAAGGTCAGTGGTTCAAATTCACTAAGAGGCACCTTAGAAGAAAGACCCGATGTCCTGTTCCAAAGAGCCATGGAGACCCTGACAGAGAGCGCTGCCACTGTACAGCCTGCGAAGTTGCCGTGAGTTGAAATGGACCCATGACACCTGGAAGAAGAAGAAACATCTCTGCACCCGAACACTTGCCATTTCCATGTTCTCCACAATTTGGTTCAATGGTGCTAACTTGTGTTCATCGTGCTGTTCAATCTTCACCGTGATCTGTTTGCAAGCCTTGACTCCTCCTTTCTCCCTCCCTCCCTCCCTCCCTCCCTCCTCCCTCCTCCCGACTTGACAGATTCTGGATCAGAACCTCTGAGAAGGGAGTGTACGCATGGCAGAATGAGGAGTGAAAAGAAGGGGTGTTCTGGAAGGGTCAAGGGGGCAATGGTGTTTGCCTGGTGGGCAGTGAGGGGACCATATCTGACCTTCTCTGGCTTCCCCATTGCCACGAGGCAGGGGTCAGATAAGTCTCCACGCTTTGTCCTCTTCCTGTACTCTGACACCAACCGTTCCTCCCATGCCACTCTACACTGATGCTGGGTTCAATAATTCTTTGCAATGGCCATGCAGAACTCACAGATAATACTCACGATTGAGGGGGTTTATTAGGGCAATTAACAGGTGAGCACGTCATGGTCAGTAAACAGTAGTTTCTCCCAATCTCAGCTTCTCTGCCACATAGTAGCCATGCCTCTCTCTAGTTCTTAGTCTTTCAGCCACAATGTCTCTTGGCCATTGCCTCTATGCTCCAAGAATCAAGCCCACCTGTGTCTGTGTCTCACAGCTCCAGTGTCAGGTTAGAGAAGGCGAAGGTGGCCCATTGTCTCCATGCTACTCCTCTGAGTCTCCAGGCTACAGTCTCGGGTGCATCTGGGTTGATGGCCTCCACCACGTCAGACAGAGATCCGAGCATATTCTCCCAATGCCCTCTGGGGTTGGTCTTCCCTGCCCTTGCTTCAAAGAGTGAGTCATCATTATAAGCAGGGGGATGGTAAGGAAAGCTGACCACTCCCCTCTCTAAGTGTGACACACACCACAGGTGCACTAACGTGGTGGGAGTTACAGAGACTTGGGGAGAAGAACCAGATTAAGACATTGCACTCCACCACATGACTGCTTGGCCCACGTGGAGTTCCTGAACGGGTTGCTGGTGGGTCAGGTGATGCTGCTGGTCCACTTGGCTTGGCCTTCCCATTTCCCTTCTTCAGTAATCCAGCAGTTCTCAAACTGTGGGTCATGACCCCTTTGGGGGGGGGTGTTGAACGACCTTTTCAAGGGGTCACCCGATTCATCACAGTAGCAAAATGACAGTTCTGAAGTAGCAACAAAAATAATGTTATGGTTGGGGGGTCACCACCACACGAGGAACCGTGTGAAAGGGTGGCGGCACGAGGAAGGTGGAGAAGCACTGCTTTACTCATTAGCAGCACTCTCACATACCCTTGGATGTGCTACAGCGCCAAGGTCCTTGCCCGTGGTGGCTCCACCTCGCCGTCTCTGCCACGTGGAGTAGCTGGGTAGTGCAAAGGGTTAGTGCTCAGCTGCTAACGATAAGATTGTAGGTCTCAGTCCCCCCAGAGATTCCTGGGGAAAGAGCCTTGGCAAACTACTCCAGCCAAAGAAAATCAGCATTTGAAACCATTGTGGGGCACAGTTCTTCTCTGACAGATACGAGGTTGCCGTGAGCCGCAGCAGCAACTGGGTCTGGGACTTTCTCTATGGCTTCCCTACTTTCCACATCCATCTCCCCCATCTCTCCTGCTCCCCCACCCCCCTCGCACACACATATACCCCACTGCTGGCTCCACCTCACTCACGGAAGCTGCTGCCTGGATCCTGAACACACGTGATGATGTTTCAAGACAAGTTGGAGACGTCTTGTGCTGCATGCTGAAATCCCAAATCAACAGGAAAGTCTCTGTAACTCATTGGCTAGCACGGTCCAACCCGAGACGTGATTGATGGAGTGGCAGAGCCAGACCTGAACTGGGGAGGCTCTTTGTGGTCTGGATGGATTCGGCTCAGTACTAAGGTGCCGTGCTCTGTGGCAGAGGGTCCTATGGTGCTGTACCAGAGCCTGGTGGGGGTGCAGATGGTTCGCTCCACGGAGCCTTTCAACGCCCTAAAATGAGCACCCTGTCCTGTGTGTTGCAGTGAGCAGGTTGTGAACCTGGACTAGCTAAGACTGGTTGTTGCTAAGAGTCCCTGAGTCCATTTGCACTCATTGTGTCCCTAGCTCACAGTAGATCTATGTGGTTTTCTAGAATGCAAACTTTATGGATGTCAATTTCCAAGTCCTTTTCCCTGGGATCTGTTGGTGCGTTTGGACTTTCCAGCTTTTTTGGTTACCAGCCTAGTGCTGAACCATCTACCAGGGCTCCTTCCAAATCAGAAAGCCCTACTGACTCACTCACTACTCACACAGTAGCTCAGTTCACAGTCAGGACAACCCTTTGCGAAGGGATAGTTCAGCAGGTTGGCGGAGGTAAGAAAGTTGCTCAAGGTCAGCTGACTTCTGCATGGTACAATCAGACCACAAGCCCAAGCAATCTAGCTCCAGATCCATGTTCATAACTGCTCTGGTATGGTGTCTTTAAGGGCCTACCCTAAAATAAATAAATACTTCCTGAGTTTGTGCTGGAGCAGTTACTCCTCGTCCCGTGCATGGAATCAGGTTTCCGGAGGGCTCCAGCCATGGTCTAGTGATCTGATTCCAGAAGATACAGAGAGCTCAGATGGAACCACTTGTCAGATGAACTTCATGGGGATAGAAGCCATGGGAAAATGTCAGAAGAGATCCTCCAACTCAAGCAAGTTAACTTCGAGATCAAGGAAAGGCAGGAACCCACAGGGCCCAACAGAGCCTCCTCTGCAGAGCAGAATGGAGTGATGGAAGGTCATGGGCCCTGGATTCAGCCAGAAGAGGCGTGAATCCCAGAGAAATCCCTTCAAGCCACCTAAATCTTGGGCAACTTCACACCAGCTTTCTGAGAATTGGTGGCCTCGACATACAAAGGGAGAGGTTAATGTCCCTCCCAGCGACTTCTGAGGACTGACTACGTGAACAGCCCAGGGAGAGTAGCTGACCCGGGACAACTTTCATCTATTCCCCATTGGCTCCCAAAGGTGACACACTTTGGGTATTCCTTTTGAACCAATTCTGACACCCGCTGTTCCCCTCCCAGCACTCTTGACGTCTCCGCTGGTTTGATCATTCATTGCAACGGTCACACAGAACTCACGCGCAGATCATTCTCACGGGGATGGGGTTTATTAGAAAGGTAACAGACTACAAGTTCAGATTAGGACAGACTCAAGATCAGTTCTTTGGTCAAGACAGCTTCTTCTCAGCCCCCAATCCATTATCAGGCTTCCTACATAGATGAAGCCTCACGTGAATACCTTCTGACCCTGGACCAGGGGTCCGAATCATCGTGCACTGGAAAGCGGATTATGGCAGATGTTAAAAAGAAAAGAAAGAAACCCAAACCCAAACTCATTGCCGTCAAGTTGGTTCAGACGCATGGCAGCCCTAGAGGACAAAGTAGAACTGCCCCGTGGGTTTCCAAGGCTGTAGTTCCACTAAAACCTAACACCTTCTCGTTTGAGCTTCTGCCCCGTTGTAATTTGTTCTAGTTTTTAATATTTTCTGCTTCCTTTTCGATTGAGGCTTTTCTCTGATTTATTTTGTCAGTGTTGTTTCTTTTCATTTTTCTTTTTGCTTTTTTTCTGTACATGAAATCCAGGGTAGGTAAATCTACAGAGACAGTAACTGGATTTATGATGACTTGGGGTATGGCAGGGAGCGTTGGGGGGAAACGGGCAACTCATAACAATGAAGACAAGAAAGATGAAAATGTTTGAAAATTGATTGTGATTCTAATGCTAATGATTGCACAACTCTTTAACACAACTCAACTATTGGATTACATGTTGTGTTAGACAGGGTTCTCTAGAGAGATAAAACCAAATTGCTGATAATTTAATATATTTATTTATAAAAATAATTAGATATATAACAAGAAATGAACTGTTAAATCATACAGATAAATATATAATACAAGAAATAAACAGTTAAATTATAAAGCACTACAAATGGTTCAGTGCAACTCACGTTCCGTGAGAGAGAGTTGTGAGAGACTAGCAGTCCTTCAAGTCTAGTCTGCTGCCAGATCTTCCTCTATTTGTAGAGAGAGCTAGGCTATGTCAGCACAGCAGCCAATCACAAGGCAGGTCACCAACCGCCAGTCCCCAGCTCAACTTAAGGGATCTCAACTTACAGTGACACAGTCCAAAGGCTAGGCGTCCCACAGGTAGTGTATCCTTTAAATTGAGGCACAGAACAAGCAAGGCAGCTAGCTGCACACTGGTCTGATGATCACAGAGCGAGAGACAAGAAAGGCGAGGCTCACCAAGCCATTTATCTCTCTGCCCTTCAGTTAATCCCACTTGTGTTTATCGGCCAGGCTGGCACAATAAACTATCTCACATGTTATGTGACGTATTGGGCAGAACTGGGCAGTCGTTGGGACCCTAGTACCATCAACACTCATGCTTTGGACCTGCAGAGACATACCTAAAGGGACAAACATTCTGTTGTGAAGATCGCAATGGTCACCAGGTTGAGGAGGGAGGCTGGACCCCACTGACCAGTGTGTGGTGATTGGCAGGGCTGAGGCCCCCTTGAGGCCCCCAGAAAAGCTCCTGGTGGTGTTAAGCCCCGTATTTGCTTTCACCTCCATTGCTCCCTGTCCCTGTTACCCAGCCAGGACTGATGCATTCGATTGCGGTGGGCGAGGTCCTGAGTCTAACTGGGATTCCAGGTGACAAGAGAGTGGACAGAGCAGCACTGTCATTGACAAGGTGGGGGTCCCCTACTGGGAGCTGGGCAGAGCAAGATGCAGGGCCAGTTTCAAAGGACACTAGGAGTGGCGTGTATGTCCCACCAAGGAGAGAATTGTCATTCAAACAGCTTTCTGACACTGGACACCAGGTGGGGCAGGTCCCAGGCCATGTTCAAGACAGGGTTTATTATGAAGAAGTAGACCCGATTCAAATGCAAAGTTTCATGTGATTCCATTGGGCTTGCTCCGAGGTTCCCTGACCAGCTGCCCTGCTGAGCCCCAAGCTGAATCAGGGTCCAGGGAGAGACTCAGACCCATCCACAGAACGTGGGAATGTGGTACTTTATGTGGCAAGAGGGACTTACTTTGCAGATATGATGAAATGATCACAAATGTAATCTCGGGATTTTCATTAGCGAGAGACAGAGGGGACTTGACTACAGAAGAGGCAGCAGCAATGTGACCATGGAGGCAGAGTTTTGGGCACGAGGAGTCTACCCCAAGGATCACCAAGAGCCATCAGAAGCTGGAAGAGACGAGGAAGGATTCTCTCCTAGAGCCTCTGAGGAACAGGAGCTGACAGCCTGGATGTGGGACTTCCGGCCTCTGGAACTGGGAGAGAATGCAACGCCATGCTGCCGGCAGCCACCCAGCTTGTGGCACTTTGAACTTGGTTACTGCCACCTCAGCCCCAGCAACACACACAGTGCCAGGGTGACAGGTGGGCTGAGGAGACGTTGGAGGGGCTGGGCAGGAGGCCCAGCTGACTCCTCGTAGTGGTCCCATGCCCGAGTCTAGCATGGAGGGTGATGGGAGGTGGGCATACCCAGGGAGCCAGGAGCTTGAAGACAATTGTGCTGGCATTTCCCCAGGGAGAGAAAGTATCTGGGACGTAGGCAAGGGGAGGTACTCTCTTTTCAGTTTGTACCTCCACTGTTCGCATTTTCTAGCCTGTAACTGTGTGTGTGTTTAACATTGTCATTAAGGGCTCTAATGACAACACGGGGAGATTAGAAACCATTTTGTATTTCCTTGTTTGGACTCCTCTAGTGGAAAAAAGAAAACTCTCACACCCACTCGCTCAGAAATGCCCTGGCTGACTCACCGCTGAGGAATTCATGGGCCTGTCCTGGCTCTGCCTTCTCCCCCAGCCCTCTCTCCCCAGCCCCAGGTCCCTCCCAGCGGTTCTCCATCTTCCTCACGCTGCGACCTTCTCATACCGTTCTGCATGCTGTGGTGAACCCCCCAGCCATAACATTATTTTCGTTGCTATTTCAGCACTGTCATTTTCCTACTGTGATGAATCGGGTGACCCCTGTGATGGGATTGTTCGACCTCCAAAGGGCTCACGACCCACAGGTGGAGAACCGCTGCTAACGTCTCCACCCATCTCACAGGGATCAAAACCCAGCATCCTCCCTTGTCTCCGGAAGACCCCTTCTCCCCAACCTTAGCTGCAAACACAAATGTGCTCCAGCACCGCTTTCCCAAACAAAGACAAATTCTTTGCCGAGACGAATACCCACACCCCCTTCCCAATTCCTGTTGCCTCTCCCTCCCCGCTGCTGCCACCTAGCACTGAAAAAACTGAACCAGTTGCCACTGAGCCCATTCTGACTTGCGGTGCCTCCACATGGGTCAGGACAGGACTGTATTCGGTAAGGTTCTCAAAGGCTGATTTTATGGAAATAGATTTCATTCCTTTTTTTTTTTAATTGTCTCGAGGTGGACTTGAACATCCAACCTTCCAGTTAGCAGTCAAGTGTGTTAACAGCTGACACTGTCAAGTTAACTGTTTGCACTGCTACTATTTATTGGACACTTATTTTATTTTTATTCCCATGCATATTTTTCACTGATAAAAGATAAAATGCAACAATAGATACTTATGTCAGCCTTTATGATGAACTGCCTTGTCCATGTTACTGTGAGAATGTAGGTTTTTGATATCATTAAGGCAGATACACTTGAGCTCATTTCCATTGTTTAATTTCACGCTCGTCTGAGGTGTCCTCAGTGTGTTACTGGTGTCCAGTTGACTGGGCCTCAGGTGTCAGAGGAGAATTGGACTCCAGGACATTTCAATGGCTGAGGTTTCCAAAGATTGTCAGGTCTTTCTCCCCAGACACTTGTTGTAGATCATACAAAGTGCGCTGGTGGCCTAGTGGTTACCTCAAGTTAGCAGTTTGAAACCAACAGCCACTGCACAGGAGAAAGATGAGGCTTTGCCGTCTTATAAAGAGTCACCATCTTGGACACCCCCAGGGGCAGTTCGAGCCTGTCTGAGAGGGTCACCATGAGTCAGGGTCAACTCTGTGTTGGCAATGCGCTTAGGGTTTCACAAATACTATTTCTATCTCCACAAAATTTCCTGGACTCTTATCGCTTCTCGGCCTTTTGGCTAAGATGAAGTGTAGTAGGAATTTCCTGGACTCACTCAGTATCACTGTGGGAAGTTTGAACCATGGCTTCCACCTGGATCATTCTGCTTCGACCCTTCCTGAGAGCCGCCTTTTCATCCTAATCCATTGAACCAGAATCTACATTTCAGCAAGATCCCCAAAGGGGCAGTTCTATTCTGTACTATAGGGTCTCAGTGAGTCTGGATCGACGTGACGGTAGTGAGACTGGGAGTCTTAATGTAGATGGAGAGCTGTTACAAACAGACTTACCTGACTATAGCAGTCTCATGCCTTAGACACGGTATGTCAGAAACAGGGGTTCATGTACTATAGCAGTCTCATGCCTTAGACAC
>NW_022111372.1:34950277-34960098 GCF_000313985.2 Echinops telfairi | reverse complement strand
CGAAAAGAGAACCAAGTGAAGTGCTGAGAAATATCATATCTGAGAGCGAATCCATTGGACGGATCTAAGAGCACAGCAGACAGAACAACAGAAAGCACCAGTGCCTCCCAGTCAGGTCAATCCACCTTATCCAGATGGGACAGAGAGCGAGAGAGCGAGACACAGAGAGAGAGAGAGAGAGAGAGAGAGAGAGAGAGACAGAGAGAGAGAGAGAGAGACGGGGCGAGGGCGAGAGCGAGAGCGAGAGCGAGAGCGAGAGAGAGAGAGAGAGAGAGAGAGAATGAGTGCACAAGTGAATGCTATGAGTTTAATTGTACACGTGCCATGTGCCACCAGGGCTCCTTGCTGCCCTCCCCGTGCCCCACCAAAACATGTGTCATACATAGTTTTTGAGGGAGCTTCAAATGTTTAAGAAAGAATAGAATTTTTAAAACAAAGTTTTTGAAGCCCTCTCATATCTGCAACATGACTGACCCCATTTGGGAATGGGTTTCTTTGTTGGGTTAATGAGACAGGAGTAAATGCAGGGTGGGTTTAAAATCACTCCCTTTTGAGATATAAGATTGATTCAACACAAAATTCAGAGGGGAGAGATGAGAAGCTAGATGACAAGCACATGGAGATTGATAAGGATCTAGGAAAGAGGCTGAGGAAACAAAGTCTTCCCTCACAATCAACACACACACACACACACACACACACACACACACACACACACACACACACACAGAGTTTATCCTTAGAGTCCGTTTCCTGAGTTCATTCTAGCCTCCTGAACTGGGAGCGGTTCATTTCTGTTTGTTGAAGCCATCTACGATGGCATTCTGTCATGGCGGCGCCAGAGCACTAAGACACAGAGTGTGTGTGAGTGCATGGATGTGTGTGTGGCTTTGGGCTCTGATCTCAGCCCCATCATGGGAATGGAGAAGTTTGAAGGAGCTTGCTGTATGAGCTTCCTAGGGCTGCTGTAGCAAAGTACCACAAATGAGATGCTTATAAGAATGTGAAGTGATTGGCGTGCACTCTTAAGTCCCAAACAGGGGGCCTCCAAACTCTGCACAGGAAGATACCTTTTTGTCTCTCCCCAGATAGTCCTGGGCTTGCAGCTGTAGCATCATAGAACTCTCTCTCACTCTCTCTCTTCTTTTTTTTTTCTTTCTCTCTCTCTTCTAAGGACTCTAGACATCTCGGATGAGCACCTATCCTACTCCATCACCTTGTATTAACTTAACCAATGGACCTTTCAGCCACCCTGTTTCTGAACGTTTTTAGATACTGAGGTTAGGAATTCAACATATCTTTCGGAGGACACATTCCTGGCAACTCCATGTATGTCCGAATAGAAATGTGCTCCATAGGGTTTTCTTCCATGAAAAAATTTTAATAGAGATCCAGGACAGTCTTAAACACGACAAAGACAAATCACCCAGACTATAGAGACCATCTGCCGGAGGCCATAATGGTGTTCAAGGATTCATAGAAACTCGGTCGTTTTTGTTTGAGCCCATTGTTGCAGCACTGTGTTAATCCACCTCTCCTTGAGGGTCTTCCTCTCTCTTGCTGCCCCCCCACTTTCCCAAGCATGCTGTCCTTCTCCAGGGACTGGCTTCTCCTGATAACATGTCCCAGGTACATGAGATGATGTCTCACCATCCTTGCTTCTAAGGAGCATTTTGGCTGTACTTCGTCTAAGACATAAGTTTGTTTTTGACAGTCCATGGTACTTTCAATATTCTTTGCCAGCATCATAATTCATATGAATCTATTCTTTTGTCTTCCTTATTCAATATCTAACTTTCATATGCATATGAGGTGATTGAAAATAAGCATGGCTTAGGGCAGGCAACCTAGTATGCCAATTTTCACTAAGGGTGCACCCAGGCGGGTCCTTGAAAGTGAGGCTGCTCCTCCCTGGGCTGGCTGGGGGCATGTTAGTAATCCTCCTGCAAACACAGTCTGCCAGAGGGCAAAGCCTTCCCATTGCCAATCAGTGGTCACGAAGAAAATGGAGGCTGAGTCTATGTGGAGACTCTCAAAATGCATGTAGAACTTTCACTGCAAACTATAGCCTTCTACAAACCTAGTGCTCATCACATAAATCTAATACACCCTCCCCCCTTTGATCATGAGTGTGATGAAAAATGCTTAGATCACACTTAGGTTGCTGTGCATTTTTATGCATTGACTGGTTGATATCTTCCCTAAATGGCCTTTCTTTTAACACAAATCTTTGTGCTAAGACCTCAGACACTATTCTTGTGGACAGCCAGGCACCACCTGATCCCCTTACTATGCTTGTTACAGTGCCCATATCTTCATTGAGAACTAGTTGTTCCTAGATTAGAGCTTATGCGTTAAAGTGAGAACTCAGAAATCCATTCCTAGAATAAACTTTATTTGTCTATCTATGGCTGGTTCACTTCCTAGGCAGCACATTAGCTTCCTGAGACATTATAAGCAACTTTCATGCAATGTATGCTAATTCCATTAATAATAATAATAGCATCATTAATCTAGCCAGTAATACAGATTTAAAATACTGGCGAGACAGGGAAAAAATAACCATAAAGGAAAACCTTTCACCTATAACCCACAGAAAGGTTTCCTTGTACACATTGACAAAATGACTAAACAAACAACGAGAGTTGGGCACAGAGCAGTAATTTCCATAATACTCGTGCACTAAGGCAACACTATTCATCTACAGAACCCAAGGCAAGTAGCACAAAGCAAAGACTATAGAAAGACAGCAAAGATATCCAAAAGTCAAGTTGCCAACGTCAGGCAACCTCAAAGTAATGAAGATTTGAACAAAGTCCAATGACTTCAAATTTCCACGATCTTGGGACAATTGTCCTCTGCTTCTGTCCCCTCAGGAAACTGAAGTTTCAAATCCAGGAAAAAATGTTCCTTTAACCTGCGACAAGAATTCTAGTAGGGCTCCAATGGAGTCTTCTTGATGTCTCTTCCAGTGTAGAATAATGTGCAGGGACGTCCAGCAGGCTTGGGGATCAAACCTCTTTCACCTAGGGAACTGCTATGACACTTCGAAGAGACAAATGTAAACATGCAGGTAGCCTAAGTCGTGCGGTCTGAACCACCCCAAATCAGTTAACCATCCACAATTATCAAGATAACACAGGGCCAGTTGGGAGTCTGTATAAATGATATTAAATGGTTATTTGCTCCCCCAGCCTCTCTCTGAGGACAAACTGCCATTCCACCAAGGGTTGTGACGTCATTTTCTCAGAGACTGACAAAATGGGGGGGTGGGGGGTGGGAGGGGCGGTGCCCTCCTCTACCTCCCCCTCCTCTGATTAGGAATTTCCATGGAAATTCTTGGACCTCCATCATCTTGAGACAACCTATTGGGCCCCAACTGTGAACAATTTGTACCATCCAGGGACTCAGTTAAGGCACAGGAGCTCTGGGCACATCCACGATGGGGGCAGACAAGGGACAGAGACGAGTAGAGTGAACAGAAAAGTCTTCCTGGGAAGTTGGCATTTGGAGATTACCAAGCCATCCCAGGAGCAGAGTCTCTTGGGCCACCGTGTCACACATGCCAAGGCCACCGTGATCGGTGGTCTCAGCCCTGGGAGGTGGGGACTGCACTTTCCCCCAGCCTGGCGAGCAGAGGCTGCACAATCCCTCTATCTTGGGGTGGGCGTGTCTGGCCCAGCCTAGCAGTGAGGGAAGGCCAAAGGGATCCCTGCCTCAGCTCTCCGGACCTCAGGGCCTCAAGCAATGCCAAAGGGCAAGAGCTGGATTGTACTGTGCTCCCTGCGCTTGGGTTCTAGAGTCTATTACACGCCCAGCAACCCTCATGGCAGACGGCTCCATCGGGCTACGGGGAGGTTGTCAATCTCTATGGAAGCAGACTAGCTAAATTGCCAACTCTTTTGGTTGGCAGCCCGTCGTCTGACCCGCGGTGCCACCAGGGCTCCCGGGGGACCCAGTGAATCTTTCCCTTTCGTTCAGCTGTGTCCTGCACTCACCACAACTGGCTCTTCTGGTTTGGTAAGTCCAGGCAATTGCAGCCCTGGGGCTTCAGAGTCTAAATTTGACCTTGAGATCCTCTGCCCTTGAGGAGCTGGCACTGGTTGCCTGCAACGAGGTCCTGGAGTCGGGCCAGGGCTCCGGTGACAATGGGCCGATGGGAGAGTTTAGCTTTTTCTGTTCTCTGACTTTTTGGCTGCCTCATCTGTGTCTTTATTTAGGTTTTAAATAAACAACATTTATATGGCATTTGCCAGGTCGAAGCAGGTGTTATTATATTCTCACTTTTACAGATAAGGAAACTGAGGCAAGCTGAGCCAGGTTAACTAACTTGCCCACAGTCATGTGGGCCAGAGCCAGGCCATTTGGCACCAGAAGACAAAACAAAGCAAGAAATAGTTGCCAACAGTCAACCCTGACTCAAGGTAGCCCGGAGTGTCAGAGTAGAATAGAGCTTCCCAGGGGTTCCAACAGAAGTAGATCAATCGGCCTTTCTTCTCAGGCACCTCTGAATGGCCTTGAACCTCCGCCTTCTGGTTAGCAGTGAGCTTGCTGACTCTTTCACCACCCTGGACTCCCAGCTCCTGACTCCCAGCGACTCTATAGGACCGAGAAAAACTGTTCCTGAGGGTTTCTGAGGCTGCAAATAAGTACAGGAGGAGACAGCCTCATCTTTCTCCCAAGGGGCCCTGGGGGTGGGGGTGGGGGTTTAAACTGCGGGTCTAGTTAGCGGGTAACCCAGTATGCTCCCAGGGCTCCTTCATATGCTTTTGTCCACTCACTTTGAGAGTGATTCTCAAAGTGAGCCCTGGGCAAAGCAGCATCACTTTCACCTGGAACTTGTTACAACTGCAGATTCTCAGGCCTACTCCAGACTTACTGAATCCAGGGTGGGACTCCACAAACTTTGCTTTGACCTCCAGGGGATTTTGATGATTGTGCAGGGTTCACACAATTATTTGCCACCTGTTTTGAGCACTCACAGTATTCACCACTGTACAAGACTGCCCAGCATGGGGGCCAGGGCCATGATCCTGGGGATACCTAGCTCAACTGGTATAAGACGGTCCACAAAGAATATTCTACATCGTACTTTGGTGAGTAGTGACTGGAGTCTTAAAAACAGCTATCAGAACACTAGCCTGTGTGATTCAAGGATTGTATGTAATAAAATCTAAGACTGGAGGAAGGACTAGTAGTAGAGATTAAATCCTGAGCACCTGGTTTGTAGAAGGTTATGGATGTAGTGAAAGTTCAAACTCCGTTTGCAGTCCCCGCTTGGTTATGCCCCCATGTGGGCAGGTCAGACTGGCCACATTCCCTGAACTGTATCTTCAGTGCCGTCCTTCGTAGCGCTGACATCTTGGGATGACATCTAGCCAGCCCTGCACTCCTCTCTGTGAATGAGCTGCTCTGAGCAGGAATGTTGCCCTCAAGGAATGGTGCGCCAGAATGAGGTCTACTCTCTCTTTCCCTCACCTCTTAAGTTTCTGATCTAACAATGGGAGCACCTGCGAATGATTCTATCTGGGTGCCATCTTACCGGAAGTCCCCTGGTTATTTCTGGCATGGTTTTCTTTCTTTCCTTTTTAATGTAAATCATTTTATTAGGGGCTCTTACAGATAGTATAACAACCCATAAATGCATTCTATCAAGAAAATTCGTACATATGTTGCCATCATCACTTTCAAAACATTATCTTTCTACTTGAGCCCTTATTATCTGCTCATCTTTTTTCCCCTCCCTCCCCACCCTTCTATTCTTGTGAACCTCTGATAAATTATATATTATTATTTTTCATACCATACACTGTCTGCTGTATCCCTTCACCCACGTTTCTGTTGTTCATCCACCTTGGGGGGGTTGTGTGGGTGTTATACACCCATCATTGCTATCAGTTCCCACTTTCTTCCCCCCCATATTGTTTTCTTCATATGAAATCCAGCATAGGTAAAGCTATAGCACTAATAACTGGATTAACAATTTCTTTGGATTACAGCAGGGGATTGGGGGGGGCAAATGGGAGGTAATGCTGAGGTTTGAACTCTTTATGGGAATGGAGAGCCTCATCTTTCCCCGATGGAGCAGCTGGTGGTTTTGAACTGCAGGCCACTGTGTAACCCACTGTACCACCAGGGCTCCTAATGAGTATCAGAATATTCTAAATATGAGTCAAAGAAAATGTTCCAAAATTGATTGTGGTGATGATCCCACAACTCTTTTTAATATGTTAAAACCATTGAATTGTATGGTTAAAATTAAAAAGTAAACAACCAAAAAGCTATTTTGTGTATTGAGATGCAATTATTGGTCACTCTTGGTCCGAAGCAAAGAAGAGTGAAGAAAATCAAGACTGCCTGGCCTCACAAATCTCAGCCTAAACATCCTTGAGCCTAGAAGAACTAGATGATGCCCAGCTACTGTTGCTGCTGGCTCTGACAAAAGACCACACAAGGAGGTCCTAGATAGAGTGGGAGAAAAAATGGACTCAAGTTCAAAATCATAAAAAGAAGACCAGGCTTACTGGTCAGGTAGCGGCGGGTGGAACCTTTAAGACTAGTCTTTGACTTCCTTCAAGCCTGGAACTGAGCTCACTCCCTTGGCTCAGCCTTAAGACCGACAAGTGGCAGCCCTATAGAGGAAATAATAAGACCAGAGATGGCATTGCTTGGAACCATCAACCATTTAAACTCAAAAGGGCAACTTTTGCAAGGGGATAAAACTCATAAGGCAGAAGAAAAAGTCAGAGAAATTGGAAACATTGTGGGGATTATAATCAGCGTCTTGACACAAAATGTGTGTGGACTGTAGAATGGAATGCCAGTTTGTGCCCTAAACTCTCACCCAAATCACAACATAGAAAAGAAGAGGGAAGAGGAGGAGGAGGGGGAGGAGGAGAAAGAGGAGAGGGAAGAAGAGGAGGAAAGGGAAGAGAAATTAAATTCAAGCAGGGGAGCAGAGACAGGGAAAGGCTGGTGCCAGCCTACAACAAGATGGCCCAGAGGCAGAAGCTGAGAAGGGACAAGGACTTTCCCTCAAGAACTAGCAACAAGAGAAAGCCTGCCCCCAGTGCTGGCCCCTTCAGTTCAGACTTCTCACCTCCTCAACACGGAGAGCAGACCTTTCTGTTTGTTATAGCAAAGGAAAGAAAGAAAGAAAAGAAAAGAAGAACAAATTGATCTGAAGACAGTGTTGTACATAGGGTCTCTTTGAGTCAGATCAAACTTCATGGTTGACTGTTGTCCATTTGAGACTGAAGAGCGAAGAGGTGGAGTTTAGCCTGTCAATCAGGTGGCAGCTTGATGACCTCCTGTGGAGGCGCTAAGGAGATAGATAGCTCATTGGAAGCAGGACCCATGCTCAGTCGCTCAGTCCCTGCAAGGCGATCTTGTTGACAAGCCACATGGAGACAGGCAGATGGCAGCCAGAGCCTTGGAGCTGGAGAAGACGCGTGAAGACCCCTGCCAGCGCTGAGATGCTTACACCGCCACTGGATTCACAAGACTTTCCACCCACAGGCCTGTGATCCTCCTGCATTTGGCCTCATTGCCTGTGCTTTGTGATTCTGAAGAGGACTTTATAGATTGGTATCAGACATATGGGCTAATATCAGACTTATGGACTTGATCTTGGCTGGGCTGGGATGTTTTCTCAGTATTCAATTGCTTTTGTATATAAAGTTCTTTCTTATACACATAAGACTGTCTATGAATTTGTTTTTCTGGTCTACCCAGACTAACACAGCGGTACAACAATGACCCTTACCCAGCAGCCACTGGATAAGGAGGCTAAATCCATTGGAACATTAGCATTGAACATTGGGATCCCAGGTTTACTGAGCATGCCTGTAAGTGCTCCTGATTCGTGTTTATAAGAGTGATTTCTGTCAGCTGCTGTCAGGTCAGCCTCCAATTCATGGTGACCCCACACATAAACATAAGGGGACAAAACACTGCTCGGTCCTGTGCCAGCCCCGTGAGCAGCTGTTTCCCATCGAATTTTCACTGGCTGACTTTTGGGAAGTGGAACGCCAGGTCTTTCTCTCTGGTTCATCTTATCTTAATCTGGGAGCGCCGCCCACAGGGAAGACCCCACTGACAGATGGGTGGTGGCTGCAAATGAGGTGCCCTGGCTAGGGACCAAGCCTAGGCTTCCTGCGTGGAAAGTAAGGATTCCACCGGGTCCATTTAGAGACTCAAGGATACCTGGCGGGTGGGGGGAGGGGCGGAGTGGGAGGGTCAGGGCATTCCTTCCAACAAGAACTCAATCTCCAGGAATACCCCACCTGTGCCAGGCAGGCCTCTGAGATCATTCCTTACACTCCCGAAGAGCAAGTTCCCTTCCAGCGTATCGCAATGGGGAAGGGCCTGGGCTGTGGCCTTGGACTGTCCTGCCCCATGGCTGGACAGTCACGGACCTCTTTGCTGGCACTGTCACGTGGCCTGCCCAGAGTGATGGTTGGGAGCAGTGCAGGAAGGCTTAGAACTGGCATGATGCCACTTCGGCCAGAATCCATGGGCCACTGTGAATCACACGGCCCAGCCCGAGGCCAGGTGTGCGGGACAGGAGCCGTGTCCCTCGGAGAGAAGCACCGCGGTGGTGTGAATTCAGGGATGACAAGAGCGCAGCCATGTTCATCCACCTTTGACCCCTCCCAGCAGCTGCCCAGTCAGAGGAGGAAACAGCCGGGGAAAGGTCTGCTGCCTTGGATCTGGCAGAGCTGGGTCCTAAGCTCTGAACTTGGCCTTGTTTTCTACTCCCTGGACCTGAGCTGCACTCCGGAGCCTGAGCACAAGCCCTTGTTCTTGCCCCGCAGGTCGCTGACTCTCTCCTCCATTTCCCAGCCACCCTCTGGGGAGGGGGTGATTCGTTTCTAGCCCTCCTCCCACAGGCCGTGCCCCCCGCCCCCTTCTTCTCCTGCCTGGTGCCCTGCAGAGGTGCCCTCGGGCCTTCCTTGAAGGCCTTTTCACCCCATCCTCAGGAGGAGGGTTACTGATGGGCTGCGCCCTTAGTCAGGACTCCGTCAGTGTGTACATTAGGCTCATAAATAACCCAGGCTGGCAGGGACCCAGGGAGGAAGCAAACACCCAGCGCGGAGTGCGGGCAGGTTGCAGCAAGAGGGTGAGTAACGCTGCAGCCTCACGGCGGGGAGGCAGAGACCCAGTCAGGAACACGCCACCTCTCCCACTGCTCCCGGTGGGATCTGGACCGTGCGGGTCGGTTGCCAGGTACCCAAGCGTGCTCTGAGGGGCTGTTGGGTGGTAACCCAGCACTCATTGCAATGGCCTCCTCCCATGCCACCTCCATCCCAGGGGAGGAGTGCAGAAGCCCAGCCACTCCTACCTCCCAGGCAGCAGCCGTGACCTTGAGAAAAGTGCTGTGAACTGCTGGCCCTGACATCTGCCGTGGAGAAGCTCCCACAAGGGATAGCCCTCCAGGCTTCTTGGGGTGGGAGACACACACTCCCCCTTTGTTTCCGTCACTGTGGGTTGGTGGTCCCCTGGTGGCACCGTTTGTGCTTATCTACAAACTGAAACGCTGGTGGCGCTGACTCACAGGGGAGGGGGGCACAGAAGAAAGGCCTGGGGGTCTGCTTTCGTAATGATCACAGCCGAGAGGGCCCTAGGGGGCTCAGCTCTAGTCTGTAGCACGTGGGGTCACCAGGAGTCAAAATTGACCCCCCACTAACAAGGTTGGCTTCTGTTGCAGTTATTGTTGCTTGGTTAGTTATTCTGTTACGGCTTCTGTTGCTGTTATTGTTGCTTGGTTGGTTATTCTGTTACGGCTTCTGTTGCTGTTATTGTTGCTTGGTTGGTTATTC
>NW_022111372.1:34934407-34950177 GCF_000313985.2 Echinops telfairi | reverse complement strand
CTGTTACGGCTTCTGTTGCTGTTATTGTTGCTTGGTTGGTTATTCTGTTACGGCTTCTGTTGCTGTTATTGTTGCTTGGTTGGTTATTCTGTTACCTGCACCTTAACGGACAGCCGCGGTGATGGGCCGAATCTGGGCGAATCGCCGTGCTTTGTTTGTGTTTACTCCAGCAGACCATGCACTCGACAGGTGTTCATGAGCTTCTGAGTAGCTGGCTCCTAAGCCTTCTTCTCAGACTGCCAGACTTGGCACTGTGGGAGCGCGGCTGGCTTCCTCCCAATCTCCACCCATCTGCTGACAGAAAAGCAGGAAAAGAAAAGAAATGCTGTAGACATGCCAGCCTCCCTACGTGGCCTCCCTGCTAGCACTTCTTGCCCAGGACACTTGGCAGACTGAATGTCCAGAAAGCTTTGGGTGGAGTCCCTGGGGTGAGGTAATCCATACTTGGCTGCTCAGCCACAGCCTGGAGGTGCAGAGTCCCTCAGAAGAAAGGCCTGGTAATTTACGTTTGGAAAAATACAAAGCAAAACCTCCAGTGACAGCGCTCTGGAGCCCAGTGCTACTCTGACCTGCATGGAGTCACCTTGACCATCGTGTTTTGTTTTCCGTTGTAAGCTTTCGGGACAAGGTGTCAGCTGCTGGGGAGGGAGGAAGCCCTTGGATTCATTCTGTGTATTTTCACAGTTGAAGGACAGCGGTGCCTTTCTTTTCCTTAGATGGCTCCCCTCTGTGACCAGCACTCCCCAGTCCTGACGACTTGCCAGGCTCTCACTAGTTGGAGTATCTTGGGCTCTGCTTGGGCTGCACGCTGCAGTTGTCTTTTGCTTGTTACGTCCCAAGGGTGGACTTCTGAACACGCCATGCGAAGGCGAAGGTGTTAGTACGTCTTGACCTTTTCATTTCTTTGATGAGCTGCTGCCTCTCCCAGCAGCTTGAAGCTGAGTGTTAGTATAAAAATCCATGCCTTCGAATTGTGGTGTCCTGCCCGCGGAGCGACAGAGCAAGGAAGAAACCCGTCCTAGAGGATGTAGGCACTGGAGTCTTCAAGGGACTCAAGATGGGAGTGCGTCCAGAGCGGAAAGGTAGCCCATGGTGGATAAAGTCTCCCAAGGATTTAAAAGATCCTGAGGGTTAGGGGATGGCGGGAAGAACAATGGGGAATCTATCACAAGGATCAAACTAGAATCCCCTCCCAGGGCGACAAATAATGGACAAGTGGGTGAGGAGTGATGGAGGATGATGTAAGATATGGAAAAAATCATCTATAACTTATCAAGGGTTCGTGAGGGAGGGTGAGCCAGGGAGGGAGGGGGAAGAAATGGGGAGCTGCTATCAGGGGCTCAAGTGGGAAAAGAATGCTTTGAAAATGATAATGGCGGCATTGTGCCAATGTGCTTGACACACTGGATGAATGTATGGATTGTGATAAGAGATGTAAAAGCCCCCAATCAAAGTATTTAAAAAAAGAAAGATCCTGAGGGGTTTCAGGTTTGACATGGCAGCTGGTAACCTGTTTGGATTTGGAATCCTGTACGTCAAGCAAGTGAGCAAGGTTCTGGAAGGTTACTTGAATTTCTCTGAGGTTGTGGTCTATGGCTCCTACTTTGACACATTATGAGCCAGATAGATGCTTGCATCTCTGGCCCAGTGACCCCACCATGAGGAATGTGGCAACTTGAGGAAGCCAGGATTGCTCTCCAACAACTGTTGGAGGAGGAGGTGGCAGGGGAGGCATGGACCACTTTCTAATCGGACTTATTAAGGGGGCGGCGAGTTCCCTTCCCAGAGAGGAGTCCTTGGATGCTATGAAGCCTGTTCCTTACTGGAGCAGGGTACAGAAGAGGACAGTGTGCTGGACGCTGCAGTGGACCTGACCGGCTTTTCCACTCTGCTCCAGCCTAACAAGTTGGAGGAGAACCATGATTCGGGGTATCTGTCTTTGCCTCTGAATTCTGCAATGAATACTTTTGTGCCAAGGTTTCAAATTAAAGGCCTAAATAAATTTTTTAAATCATTTTTTTGGGGGGGGTTCATAATCTTATCACAATCCATATATACATCCACCATGTCAAGCACATTTGAACATATGTTGCCATCATCATTTTCTAAACAGTACAGCTTAAGTAAACCTGAACCCACACCTGTAGCCTTATGGGGAACAGGTCTATTTTATAAGTTGGTTCAAAACAGCTGAACAAATTTATTAAGAATTTTTACAGTCTTTCAAATTATCCTGTGCATTAAGAAAACTCAGCAGTTCCACCTGATGTCAGTCTTAAAAAAAATCATTTCATTGGGGGCTCTTATCACAATCCATCCATCCATCCATTGTGTCAAGTACATTTGTACATTTGTTGTCATCATCATTGTCAAAACATTTTCTTTCTACTTGAGCCCTTGGTATCAGCTTCTCGTTTCTCCCCTCCCTCCCCACTCCCCCTCCTGCATGAGCATGTGATAATTTATAAATTATTATTATTTTGTCATGTCTTACATAGTCTGATGTCTCCTTTTACCCACTTTTCTGTTGTTCGTCCCCCAGTAAGGGGGTTATATGTAGATGCTTGTAATCGGTTCCCCCTTTCTACCCCACCATCCCTACACCCTTGCAGTATGGCCACTCTCACCACTGGTCCTGAGGGGTTCATCTGTCCTGGATTCCCTGTGTTTCCAGTTCCCATCTACCAGTGTACATCCTCTGGTCCAGCCAGATTTGTAAGGTGGAATTAGGATCATGATAGTAGGGGTGGGGGGGAGGAAGCATTTCAGAACTAGAGGAAAGTTGTATGTTTCATCGTTGCTACCCTGCACCCTGACTGGCTCATCTCCTCCCTGAGACCCTTCTGTAAGGGGATGTCCAGTTGCCTACAAATGGGCTTTGGGTCCCCACTCCACATTCCCCCTCATTCACAATGGTATGATTTTTTTTGTTCTTTGATGCCTGATTCCTGATCCCATCGACACCTCATGATCACACATGCTGGTGTGCATCTTCCATGTGGGCTTTGTTGTTTTTCAGCTAGATGGCCACTTATTTATCTTCAAGCCTTTAAGACCCCTATGTTTTGACAGCCGGGCACCATCAGCTTTCTTCACCACATTTGCTTATGCACCCGCTTTGCCTTCAGCAATCATGTAGGGAAGGTAAGCATCATGGAATGCCAGTTTAATAGAACAAAGTGTTCTTGTATTGAGGGAGTACTTGAGTGGAGGTCCAATATCCATTTGCTACCTTAATACTGAGCCTATAAATATATGCACATAGATCTATTTCCCCATCATCATATAAAAATATATTTACATATGTACATGCCTGTATTTAGACCTCTATAAATGTTCTTTGCCTCCTAGTTCTTTCCTCTATTTCCTTTGACTTTTCTCTTGTTCCACTATCATGCTCAGCCTTTATTTGGCTTTCAGTAATTCCTCTCGTTTACATTGCCCTTGATCAAAGCCTTCCAGACCTTTTACACCCTCCTTGCCATCAATTTTGGATCACTTGTTGTTCCCTTGTCCCTCGGTTTGTTAACACCACTTCCTTTCCCCCACCTCCCCCTCTCCCATGTCGCCCTGGAACCGCAGGTCTTGTTGTTTTCTCCCCCAGATTGTTTATCCAACCTATCTTATCTAGATAGACCTGCAGAGATAATAACATGCACAAAAACAAGACAGAGCAAAACAAAGCAACAAAAGCAAACAAGACAACAACTACAAAAAAAACCAATGACAAAAAAAGAAAGAAAGAAAAGACACCTTAGGAGTGTTTTCCTGTCAAGTCTGATGGGTGCCAAGCCCTGGCTCCAAAGTCTATTTTTAGTATTCCCTTGGGACTTTCTTGCTCTGCTCCCTTGCTGTTCTGTTGCATGCCCTTAGTGTTTTGCCTCGGTGTGGTGGGGTCAGATCGGGCACTAAATAAATTTCTTTTAAGGAAATAACTAGGCACTGGGCTGCTGCGTGGAGTCGAAGATGGCAAGACTCCTGCTTGCTTCCTTTGGAGGCATCATCAGGAAAGAGCAAGTGTTGGAGGGTCGGTAAGAGGAAAGAAGCCCTCATCAAGATGGAATGACCCAGCAAGCAAGCACCGGCCTCAGATCTCCTGAGGATTGCCAAGAGGACACGAGGCCCAGGCGTTGGGCCACACGGGGCCCCTATGAGGGACAGTTGACTCCAGGGTGACTGGCTGCATGCCTAACCACGGTCCCCAATTGTCTTCTTTGCTGCCTCATTGCCTTTCAGATGAGGCTGGCTCCTCTGTGGGCATTTTTAATGTGCAGAGTTGGCATGGCGAGTTAATTAGAGAAAATGATCAACTAGTGCTTTAAATGGGGTTGCACGTCGCTGGCTAGCAAGCGGGTGAGCAGAGGTTCACTAGACAGTATATGGAGGGGAGGCAGGGACAATTAATTGGATTAATAAGTGGGCATCAAGTTCCCTTCACAGAGGATGATCTTTGAGTTTTCTTGGCTCTTGAAAAGACAAATAGTATTATTGATTGAGCTCTAACTTTAAACTAGATTGAAAAACAGTAACTTATTCAGTGTTTTAAAATCTCTATTTAGGTTGAGGGTCATTCCCATTTTAGAGATTGGTAAAATGGGTCTCAGAGGGCAGTGGTGGTTCATCTGTAGAAGTTTCTCCTTCCATGTGGGAAACCCAGGTTTGATTCCCAATCAATACACCGCAGGCATCTCCACCACCTCTGTTACCAGAAGCTGTGAGGTTGCTATAATGCCAAGTAGGTTTCCGCAAAGCTTCTAGGCTCAGACAGACTAGGAAGAAAGACCTGGTGACCTAGTTCTGAAATCATTCTGCAGGAGCAGAGAATTATTAATGTAGCTCCTCTAGCCCAGATCTCTAACTCCCATGAAAGGATCTAGTAAGAAGGTGCAGGAAGATACTGATAGGATTCACCTGTGAACCATTATAAACAGGATTCCCTGGAGTGCCATTCTGCTGTGTATAAAATAATCCCTCTGAGAAGCAGGAGAAGAGATCTCACTACCAAGAGCTGGATTGGAACTTACCCTCTGGGCCTGGGATCCCTGCACTGCAAACCTCCTGGATCCAGACGTCAGCTACAATCCAGAGAAGCAACAGCAGCTTCTCTGTACAATCAGCTACAATCCAGAGAAGCAACAGCAGAACCAGGAGCCAGAGCATGGAACAGAGTGATGGGCTTACCAACCCATAGAGCAGCAGCGATTCTCAACCTGTGGGTCTCGACCCCTTTGGGGGTCGAACAACCCTCTCACAGGGGTCGCTTAAGATCATTGGAAATCACATATTTCCGGTGGTCTTAGGAACCAAGACACCGCTCCTCTGCCTGACACCCCATTTGCACCCATTCGCAGTCAAAGTTGAAGATGTTCCTGAGACAGCACAGGAGGAGTTCATTGAACTTATTAACAGTGATGCAACAAGAACTGACTTCTCTACAATGCCAGTTACAAAATTCAGGATCAAGTGTTTGCAGTCATATCCTGTTCTGTCTGAGACTGTGTTGGACCTTCTTCTTCCATCTCCGACAGCATATCTTTGTGAAACAGGGTTTTCCAGCTTGTTGGTTATCAAGTCTCAATACAGAAGTAGACTCGTGGAAGATGATCTTTGTTGTGCTCTTGCAAAAGACCGCCCCGAGAATTTCTGATCTGGTGAGAAAGAAGCTATCTCAACCTTCACACTGACATTGGCTTTTTATGTACCCATACTGTCACAAAATGTAGCAATGTAATTTACTGTTGTTGTATTACAACTGTTACCCATGTTACACCATGCTTCAAGATAAAATTTCATTTATTTGTAGTTAGAAATAAATATTACATACTATATAATTACATATTGTTTTTGTGAATAATCACTATGTTTTAATTATGTTCAATTTGTAACAATAAATACACATCCTGCATATCAGATATTTACATGACGATTCATCACAGTAGCAAAATTACAGTTATGAAATAGCAATGAAAATCTTTTTATGGTTGGGGGTCACCACAACGTGAGGAACTGTATTAAAGGGTCGTGGCTTTAGAAAGGTGGAGAACACTGCCATAGAGCAAGTAAAGCTGAGTGCTTTTGTGTGGGGGGCTGGTTTATGGAGCGGGGTACTTCTGAGCACTTAATTGGGAGCTGGGAGGAACTGAGTGTCTTCAGGCTGAGGCTTGCTGGGTAGGGTGCCTCTGGGACTTCATTCAGGACAGTGGGCTTGCTGACCCTTGGAGCTTGGGCTGAATGCCTTGGGCTGAGGCTTACAGCAGAATGGCATGCCTCTTTGGTCATTTATTAGCAGACCTGAAAGAACGTTGTCCCTTGTCCTGATGACAACTGTCCTGGGTATTTCTCACCAGCCCTACAACTTATTAACTTCCTTAATCAACCTTTCATTTTAATTTAATTATTTATTTTAAAAATTTTAATAAATCATTTTATTGGGGGCTCTTACAGCTCTTATAACAACCCATACATCAATTATATTAAGCGCATTTGTATATATGTTGCCATCATCATTTCCAAAACATTTTCTTTCTACTTGAGCCCTTGGTATCAGCTCCTCTTTTTTTCCCCTCTTCCCCGTCCATGAACCTTGGATAATTTATAAATTACTTTTATTTTTATATTTTACACCATCCCCTGGTGTATTTTTATATTTTACATGGTCTCCCTTCACCCACATTTCTGTTGTTCATCCCCCTGGGGGTTGGTGTTGTACATTGATTATTTTGATCGGTTCCCTCTTCTCCCCCCATCTTCCCCCTACCCTCATGGTATTGCTATTCTCATGATTGGTCCAGAAGTGTTTATCTGTCCTGGATTCTGTGTGTTGAGAGCTCTTTTCTGTACCAGTTTACGTGCTCTGGTCTAGCCAGATTTGTAACATAGAACTGGGGACATGATGAGGTGGGGGGTAGTGGGAGGAAGCACTAAAGAACAAGAGGAATGTTGTGTGTTTCGTAGGTGCTGTACTGCACCCTAGTTGGCTTGTCCTGTCCTTGTGATCCTTCTGCGAGGGGATGTCCAGTTGTCTACAAATGGACTTCCGGTCTCCATACTGACCTCCCTCATTCACATCCACATGGTTTTTATTTTGGGTTTTCTGATGCCTGATACCTGATCCTGTCAACACCTCATGGTTGGTGTACTTCCTCCATGTGGGCTTTGTTGCTTCCCTGCTAGATAGCTGCTTGTTTAACTTCAAGTCTTTAAGACCCCAGATGCTATATCTTGTAATAGCCGGGCACCATCAGCTTTTTACACCACATTATCTTATTCACCCATTTGTCTTCAGTGATTGTGTCAGAAAGGTGAGCATCACAGAATGCCAGGTTATTAGGACAAAGTGTTCTTACATTGAGGGAGGACTTGAGTTGAGGCTTAATGTCCATCTGCTACCTTAATACTTAACCTATAAATATATGTACATAGACATATATCCCTGTTGTTATATATTTACAAATGTACATGCCTATGTTTATACCTCTTTACATCTTTTAGTACTTTCCTTTATTTCCTTTTACTTTCCTCCTGTCCCACTATCATGTTCAACCTTCATTTGGCTCTCTGTACTTCCTCTCAGCTATATTGCACTTGATCAACCCCCACTAGGCATTCTATGCCCTCCTTGCCATCAATTTTAGATCTCTTGTTGTTCCCTTGTCCCTGGGTTTGTTGGCTCCCCACTTTTTCCCCCCAACCTCCTCCCCTTCCCGGTCCCCCTGGAACTGCCAGTCCTGTTTTATTCTCCTTAGGATTGTTTATCCTGCCTGTCTTATATAGATAGACATGAAAAAGAGGGAGAGAAAATAGGCTATGATTAGTTTCAGGTCTGTCTGCTGACCCTTATGAATAGCTTCTGATTTGGTCTGATGCAGTGCCAAGCCCTGCCCCCGAAGTCTGAAGTCTGTTTTCAGAATTCCTCTGGAACATTTTGCTCCCCTGGTGCTCTGTTGTGTTCCCTTCGAATTACCCCCTGGTGGGGGTGTGTGTGTGTGTGTCAGACCAGGCAAAATTCCCTTAATAGACCTTTTACTCGTGGATTGTGTCTTCTGAGCTCTGTGTAGCCATTGCAATGGATATTAGGACTCCGAGAAGTATAATACCAAAAAGAAAATAATGAAATAACCCAAAATTAAATAAACTCGCTGCCATTGAGTCGATACTGACTCATATAGAGTCTACAGGGCTAGGTAGAAAGGCCCCTGTGGGTTTCTGAGACTGTAACTGTTTATGGGAGTAGAAAGCCCCATCTTTCTCCCTAAGAGTTGTTTATTTTTTAAACTGCCAACCGTAGGGATGGCAGCCCAACTCATAACCACCACAGCACCAGGGCTCCTTAGAAGTGTAATAGAGAACATTAATTAAGACAGCACACAGCCAACATACATTCTGTTGATCCCAATAGTGCAATACCAGTGTGCATGAAGTCATTATGAATCTGGGCTAACATGGTAATAGTGAACAAAAACAGGAACAAAGGGTGGCATCAATCAGTTCTTTAGCCAGTAGAAAATGAGAATGATTTCCTCTTTCTCTGGAGAAGGTCCCACTCTGACCCTCTGTCTATGAGTTTAAGAGATGCTGACTATACTCCCAGCCCCACTCAGAGGAGGCCGTGGTTGGCCAATCAGAAGACCAGGAACCTACTCATGTGACCCTGAAATTACTCACCTTGGGAGTTCAATTGATATACTGTAGTCCTAAAATGAAGGAGTTCAAATCACTGGTCTTTGGGTTCACCCCCCCCCACCCCCCCAACCAATGTGGTTAGGAAAGACCAAGCATTGCCTCATGTAGATCCACAAACTCAACTGACCACATTCCAGCCAACTCACAGCAGCCTTATATAGAGTTTCTAACGCTGTAAATCCTTAAAGAAGCAGATAATCTCATCTTTATCCCAGAGAGCAGCTGGGGGATTTGAACAGCTGACCTTGTGGTAAGCAGTCAAACACATACCCAACAGCACCACCAGGACTTCTTCAAGAGCCTCCCAAATCCAAATTCTCTATTTTCAGACTTCTCTTAAGGTAAACTAGGCTTTCTGCCTTGACTTCTGTTTGGCCTAAATTGCTTTGGGCACTCTAAACCTTTTATCTGCCCTCATTAAAGAACATCCAGTCCAGTTTATTGTCACCTCTCCCAGGAACCCTCAGTGAAGACCCAAGTCAAAAAGCATTGGGAGGAATCAGCCCAGGGTCCGCCTCTGGGGAACTCCAGTCCCAGCCCTTGGTGTCCCTAGAGAGGCCACTACACCCATGGACATGATGGAAGTACATGCTTCCTCCCACTCCTGGAGGGTGGGCCTTTGCATTTCAGGTGGTGGTCATGATGGTGGGGCAGAGTGGTGAGTCGGACCTGTTGGCAGTCTCATTTTATATTCTTTGTAGAGATATGGATTTGAATGAACAAATTTAAGTAGATGCTGGCAGCATGAATACACATTTTGCATCTCAGGGGGTTGATAGGACAATAAAAGGAAAACCTTCAGTCATTAATGTGGTGCAACATACACAGAACAGATTATGAACACTTCTTCGATATAACCAAACACCTTGAGGGAATGAATCCCTTGGTTCAGGGGCTTGGGGCCATGGTCTTGGTGGACATCCAAGTCAATTTGGGTAATATAATTTACCAAGACAATGTTCTCCAGGCTACATTGATGAGCAGCAACTGGGGGCTGAAGAGCTCGTGTAAACACATGAACATTAGCCATCAGCGCTCTGAGGTCAGAAGAACCAGATGGTACTCGGCTACCACGACCAACTGCTCCCAAAGAGCTCTCCCTAGAAGGTCCTGGGTAGAGGGGGAGACAAATGTGGAACACAATTTAAAATCTTTTAAAAGACCAGGCTTACTGCTCAAACAGAGATGGGCAGAACCCCTGAAACTCTGGCCCTTAGTCACACTTCAGCTCTGGAAAGGAACTCACCCCTGGCTCAGATTTTAGCTAAACAATACATAGGTCTTATAAGGGGAATACTAACATTAGGGAGTTAGGTACACCTTAGGATAGTCAACCATTTGAGAGCAAAAGGGCAGCATTTATGGAGGAATAAAGTTCAGAATGGTTAGGGAAGAAGGAGGATTGGATACAGAAGCATAGGAAACAGAATTAATTGGAGTTACATTTGAGGATTACAATCAATGAGGTGAAACAAAATGAGCTGGGAATCAGATTGGAAAACTGATCTGCTCAATCACCTTCCCCCAACTCACACAAAAGAAGTATTTCAAAAAGAAGACAAAGAAGGGAATGCTTTTCGACATTCACAAAGTCGTTGGAAAGAGAAAACCTCCAAAGGTCCACCCATGCACTAGATTTATTAAATGCTAAGCGAGGTGATTGTCAATAAGAGAAACCCAGCCAGAAGAAGCCTAAGCCACAAGAAAATGCATTGCTTAAGCAATAAGAAAAGAATTCCTGCTGGACATCATTCGGTCTTTCAATAGATGAGTGTTCCCTGGTTCGGCTGTGTGAACCAGCTCCCAGAGCCTCTCCATCCAGAGCCTCTCCATCCAGAGCCTCTCCATCTCTGCTTCCCCGCCCTGACGATTGGCTTGTCCTTTTGGCTGGGCCCCAATGTCAACATGGCCGCCATGGTTCTTGGCTTCAAAGGTAGATAAGGGGGTTCACCCTAGAAAAGGAATTTTTCCCTGTTTCTTTTCAGAATGAGGAAATATTCTCCCAGAACTCTCTCCTTGTGTCTCACCAGCCAGCATCGACCACCTGTACGTTCTCATGTTCATATTCTTGGTGTTTCGTGTGTAATGTCAAATCTCTTCAGAACTGGAGAGAAGAGTCCGTCAGCCAACTTGAACCTGTACTCCAGACTCAACAACGACCCCGAGGGGGCTGCTTGCGCTTTATCAGTCCTTCCTGCTCTGGAGCATTCGAGTCCAAGACATGCTATTTCATGACTACTACTATCACTACTTCAGAATGCAAAGAATCACAAAAGTATTACTATAGGTAGACAAAAGGCATTTTCAAAATTAACAAGTGTACCCAGCTAGTATCTACTCACTAGTCATCCATATTCAAAATTTCCCAGTGGTCTCAGAAAATGTCTTCTTCCAGTTTGTTGGTGTGAACCAGGGTTCTGATGAGGCCCACTTAACAGTGAGGCTTTAATATCTCTAACCATTACGAGTACGACAGGCATCAAGTTCTCTCTGACTCATAGACATAGCCTGCTCATCAGAGTAGAAACTGTGCTCCACAGGGTTTGAATGGCTGTTTTTCAGCAGTAGATGGTGAGACCTTTCACCGAAAGGCCTCTATGAGTGGATGTGAACTCCAACCTTGCAGTTAGTGACCCAGCACTTTAACCATCCGCACCACTCAGTGACCTCGATAAGACGTCTTAGGTGTCTTTTAATTGAAATAGTGTCTTCTTTTCTTCTTCTTCTTCTTTTTTTTATGCGTTGACTTGAAGAAATTGGGTCACGTGTCCTGCAGAATGTCCTACACTCTGGAATTGTTTATTTCCTTCCCTGTTGTGTCATTTAACTTCTTCTGGCTACCATAGGAACTCTGGTGGTGTAGTGAAAAATAAGCTCATAAAAGGCTCAACATCTTCAGTCATAGGGAAACCCAAGCTAAAATACAATGAGTTCTCATTAAATACAGAACCACGCGGGTAGAATGAAAAAGGCTGAGATTGGAACTTTCATACCCTCCTGTTAGAATTATAAAATGGTATAATCAGTTTAGAAAAATAGTCGGATGATTTGCTTTAAAAATTAAACATACACCTATTATATGAAGCAGTCATGTGCCCTCACCAAGAGTTTTGCCAATTGTAGGGTATCCATTCGATGGTATGATAAGAATTTCACTTTCTTGATACTATGGTGAGGGTTTTCTGAGTGTTTTTAATTACATGCCAAAAGATCAAAATATGCACTTTGAATATGTGTACCTTATGTAATGTGTAGCTTATTGAGCTACATGCCTCAATAAAGCTGTTAAGTAAATCTTTTAAAAATCAGTGGTTACTGGTGGCAGGGCCCCCGCGAGGACCCCACAGGAAGTACCGTATGATGAGGTAGTCTGCATCTAGACCATGGTGACAGCTGCGTGCCTGCTAACAGTCACCAGATTCACCCAATCTTACCAACTTTTAGAATAAGGGTGGGTTTGCAAAATTTCTTTTTTATTTATTCTGGTAAAAATACATGCAGCAAGGTATTTGTCAATTCAGTAATTTTTACATTCATTCAGTGACATTGATTACATGCTCCCTGTTGTACAACCAGTATCACCCTCTTTTTCTGAATCATTCCACCGCCATTACTATAAACTCAGTTTCTAAGTTAAACATTCATGGACGAAATTATCTAAATGGAAGCTAGGCTTCCCTAATAAGCATTTTTTTTAATTAGGTAAAATATGTCAAATCAATTAAATAGTTTTTTCTGTAGGATTCTTCGGACTGTTTTTATCTGCTGAGGGGGTAGGTCTACATGATGTTATTTCATTCTGATGTTGTTGCTCGGTGCCATCGAGTCGGCTCGAGCCCATGGCGAGCCCGGGCACAACAAAGCAAAACACTGCCTGGTCCTGCACCACCCTCACAACGGTTCCCAACCCTGAGCCTCTTGATGCAGCCATAGTGTCACTCCGTCTCTTCCAGGGTCTGTCCTTCTCCAGGGACTGGTCTCTCTTGACCATAAGTGCACAGCATGTAAGACAGAATCTTGCCTTTCCTTCTGAGACATGATATAACTATACCCAATTCAAATAGAAGTTCTCTATGAAAAATATGTCCTATACACTGAGGTGATCCAAGGGACAGCTTTAGAGTTCCAAGCACTTGGACAGGCCTTAGATGATGCGTTCCTTTCTGATCTTTGTTTTGTTGGAGGAAATGCAGTCTTTCTGTGTACAGTCTTCTTTTCCATCGTTGTGATAATTAATATGAAAATTCAAGGAGCCCTGCAGCACAGTGGCTACAAGTTGCTCATTGTCTATGTGCTGAGTAGTCTGTATGCACTTAGTGACATCAGATCGCTTCTTGATGACGCATAATCAAGAAATACATCTCCACTGTGTCACATCACTGCATTTTGGGGTCTATTACAATTGGTAAATCTACTCACCTCATATGTACTTATCTATAGAGTGTTGTACAAATATGTTAATGGTTGTGTTAGTCTGGGTAGACTAGAGAAACAAATCCATGGACACACGGATGTGTAGAAGAAAGAGATTTATATACAAGAGGAATTGAACATTGAGAAAACATCCCAGCCCAGTCCAGTCCAAGGCCATAAGTATGATATTAGCCCTTATGTCTGATACCAATCTATAAAGTCCTCTTCAGACTCATGAAACACATGCAATGAAGCCAAATGCAGGACGATCATAAGCCAGGGGTAGAAAGTCTTTGGGTCCAGTGGCATTGCAAGTATCTCCGGCTTCAAGGTCTGGTTGCGTCCATGTGGCTTGTCTTCTGCAATATCTCCCAGGGAGTAGCAGAGAGAGAGAGGTGTCTTCTGCCTCCAAGGAGGAAGTACTAGATTTCCCAGAATTCTCAGGAGAAAGCCATGCCCACACAGAAGTCTCATTGGCTATCTCCAGATAGACAGCCTAGACTCCACCCCTACACTCTTAATCCTTAAATTGACACCAGATTAGGTGACTGCCACATGGTTATATTCCAGGTGTGTTTGTTCTCTTCCTTTTTACGTTATATAGTTTTTGAATGTAATTTTACAATGAGTATAAATGATTAATATAATCAGAAACAAACGAACAAGATTACTTCTTGATAGAAAGCTCCTTTTTGTATATTCATGGCTGTCATTAGTTTTATTCAACTGATTTTGAATAAAATAAAACCAACATTTAGAAGACCCATTTACATGTACACATATAAATCCAATCACTGTAGTTAATGCATCTCCTCACCAGTACTTAGTATAGTTGACTTTTTTCTTGTAAATCACTCAGGTGGATCGACAGAGTACTTTTTCCAAGGTTGAACATCTCTAAAGCCTAACCAGGGAGAACAAGGAGGAGAGAAGAAAGCTCTGGCGAAGTTCTTTTTGGACCCGATACGAACTTTGTCAAAGAAATATTGTAGTTCAGGCATTCTAACTCTGTATGTGCAAAAATGCTTGTGAATTTTGGTATTTGCAATTTTTATTTTAATCTGAGCTATATCCAGCTTATTAAGATTCGTTAATGAATTATAATCTCATTATGAATAATTGCAACTGAATTTCTACTTCATAATTTATTTGTTTATTTAATAATAGCATGCTTTTACCATGATGCGTGTGACACCAAACATTTACATTTGCATTACCACCACAGGCACAAGTAATTACACTTCAGTGTGGAACGTTTAGCTGAATTTACTTTAAAAAATATCAAACGATGCATCTTCAACAGAATGAGTATTCAAACACTTTTGTTTTACTTAATAATTTGAATAAAAATTAAGCCATTATTCCAATTAACTTAATTGGCTTTTCTGTTCGAGCATCTGATAACGCTCGTATAAAACTAGCCTCATTCAACTGTTTATGAAATTCTTCATCTAATGGAGCCAACACAATAACCACTGTCACTTCATTGTGTAAACGCACAAGAAAATCTGAAGTTGAAAAATGCAGGTGATTAGTCAGGACTGCCATTTGATCCAATGTCCTGCAGAAGTGCAGCCATCCCAGGTGGGACTCCACTGGGTGATCTGGACTCTACCGCAGACACACTTGTAACTTGAGGACGTAAGTCGGAACATACCTGGTGTCTGGGGAAGCAGAAGACAGCTGTACCAGAGCGGTGCACTGTTGGTTGGCGGACAAACAAGGTCTTGCTACATCAATATCTTATATGCTGTAGGATATATCCTATATCCTGTATTAGCATATGTATTCTTTTTTTTAAAGATCATTTTATTGGGGGGCTCTTACAACTCTTGTTGCAATCCACATATCAATGTATCCAACATATTATTACAGATATCGTCATCGTTCTTTTCTAGACATTTACTTTCTATTGCGTCCTTGGAATCAGCTTCTCTCTTTTTTTTCCTCCCCTCCCCCCCCCACCTCATGGCCCCTTGATTAGATTATAGATTGTTATTATTTTCATATCTCACACTGACCACTGTCTCCCTTCCCCTCTGGTTTCTGTTCTTCTTCCCCCCTGGATGGTGGTGTGTGCTTATGTGCCATTCATTGTGACTCGAACCCCCTTTTTCCCCACCTCCCTCCCTCCCCCCTACCCTTTTGGTATTGCTATTGCCATTCCTGTTCCTGGGTTCCGTGTGTCGTGAGCTTTATCTCTTGCCTGTACCTGTGTACATGCCCCTGTCTAGTCCAGAGTGGGAAGCAGTACTGGGGTCATGATAGTGGGGGGTGCGGAGGCCTCAAGGGGGCAGAGGTATGTTGCATGATCCATTGGTGCTCTACAGCACCCTGATTGACACATCCCCTTCCTGTGACCCCTCTGTGGGGGGATGTTCCATTGTCCACAGATAGGCTTTAGGTGTCTGTTCCAAACCCCCTTATTCTGACCAACGCATATTTGTTTGTTTGTTGTTTGTTCTGAACCTTCTGAAGCCCATTGCCCATTCCTGATGACACCTCATGCTCGCATCGGCTGGTGTATGTCTTCCCTGTATTATTCTTGCAAGCCTGTGATGGACCTTCTGTTTTATCTTGTATATATATATATATATATATAAAATCTCGAGATATATAGCTAAAACCTCCATTACACTGTTAAATAAGAGTGGGGACTTGTCTGGTCCCCTTTT
>NW_022111372.1:34912627-34934307 GCF_000313985.2 Echinops telfairi | reverse complement strand
TATATTAGCATGTATCTCAGAGGTGTTATGTCCTTGAGGTTCTCCCTCTTGACATTATGTTTCAGGTTTTCTGGTAAATGAAACCCAGACTTTATGAACCTACAGAGACCTCAAGTAGAATAAAGGTTTTGGGTGGTGATGGAAGTGTAGGGGTGGGGGTAAAAGGGATCAGTTGTCAAGGTGTCCAGGAAGAAAAAGAATGTTTGGAAACTGATTGTAGTAGCAACTGTACAATTCTGCTGACATGATTGAACCGTGGAATGATATGACATACGTACTAACTCCCAATGAATAAAAAAAAGAAGTGAAAAATAAAAAGAAGTGCAGTCAGAGGGAATATGTCAAGACATCATCTCAGGCACTGTGGACATGTTCTCAGAAGAGACCAGTCCCTAGAGAAGGACATCACTCTTGGAAAAGTGGAGGGGCAGCAACAGAGAGGAAGATCTTTGACCAGTGTTTTCTTCAGCTGACCAGCTGGCTTGGCACAGAGGCTGCACCAGTGGACTCAAGCATAAGAATCATTGTGCCAGTGGAAGGCTGGACAGTGCTTCGTTCTGTTGGACAAAGGTTCGCTGTGAGTTGGCACTGACCCGATGGCCCCAAACAACCGCAGTGTTTGAGCCAAATGAAAAGCCACACTGCAAAGCGTGAGAGCCGGACTCAGGCAGATCGGTTGCAGCCCTGCCTTTGGCAGTCCTGAAGCAGAGATGAGCTTCTGAAGGAGATGCCGATGCCTGTTTCACAGAGCCCTGTCTTCTGGTTTTTACAGGATCAACACTATCACTGCGCTCATCATGACTAACACATGTGTGCGTTAGAGATCCATCATGAACATTCTTAACAAACAGAAATCCAATCTCTTAACTGTTAAATTCAATATTCCCTTTAATTTTTTAGCTCTTCATGGCCAAAGGGTTTTGTTTTGCAAATTTGAACAAATTTGCCAAATCATGAGGTAAATGATCGGAAGGCTGCACATACAATATATAATGCAACCACTGTAGGCGGGTCGTTAGACAACGCTCTCTGTTTACTGTGGCACAGCTGCTCGGCCTCCGCTTCCTTTGCCAGATTTCACATGCTCTCAACCTATACTTTCAGACCGTTTCCCCACTGGCCTTGCCAACTGGTAGCCTGGTAGTTTTCTGCATCTTTCAGGACAAAGCTCAGCTGGCTGGTACCCAGAGGGTACCCACCTCCCAGGTCTGAAAAGGGGGCGGTCTACAAGTAATCCATTGTATCCGGGACACATCATTTTGTCAGGGGGCTCTTCACATCTGTGAAAGACAAGTTTGAGTCACAGATAGATGTGGCTTCTCTTTAGTTGTCGTTCAGATTTCACATGTTGTCCTTGGTAGGTGCCATCGAGTCCTTGCGACATTCTGCACAACAGAAAGAAACGCTGCCCGGTCCTGTACTATCCTCACATTTCTTCCTCTGCCTGAGCCCATTGTGGCAGCCCCTGTGTCAGTCCGTCTTGTACTGGGCTTTCTTCTTCATTGCCCTTCCACTTTACCAAACATGATGTCCTTCCCCGGGGTCTCTCTTTAGAACGTGCTTAAAGAATGTAAGACAAAGCCTTGCCATCTTTGCCTCTACGGAGCACCCTGGCAGGACTTCTTCACGACAGATTGATTTGTGCTTTTAGCAGCCCAGGGTCCTTTCAGCATTCTTCTCCAGCACCACAGTGCAGATGCATCTATTCTTTGGACTTCCTTAATAATGTCCACCTTTCACATGCATATGAGGCAATGGAAAATACCATGCCTTGGGGTCAAGCACACCTTAGTCCTCAAAGTAACATCCTTGCTTCTCAGTGCCCTGAAGAGGTCTTGGGGTCTTGGGCAGCAGAGTTACCTAATGCAACATGTCTTTTGATCTCTTGACTGCTGCCTCCATGAGCATGCATTGTGGCTCCAAGCAAGACAAACTCCTCGACAACTTCATCCTTTCCTCCATTTATCGTGATGTCCTCTTCTGGTCCAGTTGGGCATAGTTCAGGCTTCTTTACATTGAGCTGGACTCCATACTGAAGGCGGTCAGCTTTGATCCTCATCCGCAAGTGTTAGAATGAGGCTTTGTTCGGGGCTCATTCGTGCTCTAGTGGTAGAGACCATGGCAGGAGGCAGAAGTGCAAATCAAAGTCCTACCAAGTGGAGGTGACACGTCAAAAGATAGTATCAGCAGGTAAGGTCAATCTTCTGATCTATGTTCAGCCAGTGTCACCACCCATGTAGGATTGTTGTCTATCTCCAATAATTCACTAAATTAGTTGTTCAACTCCTGGAGGCCTCATGTGTCAGAGGAGACCTGGGCTCTGTAGGTATTTCAATGGCTGGTTCCTTTGCAAATAAATTGTTAAGCTTTTCTGGGTGGACTGACCTCCTCTGGGTGGACTCTAACCACCAACCCTTTGGTCAGAAGCTGAGTGTGTTGACGCTTGCACCAGCAGGGATGCACTTTTCTTTCATTAGGAATTTTGGCTTTTATCAGCTTGACTCTCATATAAGAAAGAACTTCCCATGTCAGCAGGGCTCTATTCAACCCTGAAATAGAGCGCATCCAGGAAAGGCTAGATAACTGATGTTTGTGGGTAGAAGTGAGATGGCAAATCTCAAATGTAATTTAGGGAGGACATTTCTTAAGTCTTAAACAGGAAAAGACACAAAGACAAGGACACAGCACCCAGATGAGAGACATTCACATGAAGTCGTAATGGCGCTCAAAGATTCACAGAGATTCAGGGGCTGAAGGAGGACACAGGGAATTCACAAACGCATGATTAGCAGCAGATCAGTGCATCACACTGGCAAGTGGGACTGTAGAGTTGGGAATGAGACCGTGATGGGAACACATGCATTAAACCAGGCAGTGGACCTTACAAGATTGGTTCAAGGCCTTCCAACCAAGGCAATCAGGGCTTGACTCATGATGGTGCCACCCCCAGTATGTTAATCTCAATGAGGGCACACCCAGGTAAGCCCCTAAGGGAGACTGCTCCTCCCTGGGCTGGTAAGTGGGGTGGAGGTAGTCCACTTTCTAATGCAGTTTGCCTGAGGGCGAGATGGTTCACATTCTTGGTTATTAAGGGTCAGAAGGAATTCAATGGAGGTTTACTCCTCCAGGAGACTCAGCAAATGGAGTTTGAGCTTTCATTGTTCCCCACAGAATTCTACAAACCTTTCACTCTCCACTGCCATCAAGTCGGACCCATAGCAACTTGATGGGAGAGAGTAGAATTGCCCCTGTGGGTTTCTGAGACGAGAGCTCCTTCCAGAAATCGAAAGCCTTTGTCCCAATCTGCAAACCTAGTACTCAGGATTTAAGCTGTGATACACTGCTGGCCGATGTCCTTTAACTTGCTGACTTCTCCAAGAAGAAGTAGGTGTCCAGTGGACTGGCGTTTGGCAGGCATATCATTCTGAACTGAGAATCAGTGTGCGTTCCTGTTCTACCCATCCTTTTTCTTCTGATCCTCAATGGGCTCCATATTTGGTTGGCTCCTCTGTCCTGCTGACCGGACCCGTGAGTCTTGGAGCCTATTCTAGCATCCTGTTCCATCAAAGTGCCCAAGGCCCAGCTTGTGCAACCTTTCACACTGGACCTGGAGTTGCCATTCATCCAAGGTGCTCAGGTTCCTTCTAGAGCATGGTATAGAGGGACCCTAAGCAAGGTATAGCCCTCACTTTGAAGATTGGAAAACGGAGGCTCAGAAGAGTTGAGTTGTGAGATGGATTGACAACTGTGGCTGCAACAATGGGCTGAACCATGACAACGATGAGGATGGTGCAGGACTGACAGTGTTTCCTTCTGTCGCCAGGAGTCACGATGTCCCGACAGCATCTATCAATAGCAGCAATAACCAAGTGTCACAGCTGGCATGTGGCTGAGCTCAGCCTCCTGACCCCCTTTTTTCGATGGCTTCCACATGGGCAGTATGTGGCAGTGGCTCCTCAGCCTGGCATGTATGACTTCAGTGCAGTGCTGTGGCTCTGGGAGGGCAGCAGGGATGAGGGGTCATGGCCATGGGCTGGGCCTTGGAGGACGCAACTACACTGTCCATATCCCTCTCCTTGGACAAGAAATGGGAACATGAGCAGAGCCTGGGGTTGCCCACTTCTGTTTTGTAAACATGAACAGTTTATGTGAGGGAGTGAGGGAGTGTAAGTATGTGCGTGTAGCTGCGTGTGTGATGGAGAGTGCACGAGAGGAAATGTGTGTGTGTGTGTGTGTGTGTGAATGGGTGCAAGTGAGTGCCGATAAACTGTGTGAGTGAATGGAGCTGAATTGTGTCCGTGTGTTTGAGTGTATGTGAATGAGTGTGTGTTTGTGGGATTATGTGGGTGTGTATGTGTGTATAAGTATGAATGTGTGAGAATGTGTGTGCGTGAGAGAGAGAGAGAGAGAGAGAGAGACAGAGAGAGAGAGAAAGTTTTGGAGTCAGCTCTGTGGCTTTCTCTGTTTCTTCATCCATCAGGAAGCCCCTATAAATTTTAGAGCAAATGATAATAACCACCTCGATATGCTTATTATCTATGAGACTTCTTATATGAGAGGTCTCTCACTCCCTGCACCACTCTCTCTTGGATTCCTGAGACCAACATTCCCAGTTCACAGGTCTTTGGGACCTGATCCATCTGGCTGGAAACCTGTCTCTTAACCACTGGGACTGCCCATTTCCCAGCACTATGCCCTGGTAAGAGGGGCCACAGAGGCGGGAGGGCTGTGTGGCGCTGGACAAGCCTGCCCTCCCCAGCAGGGCTTTGGGCCATAAATCCTCAGCACTCACTGTCACTAGATGGAGAGGCAGCAAGAGGTCCAGATGCTACCTTCTGTTGCTGGAGAGAGGACATTCTCTCTGGGGCTCGAACACGTGGCTCAGACTCTTTTGTGTCTCTCCATAGGGTCCCAGAACCACACACTCACCTCCTGCCCTGGGTGAGCACCTGGATGCTGCGGGCTGCCTTTCAGAACATATCATTAGTCAACGTCCAGGCCCTAGATCTGAGTGAGGAGGCCAAGAGAAGGAGCCAGGAAGGTGCCATAATAGCCGTCCTGGTGACCCCACTCCTGGGTGTGGTGAGCCAGCCCCCAGCACGCCCTGGGCTGGTCCCAGGAAACGAGTTTTAGACACGACTGCAGTGCCATTTTCCTAGGCATCTTGTTGCCAGCCACCAGCTCCTGTCCTCCTCTGGAAATTGCTGTGGGTGACACCGCTGTGCCTACGGTGGGCCAGTGTCCAGAATGCAGAGAGCATCAGAAGCCTACTCTTTGCCTTTAACCCTTCGAGCCCCAGGCGAGCCTTTTAACCTGCCTGTGCCTCACTTTCCATAACTCGTAATAGCCAATTAATGCTTCCCTGCCTCCTCCCCAGAGCTCATCAGGGTTTGGCATAAGAACTAAGGCAGTGTCTGCTGAGCACCGGTGTTTCTTGGAGGTTGGGGCTCTATAAATCCAGGCTGTCATTACAATAAAACACTCCGCTCCACAGCACGGGCATAATTACACAACCAGCAGAACATCTGGGATGGGTCTTCTCAATAGAAAGGAAGGGCGTTTTGCCAACGAGACTGGCAGATGGCCCTCCAGGGGCATCGGTGCCATCTACTTGGAACTTGCTGGCTAGGCCTGGACCGAAGGCTGGGAACCCAGGTTCCGGTCCAGGCCATGCTGTTGTTTTGCTGGGCTCACCGGAACCTGGCTGCTCCTGTTTCCAGGCCTCAATGCTCCCTGAGAGCTGGGGTGGCCATCTTCTTGCCTCTCATCATTTGGCGGGTTCATCAGTTTCCTGGGGTCCCTGAGTGGTGCCCATGGATAGCACGTTCCTCTTTTTACCAGACAGTTGGGATTCAAGTCCACCCAGAGGCAACTCGGCAGAAAGGCCTGGCGACTTGTTCTACTGAAAACCCTGCAGAGCACAGTTCTATTCTGACACGCGTGGGCTCTCCAGGGGTCAAAAGTGCCTTGTCAGCAACTGGCTTTGATATTGGTTTCCTAGGGCTACGGCCACAAGGTACCACCAACGGAGTGCTTATAAAAGCAGCACTTTCCAATGAAGCATGCAACTCCCTCTCGTTCTTTAATGCTTCCTCCCCCACTATCCTGATCCCAATTCTACCTTACAAATCCGGCTAGACCAGAGGATGTCCTCTGGTACCATTCAGAGCTGTAAGCACTGGGAATCCAAGATTGATAAACCCTTCAGGACCAATAATGAGAGTAGTGATACCAGGAGGGGAAGGGGAAGGTGGGGGAGAGAAGGGGAGCTTATCACAAGGATCTACATATAACCCCCTCCCTGGGGGATGTACAACAGAAAAGTGGGTGAAGGGAGACATCGGGCAGTGTAAGACATGAAAAAATAATAATAACGTATAAATTATCAAGTGTTCATGAGGGAGGAAGGATGGAGGAGGGAAGGGGAAAAATGAGGAGCTGATACCAAGGGCTCAAGTAGAAAGCAAATGTTTTGAGAATGATGATGGCAGCAAATGTACAAATGTGCTTGACACAATGGATGGATGGATTATAATAAGAGTTATACGAGCCCCCAATAAGATGATCGTTTTTCAAAAAGAAACGAGTTTTAAAATATTAATGGAAAACTTAAATAATATTTGACAAAAACAGTAAAACGATTATTTAATATGAAAAACCCATCACTTCTTGTCTGAGTGTTCCCACCTGAGGCCACGTGCTTGGCATCAGGGTGTCCATGGGCCACGTTGGTGCCTCTGGTGGGATCTGAGGCAGCGTCCGTCCAGTTCCCTCTCATCGATTTCGGTGACGGCTGGCGATTCTTGACATTCCTTGGCTTAGAGAAGCATTCCTTCGATCCCTGCCTCCACCTTCCCCATGTTTCTCTCAGAAGATCTTCTCTTCTGTCAGGACGTCGATCCTGTGGGAGAACCAGTGGCTTCTTCAGCAACCCTGTTTCCAAACAAGGCCACGTTCCCAGGTCCAACAAGAAGCTTAGGACTTCAATGGCTGTGCGACGCCACCCAGGCCCAGCCACCAGGATCCACCGAAGACAGTCACCCCCATTCTCCTTTCCTGTCCCCACCCCCTCCTGTGGTTGCTTCCACCTTGTGGGCACGGGGCTGCCTTCCTGCATCGTGGCTCCCCTGTCTGGACCTGCCTTCTCTGCCTTTGCGCGGAGCTGGGATTATGCACCTCTCGCTTGCTCCCAGTCAGTAGCCGTTTCCGGAACACACACTGTGCCCTGGCTGCTGGTGAGGACGCAAGCACAGGTGACAGACACTCCGTCTCATGCTCCCAGGGCTCTAACTAGAGGAGGACAGGAGAAGTCACCAGGGGCTTGTGCATGACTAGAGTAAGGCCCGCTGTGGGCCAAGCACTCAGCACTGGGCGCATTGCTCATGCAGTGAAGGAGAGGCTGAGGCCCTGGAGGGCAGAAGTCCCGAGTCCTCTCTAGAAGGATAACACCCCGCGTTCTGCACATGTTTGCAGATGGGATGGAAGTCCAAGGGCTGGGGGCTTCATGGAAGAGGTAGGCTTCCGCTCCGACTTGAAGGTGGTGAGCTTGTGTGAGCTTCCTATGTCAGCCCTCACAAAACATCACACCCCGGATGGCTTAAAACAGAGGAATTCACCTTCTCACAGTTCTGGGAGCTCACAAGCCTCCCTGCCTTTGAGTCAACTCTGGCTCATAGTGACCCTAGAGCAAGGTCGAACTGCCCCTGCAGATTTTCAAGGTTACAACCTTCCTTATGGAAGCAGAAAGCCTCATGAGGGGAGAACCCTCGGAGTGGATGGTGGGTTTTGGACTGTGGACCTTGCAACTATCAACTCATAACCCTCACCTCTAGGGCTCCTTTTCTGGGGGACGGGAGTCTGGGATCATGGTGCCTGTGGGGCCATGCTCCCTCTGAAGGCTAGGGAAGAATCCACACCTGCCTCTTCCAGCTACTGCTGGTGGCTGGCAATCCTTGGAGGGTCCTGGGCCCCCAGAAACCCATCCCCACAGTGTCTCCTCTGTGGTTACATGGCTTTCAGCTTTCGACCTGTGTCTCTGTGTGCCCTTCTTTTCTTCCTATGAGGGCACCAATCACTGGATTCCGGACTCACCCTGCACTGGGATGACCTCATCATAACTAATCACATCAGCAGAGACCCTGCTTCCAAATAAGGTCACATTCTGAGTCTCCAGGTAGGCATATTCAGCCCAGTACTGGGATGGACCCTTCTCTAGTCCAAAGATCCTTCCTGAACCGCCCAGAGATCCCGCCGGTCACTGTCAGTAGGCCCCAAGAGAGAGCGCAGGGGGATAGGGGTGAGGGAAGCATTTCTCCAGGTCTCCCAGACCCCAGCAACAGCCGGAGACCTGACATTTTTTCAAGGTCTTGGGAGGCCACTCCCTTGGCAGCAGAATTGCCACTTGAGGGTGGTCTTCCATTGAGGATGGCTGAAGCCACAGAGGAGTCTCTGGGTAGCCCAAATGGCTATGCCCGTGGCTGCTAACTGAAAGGTTGGAGGTTTGAGGGCCTCTGAAAGAAAGACCTGGTGATCTACCTGCCAAAAAAAAAAGTCAGGCATTGCAAACCGTAGAGCCCAGTTCTACTCTGAAGCTCACGCAGTTGCCGTGCGTCAGACTTGAAGGCACTGCACTCTGAAGCCCTCGCTCACTTGAGTCCGTGCCGACTCGCAGTGACTCTGCGGGACAGGGCAGAACTGCCCCGGGGGTTCCTGCAGTGTAACTCCTTACAGGAGTCAGACACCTGGTGCTTCTCCAGAGATGGGCTCGTGGTTTTGAACTGCCCACCTTGAGGTTAGCAGCCCAACGCATAACCACTATGCTGCCAGGCCTCCCTCCCACAGCAACTGGTTATGGATTAAAGCTTTGGGGGCTGTCTTTTTTTTTTGAAAGATCATTTTATTGGGGGCTCTTATAACAATCCATACATCATTTAATTTCTTTCTATTTGAGCCCTTGGTATCAGCTCCTCTTTCTCCCTCCCTTCCCCCCTCCCACCCTCGTGACCCCTTGATAAATTATAAGTTATTATTCTTGTCATATCTGGCACTGACTGCTGTCTCCCTTCACCCATGTTTCTGTTTTTTGTCTGCCTTGGGGGGAAGGGTTATACATTAATCATTGCGATCGGTTCCCCCTTCCTCCCCTCCTCTTCCACTTTCCCCCTCCCCTCCTGGTATTGCTACTCCCATTTCTGTTCCTGAGGGGGTTACCTAACCTGGATTCTGTGTGTCATGAGCTCTTATCTGGACCAGTGTACATGCTCCAATCTGAAAGGCAGGACTAGAGTCATGATAGAGGGGGGTGAGAAAGTCTCAAAGAATCAGAGGAATATTGTGTGTTCACTCGGTGCTATACTTCCCCCTGGTTAATTCATCCTTTCCTTATGAGACTTCTGTGGGGGGTGTCCTATTGTTTACAGATGGGTTTGGGGTCTCTGTTCCGACCCCTTTCATTCTCAACAATGTTTTTTCATTGGGGATCTTCTCATGCCTGCTACCTGATCCCATTGACATCTCATGATCACACAGGCTGGTGTGCTTCTTCCATGTGGGCTTTGTTGCTTCTGAGCTAGATGGCTGCTTGTTTACCTTCAAGCCTTTGTGACCCCAGATGTGATATCTTTTGATAGCCAGGCACCATCTGCTTTCTTCACCACATTTGCTTATGCACCCATTTTGTCTTCAGCGATTGTGCTGGGAGGGTGAGCATCACAGAATGCCAGGTTGTTAGAACAATGTGTTCTTTGGTTGAAGGAAGGCTTGAGCAGAGGCCCAAATGTCCACAACCTCAGTGGATTACCATATAAATAAATATATGTGCATACACCAATACCTCTATTTTTATGACTTTATATATTTCATAAGTGCCCACCTATGTTTATATGCATAGCTTTGCTTTCTAGATCTTTCCTGTTTCTTTTTACCTTCCTCTTTTCCCACTATCATGCTCGCTTTTCTTCTGCCTCTTAGTAATTCCTCTCAGGTAGATTGCTGTTGCTCCTACACCCTCAGCATCTCTACGTCCTCCTCGTTGCTACTTTTAATTCCCTAGTTGTTCCCCTGTCTAGGGCGTTGTTTGCTCACTGCTCATTCCCCCTGCCTCCTCCTCCCCTAACGTCCCTCCAGAACCACCAGTCCCATTGCTTTGTCCTCAGGCTTGCTTCCCGTGCCTATTTACTATAGGTAGACAAAACAATAACAACGAACACAAAACAGAACGAAAACAAAAGATTGAACGAAAAGAGAAAAAGAAAACAACCCCCCCCAAAAACAAAGAAGCATGCATAATGCCAGGTCTGTCTGCCGGCCCCACCGATCCGGGAGGTTCTGAGAACTGCCCACTCCTAACCTAAAATCTACTTGGGGCTTCCTCAGGGTCTTCGTGGCTTGGCTTTGTTTCCATTTCTGATCTGTTATGTTCCTTTCCTGATATGCCCCATGGGAGGTGGGGGATGGGGTGGGGGGATGGAGTCAGACCGGACTCACGCTCGCCCTGCGTGGAGGCTGTCTTAGCATGAAAGGGCTAGCCTCCACCCCTTGTTTCAGAACAGAATGCTCGGATTCACGGGCACCAGGCTGTCCAGTGGCCCCTGCATTTGCTGAGGAGACAGCTGGAGACGGGTTACTGAGCTTGGACTCCGTCCCACCAGAGCAGCGTGAAACCCTCCGCGTTAGACCCGGCACCGTCGGCCTCTCTGTAGGTGCAGCAGCTGCGCAGCAGCGCTCTTTTCTCCCCAAGGCCACACCAGCCCTTCCCAGCGTCGCACTGCTCAACAGTGGGAACGCTCTAGATGGGGCTGGAAACCCCACAGGATAAAAAATAAATAAATGAAAACCCCAATGTTAGGGAGCTCCCAGGGCCACACGAGGGGCGAGGCACGAAGTGAGGCCAGGGCGGTGTGCTGGCCAGTGTGTCCGCTTCCAGAGAGCACAAGTGCGTCCGAGGGCTGCTGCCCAGGCCATGGTAGCTGGCTTCTCAGGGACCTGCTAGGCCGAGGCTCAGGCATCAAGCCATCAATCCTTCCACCTTCTTTTTAAGGTGGCAGCGTTATCTGGTCCAGCAGCCACAGACCCAGCACAAGTGGATGACTTTAACAATCACATTTCCTCTCTCAGTTTAGAGGCCTGCACTTCTGAATGCAGGGCACGGCTCCTGAGGAAGGCTCTCTCTGTCGGCTCAGGAGGGCAGCGCTGGTCTCTGCAGCTTCTGCTTTCCTGATCCCTGGAGATCGCCGCCGTGTGTCTAGACGTCTGGCTTACCCCACCTGTCCTCCTCGGTTTGTTGTAAAAACAAAAACAAACAAATTCGCTGCCAAAAGAGATTGACTCAAAACACAATTTACGTGAATCCTGCCTCAGGAGAACAACAGTCAACCAGTCCTCAGTGGAAATCACAGACAGAGGCATAGGGGGTTGGGATTTACAACATATATTTTAGGGGGAACAGAATTCAATCCACAACATGAGATAAGTATTCTTATCTCATTTCCCAGCAAGACAGAGCAATCCCAAGGCTGTTGCTCAGACCATGGGGCAGCCTAGCTCAGGCAAACCGGTGGGGAGGGGCTTCCGATGCCTTGAGTCTGGGGGTCCAATGGGCCCAGGTGAGGAAGGACTTGGGGGCCACTGCTGAAGAGGCTCAGAGGCCCCAGACCCCATGGAGCCCCCTGCACCCCTGCCTGGCCTCACACCCTGAAGGTGTGATGTTATGCCTGTGTGGTTGGGGCATGGAGGTAGCACATGAGCCTGGGCATGAGGACACAGTCAGACTGACCAAGACCCTGGAGTGGGGTCTAAGTCATGGGAACTGTCTGGGGCTGGTGAGCCCTCCAGCTTCCTACGGGAGCTGCTTTTGTCTCCAGGGGCCGGTAGGAGCGCACCTGGCCAGGCAGTCTCCTTTGAAGGAGCCAGGATGCAGGTGCTGAAGCCCTGACTCATCCCAAGACTGCTTGGTCTCCCAAGCAGAGACTGCTTTCTCTTGAGGCAGATGATGGACAGCATGCCTGAGATGGGAAGCCTTTGGGCACGTTTAGCCACTGTGCTCCTCAGCCTGGGGGATGTGGTGGGCCTGCCCCTGCTGGGATCTTGGAAAGCCCGGGGCTTTTGCTGAGAAAGTCCATTTCTGCCAGAATACTTGCCAGGTTGCTCCACTTCTGACCATCCCGAAAATGGTCAAGCGAGGATCCCCCCAGTTTCAGTGTCTGGCCAATGCACCGCATATGCAGCTGCTGCCCATCTGTATCTGAGGCTTGGGGGTTGCTTTGACCCCTCCCAGGACTCAGTGGAGCTTCCAGATCAAGACGGACTAGGAGCAAGGCCCTGGAGATGCCCTATTGATACTCAGGCAATGAACGCAGGCAGCAGTCAGTCCACGATGGGGTTGGCCATTCCTGTGTGCTTGTCCTCAGCCACAGGGGTTTGCACATCACAGTGAACCTGTTGCTGAGAGGCCGGAAAAGCCCAGAGGGTCATGAATAAGTTAGACGGACTCTTAGGTCGGTGCTTGATCTTGCCTTCCCATGTGTCCGGAGAGAAGCACGGACTTCGCTACGCCTACCGTTGATACATTCATCTCATATAACAACAAATATATCATCGAATAGAAGATAGTAGGATTTTAATATAATTGGGGGCCTACGTATGTTATTTTAAAATGTTAATCAGAGAAGGGCTGATGGCCCAAAGAGGTCATAAACCCAGGGTTTATGTCACATCTCCTCTCTCTGCCTCATCCTCATGGCCATGCCCCTTCCCTCCCAGCCCATCGCATGATCCGGCTTCTTCCACTCCCATCCACCTGCTGGGGATGAGACCAGGCCAACACCACCACCTTGGAAACCAAGGCTCTCGGCCAGCTATCCCTAGCCCTCCCTCCCTCTCGCCACCACCCATCCTCTCTGGTCTGATTCATCCATTCCGAGTCTGTGCCCGGGCAAAGCATGTCCACATCGAAGGTGTCTGATGAATGGATGCTTGTCAATCCATAGGAAAGACCAGCATGGGATTGGGTGCCCCTGGGAAGGTCTCTGGCTTGGGTGAGTGAGCCCCACTCTCCTCCCAGAAGAGGAGGCTGTGCTTTGTTTTCTTGGCACCCACATCGTGGCAGGGGGTGAGGTCATCTTCAGAGTGCCTCAGAAGTTCTTAGATCAAGGTGCTATTATCTCCTTATCAGATCCTTGCTGTTGGGGTGCTGGAGGGCGTCCACGAGGCCCCAAGCCCACGCAGCAGCCCCACCTCAATGCAGCCTGTGGTGGCAGGTGCAGGGGCAGCTGAGACTGTAACCCAACTGACTGAAGTTAGCTCAACGTCTGCCATGTTTCCCCTGACCTCCACTGCAGTGTCTCTGGAAGCTTTAGAACTTTCTGCGTTGCTCTGAAACAAACACGATGTTTCAGGGAAGAGCCTCCAGGTAACTAGGACAATCATCCCGAAAAGCTAATTCCTGCCGTATGGTTATCAGCGGAAACATCCTGAGATGGTTAGAGTTGCTTGCTTGTAAGTGGTCAACAATTGTATCCCAGGATTATCTTGAGATTTGGGAAAGGAATGATTCCCTACCTCACCCCCCTGCCCATGGGGGTGAACCCCAAAGTGGAAGCATTTAAATGCACTGTCTTCCGATCATGGGTGGGACTGCGTCAAGCCTGCCTGCCTTGCTGTTGGAGTCCCACTGGAGTCTCCTTCCCTCTCTAATCGGAGTTGGTGAATTTGGATCTGCTGCCCCAGGGCATGACCCCTTATTAGAGGTAACAAACTTTGTATCCAGCCTTGTTCTAACCCTGATTCCACCTTCCCCAGGTCTAGACTCGAGACAGAGCTGAGATGAGAGAGTGCACCCCTACCCCCGCATAAGGAGGTCTCTCTGTCAGTAGCCAAGAAGTCCGGAGACTGTGGGGTACCCCACAGACCTAGAGGGAGAAAGAGTCCACAAGCTACAACAAGCTCCTGCAAAGTAGTTGGCAGGGAACCATTAATCCCATGTATAAACTAGAGGGGTGTTTGATCCTGTAGACCCCAGAATCAGAGAGGTCGGGCAGTCGGGACAAGGGCCCGGCAGAGTAGCCCACACAGAGAAGGAAAATCGGAAACTGGAAAAGTGGGCAGGCAGAAAGCCAGCTAAGATTAATATTGAGAAACTGAGTCTAGTTTGGTAGAAACCTTCTCAGTAAAAAGGTGAAATGTGATTTATAATGAAGTGTGGCCACAACAGTCTTTATCAGATGGCATATCGGCTAGAAAATGAGTCTGGTGATTATATTATTATTTCGCAACCAGATTTGGTTTGGTGGTGGAACTAACAAGTGGGTTGAAAAAAATGATCTGTGCAGTGTTTGATGACTCTATGGCCAGACAGGTACGGAAGGACGGAGACTTCCTTGTCAGCTCTCAAAGCTCTGTCTGAAGATGACCAGGAGTTTCTGGGGGGTTATGAATTCCTCCTGATGTTCCCGAGGTGGAAGAAGCAGGACTGCCAGCACCCCATGGTCCTTAGCTGATAGTTTCAGAAGACAAAGGAGATGGCTAGAGCCAGGGGTACCTGGAGGTCAGAGTAAGTAGGGTCTCACCCACCCACACTCGCACTGAGACTGGGTTTCCCTCAGCGCTGTACCCCATCAGAGGGGCGCTGGTGGCAGCAGCTGGGTGGCCATGCATGATGTGGGTGTGAACTTTTACTGTCGCTGATCTGTACAAGTGAACACAGAACCTGCTGGCCCTTTTGCCATGACTAGGCATATTCCTCCTTTATTTGTTACCCACCACTCCACAGGGTCCCATTGCCAGGCTTTGTTAGCTGCTCCCCGTACAGGGGATGGAAACGCAGATGCTGTCTAAAGCCAGAGAAAGAGTGGAGTTGTTGATGGAATCCCCACAACAGAAGTTCAAGATCCAAGCTGGGACCCCAATAGCAAGGAGATCAGGGGCTTCTCTGAACCTGGAAGGACTTTCTGCTTCAGCAGAAATAGAAGGACGGTGTTCCTGACCACTTACCTAGCCATGACCCGCAAAGGGGTGGGCCCTTGGACTCATCACACCAGAAACAAACCATGACCAGTCAGAGCTGAGACCCTCAAGACCGGATGAGATCCCAGAAGCAGAGACTGAATTCTCCAATCTCCTTATGACCCTAAGTGTAGATTTAAGTAGATGCCAGAATGATTCTTTCTATATTGCTTATATCCCTTCTTACCTCTTCAGGGTATCATTGTGGGATCATTTTCCTTGCACCGAGACTAACAGAACAGTATTTTAAATCTCATCTCTCCTGTATCATACAATGAACATTTTTTAGGTGTACACTCTGGGATGTCACAGAGCATCCCTGATGCCAGCTTTACCCTGTGACCTTGCCGTGGAAGGGTCTTTGCCCTTCTAGAAGTTCTTCAAAAGGATGTTGTTGCTGTTGTTAGATGCTGTCAAATCGATTTCAACTCTTAGGGACCCTGTGCACATTGGCAAAACGCTGCCCAATCCTGTCCAATCCATACAGTTGTTCTTACGTTTGAGCCCCTGGTTGAAGCTGGATTAGCCCAAGATGAATATGCCCTCAGGATTGGAGGTCAGCTCACTAACTACCAGTGGTATGCAGGCAGCACAACTGTGCTTGCTGAAAGCAAGGACTTGAAACCTTTGCTGATCATGATCAAGGATTGTAGCCTTCCCTGTGGATTGCAGCACATTGTAAAATCAAATCAAACCTGCCACGGAATTCATTCTGACTCAAAAATCCCCCAACTGGATCGACGGATAATATCATGATAAACAGAGAAAAGATTGAAGTGGTCAGGGATTTCACCTCCTTTGGATCCACACTCAATGTTCGTGGAAGCAGCAGCCACAAAATCTAATGGCGTGCTGTGTCTTTAAAGTGTTGAGGAGCAAGGATGTCACTTTGAAGACTAAGGTGTGCCTGACCCACGCCGTGGTATTTTCAGTCACCTCTTATGTCGGACATTGGATAAGCAAGGCAGATTAAGAATTGATGGATTTGAATTATGATACTGATGAAAAATAATGAAAGTACCATGGACATTGAATAAGGAATATCCAAAAAGAATTGATGTATTTGAAGTATGATGTGGGCAAAAAATATTGAAAGTACCATGGACGGCCAAAAAACAAACAAATCTGTCTGGGAGGAAGTATAACCAGAGTGCTACTAAAAAGTGACAGCAGTAAGACGTAGTGTCCCCTACTTTGGACATGGTATCAGGAGAGGACAGTTCACGGAAAAGGACATCGTGCTTGGTGGGATAGAAGATCAGCTAAAAAGAAGTCCCTCAAGGGACACTTGTTGGTCTGTGTACAGATGCTGCACAAGCACACTGAAGAGCTCTGGAATTCCCATTTTTCCTCAAGGCTAAGTCTAGTTTGTTATGAGCCACCCAGCTGAGTGCCTTTGCACCATCAACGAAACCTCTTTCTGACATCCTCTGCTGTCAGCCAAGCTCTATCAGCGATGATATTCCTCATGTCGCATCCTCGTATGCATCTGGCTTGAAGTTCTGGCAGCCCCCTGTCAATTACTGCTGCAACCAGTTTTGCATAATCTTCAGCAAAATTGTACTTGGATGTGATATTAGTGATATGGTGAGATAATTTCCACATTAGATTGGGTCACTTCTCTTTGGCACACTAGCAGTGAATGCAGCGCCACTGACCACAGTCCCCAGAACCAACGGCCTTCCTTGCAAGACACTACTGTATTTGGGTTATGTCTTTCTTATAAGACACTGACACACTATCTATCCCAGGCTGTTAATGTTGGCCCTTTTGTTTAATATTTTATTTGGTTGCTTTTAATATTTGAAGATATGACTCTTTCGTTTGGAAGCTGTGATGGTCAAAGTTCATGTCAACTAGACACTCCTGCGTGAACGTGGAAGTGGAGCCCATCCTACCAATTAAGTTGGAGTCTGATGTTACTTCCTTGGGGATGCGGCATTTTGTAAAAGAGAGATATCTTAAGCAGAGCCAAAATGTTTCTCTCGCTTTCACTCTGCTGGATCTAGATTCAGTGTCTGGTTCATTGGTCATCCGTTGTGTAGCCTGCCAATCCCAGGGACCATCATTGGACTGCCGACTGGTCATTCAGCTGACCTTAGATTCATTTACTTCTGCATCCACCAGCCTGCGGTCCTCTTACTTCTTCATCCTGCTTCCTGTTCATCAGCTTCTGCAGCTACACGAGTTAGAGAAGTCTTCAGTTCACATCTGATAGACTTGAACCAGACTGAACTTACACTACTTCTACAACTGTGTAAGTCACTCCTTGATAGACATCTCTTTGTGCGCGCACGCGCACATGTGCTCACTTCACTAGTTTTGCTTCTCTAGAGCTCCTCCTGCGTGATGTATCTCCATTAGTATCCTGTGTGGAGAAGGCTCTAACTTTCCTCCAGTAAACAAGTTTAACTATTGATTCCAGTGAATAGAACCTGAGCGTCACAAAGAAAATTGAATACCTCTGAAGGGTTTGTGGGATTTGCTTATAACACACCTGTTTCTCATCAGCACAGCAAAACATGTGTTCCTGGCTGTCTCCCTAGTTGGTGTTCTGAGACTGGCTGCCCAGACTCACAAAGAAATCAGCCCTGTAGCTTGTCACATAGATAAAACCATGAACATCACCTCTCAAGTTCTGAATGACATTTACCTAGAATTGGGCCACGGCTGAGAGTAGTTTTAAAATATCGAGCCACCCTGAATTATCTGCTGTTAAAACATAGTCAATGTCAGCAATTTAAAGGAACGTGTTGCTTTGACCTTTTACATAACTCCCAATTTTTAAGGCAATAGATGGAAAACATCCATGAAGAAGTCAAGAAAATGCCCATCTGTGAGAGCATTTGGGACTTAGATTTTTCATGGCTTGCTTCATAGTTTCCAGATTTCTTTTGGTTTTTATCTGTAGGTATAATCCTTCTCTGATGACTAAGCCTCTTTATCTGCTGTTTTATTCAGTGTGCCTCAACCCTGATTTTGGTTGGGTTCCACTGTCCAAATTTAGAAAATTCCCCAAGATCTAAGGAGGCCAGAACCTTTCACATGGGTTTTATCATCCAATCAACACTTGAAGCTCAGGAAGTTAGTTAATTTGACCCAAGATACAGAGGTGGGAAATATGTAGCCTAACTTCCTTACTGTAAATAGCCTAGCTTGCACTGTTTCTCCTTGCCCTCCACCTCAGCCTGTCTGGAAATTTTACAACTTTCCGCATTGCTAGGAGGGAAATATGTTCCATGCAGGTGTCTTCTGGAAGGATGATCTAGATAACACTGAAAACCTTCTCTTATTTGCCTCAAGCTAATTCCTATTCTCTAGTTAGGCAACAGACATCTTGAGATTGTCCTCAGACTTAAGAACATTTTCTTGTTAATGGTCAACAATTGCATCCCACAATTATCCTGAAACTCGAATTCAAGTAAAACCTCTGAAAAAGTACTTGGTCTGCTCTCCCACCTCCACCTCCTCGAATTCCAAAGTAAGTCTATAGACACTGTATGTATTCTGATCACCAGTAGGGCTCAATGAAAGCAGCCTGCCTTGCTGTTGGACTCCCCATGAAATGATCATGACAAAGAGCTGAACAGACATTGCAAAGGGCGGCTCCAGAAGAAAGTCAAATCGTGTAATGAAATGTGCAAAAACCTAGAGCTAGAAAACCAAAAAGGAAGAACAGGTTCAATAGGTCGTAGACTGAAAGGACTAAAGAAAAGTGCAAACCTGGAGCTGCAATGTTGAAAGATTAGAAGGACAAAATGCTGAATGGCACAGGAAGCATCAAAAGAAGATGGAAAGAATACACAGTGTCTGTACCAAAAAACCTCGTCAATATACAGTAATCTTTTTTTCCCCTTTTTCTTTTTAAAAAAAATCATTTTATTAGGGGCTCATACAACTCTTACCACAATCCATACATACACCAATTGTGTAAAGCGCATTTGTACATTCATTGCCCTCATCATTCTCAAAACGTTTCCTCTCCACTTATGCCCCCGACATTAGGTCCTCATTTTTCCCCTCCCTCCCCGCTACCCCCTCCCTCACGAGCCCTTGATAATTTATAAATTGTTATTTTGTCATATCTTGCCCTGTCCGACGTCTCCCTTCACCCACTTTTCAGTTGTCTGTCCCCCAGGGAGGAGGTCACATACAGTTCCTTGTAATTGGTTCCCTCTTTCCAACCCACTCTCCCTCTACCCTCCCAGTATCGCCACTCACACCACTGGTCCTGAAGGGATCATCCGCCCTGGATTCCCTGGGTTTCCAGTTCCTATCTGTACCAGTGTACATCCTGTGGTCTAGCCAGACTTGCAGGGTAGAATTCGTGTCATGATAGTGGGAGCGGGGAGGAACCATTTAGGAACTAGAGGAAAGTTGTATTTTTCATCGTTGCTACATCGCACCCTGACTGGCTCCTCTCCTCCCCCACACCCTTCTGCAAGGGGGTCTCCAGTGGCCTGCTAAAGGGCTTTGGGTCTCCACTCCGCACTCCCCCCATCATTCACAATGGTAAGATTTTTTGTTCTGATGATACCTTATACCTGATCCCTTCGACACCTCATGATCCCACAGGCTGGTGTGCTTCTTCCATGTGGGCTTTGTTGAATATACAGTAATCTTAAGAGGTAGTATATGAGCAAGAATCAATGATGCTGAAGGAAGATGTTCAAGCTGCTCTGAAAGTATTAGCCAAAAACAAGGCTCCGGGAATTGGTGGACTAGCAATTGAAGTGTTTCAACAAGTCAGCTGATGAAGCACTGGAAGCACTCACTCCTCTATGCCAAGAAATTTAGAAGACAACTATTTGGCCAACTGACTGGAAGAGATCTGTATTTGTCCCCAATAGAATATGCAAATTATACAACAATACCATTAATATTACATGGAGGTAAAATTTGGCTGAAGATCATCCAACAATGGTTGTAGCAGAACACTGAGAGGGAGCTGCCAGAGGCTTAGCTGGATTCAGAATAGGATGTGGAACAAGGGATATCATTGCTGGTGTCAGATGGCTCTTGGCTGAAAGCAGAGAAAAACCAGAAAGATGTTAACTTGTAGTTAATTGACTTTGCGAAGGCATTTAACTAAATGGACCATAATAAACTATGAATAACCTTGAGAAGAATAGGAATTCCAGAACACTTCATTGTGGAAACGAGGAATCTCTGTACATGGATCAAGAGGCAGCTGTGCAAACAAGGAAATACTACATGTTTTAAAATCAGCAAAGATATGCATCAGGGTTGTATCCTCTCACCATACTTAATCAGTCGGTTTGCTAAGAAAATCATCAGAGAAGCTGGCTCACTTGAAGAAGAAAGTGGCATCAGGATTGGAGGAAGGCTTATATCAACCTGCAATATGCAAATGACACAACAACACAACCTTCCTTGCTGAAAGTGAGGAGGACTTGAAGCACTTGCTGATGAAGATTAAGGATTTCAGCCTCCAGGATGGATTACACTTTATGTAAAGAAAACAAAAATCCTCCCAGTTGAATCTATACATAGCATCATTATAAATGGAGAAAAGATTGACATTAGCAAGGACTTCATCTTGCTTGGATCCACCATCAGTACTCACGGAGGCAGCAGTCAAGAGATCAAACGATGCATTGCATTAGGTAAGTCTGTTGCACAAGCCCTCCTTAAAGTGATGAAACATAAGGATGTAACTTTGAGGGCTAATGTGTGCCTGACCATGGTGACATTGAAGAAGGAAGGCAGAGTCAAAACTGATGCATGTGGAATATGGTGCAGGGGAGACCCCATGATCACGAAGGTGCTTTTCCCAGGACGAGGCTTATCCATTGCACTCCGGATGTGCTGACCTCTGTGATTTCCCCAGATGTGGGAAACTCAACTGCATTAAAAAAAAAATAAAAAAATAATATATATGTATGTATACACACACACAAACACATATATATATACACTGACCTGCATTAAAAAAATATATATATATGTATGTGTATATATATATATATGCTGACCCCTGTGATTTCCCCAAATGTGGGAAACTCGACTGCATAAAATATATATATGTGTGTGTGCGTGTGCTGACCCCTGTGATTTCCCCAAATGTGGGAAACTCGGCTGCATCAAAAACATATATATATATATCAACCATGGACTGCCAAAAGGACAAACACAATTCTGTCTTGGAAGACGTGCAGCCAGATGCTCCTTAGAAGCAAGGATGCAGGAAAAGCATTTGGAATCCCAAAGCAGTCACTCAGGTGTAAAAGCCAATTCTTTGGCCTAATTGAAGTTTAGTTTCCTCTTACGCAAAAAAGGGAAATGGTGACTATTTCTCGAAGCTGTTTTCACCCCAAAGCTACTCCCATTGAGTTGATTCTAATGCATTGCAACTCTACAAGACGGAGTAAAACTGCCTGTTGGAGTTTCTAAGGCTTTAACTCTTTATGGCAGCAGACAGCCGCATCTTTCTCCCTTGGAGCACTTGATGGGTTTGAACTGCTGACCTTGTGATTATCAGCCCAACTCATAACCTGCTATTCCATCAGAACTCCTTGAAGTTGTTGGGTGCTGTCAAGTTGGTTCTGGCTCATAGTGACCCTATGCATAGCCTCATTTGGTGAGATACAATTGAAAAACAAGAGACCCGAGAACTAGAAAGGCGAGGCTCACCACCCATTTATCCCTCCGCCTTTCAA
>NW_022111372.1:34902835-34911342 GCF_000313985.2 Echinops telfairi | reverse complement strand
CCGACTGCAGGAGGAAAGCTGAGTCTGTGAACGAACAAGCATCTCAGCACTAGCAGGGGTCTCCACACGGCTGCTCCAGCACCCAGGGCTGCATCACGATAGGTCCATGTGGCTTTTCTTTGGGGATGTCTGGTAGGAAGTCAATCTTGCAAGCTGAAGCAGGGAACTGCTAAGGCAGCTGCACCCTGGTGCGACCACCACATAGCAAGAGACCCAAGAACTAGAAAGGGGAGGCTCACCACCCATTTAATCCTCCACCTTTCAATTAGCCTGGCATGTGATTATTGGCCAAGCTGGCACAATTAACTAACTCACAGGCTCTGTGTCCTGCTGTCCCCCTGCAGCTCGGCCCCAAGCTTTCAGGGACTCCTGAGTCACAGTCTCTGCAGGGCAGGTGTGGAAGCCACCTCTCTCGCCAGCTCTCGCTTCTGATGAGACCGCGGAGAGCTGCATGGAGGGAGCGACTTGCTCAAGGCTCAGGTGCTGTCACTTCCGTCAGTTCTCTTGTCACTGTAAGTGCCGGAACCCAGATTCTGAAAGGCATCTGTTGAAGTTCATTGTGTACCTAAGCCACAAACCAGCCACATCCATCCATTCACACATTGGCCCTGGCTGCATCTGTGTCCACTGCCGTCCAGGAGATGCCGATCCTACAGGCCAGGGTAGAACGGCCCCTGTGAATTGAGGAGACTAACTTTCTGGGAGTAGAAAGCGGTCTTTTCCCCAAGGAACAGCTGTGTACCTTGCAGTTAGCAGCTGAGTGGTAACAGCTACACCCCGGGAGCTCCGTACCTCTGCACTACAAAGAGTTAAGTCCTTGTGGTTTGAGGCAAGAGTGCTCAGCCATACCTAGAAGGTTGATTTCCTGGTCCTCTGCAAAACAAAAGTTTGCCCACCCCCTCTGCTGAAATCAAATGGGCAAATAGGCCAATGGAGGGGTGGGGGCCTGGGGGGGTGTGTTCTGGGGCAGGGGGAGCAGGACAGGTAAGGAGATGGGCAAATAGGCCAATGGAGGATGGGGGCCGGGGCGGTGTTCTGGGGCAGGGGGAGCAGGACAGGTAAGGAGACAGAGGGCTCCTCAAAGCTTATGAGGCCCACTTTTACCTATTGTGTCTGGGTAGTTCACGTTTGTTGGTGCGTGCTGTTGAGCCAATCCCAACTTCTGAGTGACGGAGTAGAGGATTTTCTTGTCTGTTACCTGCATGGAAACAGATCACGAGGCCTTTCTTTCATGGCACTGCTGGGTGGATTTGAACCACCAACCATTTGGTTTGCAGCTGAACGCCTAACTTCATCCCCACCGGGACACCTTTGGGAAGTCCATTCCTCGGCATAAACTCTCTGGCCTCCCCAGTGAGCCCAGAACAGCATCCTCCCCTGGCTAGCCATCTTCATCCTCATCGTTAAACAGCAAGATGTACTTCCTCCATCTCTCTAGCCAGAGCTTCCAGCCAGTTCAGTCTGGTTCACCCCCCCACCCCCACCCCCCGACTGAGAATGTGCATCTGTGCCCCAGGTACACAGACCAAATCTGAACAGGATCCCCAGCTGCTTCTTACCCAGGCATCTAAAAACCGCCTGTCAGAAGTGCGGTCTCAATGAATCACTGGGGAAATCTTCTTAAAAGGTGGGTACTGATTCCATCTACCGGTAAGCCGCACTTTTCAAAAGCTTGCTTTATTCTACATCCCTTGTCATGAAAGACCCGCATCAGTCAGTCCCTGTTTTGTCTAATGGAAAGGGAGCTGGAGAGTGGAGTGCCAAGATCCTTCCCTGGGCACTTCGTCCACGCTGCCGTAGCTTTGAACCCTGCCCGTGAATGCTGTGTGTCCATGCTATTTTAGTCTTTCTGTGATATTTGGTAGGAGGCCTGGTGGCATAGTGGTTACCTCTTGGGCTGCTAACCCTAAGGTCAGCAGTTCGAAACCACCAGCTGCTCTGTGGGAGAAGGGTGTGGGTTTCTACTCCCATGAAGAGTTACAGTCTTGGAAATGCAGAGGGATAGTTATACTTCCTATCCTATAGAGACACCGTGAGTCATAATTGACTCCGTGACATTACTTTTTTGGGGGGTGTTGGTGGTACTTGGTATGATTTGGTAAGTTATTTTGAGGGATTGGGTGTGCTCAAACACTTCCCCATATAAATCAATGGTAATTGCTTCTCCGCCTTGGGCCATCGGGCTCACCAAAGGTGTCAGAGGAACACCTTGCTTTCAGACAGTGGGGCACGTGCACGTGTGGTGGGTCGACAGACAAGTCCTCTTGGCAGGAGATTGAACCAATTTGAAGTCCAGCCTCTAACCTGGTACATGCTCTTTCTGTGTTGCTGAAGGAGAGGGTGGGAGAGTTGGGCTGCTATTTCTCATCAAAATATTAGGAAAATAATATAATTTAAAATTGAGTTTGTTAGAAGTCCAAAATGTGACAGCCCCCTTCCCTTGCATTAAAAATTCATTTTCAGCTTAATCAGTAGGGTTGTTCTAACTTAGGAAGGAGGCAAGCAAAGCCATTTGGAGCAAGAATGCAGCACAAGGCCTCAGGGGACAGCGCTCTGAGAGATGGTGATCTGATAACCCCTGGGGAAATGTAGATATCAATTGTTTTATGGGAAACTTGCCTCTTTTTGTCACATTGTTTGAGTCCTGTGGTCATTGCAACACCTGCGTGTGTGTGTGTGTGTGTGTGTGTGTGTGTGACATGGTTTAAGGTATACGACTTGATTACTTTTCATTGACTTTGAAGCAGCTTGGAGGTAGCAAACCCTAGTGCTTCCCACTTGCAAAAATAACCTTAGAGATTCTGGAATCCACCTCGTCTCTGTCTTTGGCTGAAACAGTGACAGGCAATTCTGGACCTTGCTCTCGGGATCAATATTTTGTATGTTATTTTGGCTCCTGGAAGAACGTTCAGGAAGTTTGCTGATGGATGATGCTCACCCCCCCAGAGAAGTCGCTGGTCACACTTTAAAGCATACACACTTCCACATCAGCTGGACAAAACACCCTACTAGGATAAGGCCACACTGCTCATTGGTCATCCATGGGGCCGAGGTTTATGTCGCCATGCTCCTGGAAGCTGGGCCACTGCAGTCACCTGCTAAGGGCTGGTACCATCCTGTGCAGTCACCCACGACATCACCCCAGCACGGCCCTTCTCCCGCATGGGCCGTACTGAATCCTCAGCCAGGTTTGTTTATTGCCCGTTGGAAACACAGAGCTGTATGTCTTAGATTATATGAATACTAGCGACCCATTTGTTTTGTCAAACCTTTCTACAGTGAATAACGACATTATTCATTACCGCAGTAACGGAGTAGAAGCTGTTCAAATTGTCTTCTTCTTTTCCTTTAATTACTACTGCCTTCTCAAAAACATCAAGGAGATCGGTCCACAAATGCTGCTTACTACAATATGTCAATCACCAGGAAACTGGACAATCGGTGATGGGAGAAGCTTCGGCTGCCATGACAACGGGCTGTGGTTGCAGCGTGAGCAGATGAAATCCCGCGCCAGGGAGTTTCCTGGAACGAGGGAATAATAACAGCTCTGCCCAGAGCATCATGCCTTTAGGTGCCCTTAAGCTGAGTCCTACTTCAAGGACCCCCTGCACACGGCCCGGCCCTGCACCGTCTTCACAGCGTTAGGTTTGAGCTTATTGTTGTCGCCACAATGTTAATCCATCTCATTGAGGGTCCTCGTCTTTTCTGTTAACCTTCCACTTCACCAAACATGATGTCTTTTGCCAGGGACCGCAGCGCAAGGGACTTGAGCGCCCTCACTATTATGAAGATGGTGCAGGGCCAGACAACAGTTTGTTCTCTTGTATATGGGCCTGTCATCAGTGGGAGCTGACTCAACAGCAGCAGGGTAAGGTAGGAAGTCCCTGGGTGATAGTTCATGCACTCAGCGGCCGGCCCAAAGGTGGAGCATTGAGTCCACCTAGAAGCACCTGGGAAGAAAGGCCTGGCAAGCTGCTTCCAGAAGATTAACTGTTGAACATCTTAAGGAGCAAATTCCGTGGCAGTGCATCCCAAGGGGCACAATAGTCCTTAAAGGTGGAACTCTGTAGTGGAGCCTCCCTGTCAGCCAATTACATCTCACCAGAGAAGGCAGGTCAGCCCCTTTGATTAAAGCAACAAAACAAAGCACTCCAGCCTGGGATGAGCAGGCGGCCCTGGATGTGAGCTGGTTGACGCCCAAGTGTTCCTCGAACACTCACTCCCTGGGTCACCTGTGGCCTCCTGCAGGAGGAAGGGCACATCTTTCCACACTGCCTTTGATGGATGCGTCCTTTGCTATGCCATGCCCTTTCTCAGAGCGGGTCCTGGCAGGCGCGTGGCCTCCCAGTTCCTGTAGGGAAAGTTAATGGTGGGAAGAGCTCCTCTCTTTGGCACGTTAGCAGGGATAATGCCATTCTCCAACAATGGGCCAGTGTTCCCACAGGTGTCCCGGCTGGTTTGATGGTGTGGACACAGCCACTTATCTTTAGGTGTGCTGGCTTCCGATCCCTGCTGTGTTCGTGCCAGGAGACTTGCCCAGAGGATTCCTTTCCATCCTGGCCCCTGCTGAGGGTGGGCAGGATGGGACCCACACAGAGATTCCCTTCTTCTTCTGGCCAGCCCCTCCCCCTAAACCTGAGGAGATGACGCGAGCATTTGGAAGGCCCTTAGAGGACAGCAGGTGTCTCTGAGAGGTGCAGACGATAATGCCTTGACTGCAAGATTGGAGGTTCAGATTCATCTAGAGGTACCTGCAAAGAGAAGCCTGGCAATCTATTGTGGAAAAGTCAGCCTTTGTCGACACTACAGAGCACAGCTCTGCACTGACACACACAGGGGTTTCATGAGTGGGAGGTGAGTTGAAGGTCATTGGTAGAGGTCACTGAGTACTTTACTTGTGTACCTTTGTCCTCTAAGCATCAATGCCTCTGTTGCTGAGGCCAGAGGAAATACACCCTGATGTCTAAATAGTCACTGATTTTGGGGCCAAGGCAACACTAACAGGCCTTTAGATGCTGTTGCTGGCTGCTGTCAAGTTGGCTTCAACTCAAAGTGACCCCATCTGCAAGAGAACAGACATTTGCATCATCTCCCCGACCTCGTGGCACCCGTCGTACACTCTGAGCGCTTCCAAGTTAGGAGGCTCATCTTCCATCACCATATCAAGCAATCTTCTCGTGTGATCCGTGGGTGTCTTAGGTTGAGTTCTCTAGATAAGCAGAACCAGTGAAGATTATATATATATATATATATACATATACATACACTATCTATCTATCTATCTATCTATCTATCATCTATCTATCTATCTATGCTCACATAGTTGTAGAAGCAGTAAGTTCAAGTCGGGGCTGGTTCGAATCCTGGGGCTAAGTTGGAGGCTTTTTTTAACTCACAGAACTGATGAAGAACCAGAGATCAGCAAGAAGGCGAGAGGCCGGTGGCTGCAGAGGTGAGTGAATATAAAGTCAGCAGGTCAGATGGCAGGCTGCTGACACTATGGCAGACCATTGGCTCAAATCCAAAGACCCTCCGGTCAATGAGTCAGAGGCAGAATCCAGACCCAGCAAAGAGCAAGCAAGCTTTTCCACACTCAACAATTCACTGCTATGGAGTAAATTCTGACTCATAGCAACCCCAAATGACAAAGCAGAACTGCCCCAGTGGGTTTCCAAAGCCGTAACTCTTTATGAGAGGAGACAGCCTCATCTTCTTCTGGCAGAGTGGCTGAGAGATTTGAACTGCTGACCTTTCAGTTAGTAGGCCAAAGAGTAACCCAGTATACCACCAAGGTTCCTTATCCCCTCCACAGGGTCCATGTATATTGGAAGTAGGCCAAATCCCCAGGAAACTTCCTTTTAATTGATTATATCAGGAATAAGAACCAAGTAAGGGTGCTGTATCTCACCCTAATCTTCTTGTGACTGAAGAGCTGCTCAGAGCAGATCTTATTATGGGGTGAGTACACTGTACTAGGTCATATCATGGGGTCTTAACTCTCAAACCACTGAGAATCGTGGCCCAGGCCTGTTGACACAATACCTATCTATCATAATAGGGTTCTCATTGGCTGATTTTTAAAAGTAGATGGCCAAGGCTTTCTTCCGGGTCAAAGAAAAAAAAAAGGTCTTTCTTCCTTTGGCTTGGGGGAAAACCAACCCATTGCTTAGAGTTGATTGGTGATTCATGGGAGCTCTGCTGAAACCTGTCCCCAGCGGTTGCCCTGCCGATCTTGGGTGGCCTAGTTTCCAGCATCACAGTCATAAGTGACCTGCTGTAGTATGACAAACCAGCAGGTGGTGGTTTGAAAGATCAGACCGCGTAATATTTGTCCTCTGTTCTTTCCTGGGCCTGGGAGACTTACCCTGCTTCGTTGCTGGGTTAGTTCAATGTCACTCTTGAGAGCTGAAATCTAATGACTCCTTTTCAGAGAAACTCTCCCAAGCACTGGATCCAAGATGAGCCCACCATCCCCACCTCCCAGCAGTGGTGCCCTTGCCAGAGCAGCACTGGTCCTGATGCACTGTCTGTTTCTGACAGGAGGAAGGCTAGGGATAAAAGGGGTTTGGATTGTCTCCACTGAATGCCTTCTCTAAGTGAAAATTAGCTGGCCATGCCACAATAAAGGGGTTGCAAAGAAATCAGGCCCACATCAGACACCTATGGGGACCATCCAAAGCTGGGCACGCACAGACCAAGGTCACCTAGACACAGGTGAAGGTTAACCTAGGTGCATACACCAGACACCAGCAACATTATGTCACACATACACCTGAACGTAGGCGCCAAGAATGGCCAAACCCCTCAAACCATGCCTGCCACCCCCACCCCACCCCTCACATGGGGGGCAAGGGGATAAAAAGCACAGAGTGAAGGCAGGCTCTCCCTATCAGGTCGGAGGGTGTTTGAAGCAGCCATTTCCAGTCTCGAACTCTCCATGGCCCCTGCCATGTGGTGGCGGCCTTGCAAGCTTTCCAGGGAAAGCGTGTACTATTTGAGACCATATTTCCTGAAACTTCCCTCATCAAAGTTACTTGAATTTACAAAAATGCCTTTGCCACGTGAATTCTTTCAGCGTTGAGAAGCAAGAATGGGGAAAACCCTCCTAGAGCCCTCACATGGCCACCCGGGGGATACAAGCTTTGCAGGAGGGACACCTTAGCCAGAGGTTATCGCCCAGTCTCCAGCGCAACTCACGGTGCCCGGACACGGAAGACACCCTGTGGAACGAGAGACAGAAGCAGAATCCAGAAACGGAGGAAACGGGGTCTGTACCAGACACAACCGACATTGTGCAGGTTGCAATCAGTTCTGTGGAATGAAATGTGTATGAGTTATTAAATGGAAAACTGGTTTGTTCTGTAACTCACAATAAAATATTTCGTTCTGTAATTCACAGTACAAATTTTAAAAGAAAGAAAGAAGAATTACTTAACACAGGCTACGTATGTCCAATTAGCCAGTAGCATTTGCTGAAATTGTAGTTCATTCATTCTAGGCTCCTAATTTTTCCTTCTTCTCGACACACTACTGATAATTCTGAGGGACCTAGAGACGAAATCCACAGTGACTGACTAGGAAGCAGATCTAACTAGTCGCGATTGGACCAGAGCCTTTGTCAATTGCACGTGAAGATAGGGTTACACAGGGACTGAGGCCTTGTCTCCTGATACTGGAGGTTCCCTGGGTGTTCAGAATGAGACTTGGCTACACTCAAGGGACCTGGGGTTCCTGGCTCTCGGTTAATATCGTGGAGGTGATAGAGGGGGTCTCCTGAAGGGCAGGGGCCTGGGAGGCTGTGGTAGGCATCTTCTTTTTTTTTAAATCATTTTATTGCGGGCTTGTACAGTTCTTATCACAATCCATACATCCATCCATTGTGTCAAGCACATATGTACATTTGTTGCCATCATCAGTCTCAAAATATTTGCCTTCTACTTTAGTCCTTAATATTGGGTGCTCATTTCCCCCTTCCCCCCTCCCCTCCCTCATGAACCCTTCATAATTCATAAATTATTATTGTTTTGTCATATGGTACACTGTCCGATGTCTCGCCCCGCCCTCTTCTCTGCTGTCCATCCCCCAAGGAGGAGGCCATACGTAGATTCTTGTAATCGGCTCCCACTTTCTACCCCACCTTCCCTCCACCCTCCAGGCATCGCCACTCTCACCACTGGTCCTAAAGGGGTCATCTGTCCTGGATTCCCTGTGTTTCCAGTAGCTATCTGTACTGGCTCCTCTGGTCTAGCCAGATTTGTAAGGTAGAATTGGGATCATGATAATGGGGGGGAGGAAGCATTTAAGAACTAGAGGAAAGTTCTATGTTTCATCGTTGCTACCCTGCACCCCAACTTGCTCATCTCCTCCCCACAACCCTTCCGTAAGGGGGTGTCCAGTTGCCTACCGATGGACTTTGAGTCTCCACTCTGCACTCACCCACCTTTACAATGATATGATTTTTTGTTCTTTGATGCTTGATACCTGAACCCTTGACAGCTCATGGTCAC
>NW_022111372.1:34889585-34902371 GCF_000313985.2 Echinops telfairi | reverse complement strand
TGTCCATCTGCTGCCTTAATACTAAACCTATAAATATACGCATGTAGATCTGTTTCCCCACACTCTTATATAAATATATTTACATATGTACAGTCCAATCTTAAAACCTCTATAAATACCCTTTGTCCCCTAGTTCTTTCCTCTATTTCCTTTTACTTTCCCCTTGTCCCACTATCACGCTCAGCCTTCATTTGGGTTTCAGTAATTTCTCTTGGTTACATTGCCCTTGCTGAATCCCTACCAGGCCTCTCACACCCTCCTTGCCACTGATTTTGGATCACTTGTTGCTCCCCTGTCCCTGGGTTGGTCAGCACCACCTCCTTACATCCGCCTCCCCATCTCTTGTGTTCCCCCGGAACCATTGGTCCCATTGTTTTCTCCTCCAGACTATTCATCCAGTCTATCTTATCTAGATAGATCTGTAGAGATAATAGTATGCATCAGAAACCAAGCCATAGCAAGCTAGGCGATCGGTGAGAACACAGTGATGGGAACAAAAAAGGAAACCAATTACCCATAGAAGAATAAATTAATTAAAAGAAAAAAATTTTAAACAGAAAGAAAAACCTGTAAATAGATCAAGGTCTGATTTTTGATCTCTAGGCATGTCCTTCAGTGAGGTCTGATGGGGTACCATGCTCTGGCTCCAGAGTCTGTCTTTTGTACTCCCTTGGGGGTTCCCTGCTCTGCTCCCATGGTTGCTCTGCCACATGCTTTTTGTGGTTTCCCTCGGTGTCTCAGGGTCAGTCTGGGCAGTCCCGACACCGAGTCTCCAATGTTGTCCCCTTTAGGGCCCAGGGCCATCAGGGGACGGCGTGATTCGTGGTGCGATCAGTCATATTGTCCACTGTCCATTGGCTATTCAGAGTGGGGATGTTGTCCTCCAGGCCTGGTGGGTCAGGTTGTGCTCCACTCTCTCTTCCTCCCCCTAAGTGCTCCCATTTGCTCTCATCAGAAATGCCCCTCTCCCCTAGCTGCAGCTTCAGTGCCGTCCTCTCAAATAAATTCTTCTCAGAGGAGGGGCAGTTGTTCACATAGCTGGCATGGGGGCCGAACCTTCAGGCCCCTCCACTGACTCCCCACTCCTTGCCAGAAAGCTGCATTCGTCTGGCACTGGCTTTAAATCTGGTCCCTCTTTCCCTGTGGAGACACAAACAATACCCTCCCCTTGGGTGGGTCAGTGCCCTATTCCCCCGTCACATATCCTTTTTTTTCTTTCCCCTTTCCTCCCCCCCACCCCACCCCTTTGTGGTTGGCTACCCTATGTACCCCTGGATTTTGTGTTAGGCTTCTTGGCCTCACTTTATGGGTTGGGCTGAAAGCCAATGAGGTGAAGTTCCTGTTCATGGTGATGTGGTGGATTCAAACCCAGGCCCGTGGACTTAAACTTGCCTCCCTAAGCCAATTCCATATTCTCCCTACTCCCTGTGCCCAAAGACTTGACCCTGCAGGCACAGGGACTGCTGCTGTGACAGAAAAGTCCCTGAGCCTGGGACCCCTAGACTTCACTGTAAATGTCTCAGAAGTAGACTGGCCTGGGGCTGGGGTGGGGGCGGGGGTGTAGGCGGGAGGGTGAGAGATGAGGGGAGAAGGATTAAGGATGTCATGGGGCCAGTTGCATCTACGCACAATGCCTCTTTTGTTGAATTCCTTGGCTGCCGCTGCCAACATTCCTGTCCCCTATCAGGCTTCAGATAAGATGGGGACACTTCCCATCCCTTCTTGGGTTCCATTTCTCCCCGATGGAGGAGGGCTTGAAAGAAGTCAGTGTTTGTGTGCTTGAGTGTTGCTGGGACCCATTGCCCCGGGAATGAGCCCTAGTGCCACAGTGGTTCATGGTGAAATGCCACTGAAAGGTCAGTGATTCACGCTCACCAGTGGGTCCTTGAGAGAGAGAGATTCAGAAATCTGCTTCTGTAAAGATTTACAACCATGGAAATCCATGGGGGCTGTTCTAGTCTGCCCCACGGCATGGCCATGAGGCGGACCTGAGCCACTGGCGGTGAGGTTGGTCTGGTTAAAGCACCAGGTAGGTACACGATTTTCCTGGGTCATGTGACTCACAGAGAGGGAAGCGTTGTTGCTGTTAGCTGCCATCCAATGAGTCCTGGCTCATGGTGACCCACGTACAGTGGCAAGAAATGACACCCGGTCCCAGTCTATCCCTGTGATCCATTGGGACCGATTTCATTCAGAAGGAGCTCTCCAGGCCTTGCTGCCTACCCTATCTTCCTCCAGAAGCTCCGCTAGAAACTTCCGTACATCTTGTGTTGTGATTATTTGGCTTTATATTGATGCCCTGTGAAGGAGCCTTGAAGTGCTAAGTGTTGAGCTACCGACGTAAGGGTCCAGCAGTAGGAACACTACTGGTCTCAGCCATAGGCAGCATCTCGAAGCCCTTCTCCATTCCCACGAGTGCAAAGTGACACCTCGCCTTCTCAAGACATCCCACAGAAACCTCCCCCACTCCCCTCGACCCTTGTGCTGCCGCCACAGCCAGTGGGGGAGAAGTGCGGGCTCCTTTTAGACATGATCATTTACTTCTGGCCCTGAAGTTCATCAACGTGGGATTCCTTTGTTCTCTCTCTCTCTGACTTTCTTCACCTTCTGTTGTGGCCGCATGTCTGTCCCTCTGTCTCTTCCTCTCTCTAGCTCTCCTCTTCCTACATTTGGCTATTCTCTCTGTACTCTGTCTTCCAAACTCCCCTCACCCTGCTCCCTTGACTCTCATCCCATTCTAAACACCCGGGCCGGTCATTAACTCTAATAACACCTGGTCATTAAAACCCACGCTCTGGGTCTGCCTTCCTTTGATTCCTGTTCCAGCACTGACCACTAAGTTCTTGTTCAAACCCCCCAGCCGCTCCTGGGGAGAAAGCTGAGGCTGTCTGCTCCCGTGAGGACTTACGGTCTCGGAAACCCCAGATGGAGGCAAAGCAGACTCGGTGCCTGTGTGCCTGTGTGTGTTTGTTGACCCCGCATGACAGAGTAGAACTGCCTCCTTGGGCTTTCTTAGCTGTGATCTCTATGAAGACCACCCCACCTTTCTCCCATGGCGCTGATGGGCTGAGGAGTGGATTGGCCAGGTCAACCTTTTGATTGGTGACCGAGCACTTAACTGTGGTGCCACCAGGGCTCCTTTTGGCATCAAGCTTCACACCAGCCTCCACTGACAGGCACAGGCACAGGGGAGCCTGACCATGAGCATCATCAGCAGGGAATCAAACCTACGTCTCTGGCTTACAAGGCGCGATTTCGGCCCCGGAACCGCTACTACTAGCCCCGGGATAGGAGTGCTATTGTCCTGCTAGGAAATAATGCCCGGCCCACAGGGCGTCCTAGGCTGAATTTTGTCTTTTAACGTTTTGTGGGAATTAGGTGGGGCTTACATACAGGTGCTCTTTTTTTCTTCCACAGCTTAAACCACTTATTCAGCCTCCACGTGGCTCGCTCTATTGGCACCCTCCTTCCCTACCATCTCCCACTTTTTAGGCTTTTGTCTTCCTGTCTGCTCTCCAGTCTCTCCCCATCCCTTCTCTCCAGGTCCCCCATCCCCGCCCCCTTCGCCAAGCATCAGAGAGGGTGAACTTTTTATGGGAACACAACCCCAGGTCTTGTCTTGGGGGGGTTGAACTACCAACCTTTCGCTTTAGCAACTGAACGTTTTGAGCTTTGCTTACAATCACATGTCCCCCCAGTTGAGCCTAGTCCAGCCCAGGACTCCTAGTGGGAGAGTATTCGTGTGTCCAGAGCCTCTGGGGGACTTCCCTTCTGCAACAGCTCTGTGCAAACAAGGCCGGGAAGACGAAGCTGAACGGCGCTGATGCCCACCCACCCCTGACTTGCAACCAGCCTCCACCTGGGGTCTGGTCCTCCCTCCACCTCAGTCACTCTCCTGAGAACACCCAGTATTTACAAGAAGAGGCAGAAAACCCATCAGCCCCAACTCCACGGGGGCAAAGACTTGGCTTGGGGAGATGGAGCTTGGACTTAATGGGAGGGAGGATTCTTTTTTTATTTTATTTATTTTTTAATCATTTTATTAGGGGCTCATCCAACTCTTATCACAATCCATACATACATCAACTGTGTAAAGCGCATTTGTACATTCATTGTCCTCATCATTCCCAAAACATTTTCTCTCCACTTAAGCCCCCGGCATTAGGTCCTCATTTTTCCCCTCCCTCCCCGCTCCTCCCTCCCTCATGAGCCCTTGATAATTTATAACTTGTTATTTTGTCATATCTTGCCCTGTCCGACGTCTCCCTTAACTCACTTTTCGGTTGTCTGCCCCCAGGGAGGAGGCCACATATAGATCCTTGTAATCGGTCCCCTCTTTCCTACCCACTCTCCCTCTACCTTCCCATTATCACCACTCTCACCGCTGGTCCTGTAGGGCTCATCCGCCCTGGATTCCCTGTACAGTATTTCCAGTTCCTATCTGTACCAGCGTACGTCCTCTGGTCTAGCCAGACTTGCAAGGTCAAATTCGAGGAGGGGGGGGAGGAAGCATTTAGGAACTAGAGGAAAGTTGTAGTTTTCATCGTTGCTCCATCGCACCCTGACTGGCTCGTCTCCTCCCCGAGACCCCTCTGCAAGGGGATCTCCAGTGGCCTACTAGGGAGGGAGGATTCTAAGTCCCGTCAGTATGGCTCTGCCAACCTTAGGCATTTCCTGCACAGGCCAGCTCGGGGTTCAGTACCCTTCCTTGTGGCGGCCTCTCTCCTGACACATGCCCCCAAGAGACGTCTAGAGGTCATGCCATTTGCTGTATGTGGATGGGCATGGGACGGGGGGTGAAGGGGAGACTAGAAAAGGCCTGCAGTCAGCTGATGGAGTTCCTCTGAGTTCCAGATAAGGGATGGCACCCTGAGACTCAGAGGAAGAAGACTCAGTCCTGGGAGATGTGTGCAACCACTCGCGGAGCTCTCTCCAGGGCACTGCGCCCCCAGCGGCAGCTACAGGGAGCACTGAGGGAAGATGCCTACTACCTAAGGCGGAGAGGAAACAGGAGCTGCAGACAATGGCATGGTGTGGGTGTCAGTTTGGACTGCCTGAGGCTTCCCATGACAAGGTAGATGGGGCTCCGGGAACTGCCTGGAGAAAGACGAAACAGAAGAGGGGGCCTATGCCATCCATCGTCATGGGAATGGTCACCTGCACCTTTATGGTCCCCAGAGTCTTCCAGCTGGCTGAACCTGAATCAGGAAGGTCCTTAAGCTTCCCAGGCAGGGTCACACATAAGGAGAGAGGGCCTTGTCGGGAAGAGATGGAAGTGCCACAAGGAAGGGAAGGCGACACCATTTCCCTCCTCCTGACTCGTCCAATAGCAAGGCATCCCAAAGACGCCAACCCGCCTTCCAAAAGAGCGTGCATTTTGGTGGGGATGCAAAACAGCGCAGCTGGTTGGGAAAGCAGTCTGAGAGTTTTTCTGATGGTTAAATGTAGAGTCGCCATCCGGCCCCTCCTAAGTCTACACTCACCCAAGAGAAGTGAGGACGTATGTCCTCAAGGAAACGTGGACACCGATGCTCACAAGCTCAAACCGTACTGCCATCACAATGACTCTGACTCTCAGGGGCCCCACGGGACCACGGAGAACTGCTCCAGAGCATGACCCAGCTTGTGAATCTCTATGAGAGAAGGCCACTTCATCGTGTGGAGTGGCCGGTAGGTTGGAACCACCTACTTCATAGTACAATGCTCAGACTATTAGGTCACCAAGGATCCTTCCAGTGTTCATGGAAGCATTATTTGCAATGCTTCCTGTGTAGGCCGGGTTCTCTAGAGAGAAAAAAACAAAACAGTGATGTTTGTGTGTGTGTGCATATAGAGATTTACATCAAGAAATGGCTCATAAAGCTGTAGACTTGGGGAAGCCCAGTGCGCTTCAAGATCAGGGGTCAGAATTAAGTGGAAGGCTTCTCCTGACCCGGGTAGCTGCAGAAACTGACCAACAGCTTCTGGAAGATAAATCAGGAAGGCCAGTGGATGTAGGCTAGTGGATGCAGATCTGAATCAGTCAGAGATCAGCCAAATGAATCCAAGGTTGGCCGTCCCCTGATGGCTCCTGGGATCTGCAGGCCGTATAACAAGAGGTCGATGAGCCAGACGCAGGATGCAAATCCAGCCGTGGAAGGGAGCTGGCTTCCACACACTGTCCATGTATGTTAAGGGCAAGCCACACCCTGAATGAAGCTTCCCTCCATTGTATCAAGACTGTGACCAGGTTGTTGTTGTTGTTAAGTGCCATCAAGTCAGTTCTGACCCTTAGCAACCTTAGGAACACACAATAGGATGAAACACGGCCCGGTCCTGCCCCGTCCTCACAATTGCTCCTGTGCCTGAGCCCATTGTTGCAGCCACTCTGTCCATCCATCTCCTTGAGGGCTGCTCCTCTGTTTTACCAAATGGCATGTCTTTCTCCAGGGACTGGACTTTCCTCACAATCAGGCTGTGCTCATTCAAAGTATGTGAGACAAAGCCTTGCCATCCTTGCCTCTAAGGAGCATTTTGGTCTTACTTCTTCCAAGCCAGATGGGTTTGTCCTTTTAGCAATCCCTGGTATTTGCCACATTCTTCACCAGCACCGCAATCCAAATGCATTAACTCTTCGTCAGTCTTCTTTATTCCATGTCCAACGTTCACGTGCACATGAGGTGATTGAAAATACCATGGCTTGGGTCAGGCCCACCTTAATCCTCAAAGTAACATCTTTCTTTTAAAGTACTCTAAAGAGGTCCTGTGCAGCAGATTCACCTAATGTAACACTTGCTTTTTGATCTCTTGACTGCTGCTTCTATGAACAGTGATTGTGGATCCAAGCAAAACAAAATCCTTTACAACTTCAACCTTTTCTCTATTTGCCATGATGTTACCTATTGGTCCAGGTGTGAGGATTTTGGTCTTCTTGACATTGAGTAGAAATCCATATTGAAGGTTGCAATTCTTGATCTTGATCAGTAAGTGATTCAAGTCCTCTTCACTTCAAACAAGGTTGTGTCATCTGCATATCTCAGGTTGTTAGTAAGCCTTCCTCCATTCCTGATCCTGAATCTTCTTCATAGAATCCAGCTTCTGTGATGTTTGGCCCAGCATGCAGATCGAATAAGTATGGTAGGAAGATACAACTCCAGCTGCATGGTTTAAAATCAGGAAAGGTAGGAGCACATGAAAGAGGTCTATTCTCCACACAACTGCTTGGCTGCTTCACAGAAGATCCATCATGCAGTTGACCACTATGTGAGCTCACAGAGTGGGAGAGCCTGGGCCCACTCAATTTGACATAAAACCTAAGTATCACAGCCCCGAACTTAAGGAAAACAACTCAGATATCCGTCAACTGACAGATGGATCGCAACTGTCCATACAACTGAATATTTATTCAGCTACAAAAGGTTTGAAGTTCTGATACATGCTACCACTTGGTTGACCTTGCAAACATACTAAGGGAGGGAAGCCCATCACAGAAGACCAAGCACATAAGGCTGCGCTTGTCATGAGTGGCCGTCAAAATGGTCCCCAACTCATGGTGGATCTAACTGTTGTGATCCACAGAGCTTTTATTGACGGATTTATCTGAAATGGATCACTAGGCCTGTCTTTCTAGCCTACTTTAGCCTGGAAACTGCTAAAACTGTTTCGTAACACACAAGTCTCCACAGGTAGTGCAGGTAATAGCTGCCTAGACAGTGAAATGGATGGGAATCGAACTCGGGTCTCCCGCATGGAAGGGTGGACTCTTCAATGGAACCACAGAAGACTCTTTCTTGATATGTAGTTTTATAAATGTAGAAGATATCAAATTTGAGCTGCTGAGAGTAACTGTCAATAGCTGCATTGTGAAGCTGAGCCGGTCACCACAGCAGTAGCCAGCGGAAACTCCCTGAATGCCTTCCAGCTCAGGTGTCCGAGCCCACTTGATCTCATGGATAGAGCCCCAGACCAGCAGAGCCTCCAGGACACAGGTGCAGACTCGCAGGAGTCCTGACCTGCTACCTGGCTGCTCGATGCCTCCAATCCTCAATTGTAAATGATATCACAGGGAAGTGAGAGGCCCCACTTGATGTGGCCGGAAACCATTCTGTGGCCAACCTGGAATGATTGTCTTTCCTTCTGGGCAGCATTTCAGGAACGTGGGCAGTCGTTGAAGGGATATCTCAGAAGCACCTAGAGAAGCGGTTTCTCCCTTGGGTGCAAGCTGCAATGCAACCGCCTGTCTCTTCTGTTACGTGAAAGGCAGGCTACGGGGATGATCCAGGGACACCTGCTCAGTGCCCAGACCCGTCCTCCACCTGCATTACTGTTCCCCACCCCAACACCTCCTTCGGCTTCCCTTAGGGCATGGCTCCACCTGGCAGGATTCATACCAGAGCAGCTCCCCGGGGACCAGGCAGGCGTGGGGTAGGAGGCAGGGTTGGCCACAGAACATGTGGGGCCCAGTGCAAAATGAAGACAGGGTGCTCTTTGCACAGAAATGATTAAGGACTGGAAGACATGACCAGCCGGGCACTGAGCACGGCCTTGTGACTGCACCGGTTGCATGCCCGTGGAGCCCCGCCTGGGCAGGCAGGTCACCCAAGGCCCATAGTCTTCGGAATGCAGCCGAAGAAGACTGAGCAGAACAGGACAGTGTTGGTCAGTGCTGTGAAGACGTTCATTTGTGTAGACATGCAGTGTTCTGGCGAGGTACTGCCATCTTCTGACTGCCTGCTTCTGGCAGTTTACCAAGCTCCCTCCTCACCCTCAAAGGTGAACAGACCGAAGGAGCAGCACAGAGCCACGGGGGTGCCTCGAAGACACAGGAAACACCTCCTGACGGGCGATTCCAATGGAGCCGGGCCTGGGGATGGATGACTAGTCAGTTGGAGATGTTTCTCTGGAATGACATTAACCACTGGTTTCTCAAAACCCACTGGTACTGCAGGAAGAACTGCCGGAAGTAGACATTGGATTCAAGAGACTCCCAGAAAGATTCTTACTTGTCCCTTTTCCAACTGTGTAGATCCTACCATGGCCAAGAAGGGGGGATTCCCGAACACCTCGCTGTGCTCACGCAGAACTTGTTCGTGAGTCACCAGGTGGTTGTTCAAACAGAATCATGGGATACCGTGTGGCTCGCAATTGGAAGCGGTATACAGCAGGTCTACAGAGGTGTCCCTTACTCGATTTATTCAGATCATCTGAGATGTAAGCCTAGATGAAGAACGTGGTGTTGGGATTGGAGGAAGACTCACTCACTCACAACCATGCAGTATGGAGATACAACCTTGCTTGCTGCAAGGGAGGAAGCTCTGAAATGCTCCTTAATGAGTGTGGGATACAAAAGACTTTTCCCCAGCTTCTCTCCCCTCCCCCAAATATCCATCAGACCTAGGGCACTACTTGCAATGAATGGCAAATGCTCCTCAAAGTTATCTCCTTGAAGGCATCAGCCATGTCTGTCTCACCGTAGGTGGGGCTCACTCCCTGCTGTTAGGGACAGTGGATTGCTTCCCCTGAAAGCTTAGAATAAACCAATTCTTCTACTCAAGGACAATCAAGGTTAGGATGCCCCCATGAATCTAAGATCTGACCCTCTTGTCACACGCGTACCCTTAATCCCCCCTCTTCCTATAGCATGTACACCCCTAGATCATCTCCATCCCATTGCTGTATTACCTATAGTACAACCCCTTCCTGTGACATATGTCTTTACCTGTAACATGCCCCCAAAGATATATAATCCTTGGTTAGAAATAAATCACTCTCTCACCCCCTGCTTTTCCCACATTTCCATGTGAACCACCAAGAAGGGCTGAGGTGAGCATGCTACCAAAGTGCCTGGCTCCTTTATTGTATTTTCTCTTCTATCTCTGTTACTCTCCACGACTTTACTATAACCTTTATGTATCAGAACCGCACAATTGCGCTTCCCAGACCCGTGAGAGCGTGAGGGGCTGGTTTTCCCCCACAGATGAGGATCACAGCCTCTAGCCTCCAGTGTGAAGGCCATCAGACTGTGAAGGAAACAAGAATCCTCCCCGCTGGCCTGGCACACAGCATCGTGCTCATTGAAGAAGAAATTGATGTTGCAATGAAAATCCCATACGTGCCTAACTCTAGTCTAGGTCATAGTACACAGGTTTTGTCTGTGGAGTAGGGACTTCCTTCCCAGTAGTGCCTTTGAAACACCTGTGGTGGTCGGTAAAACCCTGCCTTTCCCCCAGCACTGACATCTCATCAATGCCCTGTGCCCTCTCCTGGTACCCAGTGAGTGGTTTATCTGCTTCCTGGGACCGTGAGCATTTCTCAGCCACTTCTGCCATTGCCCCTGCTGCACCCGATCCCGTGGCTTTGCACATCCATGGGTGATGCCTCACCCATCTCTGGGTTCATTTACTAGGGGGCTTGGCCTATTTATCTTGCTATCAACATGACTTCAGGGTTGTAAGTATGGAGACAGACAAAGCAATGAGAAGCCAAGGAGATGCCATTCTAATATGGCAAAAATAATTTCATTTAGAAAGATTGACACAAGGCTGGTCCCAATGAGGTGGGAGTTAAAGATGTCCCAAATGCCCCAGCTTTCCAAAATACCGTACTGCTCCTTTCTCCCTTGGATGGACCAGGGCCCCTCCCTTTGGTATTCGCCCTTGCAGTCCACATTTTTGTATTGGCTGCATGTCACACAGAACTCATGAGCCATCGAGGAGATGGTTCGCATGGCTGTGGAGAGCTGACAAGTCATACATCTGAAGTTCAGGTGCCCCCCTGCAGGATCCTTTTCATTCATAACAAGTTGGACTGTTGACTCAGAAGGCGTCAGAAGCTAGTGTATCAGGTCAGTTGATAGGTTGCTGGCTCATGTCCCAAGAATCAAAGGTCAGGTGGAGATAGCTCAGACGCAGGATCCAGAGCAGAGTGTGCAGAATTTGCCAGAGTGAGTGATGAGTGCACCTGCTGAGACGTGAAACACCTACAACTAAAAGCAGGTCTGCCTGACTCACCCAGGAAAAGGCCAGAGCCAGACAGGAGGTCCCAGGAGAGGAGGAAGAGAGTGTACCTGATTCTAAAGGAACTTTCTAGCTGCTGCCCGCTCCACTTCTACCATATCCTGTTAGCCAGCCTTGGGTCACAGAGAACTAGGGGCACGCAGTCTTTATTCTGCGTGACTGTCTATCATCCAGAAGTAGAGGCTGATGATGAAGGAAGAGGAGGGGCAGACACTGTTCAGATAGAATTGCCGAGTGACAAAAATGCGGGGCAAAGATAAAGTCACCCCGTTTCTGCCTGCCATTCTGCTGCAGAGTGCCCCTGAAGCAGTCCCAGCTCCCGGCAAGCCTGTGTGAACCCGAATGTAGCACGGAATGCAACACCGTCCAGCGCTCTCTTATCTCCGCCATCATTGCTGTGTGTAAGTCCACTGCTGTGGTTATTGTGTCCGTCCATCTTATTGGGGTCGGCTTCGTTGTCCTTGCCTTTTCTTTGCCCCAAAGATGACAGATGGGCCTTTCTAGTCACCGGTCTTTTCCTGATCCTGTGTCCCAAGTCGCCAACTTATAGTCTTATCCTCTTCCTTTCTGTCCTGACCCTCTCCCACCAGTCACAGGCTAAACGCAAATATAAGGGGTCTCTGGTCTGAGGATGGGGGATGTGGCTGCCAGATACCACGTGTGGGGAGACCTCCTCAGCCACCACTGGAGACGTTCCACGAGGTGGGATGGCCTGCTCTTCCTGACCGTGAGAAAATCAACCCCAAAGCTGAGTGGGCCTCTGAGAGAGGGAGGGCAGCAGTGCCTGTGACAGGGTCCCCTGTACCCAGGACCAGTGGTAGGAGCCATCAATCAGTCAGCCCGCTCCTCCCAAACACAGGTGATCCCAGTCAGCCAAACTCCTTCCCTTGCTGGCCTCTGTGGCCCAGTGTGGATCGCAGAGCATGAAGACATTCTACAAGCGACGCTGTTTGCCATTCCTTTTTTTGGCTTCCTCCCCCATGTGCCCCACTGCCTTCATGTACTACATCCACACACACAATAACACTGCCAAAGAGCAGGCATCTTCACCCACAAGGCAATCTTATTTTTCACTTTGTTTTCTTCGGTTTTATACTTTTGTTCTATCATAATATTTTATTATATTCTTCTAGTTCTCTCCCATTTCCCCTTCCGGTGCGACCCCACCCTCCTGAGACATGAATTCTCCCCAGGCAAGAACAGGCAGGTCGGTAGATTCCGGCACCCCCACCAAAACAAGGCCTTCAATACCCGCCCCCCACATCCACTTTTTTCCTCTGAGTGCTTAGACCTACCCACATTCACATTGCCATAGAAACAGAACTTCAGCACCAACACCCAAGCCACACGCAGTCTTTTTTTTAAAAATCATTTTACTGGGGGCTCATACAATTCCCATCACAATCCACCCATCCATTGTGTCAAGCACATATGTATATTTGTTGCCCTCATCATTCTCAAAACACTTGCCTTCCACCTGAGCCCTTAATATCGGTTGCTCATTTTTCCCCCTCCCTCCTCATTTCCCCCTCCATCATGAAACCTTCATAATTCATAAATTATTATTATTTTGTCATATGTTACACTGTCTGATGACTCCCCCGCCCTTTCTCTGCTGTTCATCCCCCAGGGAGGAGGCTATACGTAGATTCTTGAAGTCTGTTCCCCCTTTCTACCCCACATTCCCTTCACCCTCCAGGCCTCGCCCCTCTCACCACTGGTTCTGAAGGAGTCATCTGTCCTGGATTCCCTGTGTGTCCAGTTGCTATCTGTACCAATGTACATCTTCTGG
>NW_022111372.1:34886774-34888203 GCF_000313985.2 Echinops telfairi | reverse complement strand
CAGATGTGCAAATGTGCTTGACGCAATGGATGTATGGATGGATTGTAATAAGAGTTGTACAAGCCCCCAATAAAATGATTTAAAAAGAAAAAAAAAAGCCGTCAGCATGATTACAAGTCAATGTAAAGACGACCAACATCCTCACAACTGGACCTATAGGTAACATGATCATAGCGGGAGAAAAGGTTGAAGTTGTCAAAGATGTTGTCTTGCCAACTCCGTGGGACCTAACAACAGCAACATTGAACTTCTCTGGGTTCTAACATCCATTGTAAAGGCCACGCAAAACTTACAGACAAAACTCCTCATGAAATTTACTAAGGAATTTAACAAGCTGTAATGCCAGTGAGAAATGCTCAGTGATGTGTTGTTGTTTATCAGGACCTGTTACAAAGTTCTATCAAATCTGCTAATAAATGCCTGAAGGGGCATGCCATTCTACTCTAAGCCCAACCCGAAGATATTCAGTTTAAACTCCTTGGGTTAGCAAACCCAGCTCCCTGAATTAAGTGTCCAGAGGCACCCCGTCCAGTAAACTTCAGCCTACAGGCACTCAACTCCATTTCTGTGGGTCAGCAATACCAACTTCCCCTATGAAGTGCCCAGAGGCACCCAACCTGCAAGCCAGCCTCCTGCCCAAAGCATTCAGATTTACTTGCTCCACAGATTGGAAACGAGTCCATCATGCTCTCGTTCCCTGCTCTGATTTTGTAGCTGACGTCTGGATCTAGGAGGGTCATAGTGCAGGGATCTCTGTCCTGCACTCCACTGGCTCTTGCTGGGCATGAGATCCCTCCTCCGCCTTCTCAGAGGGCTCCTTTTATACACAGCAGGATGGCACTCCAGGGAGTCCTGTTCACAAGGACGCACAGGTGAATCCTATCACTGTCTTCCTCCACCTTCTTTTAAGACCCTAGGAGGGAAAGGTTATTTGGTGGGACTTAGAGACTTTGGCTTGAAGAGTCGCATTAAATGATTCGCTGACTTTGCAAATATATTTTCGCATTTTTTTACAAATCTATTCTTTTGCCAGACAACACGTATTATTACTATTATTACTTTTTCCCCTTTTCTCTCTATTATTCCCCTCCACCCCCACTTTACCCCCATACCCATTTCGGTCCCCTTTTCTCCATTTCACCGCTGTGTTTTCCGGATCCTATTAGACCGCTCCCACATCACAAGACAAAGCCAATTACTCCTACAGGACCCGGCAGCTCACACACCACTAAGAGCAGCACCGAGATGCTGAGGAAAGAGCAGCCAAGCACCATTATATTAGTCTAGGTCCTTTAGAGAAACAAATCCTCAGCAACTCATGTATGAGAGAGTTTAATGTAAAGAAAGTGTACATCACAAAAACATCCCAACCCAATGCTGCCCAAGCCCACAAGTCCAACATTAACCCATTAACCCAACACCAGTCCAC
>NW_022111372.1:34877186-34886450 GCF_000313985.2 Echinops telfairi | reverse complement strand
GAGAACTAGAAAGGCGAGGCTCACCACGCATTTATCCCTCCGCCTTTCAATTAGCCCCACATGTGATTATCGGCCAGGTTGGCACAATTAGCTAACTCAACCGTAATCCCCCAAATCAAGATAAACAAACCCAAACAACTGAAAAGCACCCAAACCCGATGGAGTCTTCCGACAAAGAGACTCTGAAAGGAAACTACCAGAAACAGGATTCAGAGAAAAGGGATGTTGTCTGGGTCCTTTCATGAGTTGTGGGAACACTCATGAGAACAATGGGAGAAATCATAAAACGGAAATGCTCAAACCAAAAGAAATCCCAGAAGATAAAAGATGCGATATTAGATTTAGGCAACATAGTGAAGGACCCAAGGAATAGACGGGAGGAAAGGGGAAATCAGCATCAGCGAGCGCGCAGAAAATCACCGACTGCAATCCACCAGAGAAACAATCCACAGAAAAGGCCCCACATCCATTGGCAGGGTCCCCACATGGTTCAAGCGTCCAGTGAATCCCCTCTGATCTTAGGCCAGGGGTGTGAAAGCCTTGCTGCCAGAGAGAGAGCATTGCACAGTTAATCATGGCAGATGCAGCCCAAGTTAAAATGTAATGCCTTATTGTTTGATTTCTCTCTTGATCCAGTTTATTTTTGAATTGTATCCTTTTCAACAGTTTTATTGGCAAGTAATTTGCATACCCTATTACTCAATAGTTCAATTATTCAATCATACCAAGGAGAAGTGTAAAATCACCCCCACATCAATATTAGGGCATTCCCCACCCCCATGGTTACATCGCCTTTAAGAGGATTTATGGAACCACAATGAGTTCTAGTGCTCACGTCACCCTCCCATCTCCCTTAGTTACTCCCCCATCCCCTTCCCCTCCCTCTCTTCCCCTGCCCCGTGTTCCCAATAGCCCCTTGCACCCATTATTCCCATTATGCACCCACTCCTCCTGTGCTTCACAGCTAGGAGACCACACAGAAAACAAAATCACGCTCAGGGGGTAAGGGAAAATCATAACAGTATAGAGACAAAATTACTAATAATGCCTAAAAGGAAAAGACCCCGACAATGTTGAAAAAGCCATGGAAGACATTTCTGTCCTGGAGCCAGTCAGAGACACTTGCCCCCAGAACAAATTCCCGTCAAGTCTGTAGGGTGGTCAGCTGGCCAAGTGTCGAGTCCATTGAAGCGTTTTGAAGTTGTTTCAGCTTTAAGATTTTTCCACTTCTTTCTGATTGAGGTTTTTCTCTATTTTGTCTAGTCATTGTTATGGTACACTTCCTGTTTGTGTTTTGTAAGATTTTCTGTATATGAAATCCAGGATAGGCAAATTGACAGATTAATAATTATCTAGGGACATGGCTGGGGAGGTTTGATAGATATATTTACAGCCAAGAGCAATAGCAACCAAAAAGAGTGGCTGCTGAAGGAGCTGACAGACAGCCACAACCTCGTGGGATTTGGTTCAGAGGCTCACAGGCGTGGTTTCATGGAGTATCTTGGTTCATGGGTCTAGTAGCACATTGAAGGCCTCTGCTCTGCTTCCTGGTTCATTGCAGTGCCCAGGGTCTTAATAGATTGCAAGCAGGCATCTAAAGCACAACAAATGGTAGCTAAGGTCATGAAGAATCTGTATAAAAAGTGTTAATGGACAACGAAATTTGCTGTGTAAATTTCAATTAAAGCACAATAAAATATATATGTTTTAGAAGAATAAGTTTACCAAAATGTGTAAGGAAATCCAATGTATTTGGTTACGTGCTACCGACGACATGAGGGAGTTCATCCTGAGTTGTTTGAGCATCCATTACATTGAGTCCTCCTGAAAGTGAGGGGTCCTAGGAGCCCTGGTGGCATAGAGGTTGTTCGAGGTGGGCGGCTAAGCACAAGGCCCACCGTTCAAAACCATTAGCCACTCTGTGAGAGAAAGATGAGGCTGGTTGGACTTCTAACTGCAAGGTCAGCAGTTTAAAACCACCAGCGGCTCTGAGGGAGAAAGATGAGGCTTTCTTCTCCCATAAAGAATTAGTGTCAGAAACCCATCGATGTTATGGCAGTGGGTTTGGAAAGCAATATGAAGATGTCCTGGATTTACAAATGAAAAGATTCAAACTGTAGCTTGAATTTAACACTTCAAAGAAGGCTTGCATTGGCGGTATAGAGGTGGACATAGCTGCCTTCCAAAGAAGGCCAGATATTAACATGGGAAAATTAATACAATCAATATTAACCAAAAAAAAAGAGAGAGAAACCACAAAAGCTGCTCTGACCAAACCCACTGTGGTCAAGGCAATTCCGACTCATGACAACCCTACAGGATAGCGTAAAACTGCTCTTTCCACGGGGTTTCCAAGACTGTCAATCATGATAGGCGTACACAGCCTCACTTTTCTTGCATGGAGCAGCTGCAAATAGGCGAGCACCGGCCTAGTCAGTGCCTAACTTGCAGTTAACAGCCCAATATTTAACCTCTTATGTCACCAGGACTCCTTAAAAGCTGCTCTGAAAAACACCAAAAACCCTCACACCGACAGTTTTCTGCTTTGAAGGTGTTTTTGGATTTAACCCACAAGACAGCTCATCCAACGATCCCAACTTAACCACATTCTTTCCGCTGCCTCCCCTTCACATCTGCTGCCCTTCAGTGGCCTCACCGCTCTTCCAGTGGGGTCCGATGGAGATTAGACAGAAACCTCAGAGCTTCCTCGTTGAAGCTCTTTTCTTCTGAGTCTGATTCTGGCCGCTGAGAGACACAGGGAGTGGGTCCTTTGCTCCGCACTGCTTTCTGATGCCAAGATGCGAGGGGAAAAGAGCTTTTCAGGGACTTGACACCCCAGAGGAGTCCAAGGAGGTTGCAGACACTTAAAGCATTCCTCTGTTAAGCCAAAGGTTTAAGTCCAATCCGAGGTATGTTGGAAGAAGGTCGGGTGCTGGGCTTCTGCGGAAACAGCCATCAAAAAGCCTGTAAGCATTATTCGACTCTGCTACACACAGGGTCTCCATGAGTCGGGAGCAACTCAACGGTAACTGGTAACCCCCCAGACCATACTGGTGACAGTCCCTTACTCAATTATTATTATTATTAACTATCATTGGAATATGCTTTTCAAGTGGTAAGGATGATGAGGTTGTTAAACCTCAGAAAGTTTCCAGATACCTAACGTGTGTGTGTGTGTGTGTGTTTAGTCCATTTATTCTCCTCTTCGAGCCTTTAGATCATAGCACTTGGGGACTGTACAATTTGTATCAATAGAAAAGGCGACAACAAGAGATGAACAATTGTGTGTCTGCCCTTCCTGCATCCTGTGACTAACAGAAACGCAGCCAGTTCTCAGTCAGAGGCAATGAAGTAGGAATATGGTGTTCTGACTGATACTATCTGGGCAGTCAGATGCTTGTACAAGATATGGATTAATGGGGTTATTATTCATCTCAGGTTTCCAGGCAGGCACAGGTTCTCTCTAACCTGGCGACTGAGCCCACATCAAGCCCTCCTCCCCAGCCCCACCCCCGGAGGGATCTGATGGGGCTCAGAGTCTTCTTGCCCTTGGTAATTTTCTCTGTTGCCTTCTCACACTCTCTCCAGCAACCCCCTAGGCTGCTCCCTTTCCATTCTGAACCACCAAAGCTTCAACTGAAAAGCCAGGGTCGACGGAAGTCTGACAAGGCTTCCATAAATGGACAGCCTACCATCTATACTCGTGTGTAAGCCAAGTTTTTCAGCATATTTTTAATGCAGTTTTTGTGGTAAAATTAGGTGCCTTGGCTGGTATTCGGGTCAGCTTATACTCAAGTATATACGGTACTCCGTCTTCATAGCCTGTCCTTAGTCCAGAAGCTCTGTTGAAACCTGTTCGCGTGGATGAAGGGAGACGTCGGACAGGGCAAGATATGACAAAATACCAATTTATAAACTATCAAGGGCTCATGCGGGAGGGGGGAGCAGGGAGGGAGGGGAAAAATGAGGACCTAATGTCGGGGGTTTAAATGGAGAGAAAATGTTTTGAGAAACAATGTACAAATGCGCTTTACACAATTGATGTGTGTATGGATTGGGATAACAGTTGTATGAGCCCCTAATAAAATGTTTAAAAAAAAAAAAAGAAGATAAGGGCAACATATGTACAAACATGCCTGATTCAACTGATGTATGGATTGTGATAAGAGTTGTACAAGTCCCCAATAAAATGATTTAAAAAAAAAAAAAGAAAGAAACCTGTTCGCTTTGAAATATCAGTGGCATAGCCCCTAGCCTCACCACCATACAGAAGCCACCACAGTTCAACCAACTGACAGACAAGTGGTCCAAAAGAGACAGACAGATGGGCACAGTGACTGCATCGATGGGCTCAACCCTCGGAACAATTGCAAAGGTGGCGCAGGACGGGGGCAGTGTTTGCTTCTGTTGTACACGAGTTGGGACCTAACCGCGACATGGAAGTCTGTGTTTCAAGCTCTGTTTACCTACTGTGGTCATTAGCATCTACCAAGACTAGCAAGAGGATCCACCCCCCAAACACACATGTGACACCCCTACCTTGCAGCCAAGCCTACCGATGGAGGACACAAAGCCCTGGGGTGTCGTGTCGGGTCGTGGAAGGGCTCACGATCTTCAGACCCCAGTTAGTCTTTTGAGGCTCTCAGATGAAATGCGTTGTGCAGAGAGGGAAGCAAAACGGCACGTCCGGGCCAGGTGCTGCGGGGCCTCCTCATAGCCTAGGCATTCTCTGCTAGGGGATCATTCCTTTGGGCTTAGGCATGGCATTCTCCTGACCGGCCAGACTGCCTCAGATGAGCAGATCCTGAGCAGGAGTGAGGTCACTGGAAATCTGAACGTGGGGCGCAAGCTCACCTCAATTGGCCTTCTGAACTCTGAGTGACCTAAACCCCGCTAACACGCTACAGCCTGGGTGTCCCCCCTATAACTTTGTGGTAGGCGTTAGCTGCTCCAGCGTCAGCCCCGGCCTGACTCCTGATGCAGGCACACCAGACCCAAACACTCCTCCACCCTGCACCGGCCCCACGATCTGCTGGGTGGGATCCATAGCGGTGTCACTGTCTGATTTCTGGAAGTGGACCGCCAGGCCTTTCTTCCTAGTGCATCTTAGTCTGGAAGCTCTTCTGAAATCAGCTCAGCTTTATAGCAACACACAAGGCTCCACGGACAGAACAGGCGGTGGCTGCACAGGTGATGCATTCGACTGGGAACTGAACCTGGGTCTCCCCACGGAAGGCGGGGATTCCCCCACTGAACAGCATCGTCCATGCCTTCTCTAATTTGAGCCAGCAATCGTCGATTCCTGGCCTATCCACTCTCAGTCACCTCTGGCAGACTGGGTTCCCCACACCATGCCCCACCCCACCCCTGACCCCGCTCCCTCTTTCCCTGTGCAGCACGGCTTAACAAATCCACACAAGGATGATGCAATGGAGTGTTACCTCCCCTTAGTTATCTAATGAGCATATACCTTTAGTCTTTGGCTACTCTCTATTGATTAGGGTATTTTGCAACTCAACTTAGGCTTCATATTAACATTTAGAAAACTGATAGCCATGCAAACGATTCTATCTGATGGGAAAGCAATTGAATTATATCTTGCAGGCAGACAAACAGTTCCTGGCTTATAAAAACGTCACCCGGGAACAGTTTTATTGCCCTGCGTAGCTGGGCACATAATTTAACAATCTCATCTCAGCATTCCTTTGATCAAGACCTGTTTTCTTTCTTTTCTTCGACACTTTTGGAGCCAGTTTTACCATTGGACTCACTTCCTCATTCCAAGACCCACTGCTATCAGTGCAGTTCTAACTCACAGGACCGAGAACTACCCCTCAGGGTTTCTGAAGCTGTGCATTCGCCTCTAGAGTGGCCAGTGGGTTTGAATCACCGAACTTGTGGAACGTAACCCAATGCCTAATGCACCACAATACCAGGGTGTCTTCATTTCCTTATTAATGACTTCACCACATCTTTTATCCTCACTTTAGAAGAGAGTCATCCTTTAACTTTTAAAAAGTGCTGTGTTGGCAAGTGCTTCATTCTGTAGCTGTTTGCCGTCTGCATAACTGGCCCTGTTTTCTCTTCATCTCAGGACTCTTCTTTCCTTTCCAATCACTCTCTCAGACAAACCCATCTAGCCGCATAATATTGCCTATGTGTATGCGGATTCCAAACTTTTTATGTCCACAGGATGCACTCTCTCCACCCATATATTTAGCCCCCAACATCCCCAGTTTGGATGCCTTGATAAACAGATAAACTCAAAATTTAATAGTATCGAATCAATTCCAACTCATATCAATCCTAAAGGACAGAGTAGAACTTCTTGCCCCTGTGAATTCAGGGACTGTACATCTTTATAAGAGCAGAAAGCCTCATCTTTCTCCCATGGTGGTTTTGAACAGCTGACCTTGTGATTAGCAGCCCAAATCATAACCCACTCTACCACTAGGGCTCCTAAAGTCATCAAGTCAACTCTGGCTCATGTGCAACAGAAAAAAATGGTTCCTATTCCGTATCACAATCGTTGATATCCTTGAGTTCATTGCTGCAGCTACTGTATCCAACAAGAGATCGTTGTGGTCCATACAGTTTTCAGTGCCTAAATTTCAGAACTAGATTACCAATCCTACTTTTTTTTTCGAGTCTGTCTGCCTGGAAGCCTGTCTGAGACCTGTCTCTTGTAGATAGCACTGGTGGTATTTGAAATGTTGTTGGCATAGTGTTCAACATCTACTCATCACTGTTGGATGGACTCCGGCTCATGATATCCTTTAGCACAAGTAGAAGTATCTCTATAGGGTTTCTAAGGCTGTTAACCCTTACAGAAGCAGATTGCTCCATCTTTTTCCCACAGAGGGACTGGTGGGTTTAGGTAGTAGATGAGCGTTTAACCACTGCACCACCAGGGCACCCTTCAGCATCACAGCAACGTGCATATCACTGCAGTATAAGAGAAGGTTGTGTGAACAGAACAAGGGCATACTGCATGGTTTAAAATCTGGAAAGGGAAGGGCCAGGGTTGAACCCTCTCACTATACTTATTCAATCTGTATGCTGAGCAAATCATCAGCGACGTTGGATTATATGAAGAACAATTGGGCATCAGATTGGAGGCAGGCTTATTAACAAGCTGCAACATGTAGATGACACCACCTTGCTTGCTGGAATGGGGAGGACTGGAAGCACGTGCTGATAAGGTCAAGGGTTGCAGCCTTCAGTATGGATGACAACTCAATGTACAGACAACCAAAATCTTCACAACTGGATCAATAGGTAACATCATGATAAATGGAGAAAAGGTGGAGGTTGTCAATGAAAATCTTACTTGGATCCACAATCAATGTTCATGGAAGCAGCCATCAAGATATCAAAAGACAACACTATTGCATTAGGTAAATCTGCTACACAGGAACTCTTTAGAGTACTTTAAGGGAAAGATGTTACTTTGAGGACTACGGTGTGCCTGACCCAAGCTGTATTTTCCATTGCATCATATGCATGTGAAAGTTGGACACTAAATATAGAAGACTGAGGAAGAATCAAGGCATTTGAATGGTGGTGCTGGTGAAGAATATTGAAAGCACCATGGACTGCTAAAGGACAAACCCACCTGTCTTGGAAGAAGTAAGGCCAGAGTGCTCCTTAGAGGCAAGGATGGCAAGGTTTCGTCTCACATACTTTGGACATGTTGTCAGGAGAGACCAGTCTCTGGAGAAAGACATTGTGGTAGTTACATAATCTGTTGTCAACTTGAGACTTAAGAGTGAAGGGGTGGAGTCTAGCCTGTCAGTCAGGCCACAGCTTGCTGACCTCATTTGGAGGCACTAAGGAGATAAATAGCTCGCTGGAGGTGGGACACAGGCTCACTCCCTGTGAGACATTCCTGCGGACAAGACACATGAAGCTACGTTAGAGCCCTGAAGCTGAAGGAGCCACGTGGAGACCTCTGCCAGTGCTGAGATGTTTCTACCACCACTGGATCCACAAAACTTTCCACCCACTGACCTGTGATCTTCCTGCATTCAGCATCATTGCATGTGTTGTGTGGGTCTGAAAAGAAATTTATAGATTGATATTGGACATATGGGCTAATATCAGACTTATGGACTTGATCTGGACTGCACTGGGATGTTTTCTCAATATTCAATTGTTCTTGCATATAAAGCTCTTTCTTATATACATATGAGTGTCCTGGATTTCTTTCTCTAGTCCAGCCAGACTAACACAGACATCAAGCATGGTAAATGAGTGGGGTGGTGAAAAGAGGAAGGCCCTCAAGGAGATGGATTGACATGGTGGCTGCAACAATGGGCTCCAGCAATTGTGAGGATGGTGCAGGACTGGGCAGTGTTTTGCTGTGTGGTGGATAAGGTGGCTATTGGATTTGGTGGCACCTAACAACAACAGCTGGTCATGAGCCTCATAAATCAGCTAGAGAGTCAGCAAACCTGACCCCGCCCCCAGAGATTCTGATGCAGAGGTTTGGGGTGGGGCCGGCCATCTGCATTTCTAAGTTTCCTGGTGATGCAGATATTGCTGGTTGTCCATCTCCTCTGTGGCCCTCAGTAAACCACACCTCCCAGCAGTCAAGCCCTTGCCTAGTCCCCTCCTCTGACGTCTGAGCTGGCCCTGTGACTCACTGTGATCAATAAAAGTGGCAGACATGGCACCGTGCCATTGATGAGGCTTAACAAGATGAGGCAACCTCCAGGGAGCTGTGAGCCACCACCAAAGCAGCCCAATGAACTACCTGCCGCGGGGGAGTTATGTGGAACGAGAGGTGTTTGTTATTCTGGCTTCCTCTTTGCCTTCAGCTCCTGCTGCAGTCTCCTGCAGTCCTCCACTCCTTACACTGTTTCTCAAAGGTCACAAGCATCACCTTACCTCGGGACTTTGCACTTGCTGGCCTCCAAGCATGGACCGTTCTTCCTTTCAGCCAGCTGCTTGGGACGCCTCACCACCCTTGAGGTCTCTGCTCAGGTCCCACCTGACTACCTAATTTGAGATTGTGACATCTCCCACACATCCCTTCTCCCTTCCTGGCTAACTCAATCCCCATTCTCTCACCCATATTACTGTCAGAGCCTCTCGCCTGATTCCTTACGTGTGTCCTTGACTCTTATAAAGATTTTGTTCTCAAAAAAAAAAAAAAGAGTTTGTTCTCACCACTCTGCTCAAGGCCTCCAGGAAATTTGGACATCTGACATATCACCAGTTTGGGCCGTGTCCGGACCAAGCAGCCCCTTCCCCCAGCCTCTC
>NW_022111372.1:34841096-34877003 GCF_000313985.2 Echinops telfairi | reverse complement strand
CCCCACATTCCAAGACTCTGCAGCGGCACACCAGGAAGCCGCCCTTCTCCTTATAAGCTGCAAGCACCAGCAGCTCTCTTCACTTCATTTGCATATTTCCCTGACCCAAATCCTACCAATATCCCACCACCCCACCAACAGGCGCGATTTCCCTGACCTAACTCCTTAAGTTCAGAACCCGCCCCAGGGCTCAAGATGCTCCTGTCCCTTTCTCTGCTCTCCCTTCCCTCCCGGGAGCGCTTTCCCTACCCTAATAAAGCCGCTGTTAATGTCCCGTTCTTTGTCTCAATCCTATCTCCGTTCCGTGTCTGTGTTGACATATCACTTGCTTGTGTGTGTATGTGTCTGTGTCCCCAGTGAGAATGTGAGTCCCATGAAGGGAGCTCTTTGTCAGTACTGACTCATTGAGTAAGTATTTGGGGAAGGAAGGATGAAAGTAGGCCAGCCCACTTCACAGGTTGTCACATAAAACATCTGACTGGCTGCCCAGAGCGTCATAGAAGATCCATAAAATCAAGCTTCCCATTCCATAGATTACCCTGTATAATGATGGGGCAGGCAGCATGAGAACCGGGGCAAATGAGGTGGTAGAAGAGAGGGGACAGACCCAAAGAGGGACAGGAGCAGTGCAGAACGGCTTGACCCAGGCTAGCTGGCCAAGTCTCAATTCTGACTCTTGTCCTGAATGAAAGCGTAGAGAAAGATGTGAGCATGATGATCTCTGGGCCCTTTGAAAACCCAAGGCTTCCCTATATGACACCTGGCTTGGTAGATGGGTCAAAACTGAGCCGAAGAAGCAGAGACCATACATGAACCCCAGTGGCTACGAGGCCTCTCAACAAACACATAGTTTCCATCAATACAGGCAATTGTATGACATAGTCAGGCTGAAGGAATTGGGAAAGATCTCTGGAAGCTGTTAGGCACACCTGAAGTTCTACTTCTCAAACATCAACACACCTGGGAATTTGAGGCAGTACATATCCCTGAGCATTGACCAGACTGTAGTTCAAAGGGACTGGACCTGGGAATCTGCATATTTTAAACCAGCTCCTTGGAGACTTCCTGCTCTCACAGAAATTGGGGACTGCCCTGCGGCTCTCATAAGCACCCAATGAACCCATAGTGGTACCAGGATGAACTTGAAAGGTATAAATATTAGGGATTGTGGCAGTTACATAATCTCCTGTCAACTTGCGAAGGGGTGGAGGCTAGCCTGTCAATCAGGTCATAGCCAGTAATGTTTCTATGTGGGCATGGCCTTTTCCTGAGGATTCTGGGAACGCCTGTCTTCCTCCCTGAAGGTGGGACACATTCTCTGCTACACAGTTCTATTGACAAGACACATGGAGCAATGCTGATGGAGCCAGAGCTCTGGAGCTGGGAGAGCCACATGGAGACCAATGCTAGTGCTGAGATGCTTCCACTGATAAGATGCTTCCAGCACCACTGGATCCACAAGACCTTCTACCCATTGTCCTGTGATCTTCCTGCATTTGGCATCATTGCATGTGTTGTGTGAGTCTAAAAAGGAATTTACAGATTGGTATCAGACATATGGGCTAATAACGGACTATGGACTGAGATGTTTTCTTAATATACAATTACCCTTTGATATAAAGTTCTCTATCATACACATATGAGTGTCTATGAATTTGTTTCTCTAGTCAGCTCGACTAACACAGGGGTAAAGGGGGTTGTCTCTACCAAATGCCTATGCTAAAGGAAAATTAGCTGTCTATGCCATAATAACGGGGTTGCAAAGAAATCAGCCCACATTAGACATCTATGGGGACCATCCAAACCTGGGCATGCACAGACCAGGTGAGTGCCATCCTTCCACATCCAAGGCTGAGAACTGAAGGTCAGGTGCCCCCAGCACTAACAGAGGACTCCAAAGGATTAGCATTGATGATAGATAGGAGAAGGTAAGGAGGGAGGGAGAGGGGAAGGAAGGGAGGGAGGGAAGATAAGTATATGGGTAGGTGGATGGATGGATGAGTTGATGGATGGATGGATGAGTTGATGGATGGATGGATGAGTTGATGGATGGATGGATGGATGGATGGATGGATGGATGGATGGATGAGTTGATGGATGGATGGATGGATGGATGGATGGATGAGTGGAGGACTGGGTAGAAGACTAGATCGGTGAGTTAGGATAAATGTATAACCTTTGCCTCACTAGCTTGAGAGAAGATTCTCCAAATTCCTTGCCAACCCTCCTGGTCTGGGGTCCCTGAGCAGTAAAGGTGGAATGCCGACTGGAAGGGGCGTGAGGAGGTCTTGAGTGTGAGGACGGGTGTGAGGATATGCCCTCAGTGAGATAAGGATGAGGGAGCTGTGTCTGGGAGGTGACCTAGAGAGAGCACTAGTGAGGGAGGGAGAGGGAAGAGCGGGGCGTGGAGGTGGGGTGGCACAGAGAGAAACTGAGTCTGGGCACTTTGAAGGTTTAATCAATTGTGAGCCCAATTATATCTAATAACACCTTGCAGGTCATGGGCACCTTTCTCCCAGAGCTCAAAGCCTTTTATTGACCCGATTAAGATGTACACCATTCCATTGAAGGAAAGGGAAGAGACTGCTGTTATCAACACGGTCTAATAGACAGACAAGGAGTCCCAGAGCCATGAGGGCTGTGCCCAAAGTCACAGTGCAGCCAGCCCCAGGATGGAGCCCTGAGAAGGCAGAAGAGTACATTTGAGCATCGCATCTCAGGTTTGGTGAGTTGTATAATGCCGCCGGCCACGAATTCGTAAGATTTAGGGGTTCTCACCAGTCAGGGATTCTCACAGCACATTGTGAGGTCATCACTGTTCCAGCCCACTTTGAAGACACTTTGGGGGAGGAGGGCTGAGTGACTCCTAAGTCACTCGATGTATCAAGGATGAAACTGGAGGCCAAGGATGATCCCTGTGCCTAGTGACTGCCATCCACTCACCCTGACCCTCCAGAAGGAAACACAGCAGGTAGTGCAGTCCCTTTGAGGGTCTGTAGGAGCTGTGTCCTTCCTCTCTGGGCCCCAACCCGGGGCTCGGAGTCCTTGGACGCCTCTGGGCCCCAGCTTCCTTTCTCAAACCCCTCCCTCTGCTGCTGGGGAGACGTCTTGCTCTTCCAGACAGTTCATCCAATGCCCCCAGGCCCCTAATGCTCAACCAGGTCCTTGCTGTCAGGAGGGATCAAGAGCTCAAGGCCTACAGGTCAGGACAGAGTTGGGGGGAGGTGACATTCTGCAGGCCTGAGTCAAAGACGTGAACTGTCAAACAGCCACCCCACCCCCCACCCCTGTCAAAAAGCAAAAAACAAAAAACCAACAAGTGAGAGAAAGGAAAAAAAAAAACCCAAACAAAACAATCCGAACAGAGCAGCCAAGAATGCCTCCAGAAGGGCGTGCTTTCTCGGCTTCCCAGGCTCCAGAAGAACCCTTTGTACCTTTGTTGAAAGGAGAAAAATGCAGACTATTTTTGAGTGACTGTGCCCTGGGGGAAATTCTCCTGTGGAGACTGGTAGAGGCGAGGCAGCAAATCACCCTGCCCTGGGGCCCAGTTCTCCCTCTCACTGGTTCCCAGGAAATGTTCCCAGGCTACAGAGAATGAAGAGGGATGGGCAGCAGGCGCCCACAGGGGCTGAGTGGGGATCTCCCTCCTTTGAAGGCAGGACTCCCAAGAACTAAGTTTAGGACTTCAAGGGCGGGATGCGAGGGACAACACACCAGTCACTCCACAGCCCTTTCACCACTGGCACCCATGGTTGTGGGTGACACCCATCCAACATGCTGCTTTGCTTCTTCGGAAACCAAGGGGCTCTTTGGGGCAAGCATCTATCTTGTCTTAAAAACCTCCGTATCTTTGGGGGACTAGCACAGGTCTTTACACATTAGGAGGTGCTCAATACTTTTCAGTAAAAGTGATGGAAGGCAGATGATGACTGGACAGCTGAGTGAAGGATGCATGGATGGATGGATGGATGGATGGATGGATAGATGGATGGACAGATGATAAATGGAAGAATTGATGAATAATGGACAGATGATGGATGGATAGAAGGAGGGAGATGGATGAATGAGCAGACAGACTAATGAACAGGTTGCTAACCCTAAGAGAGAGACTTATGATCCTGCCAACATCTTCATTGTAGAAGGCCATCCTTAAGCATGGGTATGAGAAGAGGAATCCTTCGTTGTTTCTTACACACATCTCACCAAGGACTCTTGGGCCAACTTTCCACCATTATGAGCTGTGTGTGGGGTTTGGTTGGATAGGCAGCATAGTCCAGGAAAGAAGTAGTGAGGGAGGGAGGGAGGGAGGGAAGGAGGGAGGGACGGCCAGGGTTAGTGGGGAGGCTGAGAATTGGGGCAACATGGCCTCTTGACCGCACTGTGGTAGTCACCTAATCTGGTGTCAATTTAAGGATTAAGAGTGTAGGGGTGGAGTCTAGGCTGTCCATCTGGAGATAGCCAATGAGACTTCTGTGTGGGCATGGCCTTCTGAGAATACTGGGAAATCTGGTACTTCCTCCTTGGAGGGGAAGACTCTCTCTCTGCTACTCCCTGGGAGACATTGCAGAAGACAAGACACATAGACGCAACCAGACCTCGGAAGCCAGAGAAGCCACAGAGAGACCCCTGCCAGCACTGAGATGCTTACAACGCCACTGGATCCAAAGACTTTCTACCCACTGGCCTGTGATTGTACTGTATTCGGCATCACTGCATGTGTTTCATGAGTCTGCAAAGGAATTTATAGATTAATATTGGAAATATGGCCTAATATCAGATTTATTGCCTTGGACTGGATTGGGCTGGGATGTTTTCTCAATGTTCAATTCCTCTTGTATATAAATCTCTTTCTTATACACATATGTGTGTCCGTGGATTTGTTTCTGTAGTCTACCCAGACTAACACATGCCCTGACTTGTCATTCTGTTCACCCTTTCCCCCAAATCAGGGCATCAGGCTCCAGTCAGGCGGGCAGTCTACTCCAGAATCTAACCTGAGGCCTGGCTCTGTCCGGTGGGCTGGGTCTTCGTGCAGCCCCAATTATACCTGTCCTTTCCTCAGCCCCTTTTCATCTGGCTGGGAGGGCTGTGATTACACCCCCTTCTTACAAGTGACATAAGGCCAGCATATTCATAGCACACCTTTCAAGTTGTCGCCTGATTTTATGAGTTGCCCATAAAATTCTCTGAGTGGGATTGGGAAGAGGGGCACTAATTGCACATTGCTGTTAGAGGGAGTCCTCCCTTTCTGGTTGTTGGTGTGGTGTGAGGAGCCTGGGGAACAAACTAGGGCTGAAAGGCAAGGGGTACGGTGGCTACAGCTGACTGGGGCCTCCACACGTCTCTGCTCAGGGCTCCATGCTGAGTCCCAGGAGCGCTCCCTCTGGCCATGTTCATGAAGCCCAAACCCACTCCTCATCTCCTTTTCCACCAACTCACTTTTGCAGGCCAGAGTGGCATTCCTTGGAAACTAATGAGCTTCCTCTTACCTGCTTTCGACATGCTCCCAGGAGAGAACAGTCTCTGGGGAAGGACGTCATATTTGGCAAAGTCGAGGGACGTTTGGGAAAAGAGAAAGGTACTCAACAAGAAGGATTGACACAATGGCTTCCATGATGAGCTCAAACGTAGCCAACGGTGTGTAGGTGGCACAGGACCCGGGCAGCGTTTTGTCCTGCTGTGCCTATGAGTGTCGTCCCTATGAGCCTGCACTGACTGGACAGCATCCAACAACAATGACAATGAGCTTGAGCGTCAGGATCTCTCATTGGCATAAATCCTGGCCGTTCCTTGGACCTATCAAGCGTTACTCATATTCATAGCAACCATAGCTCTACATGGGTAGAGCTGCCCCTGTGGGCTCTCAAGGCTGTCAGTCTTTACAGGAGCAGAAAGCCTCATCTTTCTCCCACAGAGTGCCTGGTGGCTCTGAACTGCTGACTTTGCAGTTACTAGCCCAACTCATAATCCACTGTGCCACCAGGGTTGTGTGAGTCCAAACTGATCTGACAGGACAGGTTCGAACTGCCTCGGTGAGTTTCCAAGAGTATAATTTTCATGGAAGCAGAAAGCTCTGTCTTTCTCCCACAGAATAGCTGGTGGTTCCGGACTGTTGACCTTGTGGGTAGCAGACTGAAGCGTAACCACTGTGCCACCAGAGCTCCTTCAAAACACACAGTGACCACAGTTGATTTCAGTATATAGTGCAGATGGCCCAGGACTGTACAGCATCTTGTTGCATTATTCACAAGGTCACTATGAGATAGAGACAACTGGACAGCTACTAACAACAGCGACCATCATTTCTTGTCATTTTTGTTCACATTCTAGATAGGAATTCGCTTTTCTACCTAACTTTTACATATTTGTTTGTGAACTTCTAGGTGCACATTGGGTGACGGTTAACAGAGAAGATCGGTTTTCCATTCAACAGTTCGTACACATGTTGTTTCATGTCATTGATTGCAATCCCCACAATGGAGTAGCACTTACCCCACCTCCTCCTTCTTTCAACCCTTCTGAACTTTATCCTTGGAGAAATGCTGCCCTTTAGATCTGAACTGATCGGTTGTTCTAAGGTGTGTGTATTTCCCTAGAATTACCATTCTCCTCGCAGGCCTGTCTGTTGTTTGGCTGAAACTTGAGCCATGGTGGTGAGTCCATGCCAGACCTGACGGTGGCTAAGGGTCATAGTCTCAGGGGTTCCACCGGTTGCTAGCTGACCAGTAGCCTGGTCTTTCTTATGATTTTGAGTTTCATTCCACATTTCTTCCCACTCTAGCCAGGACCTTGATGGATGGATTTAGTTCTGGGCCCCCCATTCCGTTCCATTCATCCACGTATTTGGGTTTTTAGTTCTGGTCGCTTGTTTGTTCCTAATTTTGACAGCAATATTTTATTCATTTTCTTAAAGGGACCCCTAAAGCTGTACAACCTTATGGCTAGCAGCCCAATGTGTAAGCACTTTGCCACCGGGGCTTCTGATACAAAGTTCAGTCACACAGACTTAGACGGGCCCTTGCTTACAGGCGAATTTGCACTGCTGTGAGTGCCTTCAAGAGCTGTACCTGCTGTGTGCTGGACCAGGGGCCGGGGGAGGAGGCTGCATGGTCCCAACCATCAGGGGAATCCAGAACTGACGAGGGCAGCAGGGAACCAAGACACCACCACCACCACCACCACCACCAAAACCCAATTGCCTTCAGGGTGACTAGGACAGATGGTTTGACCCTGTGTCTACCTGAGTAGAACACTGCTTCATAGGGTTTTCATTGGCTGATTTTTTTCAATGGCTGCTGGTTCCTTTCCCTCACCTTTTCTTCCAGGGTCATGGGAGGGAGACACAAATTGAGCAAGGGAGGGCCAGGAAAAGCAAGGCCCTTGGGGATGTGGAAGCAGCTCACAGCAGCCAGCCCAGGGAGCGAGGGAGGAGCCTCAAATTCTTTCAGAACCCCAAACGGAGCCAGCTGTCTGACTGGAGCACATGCTGATGCCTTATTTATTTTGTGGGGTGGGGTGGGAATTTGCCAAGATGAAGTAAAGTCCCAGCTCTAGGGAAAGCCATGTAGACTCTTTGAACAGCCCATGTGTGTATGTATATTGATCTGGGTCATTCTCACTAACTCCCCACAGTGGCTGCTGTGGACGATGACCTCTGTGATTTTTTGCTAGTGACTGCGCACCCGTTTCAATCCCTGGGAAGGACTTGGCTAGCACTGGGTAAACACAAGCTCAAGCCCTCGGTGCTTTTGGCTACCACCACCTTGAACTAGGTGGTGGAAAACTTTTCTTTCTTCCTCTAGCGGCCAAGATTGCTCAGCATGCCCAGATAGCCTCTGGAGGGCCTGCAAACATGTTGCCTCACAGCACTCTCCCGGGCGGCGCTTCGTGAGTCACCCAGGGTTTTGAAGGATGAATGATCCCTGAGCCGGCTTCTCAGGAAGATTAGCAGCCAGTCACAGCCCCGGCTTGCCAGCTCAGCTCGCTGCAGACCTTACTCATGTGGACCCACAAGCAGCATCACGGCAGGTGGCCAACTGTAGACTTCTAAAGCAATGGCTCCACCATCTTCTCCCAGGCAGGTCCACAAAGGCTGGGGCCATTTCCCATTTTCTTTTTTCCTGGTGGGATGTCATGCGTGGGGAGTGGGTCAGTGCCTGGTTCCAAGCAGTCACACATGGAGAACCTCATGATTCTGAGCCATGCATAGAAGAAAGCGTGTATGACAAGAAGCTCAATGAATGATTTTCAGGGTGAACTCCTACCCGGTGCTTATCCAGCTTCTTGGGCATGAAATCTATTTCCATCGTGTTAAGGAAAGAAAAAGGAGCCGTGACTTTTCAACCAGTTTATCCCAGTTACAGGCCCTGGTAGACGTTTGTAGGCCCACCCCACAGCCATCTACTGAATGAGAATCGACACTTTACTGAGATCTTCAAGGTGAGGTGTAGATTATCCCCTTGCGCATGGATTATGTACACATAGGGATTACCTGGAGTTCTTGTTGAAATAGAATTCAGAGTGAGTGAGGTGGGGGAGAAATGCAAACTCTCGACAGGGTCTGGGAAGAGACCCTCTTCAGATGTGTTTCCCTAACACCAAACTCACTGTCACCCAGTCATCGCTGACTCCTGGGGACCCCATAGGACAGAGAGGGACTGACCCTGTGGGCTTCTGCTCAGTGGATCAAGACCAGGGGCAGATAGATCCCCAGCCAGCAAGATAGCACGGGCTCACTTATGTTTGTTTATTAATCTGAAGGGAATGATTTCACACAGGTTTCTTTGATGTGGTCAGGAACAATTTCATGTGGGTTTCACCGCATCTTTGATGTGGTGAAAAACATGCGAAACTGTTCACTTCAGATTAGTAAGTAAGTGCAAGTAAGCCTGTACTTACCTCGCTTACTGGGGACTTGTTCCTCTCAGGGACTGTACATTTGAAGAGAGGCTCTCGTTCTGTCAGAAGGTGCTGCAGGGTTGAGAGAGAGACAGATGCCAGCCAGACTTAGACGCAGAATCTTTGATGTGGTAAAAGAGAAAAAATAGTAAATAGTTCTCTACAGATTAGTAAGTATGCAGAAGTAAGCCAGTGCTTACCTGGCTTGTTGGATTTACTGCCCCTGAGCATAACCTGTCAGCTTGGGCTCCTGTAACTGTGAAGTTTTCGTGTTTCTAGGATGCTGAGAGCCATGCCGCCAGTTTCTCATGAAGCAGCAGAACCACCCGTGGTGGATTGCTTGTAACTGAATGTCCAGAATAAAGACAGACTAGGAAGAAAGGCCTGGTGATCTACATCAAATAATTAGCCAACAAAACAAAACTGACAATTTTGTGTAGCAGTACTTTATGATGTTTCATATCTGTGTGAATGCTGTTAATTCTCATGATTCACAGAAGTTACGTTCTCTAAAGTCTCTGTAAATACTGAGTTAGTAAATCGTGAATTAACCTTGTTCTAGGACAGCTGTTCTCCACCTGTGGGTCGCCTAAGACCATCAGAAAACACATATTTACGATGGTCTTAGGAACCAAGGCACCGCTCCTCTATCCATCTCCAGGCAGGTCTGCCCACATGCAGATATGCCCACATATGAGTACCCAGTGTGAAGACTGTTACCCATGCTACACCATGCTGCAAGACAAAATTTCATTTATTTATCATCAGAAATAAATATTTCACAATATATAATTACATATTGTTTTTGTGATTGATCACTGTGCTTTCATTATGTTCAATTTGTAACAATGAAAATACATTGCATATCAGATATTTACATGACGCTTCATAACAGTAGCAAAATGACAGTGATGAAGTAGCCACGAAAATAATACGATGGTTGGAAAATAATATGATGGTTGGGGGTCACCACCACATGAGGAATTGTACTAAAGGGTCGCAGCATTAGGCAGGTGGAGAACCACTGTGCTAGGATGTCATGCTTGGTAAAGGAGAGGCGTGGTGAAAAGAGGCAGACCCTCGACAAGAGAGATGGACACATGGCTGCGCCCGTGGGCTCCAACACGAGAACAATGTGAGGATGAAGGAGGACCAGGCTGTGCTTCGTTCTCCTGCACATGCAGTTGCTATGAGTCAGCACCTAACAACAACAACATCTCAGCTTTGAATTCCCACCCCATCCCCTTGGTCCTCATCCCCCGTGTTCTGCTCATGGACAAGTCTGCTCAAGCCTGGGAAGGTATTTTTAGCAAATGTGGGATTCTGCAAACCGAGGAGTTGACTGTCCAAATCCACCCAACAGCTCCTTGGGAGAAAGGCCTGTGCATCTGCTTGCGTGGTGTTTACAATCAACTAACCAGACCCATTGCTGTGGAGACGATTCCCACTCACCGTGGCCCCAAAGGATGCTCCATGGGGTTTCCAAGGTGGGAATCTTTCTAAAAGCAGACCTTTCTCCCATGGAGCAGCTAGTGAGCTTGAACCACCAGCCTGTCAGCTAGCAGCCCAGCCTGTAGCCACTGTGGCACCGGGCTCCTTCTTGTAAAGATCCCTGGCCAGAAAACCCTACGGGCAGTTCTATTCTGCCAAATGGGGTCCCTGTGGGCCTCAAGGCATCGCCACACAACAGCAGCAGCAGGATTCCAGGAGCCACAGCCGACCCAACCGCACCAGGAGAGGAGACAGAGAAGACTCCAATTGTTTGTGCTTAAGTGGGGAAATGAGCAGCAGTTGCCAGTTTCCCTAACAGGTCGGTTTCTGAGCTCTGTATTATGGGGATTTTAATAGGTGAAGGTGGGCTAGTTGACCAGGTGCTCCCAAGTCTCCGTTGTTGGATTTATCACAGAACCCTGCATTCAGGCAACACTTCCCTCTCTTTCTCCACTTCCCTTCCAACTCTCCCTTCTAGCCAATGAAAACCTTATGGATCACAACAGAACAAGTTCTGCCTCCCTTGCTTTGGACAGCCATCAGAAGGGCTCACTCCCTGCAGGAGGACTTCGTGTTTTGGCAAAGTAGAGGGCCAGGGTGGGTGAGGGAGAGCCCTGGTGAGATGGATCAGTGTGAGGACGACACGGGATTGGAAAACTTTGTGTCCTATTGTTGGACTCAACTCACTGGCAGCGAATAGCAACCATGTGCTCTATGAAGGTGATTGCTGTGGGTGGACTTGGCTAGGTGGTAATTCTCAGTGGGTTGGCAGATACTGCCATTTGTGATCTGAGGTGAGTGGAGACCAACTGGAAGAGGTGTTTCCTTCTGGTGTGCTTTGCATCCATGATATAAATGAATGTTCTCCCAAAGCTTGATCCTTTTCGATCCTGCATTCATCTTGCCATCCCCAGGCCTCCAGCTCATAGGCCAGGAGACTTGGTTAGCCTGTTGCCTGATCTGCACATTTTGGATTTGTCAGTTCCCGCAACCACATGGGTCAGAAGTTTTTAGTCTGCTGCCTGACCTGTGAATTTGGGACTTTCCAGTCTCTACAGTTGTATGAGCTGTGTGTTTGAAATAAGATTGCCTATCTATCTATCTATCTATCTATCTATCTATCTATCTATCTATCTATCTATTATCTATCTATCTATCATCTATCTATCTATCATCTATCATCTATCTATCTATCATCTATCTATCTATGCTTCACTGTTTTTGCTCCTCTAAAGGATCCAACCTAAGACACTCCTCTTGTCCCACGTGAGTCCCTCAGGTCAGCCCAGAACTACAAGGCCCTGCCTGTTCTCCATGTGGCCAGGTAGCACAACGTTCTTGCTAAGAGAGCAAGTTGTACCTAATTCCCCAAATGGCCATGATGGGCCCCCTGCTCAATGCCTTTTCCAAATAGTTTTTCCTCATCAGGAATAGGTTGGGTACAAGTCTATAAGGCACAGCTTTGTGACAAAAGGGCCTAAGCATTGTTGAAGCTCTCCTCTGAGCGACTCCTCTGCTCCTCCAGACCTCTGTGCGTCTTATTCGTCTTTCTTACTGGGTCCTAACACACCGCCTCTAGGAAGCCTCGTATGTTTGCCCCCAGCCCTGTAGACTCACCTCATCCTCCTAGTGCCCTCGGGACTTTACCACACTCTCAGCCCTGACTCTGCATGGAATGAATGAGAATGTAACTAGTGTCCTTTCTAAAGGATCACAATGTATATGATCGAGAACCAACGGTATTGAAGGAAGAGGTCTAAGCTACACAGACGGCATTAGTGAAAAACCAGGTTTCAGGAGTTGACGGTATACCAACTGAAATGTTTCAACAAGCTGATGAAGCACTGGAAGCCCTCACTAGGCTATGTCAAGATCTTTGGAAGACAATACCTGGCCAACTGACTGGAAGAGATCCATATTTGTGCCTATCCCAAAGAAAGGTGACCCAACAGAGTCTGGAAGTTCTTGAACAATATCATTAATATCACATGCAAGTAGTATTTCATGGAAAATAATGTTAAACTAGTTGTAATAGTACATCAACAGGAAGCTACCAGAAATTCAAACTGGGTTCTGAGTAGGAAATGAAATGAAGTATACGTATCCTTACAGACACCAGATGGATGTTGGATGAAAGCAGGCATACTAGAAAGATATTTACATTTTATTGACTGTGCAAAAGCACTTGGCTCTGTGGCTCATAACACGTTATGTACAGCATTGCAAAGCATGAAAATTCCAGAATATCTCATTGTGCTCCCACAGAACCTATACACCAACCAAGAGGGAATTGTTTAAACAGAACAAGAGAATAGTACGGGGTTTAATATCAGGAGAGGTGTACACCAGGCTGTATCCTTTCACCATACTTGTATGTATTCAATCTATATACTGTGCAAATCAAGAAGCTGAACTATATAAAGAAGAATGCCGCGTCAGAAATGAAGGGAGCTTATTAGCAGCCTGTGAAATGCAGATGACACAACCTTGCTTGCTGAACGTGAGGAGGACCTGAAGCACGGGCACGGGTGGGGTGATGCAGAGCAAAGGCGCAGGCTTCCACGTGGATTACAACTCAGTGTAATGGAAGCCCAGATCCTCACAACTGAACCAATAGACAATATCCTGATAAATGGAGAAAAGGCTGAAGTTGCCAACGGTTTCCTTTATTTGAGATCTACAAGGAATGCTCATGGAAACAGCCATCGAGAAAGTACATTATTTCAGACAAATCTGCTGTATGATACCTCTTTAAGTGTTGAAATGCAAGGATGTTAGTTTGAGAATATTTTCAATATTCTGATATTTACAATAGCCTTATATGCATTTGAAAGCTTGACGGTGAATTAGGAAGTCAGAGAAGTCTTGATGCATTTGAATTAAGGTGTTGGTCAAAAACATTGAAAGCATCATCTTCAGTCAGAACAGCATACAAATCTGTCTTGGAAGAAGTACAGCCAGAATGCTCTTTAGAAGTCAGGATGGCTTGGTCTCACACACTTGGGCCATGTTATCAGGAGAGACCAGGACCTGGAAAAGGTCTTTATGCTTGGTGAAGTAGAGGTCATTGAACAGGAGGAAGGACATGGATGAAGAAGCCTCTGGTGACTCCCGTCCAACCATAGTGAGTGATGTGACCAGCCTGGTGTCAGACAGAGAACACTGTGAACTTGGTCATGGCAGATGTAATTAGGTTGAATGTGATACTTGATCATTTGATCTCCCTTTTGACTCATTTAAATCTGTTCTGTTTTATTCTATATTTTAATATCTTCTGCTATTTTTCTCTAGTGTATTTTGTAATTGTTGTCGATCTTTTTCTCTTTCTGTCTTTCTTTGAGGGGCAGGCCGACAAGGCTTGCTTTTGAGTGACTGCTCAATAGAACTGCGGAGGCCACTGTGCACAGAGAAGAGAGGGGAGTTTATTTCTTGGTCTCTTCCTCCTTGGACAGAGTCTTTTGATCTTTTCTTTCCTGGCACTTGCGTGCTTCTTTGGTCTTAGACCTGCGGGCCTCAGCCTGGTCAGACAAGCTCCTTGCGAACCTGTCTGCCTTCAGCTTGCTGATGTGTTCCCTGAGAATCCGCTGATTCTTGAACACGTTCCCCTACACATTCAGGTACATGCTGTGATACTTGTAGCCGTCAATCTTCTTCAACTGCCTGTGTCTCCTGAGCAGCGGGCGCAGAATCCTCATCGTCCTCGTCCAGGTCACCTTCTCAGACATTCGAGCATTGACAGTACCCTTTCGATGGCGTATGCCATATGCCTGCCCTTCTGGAAGGCCTGAAGTGTATTTCCTCAGAGGGCCTGAGAATGGACGGTCACAGGAACATAAAGCCATCTTGGATCAGTTTCCGGAGTTGCTGACGGGAGTTGGCATTGGCATTGGTCCCATTGGGGTCCAACCAGACGTTCTTGCCACAGGGGAGGACGCTGCAGGCGAGCCTTTTCTGAAGCCTAAATACCGTCATGGCTGCGGCCGCAGCACCGAAAGGAAAGAGTTCTCTTTCGATCTTTTTCTTTTTGTGTGTGTTCTCCAGTAGATGAAACCCAGGATAGGTAACTGGATTAATGGTTTATTGGGAGTATGGGTGGGAAGATTGGAGGGAAACGGGTAACTAATAATAATGAATACAAGGAGGAAAATGTTCTAGTACTGATTGTAATGATGCTTGAACAACTCTTCTTAATATCACTGAACTTTGGAAGTGATTCATAGGTCAATACAATTATTTGAAAAAAAGACAGAGAGGAAGAAGCTCAATGAGAGGAGTTGATATGGTGATTAGAGCAATGGGCTCAAAAAGACAGTTGTGCGGATGGCACAGGCCCAAGTGTTGTGCTCTGTTGCACGGAGGTGGCGCTGAGCCAGAATCCACCCGATGGCGCCTCACAGCACCGTCGATGCGATGAGACGTCAGCAAAGACAGGAAAAACGATCAAGAAGATTTCATGACGTTGACTTACATCCAAGATTATAGTGATAAAACCATTTTAAATGGTATTTTTCTTTGAGATATTAATACGGCTAATGCGATTTATAGCACAAACACATTTTTGTGCTTAACTTACCCTTTAAAATGTTGAGTTTGTTCCTAAGATGTATAATAAAAATACCATGTACAGTATATACAATACAATGTGCAATGCAACGTAATTCATGCTACATGCTTATACTTTTCAAAACATAGTAAATCGGTGGGTTACAAACTAGAAGAGACGTATGAACCAGTAGATTCATCGCAACACTCATTGTAAGAGCTCAATGCTGGAAATAACCTAGCTGCCCATTGGTTAAGAACAAATAAAAATAGAAGTACCTTCTATTTTTCAGAGTACCATATAGCCACTTAAAAATGGAAGGAATCAGTGAAATAAGGTTAAGCAGAAAAATCAAGTTGTAAGGGTCTGTGTTTAGCGTGGTGCCTTGTTTAGAAAACCACTCCAACCCACTGATGTGTCCATATGTGTGCATAGAAGTCAGGACAGGTGCATAGGCAGCTGTACTGGTGCTTACCTGAAAAGTAAAATGGAGAATGGGGGTGGGTGGAACTGGTCACGGCTTCAAAAAAACAGAACATAATCTGTATGGCTTGAAAGGAGCCTTGGAGGCTTTGTGGGCTATGCATTGAGCTGTTAGCCAGAAGGGCTGCTGTTCAAACTCACGAGTGGATCTCTAGGAGAAAGATGAGTCTACCTGCTTCTATAAAGATTTTAAATCTTGGGAACCCAAAGGGGTGCTCTCTATCCTGTAGGGTTGCTGTGAGTCAGAATCAATTCTATGGCAGTAAGTTTGGCATTGTTTGAATTTGTTCTGTTGAACATATATTATTTTTGTAGTTAAAGATAATAATTGATAAGCAAAGCAATATAAGCAGTCGATGGGTACTCAGTGGAGAGCAAGGATCAGCAATTTTTTTTCTGTAAAAGGTCTGATCTAGTTCCTAAAGGTTTCCTCCCTGCTCCCACTACCATGACTCGAATTCGATCTTGCAAGTCTGGCTAGACCAGGGGAGGTACACTGGTACAGATAGGAACTGAAAATACAGGGAATCCAGGACGGAAGAGCCCTATAGGACCAGTGGTGTGAGTGGCAAAACAGGGAGGGTAAAGGGAGAATGGGTAGGAAAGAGGGAACCGATTACATGGAACTCCTCCCTGGGGGACAGATAACTGAAAAGTGGGTGAAGGGAGACGTCGGACAGGGCAAGATATAACAAAATACCCATTTATAAACTATCAAGGGCTCATGAGGGAGGGGGGAGCGGGGAGGGAGGGGAAAATGAGGACCTAATGTCGGGGGTTTAAGTGGAGAGAAAATGTTTGAGAAACGATGTACAAATACGCTTTACACAATTGATGTGTGTATGGATTGCGGTAACAGTTGTATGAGCCCCTAATAAAATGTTAAAAAATAAAAATAAAATAAAATAGTGTGAAAACTTAAAAAAATAAAAAAAAGGTCTGATTGGAAATAGCTTCAGCTTTGTGGGTCAGCTCTGAGATTGTATCCGCTCAACACACAATGAATGCGTCCTACAGATAACAACTGGTTCCATCCGGCACCGGGAGGCGGTCCAGCAAAGCTTTCTCTATAAAAACAGACAGTGGGGTCTGTGCTGTGCTTTACAGACCCCTAGTGGAGATACATGGAAGCATTTGTTGGGGTTTTATGTCGGAATTCAAGAGAAAGCTGAGATGTCATCCTCTATTTCAGAGAGCCGGGGAAGCCTGGGAGCCAGTGGGGCCTTCTCCCTGCTGTGGTACTTAGCTTTTACTGGAAATAATGGCAAAATACAGATTTTAAAATTTGATTTAGTGTAAGTTCAATTTCATATGAACCGAAATAGAATGGACCAATGGCTGACAGCCTAGGGAAACTCAGCAAGAACTCCCACTCACTGCCACCAAGTTGATGCCGACTCACTGCGACCCCTACAGGACGGGGTAGAACTGCCTCTGTGAGTTGCTGAGCCTGTAACTGTTTACGGGAGTAGGAAGCCCCGTCTTTCTCCCAAGAACATAGGAATAACTTAGGTGGAAGAGCTTCTTCAAAGGAATGTTTCCCTCAGAAAGTGAGAGACAGAATCATGCTACGAGCCAGCATTCCCACTCCTAGTGTAGACCCCACAGAAAGGAAAGCAAATGCTCAAACATGCTTGTATACGCACTCTGACACCTTGTGGCACTGTCCACAACAGCCCAAAGGTGGAGACAACCGGAGTGTTGATCAACAGATGAATGAGCAAAAGCACAATGTGATCCACCCAGACAGCGGACTCCTATTCAGCCGTGAAAGGAAACGGAGTCCTCACACATGCTATGACATGGATGAAGCTTGAAAACATTCTGCTGCGTGAAAGAACTCAGCCACAAACGGACAGACCTTGTGATACCCTACTATATGGCGTCTCTGGAATGAGTCAACGCTTAAGCTAGAGCAGGGGCTGGTTGTTGTTAGATACCATCGATCGGTGCTTCCCCATCGCAACTGCATGCACAACAGAATGAAACGCTGCACGGTCCTGCACCATCCTGAAAATTGTTCCTCTGCCTGAGCCCGTGGCTGCTGCCACGGTGTCAGCCCATCCTTCCCCCTTCACTGCCCTTCTACTGTACCACGCGTGGTGATGCTCTCCAGGGTCTGGTCTCTCCCGACAAGCCATCCAAAGTACCTAAGATGACATCTTGCCATCCTTGCCTCTACGAGGCACGCTGGCCTGACATCTGCCCACACAGATGTTTGTCCTTGCAGCTGTCCATGGTGCGCGCACTGTTCTTCTCCAGCACCACAATTCAAATGCATCGTGGGCATGGCCATGGAGATTTTTGTTTAAAGAGCACCGAGTTTGTGTTTGAGGAGACCAAAATGACTGTGAATAGGTAGTGGGGATGTGTCTACAAAATGGCTAATGTGAGTGAGGTCATCGGATTGTACACTTGAAATGGTTAGAAAGTCAACCCTTTTTGCTACCTATAAAAAAGCAAGAAACCATCACCTTGTACTATTCTGGGCCATTAGGTCACTCGGTGGCACCAGCAATTTGCACTCGACTGCTCACCTAAAGGTTGCCTTCAGTTAGACATCAGTTATTGTCATCCGTTGCCACAGTGGGATAAAGACCTGGTGATGGTCCTCCACTAAGATTCCCGTTGAAGTGTGTGGTTGGGTCAAGTCCATTGGGCCTGCTGGCACTCCACGTGACAGAGTAAAACACCCCCAAAGGGTTTGCCAGTCTGCGATCTTCCCACGAGCAGGCCGCCAGGTCCACTTTCCATGGGCTCCCAAAACCTACCTTGACCATCACGCCCGCGGGGCCAGCACACCCTCTGGAGCCATTCCACTGGGTTACACATGAGGGTGCCCTGAGTCAGGGGCAACTCCTGGGGGTTGGTCTTGCTTTTCAGTCCGAGTACTGACGCTCATTCCTCGGGCAGAGGACACCGTCAGCCGTCTGGGATGCTCTCTCCAGCATCGCCTGAGGAACCTCTGTGTTGCGGTCATTTCATTTCACTGCAGAACTGCAGAGTCCTGTGGATGCGTGCTAGGGAAAGCAAGCATCTTTTTGTCTAAGAAAATTCGGTGAAATACTGAGAGCAACTGTTGAGGTCGTGGTGGGTGGGAAGGAAACATTCTAGACATTCTGTTTTCCAGCTCCATCCCCCTGCAGCATTCCCCTGCCATTCCACAGTGGCAGAAGGACAGAATTCCCTCCTAAAAGCACTTGTCTTTTCTAGGGGGCAGCTGGAGCAGCAGGAGCTGGAGATGAGCATACATTTTCCCATCATTCCCTACAGGCTGTAATCCTTACCACCATTCTATGAGTTAGGGATTAATCGCCCCCTTTTAACAACGAGGAACGCAAGACATAGAGAAAGGGAGTCACTTCCGAGACAACGCTATCTAAAGACACTGGAAACCAGCTCAGTCGGAACCCACAGCCTGTTTCCCAGTATCTTCAAGAACAAGACACCCTCGATGCATCTTCTATCACGTGTCTTAGTCTGGTGCTGCCAGAAATAAAAGACCTTAAGGGACAGGAAACCATTGTCTCCCAGTTCCAGAGAGTGCAAGTTCAAATCAGCGGCTTGGCCATGTCAATGCCTTCTGGAAGCTTCTCTCCTGGTTCCTGGTGTCTGCCCGTCACCCTTGGCATTCCTTGATGTCTCTCACCCCCCTGTGTGTCTCTCTATCTGTTTATAACTCAGAAGTAATCAGATTCAGCACCCACGTGACATGGGTATGACCTCATGAACAAAACAAAACAGTTTCCAAACAGGGTTCCATGAACAGGTACAGGGCGAAGATTTTACACACAGAATTCAAGGGCATGCAATCCAGCCCATAACATCATAGTGCAGTGAACCCAGGGATGTGAGTCTGTGATTTGTCACAATCAGGCTGAATCATCCTGGTCAATGATGTTTCCAGGTTATATCCCGATTTGGAGGACTTGAGCAGGGTTCCTGGAGTTTATGGAACAAAAAAGCTTACCTCTGTGCTGCCCTCCAGCACAGGGGCTCCCGAATCTGAGTCTGAACATCCTCATGCTACATCAGCTGTGACATTCCTGTACCAGCGCCACCCGTCAGAGGGAGCCTGCTCTACTGACTCAGGACCCACGCCTGCTGAGCCAGGAGAAAATCATAAGGGAGTTTCCACGTCCTGAGTCAGAGCCACACTTGAGGGAAGGGCAGCTAGGAAGAGAGCGAGGAAACGCTGGGAGAATGGTGAGGGAGGGAGCACCAGGTCAGGACCGGGAGGGGCTCAGGCACTGTCAGCCTTTCTCATCTGGGCGGGTGGTGACTCCTCTCTCTTGTGACAGCCACACTCTGAGAGACCAGGGACTCATCAAGGGTAGACAGCTACTTCCAAATAAGAAGGTGAAAACCACCCAGAAGTTACTCAGTCAATGGCTTCTGTAAGGAAAGCCCCTCTCTAGAACCCCCATGTCCCCCGTCTTTCCTCCGAGTACGACACAGGTCCTCCCAGAGTTCGAGTTCCTACACTGTTGACAAAGATTTCTCCTCCCGCATTACAGCTGCCTGAGTGACTGAGTTAGGAAACAGGAAAGAGAGCTATAATCAAGGCGACCAGAGCACATCTGGCGTTGTTCGCTGCCATTGACTTGGCTCCTTTGTACACCACAGTACAAATTGTTGCCTCGTGCTGCACCAGCTTCATGATTTTGGGGACGCTGCAATCCGTTCTGTGACTATTATTCCTATCCATGTCATTGTTACCATGATGCTGCTCCATCCCTCCCTTTCATCGACCCTCCACTTCCAGACTGCCAGATGGAAGAGTCCAGACTTGCTGGCACACTGGGAAAGTTACGCTTACTCACCACAACTTGTTGTGCTGCTTGTGTGCTGTTATGATGCTGGAAGCTATATCACTGGTATTTCAGATGCCAGTGACAGGTTTCAGTGGAACATCTGGACTAAGAACAGATTACGAAGAAGGAATCGGATGCCCACCTCGGAGGAAGTGGCTGCTGAAAACCTTACACGTCACACGGGCACATTGACAAATACTGAAGGTGTACTGGAAGCAGGATGTTGGTAGAGAGAGTGCTGGAGGATGGGTCTTTTGGCTTGGAAAGCACTTGAGTTGTCCCTGATGAGGGAGGGGCTGCTTTCTCAAAGGAGAGTCGACCATGGTGATGTGAATGGAGGAAAGCCTGGTGGGGTGAGGCCTTTGAGATCTTCATCTTCTGATGGAGCACCACCCAAAATGAGCAGACACAACGGCAAACAATCTACTAATAATTGTAACTTGGAATGTACAGAGTATGAACTAGGAAAATTGGAAGTTGTCAAAAATGAAATGGAACACATAAAGATGAATATACTAGATATGAGTGAGCTGCACATAAAGATGAATAGCCTAGATGTTAGTGAGCTGCAGTGGATTGGCATTGGCCATTTTGAATCAGCAACAGACATGGTTTATGATGGTAGGAATGACACCGTCAAGAGGAATGCATCACCCTCATGGTCAAAATGACCACTCAAGATCTATCTTGAAGTACAACCCTGTCTGAAATAGGATCCTAGCGACCCACCTTCCAGGAAATCCAATCAATACAACTATTATTCAAATATATGCACCAAACATGAAAGCTAGTGATGAAGAAATTGAAGAATTTGACCAGTGTCTTCAGTCTGAAATTGATCAAACATGCAAATCAAGATTCATTGATAATTATTGGCTACTGGAATGCAAATTTTGGAAACAAGAAGAAAGAACAGTAGTTGGAAAATATGGTCTTGGTGATAGAAATGAAGCTGGACATTGCATGATAGAATTTTGCAAGACCAATGACTTCTTCCTAACAAATACTTTTTTTCAACAACACAATGGTGACTATACACATGACTTCTCCAGATGGAATACAAGGAACCAAATTGATCTCTTCTTGTGGGAAAAGAAGACGGAGAAGCAGAATATCAACAGCTAAATCTTGGCCAGGGGCTGACTGTAGAATAAGCCATCGATTGCTCATATGTAAGTTCAGGTTGAAGCTGAAGAAAGTGAAAACAAGTCCACAAGCACCAAAATATGACCTTGAGTCTCCCCCATCTGAACTTCTCAAGAATATGAGTAGATTTGACAAATTGAACACGAATGACAGAAGACCTGACGAATTATGGGATGGGGTCAAGAATACCATATGCGAAGAAAGAAAAGTTCAGTTAAAAGACAAGAAAGAAAGGAGAGGCCAAAGTGGATGGCAGAAGAAAATTTCTGGAACTTTCGTTTGAACATAGAGTACCTAAAGCAAACAGAAGAAATCATGGAGTAAAAGAGCTGAGCAGAAGTTTTCAGAGTCACCCGAGAATACGAAGTACAGCATTTTAATGAAATGTGCCAACACCCAGAAGGAGAACCAAGAAGGAAGGACACACTGCGCTTGCCTTGAGCTAAACGAACTGAAGGAAAAATCAAGCCTTGAGTTCCAAGATTCGGTTGAAGGATTGTTTGGGCAGAATATTGAATGATGCAGGAAGCATCCAATGAAGATGGAAATAATACAGCGTCGATGTACCAAAAGTGACTGGTAGACATTTAGCCACTTCAAGATGTGGCAGATGAGCAAGCAGCAGCGGTGCTGAAGGCAGACGTCCAAGCCACACTGAAGGCATTCGTGAAAAACAAGGCTGCAGGAATTGATGGATACAGACTGAAATGTTTCAGCACATTGATGAAGCAGAAAAGCACACACGAATTTCTGCCAAGGTATTTGGAAGACAGCCACCTGGTCACCCAACTGGAAGCGATCCATATCGGTGAGTTTTCCAAAGAAAGGGTGACCCAACAGAGTGCAGGAATGATCAAACAATATTATTCGTATCACACGAAAGTCAACTTTGGCCAAAGATAACAGCAGTGGCTGCAGCCCCCTGAAGGAGAGCTACCTGAAGGTCAAGACCATTTCAGAAGGAGATTATTTGCGGGACATCATTGCTGATGCCAGATGGATTTTTGGCTGAAATCAGAGAATAAGCAGAACTATATCTATTTGTGTTTTATTGAGTAGGCAAAGGCATTGGATTTTGCGGATCATACCAAAATATGGATAATATTGTGAATTATGGGAGTTCCAGAACAATTCATTTCTCAAGTGCGGAACTCATACATGGATCAAGCGGCAGTCACTGGAACAGAACAAGGGAACTCTGCATGATTTAGAATCAGGGAAGTGAGTGTCAAGGTTGTATCCTTTCACTGAACTTATTCAATCTGTATACTGAGCAAATGGTCTGAGAAGCTGGGCTATGGGAAGAAGTATGTGGCATCCGGATTGGAGGAAGGCTCACGTGTGCTATGCAAATGACACAACCCTTACTGAAAGTGAGGAGGACTTAAAGCAGTTGATGAAGATCAGACTGTAGCCTTCCAAATGTCTCACAACTCAATGTAAAGAAAACCCCAATCCTTACAGTGTGGCCTATAGACAGTATCATGGCAAATGTAGAAACGATTGAAGTTGTCAAGGATTTCATTTTGCTTGGACCCACAGTACACACACACACACACACACACACTGGCAGCAGCAGTTGTGAAATCATGTTGCACCGAGCAAGTCTGCTGCACAAGACTTCCTTCAAGTGTTGACAAGCAAGCAGGTGACTTTGAGAACTAAGATGGGCCTGACCCAAGCCATGATACTTTCAATCGCCTACTATGCATGTGAAAGTTAGATATTGAATAATGAAGGTTGAAAAAACTTGGCTCATTTGAATGAGATGCTGTTGGAGAATATTGAAAGTACCATGGACTGCCAGAAGAACAAGCAAGTTGCTCTTGCAAGAACAACTGTCAGAATGCTCCTCAGAATCTAGAACGAGGGAACTTTGTCTCGCAGACTTCAGACTTGCTATCCGAACATCGTGTTTGATAGAGGGGCAGCAAAAAATGAGGAAGTTCCTCCACAAAACGGATCAACACAGGGCTGCAACAGGGGTGCATGTATAAGAACAATTGTGAGTGTGGCGCGGGACCAGGTAGGGCTCTGATCGATTGCACATCGGGTCACTATGAGTCGGAGCCGGCCTGATGACTCCTAACCACAGTCAGAGCACTAGCAGACCAAGACACAGGGTCACACCTGGGCTCACCTCTCCCCACCAATCACTGGCTCTTGTTACAGAATGAGAATAATTGCCTTGCCTGATGCTATAAAGCTAAGAGTTCCTGTAGGTGCTACATTTGACACCTAGTAGTTTCTGCATAAAGAGACGCCGGACAGGGCAAGATATGACAAAATAATAATTATACATTATCAAGGGCTCATGAGGGAGGGGGGAGCGGGGAAGGAGGGGAAAAATGAGGACCAAATGCCAGGGGGCTTAAGTGGAGAGCAAATGTTTTGAGAATGAGGGCAATGAATGTACAAATGTGCTCTACACAATTGATGTATGTATGGATTGTGATAAGAGTTGTGTGAGCCCCTAATAAAATGATTAAAAAAAAAAAAAAGATTCCTAAGGAGTTGTTACATTGGGCAACACTTTCAGGGTTCTGTTCTTAGACGCTTTTAATTTACGTCCTAAGGAATTTGGGAGTGGTGCAGTAAACACAGGCATGGAAATAACTGCTTACCATAAAATCTCCCTTGAGCTTAATGTTTCTTTATTGATTTCTGACAAACGTATACGTAATCAGTGGAGTAAATACCTACTGAGAGTCCTCGGTAGGACAAGGGGCTAGTGCCCTCACTCGCTAAGCAAAAGGTTGGGGGTGCCTTCGAAGCAAGGCCTGGTGATCTACTTCTGAAAGATCAGCCAGTGAAACTCCTGTGGAGCACAGGCCGCCACCACCCACCTGACACAACTTGATGGCAGCCTAAAAAATGCCCCCGATACCAAGCTTCTCCCTCCAGGCCGAGTTAACTCCTGCAGACTTTATGAAGAGGAAGGGAAGGACGAAAAGACAACTGCTCTAAAGCAGCGATGAGAGCTAATGGACGGGGAAACTACAGCTTTGGAAATGAAGCAACTAGAATGCAATTAAAGAGACAATTGACACATTGTGAAAATGTAGCTAATGTCACTGAGCCATCTGTATAGAAATGGAACCTAATTGCTGCGCTAAAGCACGTGCCGTGCGCGCGCACACACACGCACGCACACGTGAAGGGAAGGAGGCCGGTATTGACACAGGGAAGGAGTGGTTAACTTCAATGTTCCGTCCTTGAAAGCTGACAGTCCAAGATCCCTACAGACTTCCCCTGGGCACCTTCCTCTTAAGTTAAGGTGACCAGACGTGCCGCTTTGGGCGGGACAGTCCCGATTTTTAACAATTTGTCCCGCGTCCTGCGGCGTTTTAAAAAAGTCCTGATTTTTGGAAAGAATGCACGACAAGCTAAGGTATACGGTTTTCGGCTGCCATGTGGCTCTTTTGCCAGGATATGAGTTGTATCAATGGTGTCCTGCTTTTGTCCTGCTTTACCAATGTTAAAATCTGGTCACCTTATCTTAAGTTCATGCCAGTCTAGCATGTTACAGACATGAAGGGCTGCAGAAATAAGTATTACAGTACTTGCTCACTCATCAAATGGTGATGAGAGTTTTTATGTTTCCCTTCACATCCCCTTAATGTTCTGCAGAAACGAGATGAGGATTCTTCCTTGGCGGGAGAGAAGCAGGTCTCTGTACTCGCTGGGGCCTCTTCTGTCCCCAATAATGGATGGATGTGCCCTGTGGTTTGGGGGATATTGACCAGGGGAGTGTCACCACCAAAGCCAAAACACAAAATCACTTGCCACCGAGTGGACTCTACCTCCTGGAGACCCCATGTGTGTCTTGGTAGAATGATGCTCCATGGGGTTTTCAATGCTGACCTTTTGGAAGTAGATTGTCAGCCCTTTTTTTTGCAACACTTCTGGGTGGACTTGAACTGCCAACCTCTCTGTTAGCTGAGAGAATTGAACAATTGCATTCCTAGAGTCTCCCAGGACAGCCACAGCTGGGACTGGGATGATGGGCTCTAGCTCTCTGAACTCTTGAAAATGGAAGTCCCCAGTGTTCTTCTCCCTGCCCTTCTCTGACCTGTCCAGCATACAGGTAGTCAGGAACTTCTCTGGGATTGTCCAGGTAGGTCAGAGAGAGCTGGAAATGGCTGGGCTTTCAGTCTCCCAAGTATACAACGGCATTGGACTTGGGCATAACCTATGACTTGGGAGCTTCTCCACAGAGGGAGCTGCATGCTCCATTCACAGAAAAGGTGGACAACTAGCTAAAGCATCTTTCCGTTGACCCAGCGCTGTCCTGAGGGGAATAAGCTTGAGAATGTGAGCATGGAAGCGGGAGTGGGACTGGGTAGGTCCCAAGACCTTCACTAAAGAGACAAAGGGATGAGACCAGACACCTGACAATGGTCCCGAGGGTTTTCTGTGTATGGGTGGTCCTTTTGGTCAGAAATGACACTCACTCACTCACTCACTCACTCACTCACTCACCATTTCCTGATCCATCAGTCCTGTGCTTCCTTCTCCTGAACAGTTGGACTTCTCCTTCCGGCACTTTTCCTTAAGTCACTGCTGAAATGTACCCTTGCTGGAGACCCCTTCTCTGCCCACCTGATCCAGACTACGGCTCCTAACTAGCCTCTTGACGTATCAGTCTCTTAGGGCTGCCATCAGAAATGCTCGCAAACGGAGTGGTTTCTTCTCAGAGCTGACCTGTATGATCTCACAGTTTGGAAGACTAGAAATCCAAACCAGAGTGTTGCCTGTGTTGGTCTCTTCTGAGGCTCTGAGGGATGATCTGTTTCTTACCTTGTTCCTGGTTTCTGGTAGCCCTGGGCATTCCTTGGTTTCCCCGGGATTCCTTGGATTCCAGCTGCATCTTCTGATAAGCTTCTTCCTCTGTGGGTCTATCTCTGGCTCTTCTCGTCTTTGTTTATGGACACCAGCCAGGCGGTGTCACCCTAACACTATGACCTCATGTTCACTGATACCGTCTTCGAAGATCCTTTTTTCCCAGATACAGTCCTTTCACAGGTGCAGAGGTGAAAACTTCAACACATTCTGCCACATACCCATCGCCTTACCCAACTGTTTTCCTTCTTAGCACTTAGCACTTCCTGAGGCTTATTCCACCTCTCTGTGCTCACTGTCTGTCTGTCCCAGGAGAAGATCCAGCCAATAAGGGCAGGATCCTGTCATGTGTATTCACCGCTGTTACCAGGACCTGGAATAATACGGGTACCACTGCATGCACATTAAAATAAATAAATAAAGTAGAAAATGAAAGTCTCTCATGAGTCCATACCTCCTTCCAATTAATAATTTTACATAATTAGCTAAAAATTATTTTACATTTTAAATCGCATGCTAATTTTTAAAACAACTTTGGGATTTTCTTCTATTTTGCATTTGAAGTATGTTTAGCAACATACCTTGGGCATCTTTTTTACACAACCCAAAAATGAAACACCAAAGCCATTGTCATGTAGTTGATTTGGATTCATAGTGATGTATTGGATAGAGTAGAATTGCTCTTCAGTGTTTCTGAGACTGTAAGTCTAGTTATGGAAGTAGACAGCCTCGTCTTTCTCCCTTGGGAAGACTGGTGGGTTCAAACTGCTGACTTTGTGGTTAGCAGCTCAGCTTGTCACCCACTATGCCATCAGAACTTCTCTTTCCTTATCCCAAACCAGTAAAACCAAACTCCCTGCCATGGAGTTGATTTGGATGATGGCTGCCCTATAGAACAGGGTAGATCTATCCTTTTGAGTTTCTGAGACTGTAACACTTCCCCATGTGGCACAGCTGGTGGCTTTAAACCTCTGACCTTGCCATCAGCAGCCTATCTTGCAACCACTACACCACCAGGGCTCCTCCTTTGTATAGACATGTATAAATTAGCCTAGTTCTTTTAACAGTTGAACACTATTCTATTGTGCAGCTGTGCCATAATCTGCATGACCACACCTTTACTGATGGAGAGATGGACTGTGTTCAGATCTGATCACCATGAGTTGCAATCGGCACTATGGCACCTGGTGAGGTACCTGAGACAACATGATGGTAGGGGTCTTAGGATCGTCCTTGTCAATCACTGAGGACCATGAACAGACAACAAGGATGGAGGCAGAGCACAGTATTGAGGTGGAAGGTTGTGGTCAAAGGGAGGAGGGCAGTGCCTCGGGGGTCATTTAATCCCCCAGTACTGACCTCTAGATGCCTGATCTCCTAGCAGGAAGACTTCTCCGAGATCCAGGTGCTTTCTTTCTCCATCCTGACAGCTCAGTGGCTGGCATGGCCTCAGGCTGCTACACAGGTCACAGTGGACTCTGACACAGAGGGCTGGGACACACTCGGATGGCCATTTTGCAGAGGTGGACACGTGGGTGGTGTTTCAGTCATCATGATGATGAACAGCGTATTATCCCTTAAATTTTTTTCAGCTCCCAAAAAGTTCCTTCCACTCAAGTGGGGAGAAAATTTTGGGCTCGTCATTAAATTCTTATTCTGAGAATGAAGCAGATTCAAATCTCTTTTGCAGGAATCGTTTGGCCTTCGCCACAGGCAAGCTGCTCAGTGCACAACATTGAGGTGGTCTCTTCCCTATTAGTAACTGAAGGCTGGTGACTATCTTCCAATCTGTTAACTAGAGGGCATTCGCTCTCTTCTCATCAGTAGCACTATGCATGGACTTGGTGTTCTTGGGCTTACCTAATAGACTTTGTCAACATGTCTTATCATCCAGCGATTCTTCTAGTTTGCTTCAACTTAAAATCACCCGAAAACAGCAAGATTTGCCTCCCCCAGTAATTACTTCACTGGGTGATAGATTAATGCAGTGTCTGTGACTTCCACCCAGAGCCAATATAAGATATCCTCGAGCCAAACCACAGGGAAAGATGTTGTCTCAATAAAGGCATATGCAATCTGTTCACTCTGGACTGGAGGTGATCCAAACGTTAGAAACACACACCCCTGAGGAAGCAGTGGGTGGACAGGGTGGGGAAGGATGGATGCATGCAGACAATTTTGGCTATTTCCATCAAAATCATAAATGCATGTATACATTTGACCTAATAAGGAAATGATGTGGGGGCCACGTCTAACCTCTGGCTTCAGTAAAGAGGAGACTCCACCTCAGTCCAAGGCCCATTGCCCCAAAGCAGACAGTCAGACATGCTCTGCCCTCCATCCTCCTTTACCCTTCCTGACACCAACGGTCCCCCCACCCACACCCACCCCAGAGATGCTACTTCTCTTCTGCACTCAATAAGTTATTGCAATGGCCACACTGAACTCTCTGACAGTACTCATGATGGTGAGGGGTTATTAGGGAAGCTAACTAGTCATCAAAATTTAGGATCAGAGAACGTTAGGATGCAGTCCTTTTTCTGCAGTACCTTGTCTCCGTCATGCCAGCTCATGTTTCTCTGGTCTTTGACCTCTTAGCTAGCAGATCCTCTGGCCTCTGCCCTGCTCCAGCAAGTATTACAAAGCTCCCTTAGCACTGATAAGTGAGTGCTCAAGCCATCCTCTTGCCTGAAGGCACTCAGCTTTACTTGTTCCATGAGAAGGGCTTCCCACTGCGCAGTCTCAAGGTCTTGCTCCCAGCTCCTCTACTCTGCTTCTGGTGTCTCTGCAGCTTCAGACCAGGACCTTGCAGGCACTCCTATGATGGCTCTTCTTTCTTGATGGTCCTGGAGGTCTTGCACCAGAGATAGTCCACATTTATACTCAGTGGGATGGCAAAACTGGCCAGTACCCAAGTTCAGGGTTCTCTATACCTTATATGCATACTTCTACCCAGTCATTTGGTTGAACTTAGATAAAGGCTATGGATAGAAGAACCATACTAAACCATCTCACTGTACCAAAAGAGTTCCATAATCAAATGGAGACTGTTCCTACAGGAACAGCCACAGAGGGAATGGAGGGTGGCATCTACCGCATCCACAAACACACATCCTCCTTTTCCATAGGTCCTACCCTGAAGGCCCCTGAGAAGCTGCCAGAAACTAGTGCCACATGGAAAGTGTGTTCCCTGTGAGCAACTTTCTGATGATGAGCAGAATAATTCCACTTCCGTGAACCCACCCTACCACTCTGCTTACACATGTGCAACATGATGTTATGTACAAGGTAAATCCATTGCAGCATTGTTAATCATGGTGAAGGGTTAGGAAGAAGCTCAATATCCACCAACAGTGAGTGAGTGAGTGAGTGAGTGAGTGAGTGAGTGGAGTGAGGGGAGTGAGTGACTGAGTGATTGGAGTGAGTACTGTAAACACACTTATAGAACTACCTCATTGTGGAGCACCCCTGTTGTTGGCTGCTGTCAATCAGACCCGGACTTCTGTGATTCCAAGAATGGAAGAATGAAACGCTGCCCCAGTCCAATGCCATCCCTATGATAGGCTGCAGTTCAGTGAGGTATGGTCCATAGTGCTTGTTTTGGCTGATTTTACTGAAGTGGAGCTCCAGATCTTTCTTCTTCATCTCTCTCTATGTAGAAGCTCTGCTGAAACCTATTCAACATCATGATAACAAACAGAGCTCCACTGACAGGTGCATGGTGACTGCCCATGGAGTGCATTGGTCAGAATCAAGCCTGCTCTTCCAGCATGCAAGGTAAGAATTCCTCCACTGAACCTCCCCTCAAACTATTCATGTCCTGATGCCTGGAACCTATGTATACCTGAAATTACAAAAGGGATCCTGCAGATAATAAGGGCCTTTAGAGGGAGAATATCCTGGGTCATCCAGGGGGAACCCAATATGATGACAAAGGTCCTTAAACTGAACAAGGGGGAGTCAGGCTGACAGGGATGAAGATGTAATGATGGGAACAGAGATTAGAATGATGCAATCGCTGGTTTTGAAGATGAAGAATGGGGCCACAATTAGAGGTATGTTAGCCACCCTTGCATTGACCAAATCATGGGCACCCCGTGTGTTTGCAGTAGATCTGTTCCACGGGCACCCAAGGCTGTGACCTCTCAGAAACAGGTTGCCGGGCCTGTTTTCCAAGGAGTCTCCGGTGGGTTAGAACTGCACAGTTTTCAGTTATTAGGTTAGCAGGTAACTATTCATGAAAAAGCAAGACAACAAATTCTCTCTCTCTCTGCTGGTATGACAGAAAGGACAGCCCGACTTACCCCTTGACTGCAGCCCAGAGTATCAGTCAGACTTCACCAAAGAAACAGAACCAGCGAGGTTGTCAGCGAGTCCATGCTAACTTACAGCGATCCTACGTTCAACAGACTAAAGCACTGCCCAGTCCTGCACGATCCTCACAATGAAGTCTGCACCTCATGTGGCAACACATGTGCCAAGCCAGCTCATGGAATATCTTCTTCTAATCCCCTGCCCCTGCGTCTGGGCTGACTTCCCTGGAGGGGCAGGAAAGGAAGCTGCGAGGCCCTGCCAAACTACCCAAAGGTCCTCCTAGGAGCTGCCAGGCTTGTCCCTGGCTGGGGTGCCCAAGGCAGTGCTGCTACAGCGCCTCCTGCTGTCCGTTCAGCAGCAGTTTCCGTCATCCCCACCTCCCACCTCAGATCAGGAGGGCAGACCTCCTGTGTCCACAAAGTGCACCCTGATTTCCGGAAGAACCAGCCTCCATCTCTGTTTTGTTCGATGTCAGCCTCCCTGTAGCAACCAGAGGAAGACAGGGATCCCAGCACCTGAACTCACGGTATTTAGCAGGGACCAATTTTTATGAAACAGCTCCTGCATATTGTAACTTGGTAAAGCACGCAGTGGCTGAGTTTGAAGGTTTGAGTCCACCCTGAGGTGCCTTGGAAGAAAAGCCTGATGATCTACCGGCCACACATACACCTTCCATATTAGCCGTTGGATCCCCTGTGGAGCACAGTTTTACTTTGGCCCATATGGGCTTGGTGTGAGTTGGAGTTGAGTCTGATCACTGGTATTATTTTGCTAATAATCCTAATAAAAGCCAATTATTTATTTTTAAAGTGACATTTATTGTTTCAAAGTTCAAGGCAAGGGTGAGGAGTCCTCCAAACCGAAATCACACTCATTGCCATCGAGTGGATGACGACTCACAGAAACCCTGGGGCAGAATGGAATTGCCCCTGCGGGTTTCCGAAGCTGTCTCTCGGGGCCAGAAACGTCATTCTGGGCTTGACTGCTGTCGTGGGCTGTGGATGCGAACGTACTGTGCTGTCCTGACAAAGGCCGAGCAAGCGCTTGCTCTGCTGGAACCTGCGGTTCTCCACGTCCAGACGCCCACACACCCTTCTGCGGTGGACATGCCACAGCAGTGGCGTGGCTTTCTGTGCCATTTAACGAATGCACACATTGTATTGCAACCCCCCCCCCCCTTATAAAAATCAGAGGCGACGGCAAAAACTGAAGTGACATCAAATGCGCGGCATCCGTTTCACTGCAGTTTACCTACTAGGACTGGGTGAAGGTTTGTTGTGCATGTTTTCACCGCAGTAAAAGCAGCAACGAACATAAAATAAATTGGACCCATAAGGCCATAAAAGACAGTGCTTGATCCGCGGAGCCCATTCGAGAGAAAAGTGGACAGGCGGCCTTAAGCACGGGAAAGCAGATGCTTACAACCCGAGAGACTGCGCCCTGAACGTGAGCGGAGCGGCGCCAGCGGTGCTCCTGCTGGAAAGGAAGGCGCCCTCTTTGAAGCATAAGGAATGTTCCTTAGAAGCCCAGCAGGGCCAGGCTCGGGCCCACTTACGAGTACTGTACTTTAGACGCGTACACAGGAAAGACCAATTGTTGGGACGTGACGTCACGTTTGCTAAAGTTGTGGGGTCGCGGAAACGAGGGAACCTCTACAGGACACGCATCCACGACCATGGACTTGAGCATGGACCGTGAAGAACGCACAGGACCGGCAGCCTTTCGCTCTGCGATACACAGGGTCGCTCTGGGACCGATATGACTCAATGACAGCGAACGATGGCCACCAGGTAAAGAGGGACACCAGGAGGAGTCCGGGGACGCCCCTCAGCAAAGATCGTTCCAGCAGAACAAAGGAGCAGTCCTGGTGCTCCCATTGACTCCGGCAGGCGAGCCCCTGAGGCTGTGGAAGGACTCTTAAGATCGCAGTCCTAGAAGCAAACTACAGACAGCAATTCTGTCCACGATCCCTAATCTTCCTCCGTAGCACGAACGATATTCTGGTGTCTTCTCACTGGTCCTAATATTTGGGTGTCACCCACATCATGTATCTTTTTTTTTTTGGCTAATTAACCCCTCTATGATATATAAATGAGAAATGGTTAAGTGATGGCCCAATGGTTAACTGCTTTGCTGTTAACCAAAAGCTTGGTGGTTCAAACTCTCCCACTGGCTCTGTGGACAAAAGACCTGCAAATATGCTTCTGTCAAGATGACAGCCAAGAAACCCCAATGGGGCCAGGGCACTCGTCACACAGTGGCATCGCTATGAGTCAGAACTGACTGGGCAGCATCCGTTACAATACCAACAGGTCCCCAAGCTTATTTGTCCAACTGGCCCCTTTCCAGGAGAAGAAAAATTACTCAGTGCTCCCTGGCAAGTAAACACAATCCAGGCTAAAGTGCCATAGCTGCTTTTGCCAACCCCACTCACCTGATCATGCCAGGGGGCAGCATCTCCCACTTACGGAACCCCCAGGAACTGTAAAGACTCTCTGTGCGTCTGTCTCCATATATTCTTCTGATTTTGATCCCAGGTGCATTTATACTGAAAAAGGGAATCATCTTTAGAATTTATCCCAGATTGGTTATTGGTCGATACTTGTGTGTGGGCCCATGCACCACAGGACCAGACGCTGTCCAGCCCAGAGTCAGCCCCATGATCAGTTGTGGATTGGACTGCCATGCTCCCGAGAATTGTCATCAGCTGGTTTTGGGGAAGGAAATCACCAGGCCTCTCTTCCTAGTCTGCCTTAGTGGACCAGCCCCAGGGAAACCTATCCAGCATCCTAGTAAGTAACTCATAGCAACCCTGTGGGACAGGGTAGACCTGTCCCTGTGTGTTTCTGAAACTGCAACTCTTTACAGGAGTGGAAAGGCTCATCTTTCTCCCATGGTGGTTTCAAACTGCTGCCCTAGCAGTTCACAGTCCACCATGTAATCCACTCTGCCACCAACACTCCTATTCAGCATCAGAGCAACCCACAATCCACCACTGCCACAGGGCGGGGAGAGGGGGGTGTTGTGTGTGAGGTGTGTCGACCAGGAGTGACACGGGGGTCCCTTGCATAATCCTACCACTGAATTACCACTGCCCCTTGGACTAGATTTAGATCCATAGCCCCATTCCTTGTGATTCCTCCAGCCACAGCAGTTGTCAGAAATGCAGCGGAAAATTTCTCAAGCACCACCTGCATTTTCCCAGGCCTCAGGGATGGACCTTACGTTTAGTAGGGGCATCTTGCAAAGCAGCCCTTTTCCTTGCCAGTGTACCGGAGTACCACACCGCCCCCTGCTGGGAGCAAACACCAAGTGGTGGATTTCTGCAGCTGTTCTCTCTTCTAAAGAGCCTGTAGTGGCCGGAGAGGGCTCAGAGCCAAACCTTACACCACTAAAGAAAAAGGAGTCTTTTACTCTGAAAAACAAGGGTGGATTGTCATCACAGAGGGTCCGTCAGCCTATTCTCAGGTCATCTGGGAAGTGGAAGGGGGTGCACAAGTTGTAATCAAAAAAGGCACCCACAAAGCATGCACGTATGTATTACCTTCCTGAGCTAGCACTTGATTGTACCCTCAGTACCGGGCCAGGCTAACAGGGCTAGCTGAGAAAGCAAGATTCCAGGCCTTGTCTCTTGTTTCTGTTGCTGTTTAGCTTTTATTTCGTCATCATCAACTTAACTCTACTTTTCAGCTGGACTAAGAGGGGCGTGAGGAAAGTAGGGGAGCCAAAGAGCTGGAGGGAGAGCACAAAGATTAACGGATGCCGCCAGCGCGTTGGGGATCAAAGGGTGATTTCGAGAGCTACACAAGGCACAGTCTTGTGCTTAACCTAAAACACGAAATGCAGATCAAATGCATTAGCGTGGCCCTCACCTGGCCAGCAGTGGGCAGTCTTCTCGCTGGTCTTGCCATTCCTGGACCCAAACCCGCTCCGTGGCTTCCACAGTGTTCGTGTCTTCATTCACCCCACCAAAGACCACGTGCTTGCCCTCCAACTGTTCCCTCTGAGCAGTGCAGGTAAAAAACAGGGGACCGTTAGCAAGGGCCCCACGTTTGCCGTGGACAGGATGGCAGGACCTGTGTGCTTCAGGATGAAGTTCTCACCTTGAAGGCTCTCTGCATAGACGGGGACTTGCCGCCAGCGCCTTGGTGGTGTGTAAAGTCCCCACCCTGGATCCTAAACCCAGGAATGATTCTGTGAATGCAGGAACCTTATAGTCCAATCCTTTCTCTCCAGTGCTCAGAGCGCGGAAGTTTTCAGCCATCTCTGGAACTTTGTCTGCAAACAGCTCGAAAGAGACGCAGCCCCTGCAGGGGCTCGCCATGGACGGCTACGTCCGAAACACACAGGAGGATTGGCTCACCAATGAGTCGAAGGCCAACACAACAAGCCCAACATACAGACTTCCACAGGCTTCCTTCCACGGATTCAAAGAGAGAGACAGGCAAAACACGCACTCCTTCCTTTCCCCAGGGCTGGCAGTACAACCTTGCTGGGGCTTATTAACGCCACTCCCCAGAAAGACCCTAAGAGACTGGATTCTCTTGGAAGGCCCACACCTGGTATGTTCTCTCTCTCTAACTTTGTACGGTGACTTCAGCCAGGGTTTGCTGAGCAGCTCCTCAGTTGTACATTCAGTCATTTGTGCGTCTCAGGCCACTCGCTGTAATCCCCTCAAAGTGCCAGCGAGGAGAGTATCCCACTCCATCCCTGTGCTTCCTGTGTCCATCTCTCCCCTTCTAACCCCTGAACTTGAACTTGAGGTCCAAATTATGCCCTTTTGATCTCAACTAGTTTATTATTCTAACCTGGGGTGAATTCAGCTCCGGACCTGGGGGCCATGCCAGGGGTGCTCTCATTAGTCTTTATCCAACCGGTACGACTAGCGTATTTCATGATTTTGATTCGATTCCATGTTTTTTGCCCACTCACTCTATCCAGAGCCTTCTTATTGTATAGGTTCCCTAACTTATTTGGCCTACAGCTCCCTGTTCTGAAAATAATTACTCGGTGCTCCACTGGTGTATTAGTCTAGGTACTTTGGAGAAACAAATCCACAGCAACTCATATATAAGATAGAGTTTTATGTAAAGAAAATGTGCATCACAAAAACATCCCAACCAATGCTGCCCAAGCCCACAAGTCCAACATTAACCCATTAACCCAACACCAGTCGGGCTAGGTCATGAACCTTAGACCAGTCAACCTGCTCTGTTCTTCGTTTCCCCCTGTAAACCAAGTCCACAGGTGTCAGTGGCCAAACTCAACCTGTCTCTTTATTGCTGCATTTCTCCGACTTCCACTCAACAAGTAGATCCAGGTGGTCACCTAGCAAGCATTTCAGCCTGCTCACAGGCTCCCTTTAACATTCAGTCC
>NW_022111372.1:34808667-34840335 GCF_000313985.2 Echinops telfairi | reverse complement strand
CAGGGAACTGCTAAGGCAGCTGCACCCTGGTGCGACCATCACAAAGCAAGAGACCCGAGAACTAGAAAGGCGAGGCTCACCACGCATTTATCCCTCCGCCTTTCAATTAGCCCCACATGTGATTATCGGCCAGGTTGGCACAATTAACTAACTCAACTGGTAATTGAAAAATGTTGTGCTGTAGTCTATAATCCAGGATAAAGTATTGGTATCCACTTTTGCAGTCCCCCACGCTAGATTTTTCAAGCACCCCAGCAGAGTGGTGTCAACCACTTTGGAAAATGCTATTCTAATGAGATCCTTTTACAGATCAGTTAATAGTGGCCGCTGGGCACTGTCTAGTTCTGGTCTCAGAGTTAGGGACACTGGCATTTACTTGGTCCATTAGGCCCTTGGACTAGTTGCTCCCATATGTCTTTTGATTTTCCTCACTCTTCTTTCCTCTGGACAGACTGACAGTTGCACCTCTGGGTGGCTGCTCATAAGTTCTTAAGATCCCAGTAGCTACCCACCCAAGAGCGATGTAGACCATTTGTCTTTGTGGATTATGTCATGCCAATTAACCTTGGTGTCACCTGAGGTGGTAGTCCTGAATCGGAAGGCCTACTGGCTCATTCCCTCCCTGTGTTTGGTTATAGCTAAGACATTTTTCTAACTTTGCCCCTGTCTGCCTCGCCACATTCATAGGTATAGTTGTAGCAAAGGTAAATACAAATACACAACGATCCCCAGTAAATGTATTTATATTCGTAACTATGCTCTCACTCTCATTCCCACATTGGTTAAGCCTGTGTTTATCCAGGCATCTACTGGCAGAGCATCACTGACACAAGATCACATATATCAAATAGCCTTTGTCTCTGTGGCCTCGAACTCTTGTGAATCTCGCAGTGTCTTGCTCTCGAACTCTTGTGAATCTCGCAGTGTCTTGCTCTGCCTCTACCATTGCTTCCTAGCCTTCCTCTTACTGTGTACTTCCTTCCCCTCTAGCTGTGACTTTCCCACCCACCCTGGGGAGCCATCAAAGGATGTTTCTTTCAGCAAGAAAACCTCTTCTTGGCTTCTCATCACAATGGCCTCACATAGTCTTTGCCCTTTTAAGACGGACTCATTTCATTTAGCACGATGTCCTCCAGGCTCAGCCTTGTTGTGGAGCATTTTCCAGATTCGTTACTCTTTAAGGTGTGTGTGTGTGTGTGTGTGTGTGTGTGTGTGTGTGTGTGTAGCAAAGTTTATTTATTTATTCTTTCACCTCTGGGCATGCAGGTGGTTTCCAGTTTTTTCCTCTTGTGAATAGTGCTGGGGGTGCAGAACTCTGCTTGTGTGGTTCCTCCTATTTCTCTAGGAAATATGCCCAGTAGGGGTCAGATGGTATTTCTATGCCCAACTTTTTGAAGACGTGGCACACTGCTCCCCACAGTGGCTGTACCATCTTACAGTTCCTCCAGCAGTACATGAGAGGATGCTAGTTTCCTCACATCCTCACCACACTTGGTGTATTTAATTATTTACAATCCTTGGTCCACACAGGCTGGTGTGCTTCTTCCATGTGGACTTGGTTGATGCCTCACAAATATGTCTACTTGTTTGAAGAAAAACCTTTAAGATCTCAGATGGCATTCATTCGGATAGCCGGGCACCATCTAGCTTCTTCACCACACTTTGCTATAGCTTCAGTGATTTCTTCACCAAGCATCCTATTGTTATATCACACACCAGGCAGGAGAAAAAGAGGCTAGATTTCAAATTATCTTCTAGAAGAGCACAGGTCCTTTTGCTCCTTCAGGCCTCCTGAGGACAAACCTATACCTTCATGGCAGGAAGTAGACTACTGGTGTAGTTCTGAACCCATCCTTTCATCAAGGCCACTTCTACGGACCCCTGGTTTAAGAGGATAAGGTAAGGTGACCAGATGTTACCATTGGTGAAGTGGGACACCATTGATAAAACTCATATCCTGGCGAAATAGCCACATGGCAGCCGAAAACCGTATACCCTAGCTTGTCGTGCATTCTTTCCAAAAATCGGGACTTTTTAAAAATGCCTTGGAACGCAGGAAAAATTGTTAAAAATCGGGACTGTCCCGCCAAAAGCGGGACATCTGGTCACCTTAGAATAAGGTTTAGTTTACAGCTGTCTCACATCAGAGAATACAGCCAATGATAGAAATGTAGCAAGACTACATTTGAATTCAGCTTGATAGCAGCACAGGTGGAGCAAAAGAGTAGAAAAAATACACCCAAATCCTCATGGGCATCTTGGGGAGGGGAGGGGAGAGATGTGGTTTTCCCCTTTATGCTTCTCATACTTTTCATGCTTATTCAAAGGCATGCCTTCGGTGTGTGTATGTAAAGATGGTAAGGACATGGAAAGAGAATGCCTTGTCTTGGCCAAGATTTGATAGCTGAATGGCAATCTTAGAAAATGTCTAGATCGATGGCTGGACGGTGAGGAGGACCGTGAGCCTGAAACCTAGCGCCTCCTTCTCTTAGGGAGAGGTCTGGGGAGTCACTGCCACCTCCCAGTATTCCCTTCTGTGAGCAAGGATTTCCCAGTAAGTGGGTACTTACTCACTCACTCACTTACTCACTCACATCACCGGGTCCAACAAGCTGCTGGTGGGAATTTGCCTTTGTCACAAGCATTCGCCATCTGTGTTCCGCTAGTGGGGCAGGCGAGACAGGAAAGTCACCACGCTTTCCTCGGGGAGCGTGCAGACTACAGTGTGACGGCAGCACAGCTGAGTGGGACATCCGTTTCTTGAGCTGCTGCACAGTTGACAGAGTGGATACTCCCTGGGGGACACAGAGGGTCCCACGGACACCAGGCACCACTTCCTCAGAGAGCTCCATGATGGGCGACATGCAGTAGTGGGAGAACCCAGGTCCTATGCCTTGCCTAACCCCCCACGCCTGCCCACGCCTGGCCCGCTCTTGATCTCTGATGTGGTCTGTGTGTGTCCCATTTCCCAGGCGACAGTTCCCATGCATTTGCCTCCCCATTGCCCAACCTTCCTCCACACATCAGGGCTGCTCCTATGGCCCCCAGAGCCATCTGTTAAGGATTGAACTGTGTCTCCCCCACCCCAAGATATATGTTAGAATCCTATACCTGTGAATAGTCATCCTGACAGCACAGTGGGTTAAGCATTGCGTTACTAATTGAAAGGTCCGCAGTCCAAACCCACCCACCGGCTGCTCCGCCAGGAAGTGATGTGGCCGTTTGCTCCCAGAGTGAAGAGTCACCGTCTCAGAGGCCCCATGGAGCAGGTCTACCCTGTCTCCAGGACCAAACTCCAAACTCACCAGCACTGAGTCAGTTCTGACTCAGAGGGGTCCTCTGGGACAGGGTAGAACTGTCTCTGTAGAGTGTCTCTGAGACGGTCACTGGTTACAGGGGTGTAAAAAGCCCCATCTTTCTCCCGAGCAGTGGCTAGTGGTTTTGAACTGCTGCCTTTGAGGTTAGCCACCCACTGTGTAACCACTCGGCCACCAGGGCTCCTCCAGCATTTACCGTGGTTGCCCATTGGTCTTACATCTCTCTCGGTGACTTCATTTGGCTTGGCCACATTGGCTGACTTCTCGCATACTGGGCACGGCTTTTCCAGTCCACAGAATTAACATACTAGTTGGAATCAATTCAATGGCAATGCGTGGGTACTAGCTAGCAAGTGATTCCCAGCTCTCCACCCCCCACTCCTATTCTCAGTAACTATCAAAGAACATTGCTTTCTGCGTGTGTACCTGCTTTTTATAAATGTGGTGTTAAGCAATATTTGTGCTTCTGTGTTTTACTTATTTCACTCCACACAATTTCCTCTAGCTTCATCTATGTTCTAAGATGTTTTGTGAACTCCTTGTTGCTCTTTGCTTGCATAGTATTCCATCAAAGGAGTGTAACACACTTGTCTATCCAATCATTCATCAAGGACTTCTTGGGCTGTTCACTGCCTCTTTGGGTCGCTGTTTTTATAGCTCTAATACATGCACTCAGGAACAGAGTTCTGGCAGAATAAGGTCATCTCTACTCCTAGCTTTCGGAGGAAACACCATACTGTTTTCCATGGTGGTCGCACCATTTTGTAATCCCACCACCACTGTTTGAGAGAGCTCCCATCACCCCACAACCTCATTTGCTGTCTTCTGATTCATGTTTTGGTTTAACTGGTGCTATTTTGCAGAGGTAAGGTGGCAGTTTGGCTTTGTATCTCTCTGGTGGCTCATGGTCTCAAGCATCTCTTCAGTGGAATTGGTTTTAAATCCATCTCCTTTGAGCTATAAAAGGAACAGATTAGTCATCACCGCATTACACACAATAACAAGAAGATGAAAATGCCCATCAGTGGAAGAAGGGATAAAGCACTGGGAGGGACACACAGTGGAACACTATGCAGCATTAAAGAAGAATGGTGAACCCCTGAAGCACTTCCTGACACCCATGGGTTTGGACGACAGTACGCTGAGCTGAGTGAAGCTGTTGACCACAAGAGGACACATTCTTCAGGAGACCGCTACTATTAAAAATATATCAGGATGAAGGGTTTTATACCAAAAGAAACAGACTTTAGTAGTGACCAGAGGTGGGATAGGAAGGGGGAAGGGGCAAAGTAATAGGTTGGAGGGTAGACAGGTACGGACTTAGGTGAAGGACAATAAGATCTACCAGAGGGAGCCGGGCATGAAAAAGGGGGTTGGGACCAGGCAAGCCTGTGAGAAGTTTGAGATGTTGTTTAAGTTGTTGAGTGCAAAATGATGATCTGATGTGTAAACCCCCAAATTCACAACAAAAAGGTTTTTGTTTTAAGTAAAACTAGGCTCAAACGGCTTGTTTGGGGAGGAGCAATAACAGCTTATTGATGGGGAAAGAAAGAGCTGATTAAATCCAGAGAAGCCAAGACCGGAGGAAGACAGAAGCCCTGTCCCAAAAGATTGCAGCGGAGCCTAGCAGGGTCAAGCAGTGGTTCATTCTGCAGTGTGAGGTTGCCCTGAGTGAGGGCCCCGCTCAGCCACTGCTAGCAATACCAACAATGTTCTGTAACAGCCATGTGTGAGAGTCAAGACAGTTAAGACAGAGGCTGGCGAAACTCGCCGCCATCCCTGCCCACTAGGGGGCAGCAGATCAGCACGAGGCGTGGCAGGCGAGGGGGGCTGCTGGGGTTTTGCAGAGGGAGGGTACAACTGAAGCAGAGACCTGGGGAACATGGACCCTAACGTGGGCTTTGAAGGAAGTTGAGGATCCAGTAAGTGGAGAAAGGTCAGGAAAAAGGGAGAGCAGTCGGAAGAGGGCAGGACACAGCATGCTGCCCTGTAGGGTACCAGCATCCACAATTGAACGGGTCCAAGGGGGCAGTTGTGGAATTGAGGGGTAAAATTAAAGAGACGTCGGACAAGATAAGGCATGAGAATGCTCATGTCTGGGATATCATGACTTCAGGAGCCAGATCTGTGCAGAGAGAGAGAATACATTTCCAACCAGGGCTTATATACCCTCTAGGCGCGTGCCCATCCCCATAATTACAGGCAATCACATACGTAACAGGACGGGATTGTACAACAGGCATGCGTGTGATAGGAAGGCTTACACATAACAAGACAGGTGAGCTCTAGAGTCAAGATGGCAGCCTAACCTTGGTCGTCCCTGAGTTGGCTTGACCAACTCAGTGTCTTGGGGCTCTCCTTCAGGGGAACAATCCATTATCCTTATCAGAAGGGAGTGAGCTCTACTTAGGGTGGGACAGGCTGTAGGGTCTGATTGCTCTAGACGGCTGATAACCTTAGGCAGATAACCTTTAAGCAATTGACCTCCAAGTGTAAAATCAGTGACCATGTGTTTGCAAACAGCACCTTAGGTTTGGCATATATTATGGGGGGACATCCTGGGGAATAACTTCTGTTTCCCACACTGCGCCCTGCGTCATGCTGCCTACTGTATTCCCGTTCTAGCCTGAAATGCGTCCAGAGCAAACTGCTGCCCAACAGAGGGCCAGCAACCACTCTCCCCATCCTCCCCATCATGGGCTGGATTGTGACACCTCCCCCCACCACCACAAAGATAGGATTCTGTTCTGACTCCTTGCGGTACCTGTGAACAAGACCCTGTAGGGAAATAGGGCAGAGGTTATCAGTCAACAACAGGAAGTCACACAGTTCAATCTGAGTGGTGTCCTTCTAAAAGAAGCTGCCCAATGACGAGAGACACTGGAGGACATAGTCTTAAAGAGACAGGTGGGATCCCTGGCCACCCCAGACAGTGGAAACAAGGGCAGATCTTCCTATAGAGCCTTGTGAGGAAGCCGGCTCTGCCAGCCTTGCCCCACCCTGTGTTGGCTGCATGCACATCGTGCTAGCCTTGTCCCCCAGCTCCTGTGGGACTTGATGCCTGAATCTTTCTTCTGGGCATTCTCATGCCCTCCAAATAACTCTCTGCCCCTGGACACTGGCTTTGCCGCTCCTTCTTTCCCTTGCTTTCTGCTTGTCACCATACGCAGATGGAAGGACCCAGGGTCACCTGCCACAAGGAAGCTGCAGAGGGCATGGGAGCCTCACGGTGGGGGGCTAATATACCCATCGTGGTCCCTCGGGGACCAAGCATATGATGCCGTGACCTAAGGAATGACGTGGCGCAGGCACTGAGTCACAGCAATGTGACACAGGATGAGGGGAGGGGAGACCTGCCAAGAGACCCACACCTGACAGGAGTGAGGCAGGAGGGGGGCCCACCTGCCCCCAAGCTAGCCCACCCCCACGCCTACTCCCTTCTCACATCGGCAAGCTTTGTACAAACAAGAACAGTTCCCCTGGGAAATGCCCCTGAGGGCAACACAGCGGGCACTGGAGGGAATGTTTGGGAAACCTCAAGAATGCGAATCCCCACACTTCCTTAATGCCAGACAGTGAGAAACCTCCAATGAGGAGCATCCAGGGAACAAGGCCCTGGGCTACCTGTCTTCTCCCGCCATCCCGCCAGCCTTCTGCACCTTCTCAGCCACAATCACGGCCCCCAGCTTGCAACTCTTGCCAGAGAGACCGGAGGTGACTTGGTGAAGTGAGCATTGAAAACGGATGCCCACCCTGGGCCTGGCACCACCACCTGCCTTCTTGTCCCTTGTGGGCAGCCTGAACCCAGTGCAGCATGAGGGAGGATTGTGTGTGGCAGAGAAGGGGCTTAGCAGAGTCTCAGCTCCCCCCCAGGCTCGGTCTCCTAGAGGGAGGCCATTTCTCCGCTTGGGACCCAGTCTCTAGCCCCAGGGCTGCCTCTTTCAGCCTCATGACTTTGGGGCAGGGACTCGGCCCTGCATCTGTAAAATGGACCCATAAAATAGTCTGTGTCTGTGTGGGGCTGTGGTGGGGGTTAGATGACATAATGCCCGGCGGCTCTCGCTTTTATTAGTCTTGGCCTCACTTTCTGATTTGCAAATGGAGTAAAATAGCCCCCCGCCCCCCCACCCTGGGATTCCTTCCAGGCCTTTGTTCCGACTTGTTCCATCCCAGAAGGGTTGGGCAGCACCTTCTCAGGAGGAGCAGGCACAGCTACTGTCTCGAATGGAGAGTCCCCCCCAGCCTACCCTCCTCTGCCCTGTGAGCCGCACTCTGCTCCTCTCCAGCCAGCCCCTGACCAGGACACGGCCTCCGGGGCCCACCCTTGGGGCGGCACTCGTGGGGGCAGGGGTGGGGCGGGGGTCGTGGGAGTCTCTTCATTGTTTCTGAGCACCGGGTGGCTGTGGTTTGAAGGGGTCGCTCAAGTTGGTTCTGATCCACAGCGACCCTGAGTCCCACAGAACAACACACCACCTGGCCCTGGGCCACAGCGTTAGCGTGGGTCCATTGCTGCAGCCCCTGTGCCCGCCCCTCTTGTCCAGGGTCTTCCCTTTCCACCGCCCCGCCCCTTGACCGAGAGGCCGTCCTTCTCCGGGGACTGGTCTCTCCTGACAAAGTCTCTCCAGCCTGGCCTCTAAGGAGCGTTCTGACGGTCCTTCTCCCACGACAGAGGGGTTTGTCCCTAGTACTTGCGCTTGGCCGGCCCCATCATGCCGCACTGCTCACCAGAGCAGCGCTTCCTGCTTGCCGTCACGTCGCTCCAGCAGGACGGAGTGACGCGCAGGCTGGCACCAGTTCTTCGTGGGCTCTGAGCTGCTGCGAGGGGCCAGTGTAGTGCTCACTCGGGGCTCCTCTCCCGGCACCGTCGCAGACAGGATTCGGGGCCCAACCACAGGGTTGTCAGCAGCCGTTTTTTGGAAGTCGTCACCAGGCCTTTCTTCATGGTCTGCCTTCATCTGGAAACAGCTGACGCCTGTCCACCCAGGTGACTTGCTGGTATTTGAAGGTCTGGTGACAAGGTCTGGTGACCTTCCAGGCTCAGAGCAACAGGCCTGCAGGCCACCAGAGGGGCCTGCACTGACAGACAGAGGGGTGGACAATGGTGTTGTATCCGTGTGTGCCCTGTACCCTGAATGGATTCTAGAGTGGTCCTTGCTCAGGAGTCGGGGTCTGGTGAAGGTGGGGCACTGAAGAAAGGGCAAACAATGCCAGCACCGGGGCAGGGGGGCTCTGGTGATCTCAGCGTGCAGAGTGAGAGAGTGGAGAAGGCGGGTGGAAAGGCTTGTACATGACAAACTCCCCAATCCAGACGGAAGCTCCATCGTCTTCAGGGGGAAGGGCCGAACGGGAAGGGCGTGGAGGTTGTGTGCTGGACCACAATCCTCAAGGTCCACAGAGGGAAACCACCAGCCCTTCGGAAGGAGAAAGATGGGCCTTCCTACTCCCCTAAAGAGTTCCCGTCTCAGACTCCTGGCAGAGGGTAGAGAGGGTGGAAGAAGCAGGTGAAGGAGGGTCAGCTGTCCAGAGGACGGGGGAGGAGGGCCAGGCAGCCACCGCACTGAGCCCCTGCCCACCTCAGAAGGTGGAGAGCAAAGAAAGACTGGCAGCAGGTGGCGGTAGTGCCCCTGCTGGTCTCTGCTCTCTGCATATCAGCTGAGGGTGCTGCAGGGAAGCTGCAGAGACCAGGGACAGGGACTTCCTCGTCCACCCTGAGGCTGTCAGCGGGGCCTCCGGGCTGAGCACAGGGAACATGAGTTCGTAGCAGACCCAGATGGGACCAGTGGGCTTCCTGCAGCAGCCCCCAGCTGTGGTGGGTGGGTTGGAGGGTCAGAGTTGGGCCATTGTGAGAAAGAGCAGGTGCCATGTGCTCTGGGTCAGAGGAGAGCCAAGGGGCTGCAGGGACTGCTGTGACCCAGGGCAGGCTAGGAGGGGCACAAGGTCCAGCGACCAGCCGTGGCCCAACATACACGGGGGAGATCACAGGGTGGCTCTGAGGGGCCGTGGGAGCGCATCCAGCAGGGCTGCCCTGGGCACCCCCCCCCCCCCACCCGTGTTCACCTCCAGTGTGAGAGAGATGCATGGAAGTGCCTGTACCAGGCTGCATCTTCTCAGCGTGGAGACTCCAGGTGAGGCTCTCTTCTCTTCTTGCTACCAACACGGACAGTCTGTGCCACCCAATGCCAGTATTTCGGAGCCATTGCGGGATAAAGCACAAGTCTGTGGAGAGGTTGTGAACAGGGAGGAAGTGGCATCTGGCCTCAGATGGCCACACGATGACTTCGCCTGTCTCCGCATCCGAGGGAGTCTGGTGGAGAATTTTGAGTCCTCCCGCTAACTGCCCTGATGTATTAGCTGGAAAAACGCTGCCCTGAGAGGCCGAGGAACTGCCTGAGGGTGGCTACCCAGTCATGAGTGACATGACATCACCATTTCTACTCTTTCTAATTATCTGCTACCCCATGTTGTCCCCCCAGGGCTCAGCAGGTGGTCAAACCACCCATACAAGACAAGACACCAGCCCTGTGTGCTTGCCCAGTCAGCAAGACCGCAGCTCACCCTCGACACCTGACTCCCCTGACCTTTCCCAAGTTCCTGTCGTCTGTCGCTGAGCCAGGAGCAACATTGACTGTGGAAGGCTGCTATATGATTCTCCTAGGCTGTAACAACAAACCGAGTGGCTCAGAACAGAGATGTTGTCTCATGGCCCTGGAGCCGGGGAGTGTGGGGTCAGGGTGTCGGGCATGCTGATTTCTTCTGAGGAGCTAAGGAAGAATCTGCTGGATCCACGCCTTCTCTTCTGCCTTCTGGTGCTGGTTGGTAACCCGAGGTGTTCCTTGGCTTGTGACTGCAACCCTCCAACCGTGGTCTGTGTTTACAGTGAGGCTTTGAACTGGTTCTACCCAGTCCAGCTGTCCCCCATGGAGGAATACCTGGATGAAGTCAGATTATTAAAATGTAGGTGAACGAGAAGCCTACCCAGAGTGGGGGAAAAGTACAGTTCAAGGCTCTGCTGGAAGCTTAATCTCCGTATTAGAGAACAAGGCTCACGTGCACATTGCGTATCAACCAAATCTCTTGACCGACTGGGTGGAAAACAACAGTGTCCGGTTCAAAGATGGTACCAACAGCACCACTTTGAATATGTACCCCTCTGCATAGTCCTGGTTATAATTTAGTTTCTTGCATCAGACTCCTGAGAGGATGCAGGATGCATCTTTAGGACCTCCCTTTCCAGGGCTTCCATTTATGTTTTCACAGGAAAGGGAAATAAGGATGAGACCTCAACCTGGTGCATGTGCCAAGCCATGGGGGCAACATACAGCATGAAACAGTGAACTAACAGAGAGGTCTGAGGGTCCAGCACCTATCCCAGTGACGTCGACCCCCACTCCCCATAAGAATGCAATACAGGGGACAGCACTGAAGATACAGCCTGGGGAGAGGGGCAGGTCTGCCCAGACCACGTGGGAGCAAACTAAGAGGGAACGAGAGAGAGAGAGAGAGAGAGAGAGAGAGAGGACAGCGTCTTGGCCCACCAAGCTTCGAGGATAACATTCCAGCTCAGTGCAGCCAATGTACAGACAAGATGGTAGGGTCAGCCTCACTGTGAGACATGACATCTCCTTACTGACCCACATTGCTATGGGGGGCAGCACCGGAGAGCCGGTGCAGGAATTATGCCCCGTCTGCAACCCCTCCCCTTCCCTGGGGCGTAACATGAAGGAAGTGCAACAGAGCAGCAAGAGGAGCAAAACCACAAAGCCCCTGAGAAATTCAGAAACTAGACTTCCGACTCAGGGGGGCAGGGGTTGACACTGCATCAGAGCTGATCAGAAAACATTCATGGGGATAGTGGGACAAGAGGAGAGTAAAAGGAAATAGAGAAAAGAACTAGGAGGCAAAGGGCATTTATAGAGGTCTAAATACAGGCATGTCCATATGTAAATATATTTATATATGATGACAGGGAAATAGATCTATGTACATATATTTACAGGTTCGGTATTAAGGTAGCAGATGGATGTTGGGCCTCTACTCAAGGACTCCCTTACTGCAAGAACACTTTGTTCCAATAACCTGGCATTCCATGATGCTCACCTTCCCAACACGATCACTGAGGACAAAGTGGTGTGTGTTAGTCTGGGTGCTTTAGAAAAACAAATCCACAGAAACTCATGTATAAGAGAGTTTTATATAAAGGTTAAGTGCACATCAAGAAAACATCCCAACCCAGTGCTGCCCAAACCCACAAGCCCAACATTAACCCATATGTGTGACACCAATCCACAAAGTCCTCCTCCATCTCACAAAACACATGCAATGATGCTGACTGCAGGAGGAAAGCCTAGTCAGTGAATGTGTAAGCATCTCAACACTGGCAGGAGTCTTCACACGGCTGCTCCAGCACAGAGGGCTGCATCAGGGTAGGTCCATGTGGCTTCTCCTCAGGGATGTCTTGCAGGAAGTAAGCCTTGCCAGCTGAAGCAGAAAACTGGCTAAGGCAGCGGCACCCTGATCGGACCATCAGAAAGCAAGAGACCCGAGAACTCAAAAGGTGAGGCTCACCGAGCCATTTATCCCTCCACCCTTCAATTAACCCCACATGTGTTTATTGGCCAGGTTGGCACAATAAACTAACTACCGCAGGGTGCATAAGCAAATGTGGTGAAGAAAGCTGCTGGTGCCCGGCTAGCCAAAGATATACTGCCTGGGGTCTTAAAGGTTTGAAGATAAACAAGTGGTCATCTAGCTGAGAAGCAACAAAGCCCATATGGAAGAAGCACACCAGCCTTTGTGCTCATGAGGTGTTGATAGGATCAGGTATCAGGCATCAAAGACCCAGAACAAAAAATCATATCATTGTGAATGAGGGAGAGTGTGGAATGGAGACCCAAAGCCCATTTGTAGGCAATTGGACATCCCCTTACAGAAAGGTCTCGGGGAGTAGAAGAGCCGTTCAGGGTGTAGTGTAGGACCATTGAAACATACAACTTTCCTCTATTTCTTTAATGTTTCCTCCCACCCCCCACTATCATGACCCCAATTCTACCTTACAAATCTGGCTAAACCAGAGCATGTACACAGGTACAGGTAAGATCTGGAAACACAGGGAATCCAGGAGATATAAACCCCTCAGGACCAATATTGAGAGTAGCCATACCAGGGGGGGAAGGGAAGGTGGGGGTAGAAAGGGGAAACCCATCATAATGATCTACATATAACCTCTTCCCAGGGGAACAGGCAATAGAAAAGTGGGTGAAGGGAAACATTGGTCAGTGTAAGACATGAAAAAAAAAATAATAATTTATAAATAAAGGTTCATGAGGGAGGGAAGATGGGGGGGAGGGGGAAAAATGAGAAGCTGCTACCAAGGGTTCAAGTAGAAAGAAAATGTTTTGAAAATAGTGATGGCAACAAATGCGCAAATGTGCTTGACACAATGGGTGGATATATGGATGGTGATAAGAGGTGTACCATTTTTAAAATGATTTTTTAAAAAGAAAGAAAGCATTCATGGGGTTCAGTAGAGAGACCTGGAACTATTCATAGGCTAATTTTTTTCATGTCTTTCTATATAAGATAGGCAAGATAAACAATCCTGAAGAGAAAACAAAGTGACTGACTCTTCCGGGCAGTGGGGGGAGATAGAGGAGGAGAGGAGGAGGTGGGGGAAAGGGAGGGAGGAGCCAGGGACTAGGGAACAACAAGAGATTTAAAATCGATGGTGAAGAGCGCGTAGAATGCCTGGTGGGGTTTGATCAAGTGCAATGTAGCCTAGAGGAAGGTCGAATGAAGGTCCAACATGATAGTGGGACAGGAGGAAAGTAAAAGGAAATCGAGGAAATAACTAGGAGGCAAAGTGCATTTATAGAGGTATAAACATAAGCATGCACATATGTAAATATATTAATATATAATGATAGGGATATAGGTCTATGTACATATATTTATAGGTTAAGTATTAAGGTATCAAATGGACATTTGGCCTCTATTCATTGTTCTAATAACCTGGCATTCTATGATGCTCACCTTCCCAACATGATATCTGAAGACAAAGCAAGTGCATAAACAAATGTGGTGAAGAAAGCTGATGGTGCCCAGGTATTACAAGACATAGTGTTTGGGGTCTTAAAGACTTGAAGTTAAACAAGTGGCCATCTAGTAGGGAAGCAACAAAGCCCACATGGAAGAAGCACACCAACCTGTGTGATCATGAGGTGTTGACAGGATCAGTGTCAGGCAGTTTTCTACTTGGATGTGAACAAGGGAGGTCGGAATGGAGACCCAAAGCCCATCTGTAGACAATTGGACATCCCTTCACAGAAGGGTCACAAGGAAAAGACAAGCTATTCTGGGCGCATTATAGCACAGACGAAACACACAACATTTCTCTAGTTCATTAATGCTTCCCCTCCACTCCCTCAATCATGACCCCCATTTTATTTTACAAATCTGGCTAGACCAGAGCATGTGCACTGGTATAGATAAGAGCTCTCGACAGAGTATCCAGGACAGACAAACCCCTCAGGAATAATAATGGAATTAGTGATACCATGGGGGTAGGGGGAAGGTGAAGGGAAGGAGGAGGAGAAAGGGGGAACCGATCACAATGATCGATGTTCAAGCCCCTCTCCACCAGGCGAATGAACAACAGAAATGTGGGTGAAGGGAGACAGTGGATGGTGTAAAATATGAAAATAAAAAGAATTTATAAATTTTCAAGTGGTCACTATGGTGGGAGGGTAGGGGAGGAAGGGGAAAAAGGAGGAACTGATGCCTAGGGCTCAAGTAGAAAGAAAATGTTTTGGAAATGATGATGGCAACATAGGTACAAATGTGTTTGATACAATTGATGTATGGATTGTTATAAGAGCTGTAAGAACCCCCAATAAAATGAATTATTAACATAAATTAATTAATTTGAAAAAATAATTGGAAGCTCTGCTGTGAAGCCCCTGTGTTAGTTACATAATTCCATGTCAACTTGAGTGAAGGGGTGGAGTCTAGTCTGTCAATCAGGTCATAGCCAATGATGCTTCTGTGTGGGCATGGCCTTCTCCTGAGGATTCTGGGAACTTCCTGTCTTCCTCCCTAGAGGCGGGACATATACACTCTCTCTCTCCTTCCTCTTGACAAGCCACATGGAGCCATACTGATGGCAGCCAGAGCCCTGGAGATGCTTCCATCCATTGCCACTGGATCCATAAGATTTTCTACCCACAGACCTGTGATCTTCCTGCATTGGCATCATTGCATGTGTTGCATGAGTCTGAAGAGGAATTTCTTGACTGGTATCAGACATATTGACTAATATTGGATTTATAGACTTGATCAGGACTGGGCTGGGATGTTTTCTTAATATACAATTACTCTTTGATATAAAACTCTCTCTTACACACAGATGAGTGTCTCTGGATTTGTTTCTCTAGTCTACCGGGACTAACACAGCCCGCTTCCCTCTGAGTGTCACTCTGGATTGCGTCTCTTTACGAGGGCACCACTCAAGTGGAATTAGGACCCGCCTTGCTCCAATAGGAGTGCATGTGAATCTGAGGACATCTTTTGTCAAAGATGTCATTAAGGACTGAATTGTGTCCCTCCAAGTGTGTGTTGGAATGATAACGGCTATTCATGTGGGTCTAATATGATCTGGAAACAGGGCTGCCTTTGTTCCATGTGTTAGATCAGATCTGAACAGGGTGGCTTCTAAAACCACTTACCTCTGAGTTACATAAAGAACAGCAGACACACACGGGAGAAGACAGAGGGCGCGTGAAGACTGGCCACAAGCCAAGACACCAAGGAAGGAAGGCCCATGGCTGAGACCTGATTTCTCCTGAGCTGTGAGAAAATCAACTTCTCTTCTTGGAAGCCCTACCTGGGGTGTTTGTGTGACAGGCTCAGAGGCTACATTTTCTTCTCATTTGAGAGGGAAGGATTGACAGGACTGTGGGTGGAGCCAGGAGATGGTAGACTATGTATCTGCACCCACCAGGGAGTCTCCCACTGGAGTGGTGAGCACAGGGGCTGGCAGTGCAGGCTTGCAGGGCTCAGCATCGCTTGGCCATGTCTTTCTTAACCAAAGTTCTGCTGGCCAATCACCTGGATGCTGGCTGGGGTACTGGAGCAGGGACCTAGAGACTCCCACGAGTCAGGACTTGTCTTATCTTTAGTTAGCTGCTGGATCCTGGAGGCCCTGAGAGGAGTGCTTGGGAAGTCTTAAGGAGCAGCTGTGTTTGAAGAGGTACAGTGGGCTTCCGGGATCAAGCAGCACAGCCCTACCAGTGCACCCAGCAAGCACCATGGCCAGCCTCAGCCTGCCGGCCTGGGAGTTTGTCCTTCAGAGCAGTGCTGGCTCTGCCCTGGCCCAGAGCCAGCCTGTTAGCAGACGTGGTGCAGGCTTGCGTATTCCCACTACTGTTCCTTCCTCTTTGTGCCCGACTTTTACATTCCAATCATCAACTGTCCATGCGTCTGGATTGGAGGTGTAGTGGGTTACACTTTGGCCTGCCAACCTCAAGGTCTGAAGTTTGAAACCACCAGCTGATCCTCTGGAGAAAGACGAGGCTATCTCCTCCCGGAAAGATTCATAGCTTCAGAAACTGCATGCTCTGCGCCCTGTTGTTCTGCCGTTTAAAGAGCCGATACATCAGGGACTTAGAGAAGGTAAGGGACTGACTCATATCACAAAGAAAATCAATTGCCACCGGTTGATTCTGACTCAGTGTCCCTACGTGTATCAGACAGACCTGTGTTCTATAGAGTTTTAAATGGCTGCTGTTTTGTGAGGAGGACTTCAGGTACTTCTTCCGAGGTGTCTTTGGGTGGGCTTGAGTCTCGAATCCTTCTGTTAGCAGCCAAGCACCTTAACTGATCATGAAGGAGCGACAACGCTTGATTGTAACCCAGACCCTTTTGACTCCACAGGCCCAATCTTAATTCCATCCTCGACCTTAGTCTTTCCCCAAACTGAGAGGTGGCCATGAGGCAGCTTTATGAAGGACAGAAGGGATCTTGACCTGATCACATGGCAAGAGGGCCTTCTTGTTGGAATGGCAAGTGCCAAGGCTGAGGGGCCAGTGGGCCAGTTTCCTGGCTGTATGCACAGATGTTTAGTGCTTAGGGGAGTGGAAGAGGGAGAGGAAGGGTCTCTTCTTGGTCTACTAATTACATGTGCCTTTGTATGGAGCTATTTTTGCCCTTGTATGTACTGGATTGAATCGTTTTCTCCCAAATTCATCCCCAATTGCCCTAGCATCCCCCTTTAAAAAACAAAACAAAACAAAAAGCATTGCCTGTGAAGTAAATTCTAACTCAAAGTGACCCTATAGGACAGAGTAGAACTACCCCATAGGGTTTCCATGGCTGTCAGCTTTACAGCAGCAGACAGACAGCCACATCTTTTTCCTGGAAATCAGCTGGTGTGTTTGAACAGCTGACCTTAGGGCTAGCAACACAGCACTTTAACAACTGCCTCACCAGGCCTTGCTCCAGGCCCACCTAGAACCTCAGAATAGAACCTGATAGGGTCTTTGCAGATGTCACTAGTGAAGATGCAGTCATTCAGAAGAAAGCTGGGCCCCCAATCCAATGACTGTTGTCTTTATGAGAAGAGAAGTCACCGACACACAGGGAGAGGGCCAGGCGAAGGTGGAGGCAGTTATTGGAGTGGTATGTCCACAAGCCAAGAGACCCCCCAGAGAGTGGGAGAGAGACATGCAAGGATTCTTCCCAAGCACCTTCAGGGTGAGCTGACTCCCAGTCTCCAGATTGGGGAGAGTACATTTCTGCTGTTGAAAGGCATCGTGTGTGGAACTGTGTTACAGCAGCTTCATGAAACCAATACAGCACGTACAGGGCCAATCCTGTCGCAGCCCTGCTGGACTCTTGACCGTGAGTGCCCCTGGGCTTGCGCATGATGGGCTGCCAAACAAGACTCCAGCTCAGCTGCTACCCCAGCCTGGCCTTCTCGGAAGGCACCCTGTGAGCACGGAGCCTGACCACACTCCCTCCGTTCCTTTCTGCACACAGGCCCATGGAGGCAGCTTGGTAGCTTGAGCCCAGAGATAAGTACTGTGATGGATGCTCCTTGCTGCGAAAACCAGCACCTGTTATGGACTGAAAATAACTCAGCCCTTTCCTGACTGGGTAAGGATTGAATTCTAGCCCCCAAGGGTCATGTTGAAGCCCTAATTCCTGTACCTGTGAACGTGACCTTGTTTGGGGAGATGGGTCTTAATCGACTGGATGGCAGTAGGTCTGGGTATGTACCCATACTGGAGTCAGTGCGTTCCTAACGCTAACCCCTTCTGAGTGGCATTTTGTGAAAGAGAGGGCAGATGGAGAAGCAGAGTTCTATAGCACAAGAGCATGCCACTAATTCCCAGCAAGGAATACTAAGAAACACCTGAGACTGTAGAAGCTGGCAGAGACAGGGAGGGTCTCGCCTTAGAGACGAGAGAGAGTGAGAAGGAGAGAGAAAGACCCTGTTCATGCTTTGAATTTAGAGTCCCAGCCTCCAGAACCGTGCAACTGACCTTCCAACCCCCAGGACCCACCTCTCTGCTCAGTTCCAAGATTCTGCACTGCACAGTGGTACAGATCTCCCGATGTTGTTGTTGTTGTTAGGTACCATTGCATTGGCTCTGACTCTGGCCCTGTGGATACCAGAACAACACCGCCCTGTCCTGCGCCAGCCTCCCCTTGGCTCTTATGTTGGAGTCCCTGGTTCAGCCACTATGTCAGGTCCAGCTCATCAAAGGCCTTCCTCCCCATCCCTGCTGCCCTTCTACTTTACCAAGCAAGATGTCCTCATCAGGGTAACGTCTCTCCTGACAGCAAGTCCAAAGCACACGGCACGAAGTCTCATCATCTTTGCGTCTAAGGAGCATTCTGGCTGTACTTCTTCCAAGACCGGTTTGTTCGTTCTTTTGGCAGCCCGTGGTCCTATCCATATTTTCGTCTGTCCGTTTGTCATCCTGCGATGGCTTGCGTGTTGCTGGACATCCTGGAAGCGATGTCGCTGGTGTTTCGAATGCCAGCAGGGTCACCCCAAAGGAACAGTTTCAGTAGAGCTCCCAGACTAAGAACAGACTTTGAAGGAGGAAGTCACAGGTCAAAATCATTCAACATTAGTGGTCCCTGCGTTTTGCTTGCTGCGGTTCAACATGCAAGAGTGTGGGACAAGCATACCACGAGACGGACGCTTCCCTGGTGGTCCGGTTGGTGGGCTTTTCCTTGGGAGTGTTCAATGCCTGGAGCCCTGTGGGTACAGCTGGGATGTCCTGGCTCCAAGTCTGTGGGGTAGGAAGAGGCCCACCTGTTTCCTGTGGGGCTCCCACTTCTGGAGGCCTCCACCCCCAAATCAAGGTGTCATCAGGACCATGCCCTCCTGCAGGCACCAAGGGAAGACATTTTCTCATCTCTCCCAGGCCATTCTTGGTTGGTAAAGGCATCCCTCCAGTCTCTGCCTCTGTGCTTACATTACCTTCTCCCCGCTGCCTCCCTCTCACAAGGAGACATGTGACTGTATTTAGAACCCAGAATAATCTCCCTATCTCAAGTAAAGATCTTAATCACAACTGTGAGTCCTTTATTTCCACGTTAAGTGGCATATTTGGCAAGGGGGGGGGGGGCACTGGGATGAAGGCATACTTCCAGGTCCTTGGGATAAAGACATGGCCATGCCTTCGGGGCCATCGCTCGGCCAGCTCCAGGCAGTGGTTGCAGGACAAAGAAGGGCTGTGACCATGTGTGCATGCTGACTGCCATGACCCTGGAACACCTTTGGCTTCTATCTCCACACTGCAGGTAGCATTGCGGGCCCATCCATACCCATGGAGGGGGCAGGGTCAGAGTGGGGAGTCTAAGGAAAGAGGCTGGCAACCATAGATGGACACCCTTGGTGCCAGAGGGCTCTTGTCATGGTCCCGTCTTCCCCCATCCTCTTGCCCAGAAGAGGCTGTGGGACAGCAGCCCAACTACTCTGCCCAGCCCAACCTGTTCAGGTAAACATAGCAAGAGGCCTGGGGCCCTTGGGACAGAACCAGCAGCTCTCTCCATTACGGCGTGAGAGCCAGGGGCTGTAACCCTGAGCCCAAGGCAAGTTCTGCAGCTTGAATCCAACCCTGGCGTGTAATTTACGGAGGCCTTCGCCCTGAGACCTCAGCTCTCATTCCTCAGGGTTTCCCACCATAGACCATGAATATGGGTCAACAGGGCCCTGAGAAGGAGGTGGGGACATGGTCCTACACTCACCTGCCCAGTGTGGCCAGCCCTTCTCAGGTGATTGCTTGCTCTTCCCAAGCCACACTCTCCACCTGCAGAAAAGTTCCTCCTTCTCAGAAGTGTTCTGCTGGGGCTGGAGATACTCCCAGGGGCCCCCAGGGTCAGCACCTGAGAGGTCTAGTTACCCCAGCCTTGCTTGCTTGCTCCACAAGCAAGAAACATGGTGAAGGCAGGTCAGTTGCCACCCTGCTGGCAGAGCTGGCCGTGGCCCATGAGGATTGATTATGTAGGGTTCAGGAAGCCCAGGGCAGGGACTGGAGGAAGACTACTGAGGAGGCCACTCGCCACTAGTGGATACCTAGCGACAGGTGCACCAAGGGGCTCCCTAGTGCTCATATCACAGTTGTCCCCACTGAGACCTGAAGTCCCAGGATGCATGGAGCCTGGTGTCTTAGGCTGGGCTCTCTAGAGAAGCAAAAACAGTGAGACTTAGATATGTATATATAAATAGAAATTTACATCAAGAACATGGTTTGCATAGTTTTAGAAGCAAGCAAGTTTCAAGTCCAGGCATGTTGCAAGCTGGAAGCAGCTGATTCGCGTAGCTGGTGGGGTGGGACCGGGGATTACGCACCCAAGATCATCGAGAAGACAACAGACTGGTGGCTGTGGGGCTGAATGAATCCAAAGTTGGAAGGGAAGATGGGAGACTGCTGATGACTCCCAGGATATACAGGCAACAGGACAGGCCTCTGGCTCAAATCCAAAGACCTGGAGGTCAGAAGATGAGCCAGATGCAGGATCCAGATGCAGCAGAAGCAAGCAAGCTTTTCTACAACATCCTCTTATAGTAGAAGCAGGCCACGCCCCCAAAGAAGCTTCCTTTCAATTGATTGGATCAGGGGTGTGATCTGAGTAAGAATATTGCAGGCTATCCTAATCGTCTTTCAACTGACATGAGTGCTTACAGCAGATCCCGTTACGGAAGTAATTACATTGTGTTTGATGACACCATGGGAGATAACTATGCCTTAATTAGCAAACAACTGGGAATCCTGGTCCAGCCAAATTGACACAAAAATAACTATCACACCTGGGTTCTCATGACTAAGGTTAAGGGACAGTGTATCCAACAAAGAGCTGTCCCCAATATCCCTTTTACCTACTCCTTTGAGTGAGACCTGAGACCAGAACTCCAAAGACCTCCACGGGTGATAACATTTTTGAAGGAAGGACTAGCTTCGCCTTTTGTGAGTTTGGCGAACAGGCCACGGTAGCTGCCAGCAGCTACTAGCCATTCAACTGCTTGCCATCTTCCCAGAGATGCAGGTGGTGTGGCAAAGAGGCTAGAATTCACCCAGAAAGGACTCAGGGTCACACTGGAGAAAACAGGCAGGCAGACACATACCTGAAGGGATTTGAGTCTATTCAAGATGTTTCCTCCACTCTAAAGTCGACAGCCACACCTTCCACGTAGCTTAGAACTTCAGAGTGAGGATGCTAAGTTCTAGCCTAAAATTTCAGAGAAGAATGGAGCTGAGCCTTAACCCCAAGAACAGAACATTTCCCAGCTGGGCCTCGGCATGAGGTGGAGAGTTGGGACAGCAGCAATCATGAGAATCTCACTTCAGATTTGCTGTGTTTTAGGGTTCCACCCCATTCCACTTGGGTGGAGCAAATGGTTTGCTCACAGCTACTCACCACCCAGTGATGCTGGAGAAGAAGTGCCTGGTGATCTGCTTCTATCAAAATGCCAGAATAGAACCCAATAGAACATCGTTCTACTCTGACACATCGGCCCGTGCAAGTTGGAGTCATCTCAGGAGCAACAGGGCCGATTTTCCTCTTGTTTGTTGGTTGGTGGGTTGGATTTCTTCACTCCACCACCACATGTCTGCCAGAGTGTTGCAGGTGGGGGATTATAGGTTGCTGTGATGATGGTACCCACCAGTAGGGCCACGCATGGGGGTCAGGTTTCAATGAAACATCTAGATCAGTGGTTCTCAACCTTCCTAATGCTGCGACCCTTTAATACAGTTCCTCATGTGTGGTGACCCCCAACCTAAAATTACTTTAGTTGCTACTTCATCACTGTGATTTGCTCCTGTTATGAATCAGGCGATCCTTGTGAAAGGGTCGTTCGACCCCCAAAGGTTGAGAACCGCTGATCTAGACTGAGACAAACTAGGAATAAAGAAATGATCTGATCATTCATCCTGAAAACCCCACAGATCACATTAGAGCATTGCCCAGTACTGTGCTGAAGGTCATCCCTCAGGTTGAAGGCACTCAGTTACTGAAACAATGTACTCGGGCCAACCCTGACAAAGAGCTTCCCTGCTTTTAAACCATTCAGTGCGCCCTTGTTCTGTTCGCACACCTGCCTCTTTCTTGGTCCGGGTACAGGTTCTGCATGATCAGGGAGGAGGTGCAGGACTGGCCAGTGTTTTGATTTGTTGTACCTGAAGTTGCTATGAGTTGGGTCAACTTGAGAGCAACTACAAGCAAACCCATGTCATTTCACCATAGCAAATGGTTTTAAACAACAAAGCATTCAGACCAAACGATCTTGACTCATAGTGACCCTATAGGATAGGGTAAAACTGCCCCTGTGGGTTTCTGTATGGGAGCAGAAAGTCTCATTTTTCTCCCAGAACTAAACAACCAATCATCTACATATCAGGTGGTCTATCGGGTTACCAGAGCAATCCCTTTGATTAATATGTCTATATCACAAACAAGGTTTAGTTGAGGGGGAAAAAAACCAAAACAGGATACAAAGTTATGTAAATATTACAGTGTTTTTAGAACACCGCAACCTTACCGAAAGAACACACGGTCCCTCACCTATCTCTTGCCCAAGATGTACAGAAAAGCACACCAAAAATCTCCACAGCCATTCTCTAGGGTGTGCACACAGGAGGTAAATTTGCCCCCTACCCCTTATTGTGGGGATTCTGACTTGCCAAGAGCTGGAGAAAGTCTTGGGGCTTGATCCCACACCCTCAGCAAGAACGACTCTGGCTCCCTCTGGAGTCTAGAGCCATTGACATTTTGAAACCTCAAGTCCTTTTTGTATGAGCAAGCCCTTGCCTGCCTGCCTGCCTGCCTTCCTTTTTTTTTTTTTGCTTTGCCCGTTTACTGTGGGAGGAGAGCAGTCAAACTAATTTTCCCAAGAGCATACCTTAAAATCTCCAAGATACTCCAGTCTCAGGGTAAGCAAAAGCTTATCTCGGATCATTTACCTGGTGATAGAAATGGTTCTTTGAAAAGGCTTTTTGCCACTGTGTCAACAGTAACTCTTAGTTAAAATGTAAATTATTAACACATTCTTATAGGGAGAAGGTTAAAAAAAAACCCAACACAGAAAGCCCATTAGCGCTATATCATAGTTACGTACATGATATTATTTAACAGTAGTTTAATATACTTACAGCAGCAGAAAGGCTGTACATGTCAGAGGAAGTATGCCAGCAAATATCACATTTGCATTGCAGTGTTACAGATTAGAAAGTAAATGGGATGGCTCATATTTCAAAGGGCTTTCTTAACACCTATTGTCCACCTGCCCAAGGAATCTTTCGGGCTTGGGGAGAAAGGTTCTTTAAAGGATGGAACAAATCTGCTACCAACCAGACCTCTTCCCAGAGACACGGAGAAATCTCCCTTCTGTCCCTTGGCTATTTATGTCACTCGTTTTCCTTTAAGGTGGACTGCTGCCCCACCAGCCTTTGTGCTAATAATCAACCAGAGTTAAATATCACGCCACTGGAACAGAATATTCCAAGGACGTCATTGCCCTTCTCCAGTTGCTAGGCAACACCTCCTTCGCCTTAGATGGACAGAACAGGTTAGGGAAGATACCAGAAAGAAGCCTTCTCATTCTAGGTCAGGCCCACTGCCCGATGCAAGGGGACAAGACAGAGGAGCCTCTCTCGGGACCACCACTCAAGGCACCCTTGTCCTCTCTTCCCCCAGTCCTCATTTCAATGCAATCTTCAGCGAAGCCCTCGGGTGTGGCGAGGTGTGTGTTACCAGTACAATCCCGGGGGGAATTCTGCTGCGGTCACCGTCTCATCCGTTCAGCCATCTCGCCACTTCTGAAGAGACTGTTTGCTCCAGTGCTGAGTGTGGGTAGTTTATGGGGCTCCTCCGATTGATAGGAGAAATCCCTCTGAGACACGTCACGCAGACCTTGATGCTGTTAGGTGCTGCCGAGCAGGTGCTGACTCATAGAGCCCCTTTATGCATGGAATAAAACACCACCCGGTCCTGCGCCATCCTCAAAATGCTTCTTATCTTTGGGCCTATGGTTGCAGCCACTGTGCCCATCCATCTCATCCAGGGCCTTCTGTGTGTCCTTCCACTTGGCCAAGCACGATGTCTTCCTCCAGGAAATGGTATCTCCTGGCAATAGGTCCAAAGTATATAAGACAACGACTTCTCACCATCCTGCCTCTAAAGAGCACTCTGGCCATACTCCTAAGAAAGATTGTTTTCTCCTTTGAGCAGTGCATGGTACTGTCAATATTCTCCTCCAGCTCCGCAGTTCAAATGCCTCAATTCCTCTTCAGTCTTCCTTATTCAATGTTCAACTTTCACATGCATATAAGGCGATGGAGAATGCCATGGCTTGGGTCAGGCACACCTTAATCCTCAAAATAACATTCTTGCTCTTCAATACTCTTAAGAGGTCTTGTGCAGCAGAGTTACCTAATGCAGTATGTCTTTTGATCTCTTGGCTGCTGCTTCCATGAGCACTGGTGGTGGATCCAGGCAAGACAGAATCCTTGACGACTTCAACCTTTTCTCCATTTACCATGCTGTTACCTATGGGTCCACTTGTGAGGATTTTGGTCTTCCTCACATTGCGTTGTAATCCATACTGAAGGCTACAACCTTTGATCTTCATCAGCAAGTGCTTCACGTCCTCCTCACCTTCAGCAAGCAAGGTTGTGTCATATCACAGGTGGTCAAGCCTTCCTCCAGTCCTGATGTCACACGCTTCATCATAGAGTCCAGCTTCTCTCATGATTTGCTCAGCACGCAGATTCAACAAGTATGGTGAGAGGACACAATTTCTGACGTACATCTTCGCTGATTTTAAACCATGCAGTCTTTCCATGTTCTGCTCGTACAACTGACTCTTGATTGGCATTCCATAATACTTTCAATATTCTTCACCGAGAGCATAGTTCAACTGCATCAATGATCTGCAGTCTTTCTTACTCAATAGTCAACTTTCACGTGCTATGGTAGTTATATCATTGTCAATTTGAGGCTTGGGCGTGTAGGGGTGGAGTCTAGCCTGTCAAGGAGGTCATAGCCAATGAGGCTTCTGTGTGGGCGTAGCCTTCTCCTGAGGATTCTGGGAATTCCAATATTTCCTCCTTGGAGATGGGAGACTCTCTGCTCACCCCTGGGAGACATAGCAGCTGACAAGACACATGGAGCCACCCTGATGCAGAGATGTACCCCTGCCAGCACTGAGATGTTTCCAATGCCACTGGATCCAAGGACTTTCTCCCCACTGGCCTGTGATCTTCTACATTCAGTGTCATTGCATGTGTTTTGAGTCTGAAGAGGACTTTATAGATTGGTATCGGACATATGGGCTAATATCGGACTTATGGACTGAACTGGGCTGGGATGTTGCTCTTATATATAAATCTCTTTCTTATACACATATGTGTGTCCATGGATTTGGTTCTCTAGTCTACCCAGACTAACACACATGCTTATGAGATCATTGAAAATACCATGGTTTGTGTCACACCCACCATAGTCCTCAAAGTAACATCCTTGTTACTAAAGAGGTCTGGCGCAGCAGATTTACACAGTGAAATATGTCACTGGAACTCTTGGTGGTCACTTCCATGAGCACTGGTTGTGGATCCAGGCAAGACAAAATCCTTGACAACTTCAACTTTTTCTCCGTTGACCATGGTGTTCCCGATTGGTCCAGTTGTGAGGATGCTTTTTGGCTGTTGTTGGTTTTTGTGTACATTGAGCTGTAATCCACACTGAAGGCTGCACTCCTTGATCTTCACCAGCAAGTGCTTCAGGTCCTCCTCACTTTCAGCAAGCAAGGTCTGTCATCTGAATATTGTAGGTTGTTAACCACAATCTTCCTCTAATCCTGATGCCAGGCTCTTCCTCTTCATATAATCCAGTTTCTCTGATTACTTGCTTTGCGTCCAGATGGAATATGTATGGCGAGAGGTCACAACCCCGACAAAGAGCTTTCCTGCTTTGGAACCATCCAGTCCGCCCTTGTTCTGTTAGCACACCTGCCTCTTTCTTGGTCCATGTGCAGGTTCTGCACGAGTACAATGAAGGGTTCTGGAATTCTCATTTCTCTCAAGACTGCCCATAACTTGTTATGGTCCACAGAGTTGAATGTCTTTGTATAGTCAATAATACTCAAGTAAACACCTTTAAGGTATTCATTTCTTTCAGTCCGGATCCATCTGACATCAGCAATGATATCCATGTGTCATCTGAATCTGGCCTGAACCTCTGGCAGCTCCCTGTCAATGTACTGCTGCCGCTGTCATAGGACGATCTTCTGGCAAATTTTACTTGATTGTGGTATCAGTGATATTGTTCTATAATTCGAGCATTCTGTTGGGTCACCTTTCTTTGGAATGGTACAAATACCGATCTCTTGTCGTCAGTTGTCCAAGTAGCTCTATTCCAACTCCTAGTGACCCTAAGACTTAGGTAGTTCCTCTGAAATATTGTTTGGACAGGAGAGATCGGGTACATGACTCATTCTTTCATTTTATCCATTTTTGTCATCGTTTGTAGTGCCCTAATAATCTTTATTGTTGTTGTTGTTGTCAGTTGCCATCAAGTCAGCTCCAGCCGACAGGGACTGACTGGATGACAGAATGAAGCTTTGCCTGGCCCTGTGCCGTCTTAATGAGAGTTGCTATATTTAAGTCCATTCTTTCTGACACTGTGTGTCAGTGCATCTCCCTGATCAACCATGATATCCTTTTGTTGCGATTTGTCTTTCCTGATGACACACTCAGAGTAACTGCTAGAGATTTCTAATTATGCACACACAGAGATGTATCCCTTTATATAGGCATATTGCACACATATATCCATACCCACATATATCTACTTACATATGATAGATTGCACACTAATATATGTTATATATATAACTTTATGTATCCTTATGAATTTATGAATTTTTAAATAGCTGGAGTGTTTTAATCTATATCAGCAGTTACTCTCTGGAGGACAAAATTGCTCCTCTTTCCGTTACTTTTAGGAGCCCTGATGGCATAGTGGTTACGAATTAGGCTACTAATTGCAAGGTCAGCAGGTTGAAACCACCAGGTGCTCTGAGGGAGAAAGACAGGACTTTCTGCTCCCTTAACGAGCTCCAGCCTCAGACACACACAGGGCTAGTTGACCTTGTCCTACCGGATCACTATGGGTTCGCATCGACTCCATCGCGGTGAGTTTGGTTACTTTTGGCTTCCGGTTACCTTTAGAGGGAGTCCCTTCCAGTTGGCCCCTGTGTATTTTTGACCCAACCTTCGTAGTCTTTGGTAGCTTCTTTGCTTTGTGATTCAAGATGTCCCATTTTCATCTTGCTTAGTTCCTGTCTCCAGAAATAAAGATTCCTCCAAAGGATACCTGGCCCATTGAAGTGGAAAATAGTAGTTAGGGACCACAATTTGGAATCTTGAGGCACTTGGTGCTCATGGGTTGTCATTGCCTCCAGGCCCTTTTGCTGAAGAGGAGGTCCTAGGTATTAGGTTTTGATTAAGATGGCCTCTTGGAACCAGCAGCTTGGGAAGGGAAGTGACGCAGGGAAATATTAGACTCTGATGCTGTTTTGGTGGCTCCTCAGGCAGCAATACCAGTGGAATGGGCCTGGAGAGCACCCCGAGTTGGGGTGAGGCACAGCCCTATCCATTATTAGATGTGTCCTGTGCGGAGAAGGGGACATGACCTTGATCAAAGTAATTCTCTTCAACTGAGGCAATTCCCAAAGTAGGCTGGCCGATAAAACCTGTCTTCTAATAGAACCCTTAGAAATGGAGAGAATACATCCATCTTTCTTGAAGGGAGCTATGTATAGCATATTACAGGGTCCACTAGGTCCACTTTGGGCTCCACTAAAAATTCATGTCTTCATGTAACTTCTGCGAGCAGAGGCACCAAGAACCTAATGTCTTCTTTTTCCGGGGGGGAAACAAGGAAGGTTAGCTGGCATAACTCACAACCCCATGGCTGCAGCTGTCTCAGGGCCACAGCCAGAGCTTACTGTCTGCTTCCTCTTCTATCTGCTTCAGATCTCCTCACTCCAAAACCTCTGCTAGTATGGTGATGGGAAATTTGGCAATGGTGATAGGAGCACAATATAATTAATATGATTGAATCACTAAGTTATACAGGTGATCAAAGTTAAATTGGAAAATGTTAATAAATACATTTATATGCTGTTAATAATACATATCTATATAAACAAATGAAAAATTATATATAACTATAGATAGATAGATAGATAGATAGATAGATAGATAGATAGATAGATAGATAGAAAGATAACAAAAGAACCTCTTCTGGTCTCCATGTCTTACTTCGTGATGTGACCCAAAACTTTATCTTTCAGGTATGGCCCTCTGCAAAGTTCTATCCACTAAAATGAAATCCCTCTCCACCACCTTTCAAGATCAATATTATTCAAGCAGACCGGGCCGCCCACATACGAGATGTACCATGAACCAAACTTGGGCTTTTTCTTCCTCCATCAGCCTGTTGTAGGAGGTTCTCCAAAAAACCTTTAAGAAGCTGAGGGAAAGGTGCTGGAGCAACAGGAGTGGATGGCATCGTGTCTTAGCTACCTGTTTATGAAACTTGCTTGTTCCTGTTGGTGTTCAGTCTTGCAATGAATGGCTTGATGCTAACTCTGCCAGACTAGGATTTGGTGGATCTGATAAACCCCGGTCAGGCTGGCAGCACTGTCTGCAGGGGACTCGGCATCTGAGGTACATAGTCTTCATTTCTACCAGGGCCCATTAGCACAGCAGGAGTTGGTTTTTCAAAAGGTAGATGGTGTGACCTTGCTCCAGAATTTCAGAGTCTGTAGCAGTAATCTTTGCGCTGGACCCAGACAGAAACCCTATATGGCATCCTTTTCTGCCCATGCTGTTTCCAATACCATAGGCTCTGCTGGACTGTGAGGCTCAGGAAGGCTAACATGTGCTTTACAACGTCAGGCTTCGCTCAAAGCTGGCAAAATAGGTCAAAAGCAGATTCCCAAATGTGGACTGTGCTTTACCTTCGGAGATGAAAGTTTCTACTAGTGGTAATGTTTCATTCTTTATGAGGGAGATACAAGATGCAGTCATCTGTCCTTTCTTTGACTTTAGAGAGAACTTTAACACGCTGGAGAACACTGGACCCCTAACATTTTTTACTGTGGGGGCAGGCCTCTGACATTTTGGAGGGTTTATTTTCAATCCTCTTAAGGGTGTGTGTCTTATTGAGGCTCCTTGTGCTTGAATATAATGTCATTGATATGATGGGCCAGTGCGATGTCCTATAAGATGTCCCACTGGTCTAGATCTCTTCTGACTCTACTGTGTCCGAGGATGGGAGAAAACTTTAAATGTAGCCTGTGTTCACAGAGCGATTTAGAATCTCTTTCTATGATAGGGGTAGTGAACGGATGGCTGCAAAGCTGACTGAGCTCATCTGTACTAGCAAATAAACCAAATCTTCAATAGCAGCTCCAGTTGGCGCTACGACTTGGTTGAGTTTGCAATTGTTAACTGTCATTGTCCACCATCCAACATCTTTGCAGACACCAGATGGATGTACGAGTATTATATTGAGATAGAATGGGAACCTCTCCCTCCCCTGCCTCTTTCTCTCTTTAAGATGGCATGGTCCCCAAGTTTCGATACAGTTTTTGAATCACTACCTTAACTTACAGTGGGGTACATTTTAGAGGTTCTGTTTGATCTCCCTGACAATGATCACTCCTCTCCAAACCCTAAGTAATAAATGTGGTGATTGTATCAACTACTGAGATTGTTTATTCCAATTATGCACTTGGGGGTCATTGGAAACGACCACTGCGTGTGTCCATGGGACCAGGAGACTCACTCTGAGCAAGATATAGCCAAAATTCCACTTATGACCTGACGTTTCGATGTCCTTCTTTGACATAATGACTTTTCAAGACTTCAAATATCAATGTCAACTCACGCTCAAGCCACTCCTCTTTCCCTGGTGTATTGTTATATAAGTAAACCCTATAGACTTCTTTGGGGAAGGTTGTGGGATTAGTGACTGTGTACACTTGCCTATGTTGCACATACAGCAGTCCTTCTGGTATCTGACTTTCGTTCAGTCAATGTAGTGTCATCTAAAGACTGGCTTAGCTCCAGAAAATTGGTGAAGGATTGAATGACTTTTATTCGGGTCACTTCTTTCACCCTCCTGATCACCCAGGCTTGAGTTGCTTTTAGTGCACAGTTGAGCAGTATGCACATGTTGTACTCATAGGCCAGTTCTCCAAAACAAACCTGTGACTTGTAGTGTTGCCAATTTCCAGGATGTAAATACTCCCTTCATGGCTGATATCATGGTACCAACAAGCCAATGACCTCCTTGCAAATGTCCTGGATATTTATTAATAGCTCTTGCAAGATGCTAGTATAAGTCATCTACCTTTCCCCTAGGGATACTGTATTCTAAGAACCATCTTTGAGGACTTTCTGCAAGATGCATCTACAGAGGTCTGTCTTCCACCCGAGTCCCATCTACTTGTCTCTTCTCCTCCTATGGGTAGTAGCTTTATCCATCCTTCCATCTTTAAAAGTATAAGCAAACGTAATATATCATTTTATATTTTCCCCTTTCTTACATAAGAGGTAGCATGCTATATAGGCTACTTGACACCTTGCTCTTTTCACTTAACAATCTTATCTGACTGCCCTTGAATCAATTCCACCCTACAGGACAGTGTAGAAGAAGTACATCTGTGGGTTTCTGAGACAGTAATGCTTTATGGGAGTAGAAAGCCTCATCTTTATCCCATGGAGTAGCTGATGGTTTAGAACTGCTGACTTTGTGGTTAGCAGCCCAACGTGCAACCACTACACCAACAATGCATACTGGAAACGACTTCGTAGCTGTATGTCAAGAACTTCCTCATTCTTCTCTCTTTAAAAAAACATATTGTGTTTTCAGTAAAAGTTTACATAGGTCTCCATTCAACAAAGTTTACACAGAGTTTTCACTGGTATTGGTCACATGCTTTACAATGCTTCAGTTCTCTTTGTCTCATTTTCCATCATCTAAATCCCTTGCTCCCACACCTCCTCGTGCTTGTGGCTCTCTGTTGTTTTAAATAATACCGACCAGTTGTTCTCGTAGAGAGGGTCGTCTGAAAGGAGGGCAATCCTCCCCGGGGATACACTCTATTTTGTGAGACAATCTGTTATGTAGGTAAAGGGTGAGCTTAGGTGAGAATTTTGGTTCAGAGTTTCAGGAGTATCTCAAAGTCATGGTCGTAGGAGTCTTCTAGTCGCAATCTGTCCAGTAATCCGAGATATTTTTAAGAATTTGAAATCTTCTATAATGCAACTATGATCCTGATATTCGAACCAGACATGGACACTACAAAAAAAGAAAATAGTATATGATCATGTAGAATAATAAATGATGCAAAGTTATAAATGATAAATGCAAAAATTCTCAATAAAATAGAAATGAACCGATTCTAAGAGTGTATTAAAAGAGTCATCAATGAAGGCTCACCTTCCCAACACGATCCCTGAAGCAAAATTGGTGCAGAAGCAAAGGTGGTGAAGAAAGCTGATGGTGTCCAGCTATTACAAGATATTGTATCTGCAAGGGAACAACAAGTTATCCAAATTGGTGGTGAGGTGGGTATGGGAGGCCTGGTGGGACATGATCAAGGGCAATGTAACAAAGGAATTGCTGAAGCCCTGGTGGGGACTGAACATGATAGTGGGACAGGAGGAAGGTGGAGGGAAACAGAGGAAAGAGCTGGGAGGCAAAGGGCATTTATAGAGGTCTAGATAAAGACATGTACATATGAAAATATATTTATATATGAGGATGG
>NW_022111372.1:34793410-34808128 GCF_000313985.2 Echinops telfairi | reverse complement strand
CCACTGGAGATCCCCTTGCAGAGGGGTCTCAGGGAGAAGATGAGCCAGTCAGGGTGTGATGTAGCAACAATGAAAAATACAACTCTCCTCAAGTTCCTAAATGTTTCCTCCCCACCCCCACTATCATGGTCCAAGTTCTGCCTTGCAAGTCTAGCTAGACCAGAGGATATACACTGGTACAGATAGGAACTGGAAACACAGGGAATCCAGGGCGGATGATCCCTTAAGGACCAGTGGTGTGGGTGGCGATGCTGGGAGGGTGGAGGGAGAGTGGGTTGGAAAGAGGGAACCAATTATAAGGAACTATATGTGACCCCCTCCCTGGGGGACAGACAACAGAGGGGTGGATGAGGGGAGATGTTGGACAGGGAAAGATATGGCAAAATAATAATTTATAAATTATCAAGGACTCATGAGGGAGTGGGGAGAGGGGAGGGAGGGGAAAAATAAGGACCTGGTGCCAGGGGCTTAGGTGGAGAGGAAATGTTTTGAGAATGATGGGGGCAATGAATATACAGATGTGCTTTGCACAGTTGATGTATGTATGGATTATGATGAGAGTTGTGTGAGCCCCTAATAAAGCAATTAAAAAAAAAAGATATTGCATCTGTGGTCTTAAGGGCTTGAAGTTAAACAAGTGGTCATTTGGCAGGGAAGCAACAAAACCCACATGGAAGAAGCACACCAGCCTGTGTGATCACATGGTGTTGACAGGATCAGGTATCAGGCATCAGAAGACCCAAAACAAACAATCGTATTGATGCAAACAAGGGGGACTGGAGTGAAGACCCAAAGCCCATCTGTAGACAATTGGACATCCTCTTACAGAATGGGTCAGAAGGAAGGGATGTGCCAGCCAGGGCACAGTATAGCATCGATGAAACACACAACAGTCCTATAATTCTTTAATGGTCCCCCACCTCCCCGACTATCATGACCCCAGGTCAACCTTAGAAATCTGGCTAGACCTGAGCATGTGCACTAGTCAGATAAAAACTCTCAACCCACAGAATCACCCCAGGAATTGTAACAGGAGTAGTGATACCATGAGAGTAGGGGGAAGGTGGAGGGAGAAGGGAGAGAAAGGGGGAACTGATCGCAATGATTGACATATAACACCCCCTTCCCCCACCACACACACACACACACACACACACACACACACACACACACACACGGGATGAACAACAGACATGTGGATGAAGGAAGACAGCAGATGGTGTAAGATATGAAAATAATAATAATCTATAATTTATCAAGGGTTAATGAGTGGGGGAGGGTGGAGGAGGGAGGGGGAAAAGAGGAGCTGATACCAGAGGCTCAAGTAGAAAGAAAATGTCTTGAAAATGATGATGGCAACTTATGTATAAATGTGCTTGATACAATTGATGTATGGATTGTTATAAGAGCTGTGAGAGCCCCAATAAAATTATATATATATACATGAATTTGAAATCATATTACACATTTTCCTCCCGTTCTTTTGAGATTCATCTCTTGTGACCCTGATCCAAATGATCAGCTGTGATAACTGGGCACCATCTAAGTCTGCTCCACCCACAGGAAAGTGATTCAATTGCATGCAGCCATTCTGTGATATCAACTGGACCAGTGTGTGGCTATCCTACTAGGAATCACAGTCTAGCCACATTCACACAGAAAAGTAAGTAAGCCCGACCCTCCTCTATCCCCACTTACCTTATTTATGCACCTTCTCCTGGGTTCTGTGTGCAAGAGGAGGATTGGACATCTAATAGCCCTTACCCAGCACTCCCTGGCTGACTCCTCTTGGGCTACTGAACTACTTAGCCCCACACCTCAGGGAGCCCCTTGGGCCTGGGAATTCTCTCTCTCCCCTTAAGCAGCTCTCTAAGATGCAAGCCCATCATCCTCCTTCAGAAGAGTACCCTAAGCTCCAGGACTCCCCTGGGATCGGGCAGGACCTGAGACCCAGCCTGAAAGAAATCCCTTGCATCTCTTGAGTCCTATCCTGCTTCCCCACACCTTTATCAATCTCTCTTAAGCATTCCCCGCACCTACCATTTAGTGAATGTGACCCCCCTCCCCATCCCAAATCCACTGCTGGTGAGTCAATGTGGACGACTAACAACTCTACAGAACACAGTATAACAGCGACATAGGGTTTTGAAGGCAACAAATCTTTACAGGAGCAGACTGCCCCATCTTTCTCCTAAAGATCAGTCAGTAGGTTCTCAGTCAACACCTGAGCATTTAACCACCAGGGGTCCTCAAACTTTTTAAACAGAGGGCCAGTTCACTGTTCCTCAGGCCGTTGGAGGGCCGGACCATAGTTTAAAAAAAAACTGTGAACAAATTCCTATGCACACTGGACGAGTTGGCTGCTAAGCAGGACAGGCAGCAGCGGCAAAAACACCCGGTGGATAAATGTCCTCGGCGGGCCGCATGTGGCCCGAGGGCCATAGTTTGAGGACCCCTGCACTATATCGTCAGGGCTCCTTTAGCCCACCTCCAGGGCTACAAAAGCAAACAAAGCAAAACAAGTTGTTGAGGAAGAGACTGCAATTAAAGCGAAACCATGGTGTCCGAGTAGAACTGTGCTCCATAGGGCTATCAATTGCCTGTTCAGAAGTAGATGACTAGGCCTTTCTCCTAAGGTGCCACTCGGTGGACTTGAACCTACAACCTTTCAGTAAGCAGCTGAGTGTGTTAAACATTTATACCACCCTGGGACTCTGGACTGTGGCTGGGATGAAATATGATCCTATGTGTGCAGAGCTCATATACCATTGCCCATAATCTTATTATGATGACTCCGTGCTACAGATCATCTGACTGGTTTCCTTGACACCCCCTGCCCAGTCACCTTCTCTCTTTATTCCCCTCTATACCTTAGTTCATGGTGTTTCCCATGAAGCAGCCGTTAAGAAAGCAAGCAATGCATTGCACTGAGAAAATCGGTCACACAAGACCTCCTGAAAGCCTTGCAAAGCCAGGATGTCACTTGGACGTCGTTCATGCATGTGAAAGCCGGACATTGACATGGACCAAGGAGGACCGGAAACAATGGCTGCACTTGAATGAGGGCATTGAAGAAGACGGAAAGCACCACGATGGCCAGAAGCACAAACAACTCTGTGTTGGAACAAGGACAGCCAGAGTGTCCCTTGGAAGCAAGGATGGTCAGACTTCATCTTGCATATTTTGGACATGTTTCAAGAGATATCAGTCATGCTTGGTAAAATAGAAGAAGAGCAGCTGGAAAAAAAAAAAGGCACCCTGATGACATACATGGAGCGACACAGTCGCTACCATAATGGGTTCAAGCATGACAACAGGAAGAACGACACAGGCCCCACAGTGTTTCATTCTGTTGCACGAAGGGTCATGGAACCAAGTCACCGGTACCCACCAACAAAAAGACACATGCTAATCTCCCTGAAAGCAGGACCCATCTCACAATAGATGGCATGTCCCGGTCTAACCTGCAGCTGATATTTCTGGTTGTTAGTTGTCGCCCAGTCAGCTTTGACTCCTGGTCACCTCATGCCCTAGTGACCAAAATGTTGGCTGGTCCTGCACCGTCTTTATGATGGTTGGCATGCTGGAGTTCACTCAGACAATATTCTACAGTGATCTCAAGGATTTTCTTTGAGGGAAGTAGATTGCCAGGCCTTTCTTCCTACCCTGCCATTGTCTGGAAGCTCGGCTGAAACCTGTGCAGCATTAGACGAGAGGCATGCTCCGCTGACGGATGAGTCCTGGCTGGGCATCCCACCTGAGTCTCCCGCACAGACACTGAGACTTCTACCACTGCACACACAAGAAATCAGGCTCACTGGTGCGCTGATCCTAATAGGTAAGAGGGAAAACAAGAACCCCCCCCCCCAACTGCTGGCTTTGTTGTTTTTTGTTTTTCTTTTAGTTAAAATGCTTTCATAAGAACATCCCGAACAGGCAGAAATTACATTGATTTGGAAGAGTATAGCAACATACAGCCAGGAATGCCTACATGAGGCTTGAAAGAGACCCTGGTGCCTCTTGAGAGACTGCAGTCAAAAGGCAACGGGGTAGACACCCTGTCTTCTTTTCAGGCACAGGCCGCTTCTGGACATGGTGACCTGACCAGCTTCCTGCTCAGGCTAAGATTCGGTTTCCATTATTAAATCCGCCATCTTCCCGTGCAGCGGACACAACAGGAGTCTAGTCCTCGGCCCCCAGCCTAACACAGGAGGAGACTGGCTTTGTTGTTCTTGGGATTTGTCCGCCTTTTCGTACATCATCTGGGTGGTTGGCGAAGTCCAGGAGGGCTTCATGGGCACAGCTGCCCAGCATGGAGGCCGATATCCTCGGACAGTAATCAGTGCGGGTCTCGGGACCGCCATCTGTTCTTGTGGCGTTTGTGCACGTGGCGTCCGTGGTAAACTTCGTGTTGGCCACCCTGGTGAGAGCTGTGCCACTGAAGCTCTTGGCTCCCTGGAAGCCACATTCTCAGAACCTCATGGGGCCTGGCACCCTTCACCGGTTGATCGGCTTCATAACAACCAGCAATCACGTAGCTGTTGTCTTTGCACCAAGGCCACCTGCAGCATGGGGGCAAGGACCAGGGTGCTGTGCAAGCAGGGGACCCAATCCACAAAGAGGGTGTTGTGGGTGCGGGGCTGCCGAGGACCAGTGCTCCTTGTGCAACTTCTTCCTCTTGGCCACCGGCAGCTGGTTGACACTGCAGTGGGGGTCCTTGGCAGGTGCAGCCCATCTTGCAGTAGGCCAGGACGGCCAGTTTCTTACAGGACATGCTGAGTTCAGGCGGCCCCGGGAGGCCTGGATCTGAGACCTCAGAGGACCAGCAGGGTGAGTGGTGGCGACTCCCCAGTCAGCAGAGAGAGACCCCTTCCCCCGGGGCCCTACCTCACCCCCACTCCCCACTGGGCTCCGAAGATAACAATCCCACGCCCAGGAAGGAAAGGCACTGCGACTCAGGTGGCTCACCACTGCTCACTTTGGGGAGAGGGGGTTAAGCAAGAGATCTGGTGTGGGGGCCACTCCACCCTCCTGAAGGATTGCCCTCTGCTTGTGCCCATGCTGTGGCTTCCCAGGCAGTCCACTTCCTGAAGGGGACAGAGGCCCCTCCTGCTCCATGGAATGCAGCCCAGTGAGTCCTGTGTGTTTGCAGACTGGGGCCTCCGTGGAGAAAGGGCTGTGCTGTGACCTTTCTGGGGGAACCGCAGAGTGGGGTGCAGGGATATATGCCACCTGCCGTCTTCAGGAGCTCCTGGCATTGGCATGCCTTTCCGTGTACAGGCTGGTATCTGAATGGACCCAGTAGGCAGGAGGGCAAGAGGAATTCAGCTAGAATGTAAATATTTGGGTTCTGGGTGACTGAGTTCATAGGAACCCAGTTACATTGGTGTACCCTCCTGCAAAACAGGAAGCAAAGAATATACTTCTTTGATAAGAATTGTTCTGTGTTCTATGGGACCTGTTTCTCAACCCCTCTGCAATCTTATCAGATTCAGAAAGGGTTTCCATTGAAATGTCTCGCTCTTCTGCCTCCGTCCTCTGGTGATCTTGCCCACTTGAACCAGGCACAGAGGAGGCTGGATCAAGAAGAGATCTTAATTTACAGAAATAACAAAACAAAGTCAAACCAACTGGGTACTTCAGATAAACAAATCCACAGAAACTCATGTCTAAGAGAGAGTTTTATATAAAGGTTAAGTGCGCATCAAGAAAATATCCCAACCCAGTGCTGCCCAAGCCCACAAGTCCAACATTAACCCATTAACCCATATGTCCAACACCAGTCCACAAATCCTCCTCCATCTCACAAAACAGACACAACGATGCCAACTGCAGGAGGAAAGCCGAGTCAGTGAACGTGTAAGCATCTCAGCGCTGGCAGGGGTCTCCACACGGCTGCTCCAGCATCCAGGGCTGCATCAGAGTAGGTCCATGCGGCTTCTCCTTGGGGATGTCTTGCAGGAAGTCAGCCTTGCAACTGAAGCAGGGAACCGCTAAGGCAGCTGCACCCTGGTCTGACCATCACAAAGCAAGAGACCTGAGAACTAGAAAGGTGAGACTCACTGAGCCACTTATTCCTCCACCTTTAAATTAATCCCACATGTGTTTATGGGCCAGGTTGGCGCAATAAGCTAACTAACTCACAAACAAACCAAAAAACCCTCCTGAGATCTAGAAAGGCAGACTTGGCTTCTGTGTTGTTTAAGTCATTACAAACTCACTGCCATCAAGTTGATTCTGACTCGTAGTGACTCTGTAGACAGAGTGGAACTGCCTCTGTGGGTTTCTGAGAGTGAAACTCTTACGAGATTAGAAAGAAGTTAGTGGTTTGGAACTGCTGATATTGCTGATATTGCTTAATCCATTAAGCCACCAGGACTTGTGGCCCAAGTCATTAGCAGACTCCATATCAAACCAAACCAAATCCATTGCCATTAAGTTGATTTCCGTTCATAGAGACCAGACCCTATAAGACAGAGTAGAACTGCCCCATGGGTTGGTCAAGGCTGAAATCTTTATGGGACCAGACTGCCTCATCTTTCTCCTACAGAGTACTTGGTGGGTTTGAACCACAGAGTTTGTGGTCAGCAGCCCATCACGTAACCCACTGGACCACCAAACGCCATTGGTATCGAGTCATTTATGATGCATAGCGAACCTATATAGGGTTTCCAAGGCTTTGTACAGCTTTACATGAGCAAACTCTGCCGTCTTTCTCCCTTGGAGCTGCTGGTGGGTTTGAACTGCCCACTTTGCAGTTAGCAGGCCAACACTTACCCAACAGTGCCACTAGGCCTGGGTGCAAGTCTGCAGTACTGTGGAATGCATAGAACTCCATAATCATCCCACTCCATAACACCTCAAGTGTGGCTTTCAGGGAACAGGTAGTACTTCCCAACACAACCTCATCAACCAACTCTTAGCTGAAGGTTCTTCCAGGGGCTCCCTCATGTGTCCTTATCAGCAACAACAATAGCACTATTGACCAACCACAGTGCCCTCCTAACTTTTGCCTAGTTATGTTCTAATCGTGTTTCAAAGCCTCACGTGTACAACTGACTACAATCTGTGGGTGTTCACCTTCAAATAACACAACCTTGATAAACCCCGTGTTCAATCATGGGTTTAGTAGGAAGTCATACGTGTATGAGTCCCAGGCTTGAAGCAGTGGCCCAACAAAGCCATCAGGGACCTTTCTAACTCTATGTCCTGACAGTCTTCATATTGGCTTTCATTTCCCTGATCAGTTGGCTCAGTTGGCCATCAGATGGCTGCTGCGGCTCCAGGCACTATTTCTGTGTTTCAGAGGAAGGGGAAACAGGAGAAAGAAAGGGGTGGTATATGTTCCAGGGGAGTAAGGGCTTTCCCACCCAGAAGATTTCTGTTTACATCTTATTTAGTAGAAATATAATCTGGAGCCTTGGTGGTGTAGGAGATTCCAAGTTGGGTTGTTAACCACAAGGTCAGCAGTTCAAACCCACCAGCCACTCCTTGGGAGAAAGATGAGGCTATCTGCTCCAGCAAAGACTTACAGCCTCAGAAACCCTATCTAAGGTCTCTATGAGTGAGAACAAACTCAATGTCAATGTGAGGTAGTTAGTTTATTGTGCCAACTTGGCCAATAAACACATGTGGGGTTAATTGAAGGACGGAGGGATAAATGGCTCGGTGAGCCTAGCCTTTCTAGTTCTTGGGTCTCTTGCTTTCTGATGCTGGGACCAGGGTGCAGCTGCCTTAGCCAGTTTCCTGGTTGAGCTGGCAAGGCTCACTTCTTCCTGCAAGACATCCCTGAGGAGAAGCAGCATGGACCCACCCCGATGCATCCCTGGGTGCCGGAGCAGCCGTGTGGAGACCCCTGCTAGCACTGAGATGTTTACACGTTCACGGACTCAGCTTTCCTCCTGCAGTCAGCATCTTAGTGTCTGTTTTGTGAGATGGAGGAGGACTTTGTGGACTGGTATCAGACATATGGGTTAATGGGTTAGTGTTGGACTTGTGGGCTTGGGCAGCACTGGGTTGGGATGTTTTCTTGATATGCAGTTAACCTTTATATAAAGCTCTCTCTTAGACATGAGTTTCTGTGGATTGGTTTCTCTAAAGTACCCAGACTCACACACAATGGAGGTGGCAAGGGAAGGAGTCATGCTGTCGAAGGCGTTCAGCCCTGGGCTGCTGAATGAGAAGGCCGGTGAGGGGAGCTTGCTAGTCGCTCTGTGAGAGAAAAGACCTGATGGTCTGCTCCCCTAAAGCTGGCCTAGCCGGGGACCCCCTGAAACAGTTCTCCTCTGTTGGTGAAGTCACTATGAGTCAGAAGGGACACAATGGCACAGCAACAAGAGTCTGGGTGGAGTAAGTGGTTCCCATGCTTGCTGCTAACCGAACGACCAACAGGCTCCCTGTCCAACGATAGATGCTTTGCTCCTACTCAGTCAACCATCCTCCAAAGAAAGGCCTGGCGATCTGTTTCTGCAAAACCAGCCATTAAGACCCCTATGGAGGCAGTTCTCCTCAGACACACATGGGGTGGGCGTAACAGCAACTGGGTTTGGTTCGCAGCAAGGAGGTCTGAAAAGAAGCGTGTTTTTGTCTGGGCATGTCGGTCCTGTACGTGACTGAGCTTCTGTTGGCTAGGACCTGGGGAATGGATGCTGCAATGGCCACTGGTGGAGCCTGCTCTGTGGAGAGTGAGGAACCCGGGAACTCTACTTAGTGGGAGGGATGAGCCTGGTCATCCGAGGAGACCGGTGGACCTGTGTTTTGTAAAATTAATGGGATTTTCCTGCTACAGTCTTCTCTTCAGAATTTGTTGATTGAGTTTTAGCTTTAAAGAGTGAAGAAAGTCAGTTTTGTAACATGACCTTAATTCTGGATGACAGGAGGCTTCCCGAATGGGGAGTTCCGAGGGCCACTCTGTGTGGCGGAGGCCTGCATGACTGGCACTTCCCAGCACCGCAGCAGCACACCCAGGTGTGACTGGGCACAGCTTGACTCGACTGTGCATGGCATTTTTCTTCACTCCCACACTACAGTGGGGTGGGGTGCCCTGCCAAGCTGCTACCTTGTTTGAGGGATTAACTACTGTGCTTCTTCTCCACTGGTACCAAATTCTGGTTACAACTCGAACAAAACCAAGCCAAAAAGCTCCCTGCCATCAAGTTGATTCTAGCTCACAATGACCCTATAGGATAAGGTAGATCTGCCCCTGGGATTTTCTGAAACTGTCACTCTTGACAGGAATAAACAGCCTCATCCTTCTCCTGAAACTCATGGCTATCGAGTGGATTCTGTCCCATCAGAAATGCAGAGAGAGGCAGGGAGAGACCGGCAGGCAGATGGAAGAAGAGAGGAGAGATAGAGACAGAGAGATGGACAGAAATTGACAGCCACAGTCAAAGACGGGTGGCAGGGAAGAAAAGAGACAGAGAGGTGGACAAAGAGACCGGGAGTGAAGCGAGAAAGAAAGACAGAGAGACAGAGACACGCAGAGAAAGAGCATCTTTCCTCCTTCCTGCTCGCCGGAGCCCTCCTCAAGCCCAGTCGTCCCCGCTCCCCAGCTCCCCACCCTGTCCGAGATGCCTGCATCTCCCCGTCCAAACCACCCACATCAGCATCCACTGCTGATGGTCCAGCCTTGTTCCCTGATGACCTCAGTTCTTTCCCCTTGAGAGTCAAGCCGCCATGGAGGAAGATTCAGCCAATTCACTGCTTTGTGACCTCTGCAGTGCTGGAGCTCAAAGGATGTCCCTCACTCCTCCTTAATCCACCTGCTATTGAGTTCTGCAGCTTGAATTCCATGATGGGGAGGGGACCCAGCTGGTGGGTTCCCCTTGAGAACAGAAAATCTTGTTATAGGGTGGTGTGATGCTAGAACTTGACCTAAAATATCTGATGAAGATTAAATCAAAGATGAATTGACAGAGAGGGGCTGGTCTGGCCCCTGATATTAGGGGGTCGGGGAAACATGCCCCCCGAGAAAGATGGAAGGCCACTCTCTTGCTGCCTGGGGTGACGTCTTGTGGTCTTTCTCTCTGCCTGACTCACGCGGGAGGAAGTGTTTACTGAGCCCTTCTCCCCTGCACCTGTGAGTCACGGGCAGGGACCATCACGCAGAAAGGACAGGAAGGAAGTGTCGAGCAGTGGCAACCGGAGGAAGAAGGAGAGCTACTAGAAGCGGTTGACACCGGGAAAACCCCTTTGGGACCTTGGCGTTCCCATTCTCACGCTACAGAGCTACAGATAAGGACGTCATAGCCTCTCCCCTGGCCAGAGGACTCTCTTCCCCGTCCATCTGACCACTCCCTTCCAGAAGGGCCTTTAAGATAGGGGTTCTTGGGACAGTTCTTTCTTTCCATGCCCTTCCCTAGCGACCCCTTTCCATATTTCCACATCTCCAGTTCTTGTTGTGAGCTGCCCTCGAGTCAGTGCTGAGTAATGGCACCTCACCTACTGCAGAATTGACCCACAGCCCCGTTGAATGCCGTCGTCACCGCTGCCCATGTGCTCAAGTGCCTGGGGTAATTTTGAGACCTAGGGAGCTCATCCCCCAGCGCGCTATCAGAGAGTGTCAGTCCGCTGAGGTTTGGAAGTAGATCCCCAGAACGGAGAAGAAGTATCAGAGAAAGAAACCACACCCCGGCCTTTCTTCCTAGTCTAGTCTGGCTTCGCCTGGACGCTCACCTGAACCCTGTCCACCGCAATGGTCCCTGCTCCCAGTGTCACAGCTACATGCACGCCCTCGCAGCCTGGCAAGCTGACAGATGGGCAGGGGTGCCTGGAGTGATTGCCTCTAAATGACCAGTCCTCTGGCTTCTTTCAATCCAGAGAGCCTGTTGGTCTCGTCTCCGGGCAGCTGGAAAACTCAAGTGACCCAACAGTTGTGGTGACAAACACACAGCGGTCAGGAGCAAACCACTGGCCTGACATGAATGTCCTTGGGCGACTGCAGGGAGGGCAGCTTGACTTCAAACACGAGGAAGGGGGGCCTAACATTTCATGCAACTTGTCCAATTTGCTGAGCCTAAAAGCAGTGAAAACGCGGAAGACCTTCAACAAGATGGACTGCTCGGTGGCTGCACTGCCGGGCTCAGACCCAGCAACGAGCAGGTGGGTGGCACGCGCCTGGGCTGTGTTCTGTCCTGGGCTTTATACAGAGGATCACTAGGAGTGAAAGCCCAACGCACTCATTGCTCTTGAGTTGATTCCGACTCCTAATGACCCTACAGGACAAGGTAGAACTGCCCCAGTGTGTTTCCAAAACACGGAAACTCTTTCCGGGAGTGGCAAGTCTTGTTTTCCTCCTGAGGAGTGGCTGGTGGGTTCAAACTGCTAACCTTGCAGTTAGCAGTCCAATCAATAAACAATGCAGTATGCCACCAGGGCTCCTTAAAATAATTAAAATGAAGGCACAAACTATAAAATCCCTAGCAGAAAACAGGGCAAATGATCATAACCTGGGGTTTGGCAGAGGATTCTTAGACATGACACCCTGTTTTCACATAAGCCAAACCGGAAGAGAATTAGAGAAATTTGACTTCAAATTTTTAAATGCTTGTTCTTCAGACAACCCATAGAATTTATGTGTGTGTGTGTAATTTGCCAACCATATCTCTGGTAAGGAACTTGAAACAATAATCTATAAAAAGCTCTCACAAAGCAGCAATAAAAAGACAAATCAATTTTAAAATGGGCAAAGGACCCATGTAAATATTTCTCCAAAGAAGGTGGGCAATGGCTAAGAAACACCCAGAAAGATATTCAAATATCATCAGTCCTTGGAGCTATACAAATCAAAACCGCAATGAGATTCCCTGGACCAGGATGACTAGAATACAAAATCTGTTCACCAGCGTTGGCAAGGATTCGGAGAGGTCAGAATCCCTGCTCTCTGCTGAGGAGCCTGTCAAACAGCATCACGCGGACGCTGTGAAACACCTGCTGGCAATTTCTCAAAGCATGCACCATAGAGTTACCCTACGACCCTGGAGGTCTGCTCCTGGCATGGACGCGAGAGAACCGAAAACGTGTTCCCACAGAGAGAATGGTACACTATTCATAATATAAGGTATAAACAACTGAACTGTGCATCGAGTTGGAATGAATAAACGCAACGAGGCATAGCCGCCCAATGGGATGTTCTTTGGCACTGGAAAAGGCAAGGACGTCCTGACGGAGGCGACAACCCAGAGGAAGCTTGAAGCATCCTGCGAAGTGAAACAAGCCAGTCGCCAAAGACACCAATGTCCCCAAAGCTGTGCGGTCCCACTCACGTGTCCAGAAGAGGGAAGCAGATAGAAAGTAGATGAACGTTTGCGTTGGGTCCTTCCCACATCTCTCTCCTATGCCCCTACCCTTACTTCCTTGACCCTCACTGCAACTTCCCCTCACGTGCTGAGCTGCTAGTAGCTGCCGTCTTTCTCCAAAGCCCTTGGTACAGTCGCCATGCCATGGATTCCAGGAATTAATCAAGGAGCAAGCCATTTGCCAAGTCCCTGGGGAAGAGTCTTGTCATACCTATCCCTACCTCCTCCCATGGAAGCCTGTAGCCACCACCCATGCTGCCCAGTCCTCTTCTGCTTTGGCTGTGCTTAAGTTCTTGTAACTTGATGGGAATCCAAATGCCTTTTATAGTTCCTCTATCTCTCAGAAACCTACAGCTTGTGGATTTGAACTATCTCAGTGGGTTGAGTGTCTCTTTTGGCTTTGTCTCACCACAGGGTCTCAGTTTCCACAGACAGTCTCCTGGCAGCACAGAAACAGCCTCCTAAAATGTGAATGCGCTACTACCTCTCAACTCCCTGTCATTGCGTGAATTCTGACCCAGAGCAACCCTCTAGGACAGGGTAGAGCTTCCCCTGTGAGTGAGTAGAGAGCCTCGTCTTTCTCCCTTGGAGCGGTTGGTGGTTTGGAGCTGTGGTCGCGATGAGTCACAGCCTTGAAAATCCTTTGGGAACCCTCACGGGTGGTTATCTTGGGTCTTGAGAAACATAATGACTCTGGTAAAGTATGTGACTCCCCCAAAATGTATATTCCAGTATATACTTGTGTTAGTCTGGGTAGACTAAAGAAACAAATTCATAAACACACATATGTGTGTAAGAAAGAGCTTTATATGCAAGAGCAATTGAATATTGAGAAAACATCCCAGCCCAGTCCAGGTCAAGTCTACAAGTCTGATATTAGCCCATATGTCCAATACCAATCTATAAAGCCCTCTTCAGACTCAAGAAGCACATGCCATGATGCCAAATGCAGGAGATCACAGGCCAGTGGGTGGAAAGTCTTGTGGATCCAGTGGCTGGAAAGTCTTGTGGATCCAGTGGCGGTATAAGCAGCTCAGTGCTGGCAGGGGTTCTCCACGTGGCATCTCCGGCTAGAGGTCTGGCTCCATCAGCCTCTCCCCATGTGTCTTCTCCACAGGGATGATTCTCAAGGAGTGAGTGGAACATCTCCCGCCTCCAAGGAGGAGTACCAGAGTTCCCAGAATCCTCAGGAGAAGGCCATGCCCACACAGAGGCCTCATTGGCTATATCCTGCTTGACAGGCTAGACTCCACCCCTATACTCTTAATCCTCAAATTGACACCAGATTATGTAACTACCACAATACCTTATGTATTCTGGTCACAAATAAGATGTCATTAAGATAGCTTGCATTGCTGTCAGACTCCCTGCTCGTGTTTAACTAACAAACTCAGAGTTAATGAATTGGGCTCTCCTGCTCCAGGGCTCACACCCTTATTACCCAAACTCACTGCCATTGAGAGAAGAGGAATTAGGGAAGTTCAGAAAGGCTAACTATAGGAATGTGCCCTGTACTTGAAACTGATCACTCACTGTTTCTTGCCATCAGATACACCCATTTTAAATCTTTCCTCCACCCTCACCCCCCACCCCGCCCACACCACCTTTGGGAAGGACTAGGTAGACCAAGCTGAAAGCCAACCCCCTGCTCCCCATAACCCCGAGTCAACCCATACCCAGCAGAGGTAAGTCACAACTCTGCCAGCTTCACCTTTCCCAGCATGCTTGCGTAGACAAATCCAGCCCTCGGGCCATTGTCTCTCTATGAATCTTGGAAATGAATGATCTTGTCTGGAGATCTACAAGCTGGTAACCTTGAATGATTGGCAACTAAACAATTGTTTCCCTGTGACTCACGATGAATGCACTGGTTCTTAAGTCTTTCAAAATGAAGGCCTAGGGATCATATACTGAGGTATAATTATTTAAAATATATTTGATTGGGATTCCAAAGAAAACTCCACCCAATGGAGCCCTGGTGGAGTCATAGTAGGTTACGAGTTCGGCTGCTAACCATACGTCAGCAGTTTGAGCCCACCAGCCACCCAGTGGACGAAAGATGAGGCTCTTTGTACTATAAATATTTACATTCTGGGGGTACAGCTAGGGGACCGTTCTACTCTATGGTCTAGGGTGACTATGAGTCGATAGGGACTTGATGGCAGTGAGTCTGTTTGTTTTTTGGTTCTAGTCTGTCAGTCTGTCATACTATGGTCACACAAACCTACCATTGATCATGAGGGTGGTGCCAGACTGGGCAATGTCTGATTCTGCTACACAGAGAGGCTTCAGAAAGTTCATGGAAATTCTATTACTTTTTCATTCCATTTTTTCATGACCTTTTTGAAGCCTCCTCTTTTTTTAAAATCGTTTTATTAGGGGCTCATACAACTCTTATCACAATCCATACACACATCAA
>NW_022111372.1:34786192-34793063 GCF_000313985.2 Echinops telfairi | reverse complement strand
GTCCTGAAGGGATCATCCACCCTGGATTCCCTGTGTTTCCATTTCCTATCTGTACCAGTGTGCGTCCTCTGGTCTAGCCAGATTTGGAAGGTAGAATTCAGATCATGATAGTGGGGCGGGGAGGAAGCATTTAGGAACCAGAGGAAAGTTGTATTTTTCATCATTGCTACATCTTACCCTGACTGAAGCCTCCTCTTCTACAAGGTCACCTTGAGTCAGCGCCTCCTTGATGACCACTGAGACAATTGGGTGAGAGTAACTGCTGCCCTCTCAGTCCTTGGTTTGGAGGGCGTTCCCAGAGGACATTCTGGGAGCTCCCTGAGGAGCTGATGCGGGAAGAACCAGAGAAGCCCATCTGTGCTGTGATGAGCCTTGGAGGTAGAAAACCAAGGACCAACCTGGAGGATTGTCTTCTCTACAGTTTTCTGGGAAAAGGCGAAGAGTATCTCCCTACCCACTACCTTCCAATTCTTTTCCCTCTCTGTGTGGCTACCCTCTCTACCTCCCTGGGCCCCTCAGCTCGCACCACACATATCCCATGACTCAGTCTTCCGGGAAGTCCCAGGTATTGTCCATGCTCAGGAAGGGGGTGGGGGGTGGGGACAAGGTCCAGGTCCAGCCTGGGTCTAATCTACCTTGTAGACTTTATTATGATGTTGAAAACCAGCAATTCTGGAGTGTGTATCTCAGCTTGAAGGTCAACTCCCGATGTGACCAAGATCAAGGCATCTGTTTGCTCAACTCAGCCCAAAAATGCGAACAGGGCTTTCGATGGCCCTTAAAGCAACATTATTAAACAGCTTGAGTATTTTTTTAAAGCCCTATAAGTTATAACTCCAAAGGTGTTCAAAGTGGCACCAACTTGTTCGTGCCATCTTGATAGATTCAGAAGGTGCCAGTGAAGGCAAGAGTGGTGTTGGGTGCTGTCACATTGATTTGGACGTCTAGTGACCCTCTGCTCAGCAAAACGAAATGTTGCCCAGTGCCGAGCCTCACCAGTGTTGATATGGTTGAGCCTATTATTGTAGCCGCTGTGTCCATCCATCTCATTAAAGGCCTTTCCCGATATTGACGGCCCTCGACTTGACGTAGCCTGACATCTTCATCCCGAGGCTGGTCCTTCCTGATAATGTGCCTCAAGTATGTGATACAAAATCTCACATGCTTGCTTCGAAGGAGGACTCTCTCTGAGGAGCCCTGGTGGTGCTGTGGTGATGCATTGGGCTGCGATCCACATGGCAGGCAGTTTGAAGCCACCAGTAGCTCCTCTGGAGAAAGAGCTTTTTACTCCAGGAAACCATTCCCATCTCGGAAAACCGCAGGGAGTCACCATGAGTCAAAGAAGAAGCATTCTGGCCATACTTCTTTCCAAGATAGATTTGCTCCTTTTGCTGGCAATCTACGGTATATTGATTACATTGAGTATTCTTTGCCAACACCAAAATCAAATGCCTCCATTCTTCCTTCTTGGGCTTCCCTATGCTCCGCCCAGCTTTCGTCGGCATATGAGACCCTGGAAGCTGCTACCACTTGGGTCAAGTGGACCTTGGTCCTCACGACGACCTCTTTGCTCTTTAAAGAGGTCTTCTGCAGCAGACTTGCCCAAATCCATCGGTCACTGATTTCTTCTTCCATGCGCACAGACTGTGGAGCCAAGTAAAATGAAATATTTGTTAGCGTCATATGCCGCGAGCCCTCCTTCCGGTTGGCTCCTGCGATAGCACTTGCCTCTCTCCTCTGCCTGGAGGAGTACTGCCCCTGACCTCCAGACCAGGCTCTGACCTCTATGGGCCTCCCATGACTTCCCTTCCCTCCCTGAGGACCAACTGCCTCCCACAAAAGCTTCTTTTACTACATCTGTTAATGTTTGTCTTGTTCTGGGTCTCCCGGGCTTTTAACAGTCTCACAACTAAATGTCTTCAGACCCTGCAGAGTTTGGCACTACCCACTTTATAAATGGGAACTAATTGCCATATACAGATTAGACCAACAAGCTAATAGAATGTTTGTTCTTGGGTCTTTAGTCGAGGCCAAAATAAATAGATTAAAAAACCCATTGTTATCCAGTCAGCTTGGACTCACGGTGGCTCCATCTTTGTCAGAGCAGAACTGAGCTTCATACGTTTTTCAGTGGCTGATTTTGGGGAGTTAGGGCTCCAGGCCTTTCTCCCGAGGTACTTTATCTTTCGGTAGAGAGGAGCCTCCAGCTTCCGCTTGAGTACCAGAGCATGTCACTGTTTGCACCAAATAAAGAAAGCCCTGCTATTAGCAGAGTCTGTGCAGAGGCTTAGGACCAGAGTGTGGAGAAGGAGCCATGAAACAGAACCATTGACCAGAATGATGGCTAGGGGCCATAGTAGGCCTCGAACTTTGATAATCACCCAGATGGAACCGCCGGGAAGCTGGGAGTTCAGTCTGAGTGACTCCTCTTAACTCCCAGCCCCATGCTCTGTGCAGCGGCGGCTCTCCAAAGGTACATGCCGTACCAAAGGGCTCCAGCTCACAGGCACTCCCTAAGAACAGGGGCATGGCCTGTCACTCACATCAGGAACCTGGGGCCAGCCCCTAAAGGACCAGGACATAAACGAGTGACCTGCTGACTCTCCAGTCTAATCTCTCAGTCCTCTTGATCAGGGGAAATAGGATGTGGAGAGTGTTAGGGCTCTGTGGCTTGAATTGACACCCCCACCCCCCACCCCCCCCCACCACATGTGTTGGAATCCTGAATCCCTTGATCTCTGGATGTGACCCTGTTTGAGAGAGGACTGTCTCCAGAGGTGACAGAGAGGCTTTTGTTCCTGGAGTTGGTGCCCTGAGTTTGGACATCTAGTCTCCTGACTGTGAGAACATACGTGGCTGCTTCTTAAAGCCACCTGTGGTGGGTGTTTCTGCTACACAAGACCTTGGTGCCAGAGCAGCCTCAAACAGTAGTCAGTGCTGCTGCCCCGCCCCCTCCATGTGCAGGGCCTTCTAGGAGCAAGTAGACGCTCAGCATCTCTGGTGCCACTGGGGGTGGCCAGTAGCACCTGTGACTCGACTAGAATCACACATGCTGTTTTCGAGCCCTCAATAGAATGTGAGCAGGAGAAAGAGGAGCCTGAAGCCAAGCCTTGTCCGAATCGCACTTCCGTAAGGGGCGTTGCTCAGGGGCTTATAAGCAAGGCGGGGCTGGATTAGCCAAGATTATCAAATGCAAGAAGGTTGGCTCCAAGGTCCGCCATTCTCTCCTGGCATTTGAATATCTCCGAGCACAACTGAGCTCACTGTCACTGGGTCCATTATGATCCCACTCAGACAGCATAAAGAATGGAACAGGAACCGTAACTGCAAGGTCAGCAGTTCAAAACCACCAGTGCCTCTGCAGGTGAGAGATGAGGCTTTTTACTAACATAAAGAGTTACAATCTTAGAAACCCACAGGAGCAGTGCAACTCTGTCCTATAGGGTCACCATGAGTCAGAATCAACTCAATGACAGGGGCTACATGCATAAATAACAGAGGAAACGTTTTCTCTGCAATCAAGCCTGGGTCTGGAGGAAATACATCCTAAGAAGGAGGTGTCAACAAAGATATATCTTTATTATTATCATTTTGTAAAATGGGCTTAATAAATGATCCTTCCCCAGGTCAGATCAACCCCTCAGGAGCAAAATGGGAGTAGCAATACCAGGAAGGAAGGGGGAAGGTGGGGGGAGGAGGGAAGGGAGGGGAACCAGATCCCAATGATCGACAAATAACCCCCCTCCCAAGGGGATGGACAACAGAAACGTGGGTGAAGGGAGAGAACAGTTGGTGTAAGACATGAAAACAATAATAATTTATAATTTATCATGAGTCACGAGGGTGGGAGGGGGAGGGGGGAAAGAGGAGCTGATACCCAGCGTTCAAATAGAAGGTAAATGTCTAGAAAATAATGATGGCAACTTATGTACAAATACGCTTGACACAATTGATGTGGGGAATGTTCTAAGAGCTGTGAGAGCCCCCAATAAAATGCTCCTTTCAAGACAAGGATTGTTTTAAAGGGGAATTAAACAAACCAAACTCACTGCTATCCAGTTAATTCCAACTCATAGCGACCCTATGAGTCAGCGGGGGAGAGAGACCCCAAATGCCCCATATTAAAGAGACCCATTGATTCAGTCTTGAACAGACAAGAACAAAAATGAATCATCCACATGAGGGAGACCATTAGGCCATGGTGGTGTCCAAAGATTCACAACCACTCAGCCCTTAGAAAGGACATGAAGAACCAAGGAAACAGACACACCATTATAATTTTCACCAGACCATCCGTTCATCACAGTTGTAGGCAGGACTGGAGAAACAGGGGGGGAGGTGGGTGGAGATTGAGTGGGGTGGGGGGAAAGAGGGGTAGAAAGGAACCACAACTGTGGGGCATACATTATCCCAAGTACATTATACAAAGTGGGTGCTCAGGGCCCTCCGACCAAGGCAGTCAGACTATGGCTCATGACTTTGACCCCTAAGACATCAATTTCTATCAAGTCCCAGAGGGCTGGGCTGGCCCTCTCTAGATGTCTGTTGTTGTTAGCTGCCATCGAGTCAGTTCCCACCCATAGTGACCCTTTGGGATCGTGAGGGGAGTGGTAATAACCCACTTTCAAACACTCTGACGTCATCAGGCAATGGTCAGAGAAAACACATTGGAACTGAGTCTATGTGAAGCCTCAAAAGTGGATGTAGGGCTCTCCCGGAAAGCTTAGTGCCTTCCACAAACGAGAGCTCAGAATTTAAGCTTTAATGTGGGATGTGGAAAGAAAGGCTCAAGACAAAAAAACATGAACTATTCATTCTCTATGGAGCCCTGGTGGCATACTGATTACACATTCACCTGCTGTGTTAGACAGGGTTCTCTAGAGAGATAAAACCAAATTGCTGATAATTCAATATATTTATTTATAAAGATAACTAGATATATAACAAGAAATGAACTGTTAAATCATATACAGATAAATATATAATACAAGAAAGAAACAGTTAAATTATAAAGCCCTACAAATGGTTCAGTGCAACTCACGTCCGTGAGAGAGAGTTGTGACAGACTAGCAGTCCTTCAAGTCTAGTCTGCTGCCAGATCTTCCTCTATTTATAGAGAGAGCTAGCCTATGTCAGCACAGTAGCCAATCACAAGGCAGGTCACCAACCACCAGTCTCCAGCTCCAGCGATGCCTTAAAGGGACCTCAACTTACAGTGACACAGTCCACAGGCTAGGCGTCCCACAGGTAGTGTAGCCTTTAAATTGAGGCACAGGACAAGCAAGGCAGCCGCACACTGGTCCGATGATCAAAGAGCAAGAGACAAGAAAGGCGAGACTCACCAAGCCATTTATCTCTCTGCCCTTCAGTTAATCCCACTTGTGTTTATCGGCCAGGCTGGCACAATAAACTATCTCAGCCTCCATTGCTGTTGGTTTGCCTACCTATATAAGACGGGCACAGGAAGCGAGGTCAAGGAGAAGGCAACAGGACCAACTCAGTGACCTTGTAAGTCAGGCTGGAAGCCAGGGGTTGCCAAGACTGTAATGGCTCATGAGAGCAGAAAATCACAGCTTTCTCCTACAGAGGAAGAACTTGGGACTGCCGGCCTGTGGCTAGCCGCCCTGTGTGCAATCCATTCTGTCACCAGGGCTGCCTCCAAAAACTCCATCCTCCCTGCCATCGAGTCCGTTCCAGCGAGGGGCCTTCTAAGGTTTTCAAGCACAGCCTGCCTGATGATAAAAATTTTGTCACATCACTGGCTCATAATCAAAAAGAACTCAAGTGGAAAATCAATTTATGCCGATTCACAAGTAGAGTTAGATTTCCTGCTACTAACCACTGGGTTGCTCTGGTTTAGAGCTTACCTTCTAAAGACCTTGGCCCAGAACCCATATGCAGAGTGCCTATGTGGATTTAGTCATCATTGAATCCTTTCTCTTTGTCATCCAGTCAATAAACTTCTAATGGACAGCAGACCTCATGGACCACCCATTTTTCAGTTCACCTTCCTGTGAGGGTTGCACTTTTGAATAGGAAAATTAATAGCAGGCATCTTGCTGCGATTTTCAAGTTTTGCTTAATGTATTAAAACTTAAACTCTGAGCAATAGGTTTGCTTAATGTATTAAAACTTAAACTCTGAGCAATAGGTTTGCTTAATGTATTAAAACGTACACTCTGAGCAGCAGAAGGCTACAGTTTACAGCAAAATCCATACATTAAGTTTTTATTCTCCACATAGATCCAACTTCTTCTGAATACCTCCAGGTCATCAACGGACAAAATGAAAGGCATTGCCCTCTGGCAATGTGTATTTGAAAGTGGAGTGCTACACTCCCCAAGCCAGCCCAAGATGGGGTAGCCTAGCCCTTAGGCGCTTGCTTAAGGGTGCCCCCTATGGAATTTGGGGCACTCACATTTGAATAGTCACGAGTCCTGCCCTGACTGTCTTGGGCAGAGGGCCCTGAAACCATCTTGTGAAATGTTCTGGCTATAACCAGGTACAGAGCCCAATCATTCCTGCTTCTGGGGTCCCACCTACAATTGTGTTGTACTAATCAGCCACCAAACATGTTTTTGTGACAGTCTCCTTTGCCCTCTCATGTCATTTTTAAGATCTGTATTTCAACAAACCCTTAGATGCCATTTTGATCTCATGTTAATGGTCTCTCTCATCCAGATGATGTGTCTGCGTATTGTCTTAATAAATGCTCTCCTTAAATTATATTTTATATTAATAATTGGGTTTTGGGGGGTTTAAAAAATTTGTTTTACTGAGGGCCTGTACAAGCCATCCATCCATCCATTGTGTCAAGCACATTTGTACATTTGTTGCCATCATCATTTTCAAAACATTTTCTTTCTACTTG
>NW_022111372.1:34765857-34784337 GCF_000313985.2 Echinops telfairi | reverse complement strand
TCTGTAAGGGGATGTCCAGTGGCCTACAAATGGGCCTTGGGCCTCCACTCTGCGCTCCCCACCTCATTCACTATGATAAGATATTTTGTTCTGATGATGCCTGATACCTGATCCCTTTGACAGGTCATGATCACACAGGCTGGTGTGCTTCTTCCATGTGGGCTTTGTTGCTTATGAGCTAGATGGCCGCTTGTTTACCTTCAAGCCTTTAAGACCCCAGATGTTATATCTTTTGATAACCGGGCACCATCAGCTTTCTTTGCCACATTTGCTTATGCACCCATTTGCCTTCAGCTAACCTATCAGGGAGGTGAGCACACAATGAAATGATTTTTTGTTCTTTGATGCCTGTTAACTGATCCCTTTGGCACCTCGTGATCACACAGGCTGGTGTGCTTCTTCCATGTGGGCTTTCTTGCTTCTGAGCTAGTTGGCCACTTGTTTACTATTTTCAGTCTTGAAGTTCTATTTCACTATGGATGTTCCTATATCTGGATTAGAGATACATTTAATTTGGGTTTAGTGTGAAATTAAATTTTAAAATATTGTCTGCTGTCCTTCTATATATGTGATATTGGTTACAAGTTATAAGGTGTAAAAATGGCTTCCAGAATATGCCACAGTGCCAGGTGCAATATGAAGAATCAAAGCCAGGAATTTCACCAAGTAATTGTACTGATATTGCTTCAATTCTGAGTATCATGTTTTAAGAAAGCCAAATCCACTTTGTAGCTACAGAGATTCAGCCTCCATTGAGCTCTTTCTGACCATTGACTGGGAATGTAGACAACTTTGAAAGTGGATTGCTGCAACTGGCCTGACCATCCAAGGGTGGGGCAGCTTTGTCCCCAAGAGCTTCGCCTATTTGCCTGGCGGTACCCTTGATGGGAATTGGTGTGCCAGGGTTGCATGCTCATGAGTCAGAACCCCCTCCACTACTAAGTTGTCTAGAGTGCTCCAGAACCAATTCTGTGAGCTTTTCTAATTTTCAAATATACAAATCCCAGTCATGGGCCCTTTATGAATTGATCTGCTGCCAATCGTAGTTTTGTCACGTTTGTTTATTTTTCACCTTTTAGAAGTAGCTAAAGGAGAGATTATCAAAGGAGAAAATACCACAAAGGTGTTTTATTGTATATATCTAGATGTACAATAAAACTGTGTTTTATTGACTATGTAAAGGCATTAGACTGTATGAGTCATAACAAACTGTGGATAGTCTTGAGAGTGGGAATTCCAGAACACTTCACTGTGCTCATGTGGAGCTTGCACATGGATCAAAAGGCAGTTGTGCAAACAGAACAGGGGACATCGTAAGGTTTAAAAATCAAGAAAGGTGTGTATCAGGATTGTAACCTCTCATCATAGTTGCTTCACCTCTATCCTGAGAAAATAATCAGAGAAGCTGGACGTTGTGGACAAGAAGTCAGTGTCAGCATGGGAGAAAGTCTTGTTAACAACCTTAAATATGCAGATGACACAACTGTTCTTGCTGAAAGTGAGGAAGACTTGAACCACTTGATGATGAAGATTGCAGATTGCAGCCTTCCGTGTGGATTACACACAACTCAATGTAGAGAAGACCAAAATCCTCACAACTGGACTCATAGATAACATCATGATAAAGAGAGAAAAGATTGAAGTTGTCAAGAATCTTGTTTTGCTTGTGTCCACAATCCACGCTCATGGAAGCAGCAATGAAGAGATCCAGTGACACACTGTACTGGGCAAATCTGCCGCATAAGACCTCTGGAAGGTATTGAAAAGGAAGGATGTTTCTTTGAGGACGCAGGCACACCTGCCCCAAGCCATGATATTTTCAGTGGCTTTCATGTGCGTGTGAAAGTTGGGCATTGAATAATGAAGACCAAAGATGATCGAGTCATTGGAATTATAGTGCTCACAAAGAGTGATGGAAAATACCACGGATTTCCAAAGAACCAAGAAATCTGTCTTGGAAGAAGTACCACTAGAATGCTCCTTCGAAGCAAGGATGGAAAGAGTTTGTCTCACACACTTTGGACAGGTTATCCGGAGAGGCCAGCTCCTGGAAAAGGGCATCAGGTTTGGTAGAGGGTCAGCAAAAACGAGGAAGAGCGGAGACAAGATGGATTAGCACAGTGGCTCCAATGATGGGCTAAAACACACCAACAGTTATGAGGATGGTGCAGAACCAGGCAGCGTTTGGTTTTGTTGCACATAGGGTTGCGTTGAATCTGAAAGGACTAGGCAGCACCTAAAAACAATGACAGGGAAGACCAGGTGGTACTGTCAGGACTACAAACCAAAGGTTGTTGGTTCAAGTCCACCAGCCGCTCTGTGGGAAAAGGATGAAGCTGTCTCCTCCATCAAATGTTTACAGCCTTGGAAACCCTCTATAAGGTCACTATGGGTCAGAATCCACTCAATGGCATGAGATGATTATTATTTTTTAATTAGTAGCCAAGTCAGACAAGGAATAAGGAAGGCCACAGGAGGATTGATGGTGTGAATTATGGTGGTGGCAGAGGATATCGCAAGAACCGTGGACTGCCAAGAGAATAAATACGTCTAGATTTGTTTTGGAAGACGTACAGGCGGAATGCTCCTTAGAAGAGAGAATGGTGAGACATTGTCTCACGGACTTTGTGTACATTATCAGGTCTCTGAAAAAGGACATCATGCTTGGTAAAGTAGAAGATGAACCTCTAGAATTCGGATGGGGACCTAGTGTACGTTGAGAGCATAATCTCTTGCAGTATACTCTTGTAGTAAAAAAAGTTTAGAAGGTTGGTTCAGAGTCCTCAGACCAGGGCAGTCTGGGTATGACCATTGAGGCAGGTTAGCAGGACTGGTCGGCCCTCCCCACCCCTCCCCCCTTTTCTAGCCTAACTCCCTTTGCTGGTTCAGTCAGAAAAGAAAAACCTTACCTGCCACCAATGCAAATGGCGTTCTTTGTGATATCCATCTTGGTATGCAGAGTTTCCGGTTGAAATGACCTGGAGCAAATATATTTGAAGGAAATCATTCACTGACTATACCAAGACTATCCCAAGTTCAAAACCAATCTCATTGTCAACAAGACAATGCTGACTCACTGGTCCCCATAGAGTAAAACTACCCCTGTGAGCTTCCCAGACTGTACATCTTTATGGGAGTAGAAACCCTCATCCTTCTCCTGAGTAATGGCTGGGTGGCTTCCCACTACTGACCCTGTGATTACAGCCCCATAAGGAACCCCTTATGCTTTTAGCACCAGAGCTCCTGACGATACCAATGGTAATCATCATAGCATACCTTTGAGACACAAAGTCAGTTAGCATGACTTTGAGACAATTGGCTTGATCCAATAGCCCTAGCACCATGAACTTCAGGGACTTGGGCCAAACACACAGCCTGATTATGCAGGCATGACATCACAGATACCAGAAGCTCTGCAACCGAATCTAGCCATCTGGGTTATGCACTGGGCTGCTAACCACAAGATTGGCAGTTTGAAACCACCAGCTGCTCCACAGGAGAAAGATGAGGCTTTCTGCTCCCATGAAGTTCTGCCCTGCCCTATGGTGTCGCTAGGAGGCAGCAACCTCTTGATGGCAGTGAGCCTTTTGAGTTTTTCTCCCCCAGAATATTGGCCATATAAAGTCTGACCCAAATTGCAAAATCCTGGCATAAGGTGATCGTTGCCATTGTTGACAGGTGCCAAAGAGTCCGTTCCCACCCATAGCCACCCTCTGCACAGCAGAAGGAAACACTGCCCAGTCCTGCCCACCCTTGCCATTCTTCCTACGCTTGAGCCCATTGCAGCAGCCACTGTGCCAGGCCATCCTGTGGAGGGTCCTCCTCGCTCTTGCTGCCCCCCTATTTTACCAAGCATCATGGCCCTCTCCAGGAACTGGTCTCTCCTAACAGCATGTCCTACGTATGTGAGATGAAGTCTCTCTATTCTTGCCTCTAACACTCTCGCCATACTTCTTCCAAGACAGATGCGTTTGTCCTTTTAGCAGTCTATTGAAAACAAAGGAAAACAACAACAACCCCCAGAACTCCCTGACATTGAGTCGATGGTGACAGGATAGATAGAACTACCCGTGTGAGTTTCTGAGACTGTAACTCTTTACGGGAATGAAAGGTCCAGTCTTCTTCCCAAGGGGTGGTTAGTGGTTTTGAACTGATGACTTTGCAGTTAGCAGCCCAACACATAACCACTGTACCACCAAGAATCCCTTTAGCAGTCTGTGGTACTTTCAATATATTTCACCAGCTGCACAATGCAAATTCGTCAATTCTTCCATCTTCTCTATTCAATGCCCACCGTTCACAGATGTAATTGAGAATACCATGGCTTGGTTCAGGATTACCTTAGTCCCCAAAGTTATCGCCCTACTTTTGTTAGAAATGCGTTTCAGCGTCACTAAATTAAATGCAATTAAATCGGTGTTCCTCAGCAAGGTGAATTTTATTTCTGCAGAAGGGTGTGTAGTGGTATTCAGAATTATCAGCTTAGCCCCCTGGGAGGGCAGTCTGTGGGTCTTTTATCCCTAACATGACTCACGCTGCCACTGGGTCAACTCCTTATTGGCATCCCATTACACTTCTCCTCATTACATTTCTTCACTCTTCTCTTCTAACTGGGGTAACAATTGTTGGCTTTGCGGGTGAAAGACTTGAGTATAAGGAGGCGCTTCCTGAGGGAGGTTTTGGTAAGTCCTGGGGCTAACTTTCGGTGCCTGGAATGATACAGCAGCCTAGTGGAACGAGTTCTCCTGTAACAATAATCAGAGCAGTTCGTACAGGCATCATGAGGGCTCATGATGTTTCTAGACCCAAACCATTTCTCCCTTAGGTCTGAGAAGAGACCACCTATTTCTGAATTCTCAGCTAGTTCATTGGCTAGGATGATTTTTGGCAGGGCTTTGGTGATAGCTAGCCCCACCAGGGGCAGTATGATTGGGTGTGAGGGCAACCTTGGGCTGCAATCCTAACACTTACTAAACTTCCTTTTACTGCTAATGTCATGCCTAAAGCAAGGTTATTTCCCAGGCCATTTTGCTTGTGGGCCCTAATTATTCAGCCACCCCTTGAATAGCATTTAACCCAAATCGTTATTGGGTTAAAAAAATCATTACTGGTTAGATTGTATGTCATTTATCCAGTTCGCACTTTAATTTCTCAGGGACCAGCAGAACAGGGCAGATTCACAACTCACAGCTCCCTGATTTCTTGCTTTGAATTCGTCTGGTCATCCCCTGGGAACTATACAATCAATGTACACACACATGGGGTGGACAGAACCTTGGGAGTTAAACTCCTTTTCCTATGGGGAGGAGACTTGGGTTTGGGTGGATGCTAGTGTGAAAGGGAGACCAGCTGCACCAAAGCACAGGTGCCGCTCCAAATGCCTGGGAGGTTTCAGACAGCCATTCCGCACAATACCGCCGGGCAGCCACGAGGTGACGGCCCAGGGAGGAGAGTTGGTGAGTTGCCTGAGCGGTGGACACATGCTCTCCGTACTCCACCCTGTCAGATGCCCTAGGAATGTCAAATGCTCCCCACATTTAGGGACGCGCAAGGTGAAATTGTTACTTCTTGTTGGGGGTCAAACAGCCCTTGGGGGCTGGCTCATAAGACTTTGGCTTTCAGGGAGTTGCAGCAAAAATAACCTGCAGGTCCAATTTTTCCCCAGCTTTGGGACCCTGAAATAGAGCAATCATATAATTCATGCCCGCTGGGTCATGAGTCCATCCTTGCGGGAAGGGGACTCTTTGAGCCTCTGGTCTTCCTGCGACACAAGTGGAGCAGTCGGTTTCATTACGAGTTCACACGGAATATTTAATCAATCCTAGCTGAGTGTTCTCATCTGAAACCGTCTCTAGTCTTTGTGTTTGCTTGAGGTCTTTGACTTGGGCTACTGTTACTTCCGTGGAATCAGTGACAGGTGAAGGGGGAAGGGCGGTCATATCTCTTTCATTCCTATGCTCATTCTGCGATGAGAACAATTGTAGTTTGAATCTATCTACTGGCTCACAGCCAGTGTTGTCTGCTCCTCTCCCATACACTCTGAGTGCTGTTGATGGTGTCTGCTACTGATCTGTGGGGGCGTGCATGGAAAGCTTCATGGGCTTGCATCGCCAGGGTTGACAGTTTATGGGAGTGTTTCCTTTATAAAAATGCAGTTTACCTGGCAATTGCTTCCAGGAGTTAGAAGCAGAGGACTGAATGTCCATCCACCAGAGTGGGTGTTCCACCAAACTGTACCCTAATTCCTGCACGGGGATGGAGGCTGCTCCTGGTTGGTTAACTGCTTCCTCTGGCCACGGTGGCTCATTGTCTCTGGTAACTGAGGTCGCTGCAGGGCAGAACTTGGCAAGCATCGCAAGTGATAACTTGGGGAAAAGGGAAACAGATCACTTTTATAGTAACTATGCCATTCACCAAAGAGATTAAATACACATCCAAATGATTGTGATATTTGGGGGTTAGTTTGGTGGGGGTAGCTCTCGGGATCACTCCCCTGTTTTGGTCAAGCCATGGAGACCTTTTATCCAAGTGTAGTGAATCCAACCCTTCCCTCTAGGGATGCGGGATACTGTTTTCTAATGACTGTCTCTGGGCTCTTTCAATCTGAGCTGGCTGGGTAGCATATTTCGTCTACCCCAGCTCCCTTCTTTGGCCCATACTGTAGCTTTAATTTGTTCTTCCTCCAGCAGAGTGAAGAGGTCGAAAGAGACCGGCCATGCTTCCTGGTTTGCATCTAGGCCCACACCCAGTTTGATCTTGGCATCCCTCCCGGCTAAGTTTGTCCCGGGTCTCAGGTACAAGGAGGTTTGGAACCTTCCTATGTGTTTTCTTAATATCTTGATTTTGAATTCCCCTCCTTTGAGCCCTGAAACAGTGAAGTCCTCTCCAGCTCTCTGGAGAGGAGGGACTTGGAAGCTGAGGATGATGGAGTGGCCCCTGAGGCTACTGACAAGGTGATAGTTTCCCAGACTGACTCCAGTCCTAAGTTTATTAGAGGCTCTGGGCAGGGCTTACGAACCAAGAAGTGCCTTTGACCTGCTTATTTTCTAAAGTCGTAAGGGAAATTTATTTCTTTTCCTTTTCCCACTGAGGACCATTTCTTTGAAGTACCCCATTTTCCCACACTTGTCTTCCTCCCAACGTGAGTAGACTGGTCTGGTCTTGACCTTTGATTTTGAGTTGTAGGTTGAGACGTGGGGCAGGAGATCCCTTGTTTCCATTTGGAATCCCCGACTTGTTGAACGGTAGAAAGCAAACTTTGGGATTTTGTTTCTCTTTATCCCTCCTGACATAATCCATTTGGGCCTCTCTCAATAACTCTTCAATGGGCCTGTCTTTCCATCCCTCTGTTCTCAGTAACTTTTTACTAACGTCAGGCCAACGATTGGTTATGAAATGTAATTTCAGTATGCCCTTAGCTAACAGGTCATCTTCTAACCCAGCATATTTTCGCATTTGTACTTTGAGTCTCTCTAAAAGTGTCCTGGCCTTTCATCTCTCTGTTGTTGCATGTCAGATGCTTTGGCTATGTTTTGAGATCGAGGGACAGACGGGCACCCTTGCTTATCATTTCCCTTAAGTCATTCAGATGGCCTCTATAAGCAGCTATCTTACTGTCCCGTTGTGGATCCTAGTTGGGAAATTTAATGTCCTCGTTGGGAAATTTAAAATCAGAGCCTAATGGGTGTTCTTGTTTCCAAGTGCTCATAGGTGCTGGCATATTGTGGCCCTTTCCTGCCCGGGTGTAAGTTGGGGTCCTAGGAGTTGGCCTAAGTGTTCTGCTACTCCATGTGGGTCTTTGGTATGGGGCCTCGGGTCCTTTTTGAAACTCCTGACTTCAGAACAAGGCAGAGGAGTGTTAACAAAACCGTTTCCTTCTCCTCCTAGGAGAAATGCCCGCAGCAGGAAGAGAGGTGATGGACATTCTGCTGGGGAGATGGAGGAAAGAAAGGTTTTATATATCCTGCTTGCCCTGAACCACTTCCTTCTGCAGTCACAGGAGGTGGACTAGGTTCTGGAGTTTCGAGTTTAAGGGAAGAGGTAGGGAGAGACACTAGAGGGGTAGGAGAAGGAGAAGAAAGCCCACTTGGGGGTGCTTGAGGGACATAGATGGGGGACGAAGCTTGGGGTGCCAAAGAATCATAGGGTGGGACGGGGCTGTGTGTGAAAGGATCCCAGGGACTACCTCTCAGATGTTTCTCTTCCTTCTGGTTTTCCTTACAGCTAAAGGGTAAGCAGCGGGACTGAACCTGCTCCCCAACACGAGGCATACTCCCTTTCTTCTTGACTGACTTGTTCTTTCCTGTTCACATATAAAACTAAGATTTGGCAGATCCTTATCTGAACTGAATTTAGGCCCAAAGACTGAAAGTTTAAACCTGGGTTCCTGGGTCCAAAGAGTATTTCATCATGTTCTTTTTATGCTTTCCTTTTCTTTTTTTTTTTTCAATTTTATTTTTATTTTTTAAACATTTTATTAGGGGCTCATACAACTGTTATCCCAATCCATACACACATCAATTGTGTACAGCGTATTTGTACATCATTTCTCAAAACATTTTCTCTCCATTTAAACCTATGCTTTCCTTTTGTTTGGGGAGTGTCCCCCCAATATTTGAACACTAAAACCTAAAGGACCATTAGGTGGCATTTTGTCCTTTCCTGCATTGTTTTAGGAAACTTTTTGCCAGCATTGTTTTCCATTCTGGCTACCTGGTTGTGCCTTTTCGTCTTCCTTTTCAGCACTGTTGGTTTTTACTCATACGCCACCTTCTGAAATGGTGGAAGGTCGACCAGTTCTTTCCAGAAGAGTGACTGTGTCTTTCCCATCTGCTTTTGGTGCTTTTCACCCCATTTAATATTTTGTCCATAGAATCTTTCAACATTGCATCTCTAGACTTGAAATTTTCCATGAGTTCATTCAGTTTAAGATATGCTGAGTATACGAGAGGGTATTCCCCCCACCCACCCCAAAATGTGGAGCTTTTGTAGTACACATTTTCCCGCTAGGCAGCCACCGAGCAACTTGATCTGAGTTAGTGCACCCAGTGGCATCACCTGGGAAAGGTCTCTCTGGTCACAGTGAATTTTTTTTCGTAAAAGCAATTTTGCTTGAACCTTGGTGTTGTGTGTGTGTGTGTGTGTGTGTGTGTGTGTGTGTGTGTGTTATGGCAAATTTAAGAGAGCAGCATGTAACTGTGAAATTTTGATTCCTGCTTGGGAAAAACTGTTGTGAGCTTGAGTACATCTTATAAGGAGAAATTAAAATGTATGAGTGGTTTCCACGTTTCAAAAAAGTGAAATGTTGATTGATGGCAAACCTCATTCTGGATGTCTGTCAACTTCCCGAACAGACAAAAATGTCAACAAAATTCATGTACTCGTGGCCAAAGACCAATGACGGGCCATTGAAGAGATGGGAAAGTTATCTGGTCTATCTTGGAGCTTGGTTCAGTAGATTTTAATGGAAGATCTCAGAGTGAGAAGTATTGCTGTGAAATTTGTGCCTTGGTTTCTGAATGACCAGAAAAAAGAGCATCCAGTGGAAACATGCTGCGCTTTGAAAGAACAGCCCCAAAGTGACCCAGACTTTTTCCAAGGTCATTACTGGTGACAATACATGATGCTATTCTTATGACCCTGAAAGCAAACATCAATCAAGCCAGTGGAAGACACCATTGTCACCTCACCCAAAAAAGCTCATCAAATCAAATCAAAGATCAAGACCAGGGGTCCTCAAACTTTTTAAACAGAGGGCCAGTTCACTATCCCTCAGACCATTGGAGGGCCAATACTAAAGTTCAAAAAAACCCAACAAACTATGAACAAAATCCTATGCACACATCTTATGTTGAAGTAAAAAAACAAACAGGGCAAAAACACCCGGAGGACCGGACAAATGTCCTCAGTGGGCCGCACGTGGCCCGTGGGCCATCGTTTGAGGACCCCTAATCAAGACGATGCTCATTTATTTTTTTGATGTGAGGGGGATAGCGTATTTGGAGCTCATTCCACCAGGTCAGACTGTTAATTAAGCTTTCTCTTTAGAGGTTCTGAAAAGATTCCATAACAGTATGTGACACAACAAAGGCCTGATTTTTGGCAGACGGGGAACTGGTTTTGCCACCATGACAATGCACCTGCTCATGTAGCCATCCCAGTGAGCCAGTATTGGGCAAAAAACAGCATACCTGTCTAGCCCCACACACCTTAATCACCTGACCTCGCTCTGTGTGACTTCTTTGTGTTTCCTCGAATGAAGAGGGACATGAAAGGACAGTGATTTGACTGGAAGAGGTGAAGTAAAAACGAGGGAGGTGCTGTCAGCCATCCAAACAGATGAGTTTGAAAAATGTTTCCGAGAATGGAATCACAGATCTGGCAAATGTATTCATTGTAATGGCGAGTACTTTGAAAGTGATAAGATTATTTGGTAAAAACGTTAAATAATGGCTTTGAGAAAAAAAATCCGTTTTGGGGGGATACCCCTTCATTTTCTTCCCTTTGGGGGAAGTACTCTATAGCAATGTAATCTGTCTTATCCTACTAGAAAAGTGTAGGCATCAAAGCTAATCTAAATATCAAAAGTCTATTGAGTCAGGAACAATTTCTGAGAAGTCAGGCTTGAAATACCCTGACACCAGTGGGTCTCAGTGAAGGGGAAAGGCGGGGGTCAGTCAAGCTTGTTAAGATTAGCTAATGGTCTTCTATACTTTCATCTTCTCTTTATAAACCCCACTGAACCTAATTTCTTTGAGCCATTTGCTCTTTTTGGAATTAAATGGACCCTCAAAATAAACATTTCAAATAACTGCTCAAAATAAACGTTATGTTTGAATTTTAGTGCATTGTGATTATTTTTAAATGTATCACTATCATGCTGAAAGCTAGGCCAGTGGTATTTCAAATACTAATGCGGTGAGGATGGACAGGTTTTGATGGAGCTTTGGGACATTAACAAAGTTTGAAGTGCATTAGAGTTGGGATTGGAAAGCACGTGGTTTGTGGAATGCTGTGGTCTACAATAGGCCCTAAGTTCATTTTGAGGATAGACATTTTGAATATAGACCTATGTTCAGTTGAAATTTGGGTTTAGTTTGGTTTTTTAAATTGAGTCTTTATGTTCCTTGCTAGCCACTGAAGCAACAATGTGACTGTGCTTAGACTGGCCTGCAGCAAGCCCCAGGAGAGGCAGTTTTGCTTCACGCAGAGTATGGTTGATAGAAGATGAACTAGTATACAAAAAGTGTGCACACAAAGAACAAGGGGATTTACGTAGGCTTTTACTGATATTAGCCATCCAGACCCATGTTGTTGGCATTCAATGTTGGAGGTCTTAGTATTGTCTTGTAGACTAGGACTCCGGGTCCCATAATTCTGGGTCATGCCTAGGCCACCATGCTGTCAGGTCGTTGAAGACTCCAAACCAATTTGTTAACCTATTTTAACCTGCAGTGTGCACTAGCCCAATCGTGACCATCTCCTTGTTTCCTAGTCCTGCCTTTGGGAGAAAGGTGGGGCTTTCTACTCCCATAAAGAACTTGGTCTCAGAAACTCACAGGGGCAAGTGAGGATCGCTCCAAATCAGCATCAGCTTGATGGCAGTGAGTTTGGGGTTTGGTTTGGTGTGATAGTCCCACCTGCCATGGTGATGGGTTGACTTGTCCTTTGTCACGGTCCTGTCACAATTTCCTTTGTTCTCACTCCCGTAGAATGAACTTCCTGGCTGTGAGTTGGTGGAATCCATGAACCTCTGTGCTACATGCATACTGATGATGTTCTTCATCTGGATGATTATGTTTATTTTGACTTTGCCCTGTTTAGATTGATACAAGGATCTTTACAGACTATACTTGAATCTGGGGCCTCCCCTACCCCCCTCCACCAATACAGAACCAAGATCTTCTAAAACAGCCATTGAAGATCCTAGAGATTAAAACAGAATACTGTCCTATATACTTGAGCTTTCGTTTAAAAGGTACTTATAATACACAGTGGCTACAACATTGAACTTGAGCATTTCCCTCTATTGGGGTGTCTGACCTGGAGCAGCAGAGCCTATTCACTAACTCCATGGAGAAGCTCGCTAGAAGCAGTGCAGACTGTCTTGATGGCATCCTGTCTGCGCCCCAACGACAGAGATTGCTTCCCACCAGAATGAGCATTCTGAGGGAGTGTGTACTTTTCCTTTACTCGGGTCAGAAGACAGTCACAAGATTTAGAAAGTCCATTATAACAATCAGATAAAACAAATCCATGCACAGCAATTTCCTATTATGTCTTTTTCCCCCCTATAATATCTAATGTCCCTCGGGGCATAGTTGTCCAGACGGCCCTGCAAGCCAAATCATCAGACACGATCTCACCATACATCTATTTTGAGCAGCGTGGAAAGTGATAAAGATTCTACAGAGGCTGGAGGGAAAAAAATAAGGCAAATATGGTAGGAATTAGGGGAAAAAAGTGGTAAATCTAGACTGCAAGCGTTCTATTATAAAGGTGGCGCGGGACTGGGCAATGTTCCATTCACTTGTTTATGGGACTCCAATGAGTTAGAGCCAAATCGACCTGGATTTGTAACATGGTGGTGTTGCCAGCTACTTAAAAATCTGTGTGTTCATTGGGATTTGCTTTTTCATTCTAAATAAATATCTGTGTTTAATCTATACTTGTGTCTATAATTCTGCCTTATTTTTCTTAAAGAAGGAACCAGTGGCTAAAGACCAGCTGCTCACAAAAGGTTGGTGGTTCGAACCCACTAGTCCGCCACTCCATAGAAGAGGTGATGGCCGTCTACTTCTATAACGACTGGAACCTTGGATACCCGATGGGGCAGTTTTCCTCTGCCCTATGGGCTGCTTTGAGTCTAAATTTATTGGCCAGTAATGGCTTTGGTTGGTTTGGCTTCCTTAAATATTGAATGTTGTGCCCCATAAAGCCTGGACCCACCCCTGTTCGAGGCTCAGCAAATATAAACTGTCCCTCCTCTGAGCAGAACTCAGTGGCCAGGGCTTGAGTCAACAGACATTTGTTTGCCACTGTTGACACAGGGGGAAAGCTTCAATGAGTAAATACCACAGAAAACCAGGTCCCACCTAACCCTCCTCCACCACCACCCCAGGGGCCTTTCTGTGCCTGTTGGGTTGTGGTTTTATGTTTTGTTCTCCATAATGATTTAGTGCTTTCTTCTATTTTCAAAGCACTTGCATGTCTATTGTTCCATGTAACCATTGCTACAAAGCTGGGAGCTAAGATGGGTAGATCATAAAATCCTTGCTCTACAGGGGTGGAGAACAAGATGGGGGTGGGTAGGGGGGGAGGGCAGGGAGGGTTCAGTGGTTGGGGAGCTGAAACTTGGACCAAATTCCTTACACCCTCATCTTTGATTAGAAAGCCATGAGGCCGGTTCCTGGTGCAGGGAGGAAGATGGACTGTGCCATGGACCGCTAAGGGTAAACCAATCAATCTCAGAGGAACCACAGCCAGAAGGCTGATTAGAAGAGATGTTTAGGGGACCAGGGAGGAGACAGGGAAGGAAACTGAGGAGCTGATTCCAGGAACCCAAGTGGAAAGCGAGAGTTTTGAGAATGATGGGGGCAACGAATGTTAAGTGTGCTTTACACAATTGATGTGTGTGTGTATTGTGATGAGAGTTGTAAGAGCCCCGATAAAATGATTTTTTTAAAAAGAAGAGATTTTTTAGTCTCTCATGTGGGCAGGTCAACAGGACAGATCGTTTGCTGGAAAATGACACCGTGGTCAGTAAAGTGGAGGTCAGTATCAGTGAGATGCAATGACACAGCCATCAGGACAACGGACGCAAATAGACCAATGGCAGACCAGGCACTCGTTCTTCCTGCTGACTGCAATGACAACCAACAACAACCTCAACAACAGGGAGCCAGGTGTCCGAATTCCTCAGTTATAGGCAATAGGCGAATATGTGCATAAAGAAACATTCTCTCCTGGTCCAGTAACAGGAGGGAGAGAGGCAGGAGTTAAAGCAACTCCCCGAGGTTTCTAGTCCAACTGGAAAAACCAGGTCTGGGAGCCTCTGCATGAGGGAAGGCTGGCCGATGGGGAAGAAGGGGAACTGATTAGAGAAATGCTTCTAGATACAGCTGGTAGGAAAAGAAGCTGAATCACTGGACAAGTAAACACAGGCACTCTGGGAAAGGTCAGTGAGATCCTCTCTTTGCTTCTCCTTGGCAGCACTCGCAGCGTGTCAACTTATAACCAGCACACAGCCCAACTCTCAAATAAGAGCCTTCACCTTGGCCCCCACTCCTGCTATGGCCTAGAAATCTACTTGGGAACTTGAGACCAGGCAGCCCACATGGCCTGAGCCCTCTGTAGGGACTCACACCTCCTTCTCCAGGGAAGGGAGTGCCAGGCTGCTGTGACCACTTCCAGCAGCCCCCACCTTGACCATACAAGACAGTCCATGAGCCAGGGGGTGTCAGCCCACCTTCTCTGCGGGGTGTAGGGCATGTGGATATGAACCCAGCTCCCTCCTATTCTGGGATTCTGGCTCCTAGCCACTGTGCAACTCTTTTTTTTCCCATCATTTTACTGGGGGCTCTTACAACTCTTATCACCACCCATCCATACATCCATTGTGTCAAGCACATTTGCACATTTGTTGCCATCATCATTCTCAAAACATTTGCTTTTTACTTAAGCCCTTGATATCAATTCCTCCTTTTCCCCCTCCCTGCCCACTCCCCCCTCCCGCATGAACCCTTGATAATTTATAATTATTATTTTGTCATATCTTACACTGTCTGACGTCTCCCTTCACTCAATATTTTGTTGTCCATCCCCCAGGGAGGAAGTTATATGTAGATCCTTGTAATAAGTTCCCCCTTTCTACCCCACCTTCCCTCCACCCTCCCGGTATCACCACTCTCACCAGTGATCCTGAAGGATTCATCTGTCCCGGATTCCCTGTGTTTCCAGTTCCTATCTGTACCAGTGTACATCCTCTGGTCTAGCCAGATTTGTAAGGTAGAATTGGGATCATGATAGTTGGGGGGAGGAAGCATTCAAGAACTAGAGGAAAGTTGTGTTTCATCATTGCTACACTGCACCCTGACTGGCTGGTCTCCTCCCCGCGACCCTTCTGTAAGAGGATGTCCAGTTGCCTACAGTTGGGCTTTGGGTCTCCACTCTGCATACCCCATCATTCACAATGATATGATTTTTTGATCTTTGATACCTGATATCTGATCCCTCTTAACAACAGTGAACTCATACCATTCTTCCAAGCGTCAAGAGAGGATGTACACAGGAAACACATGTCAAAGTGGAGCCCGGGGGAGAGAGATGCAAGCAGTTCCTGTGCTTGGCTGCTAACTGAAAGGTTCCAGTCCACCTAGAGGTGCTTCAGGAGAAAGGCTTGGTTCTTCACTGCCGGAAACTCAGCAACTGAAAATCCTCCTTTGAATCACATGGAGTTACCATGAGCTGGATGGGCTCCACAGCAACGGGTGGTGACATGACTGGGTGATTTTAGTCACCCATTTGTATGTTCTTCTTAAATCTATCCTTCCCCTCCTTCATTCAGACAGTGGACTGCTCAGCTCTGGACTCTGCTTCTCAGGGGAAGGTGGAAGGTAGAAAGAAGCGTGTCTCCTGGCTTTTCTAGTTCCAAAGTCTAAGTCCTTAGCACCCTTGAGAAGATGCCCTCTAAAACTGCTGGAATGGAGGAAAGAAATTATTGAGAAGGAGGAGAACTTTCCATCCCGGGGAGGAAAAAGATAGCCCTCGAGAAAGAAGGAGAGGACAGAGGATTGTGGCGGCCATGAGGGGGCTCTAGCAGGGAGCTAGGGGCACAGGCATGATTTCCACGTCCCTGTGTAGCTTTCCAGGAGCCCTGGTGGCATAGTGGTTATGTGTGGGGCTACTAACTACAAGGTCAGCAGTTAGAAACCACCCGCCACTCTGTGGGAGAAAGATGAGGCTTTCTACTCCTGTAAAGCGTTGCCGTCTAGGAAATTCACAGAGGCAAGTTCTACCTTGTCCTATAGGGTCACTAGGAGTCGAAAGCAACTTGATGGCAGTGGGTTTGGTTTGGGAGTTTGTGTGTTGTCCACATGCCAACAGCCACCAGACCCCTGGAGGGGAGGGAGCAGGAGATGGTGATCAGAGATGTCTATGGTCATCTGTGAGAATGCGAGCAGTCTGGCTACTGCCTCTGAGTCCAGACACAGTAAGGGACCCAACAAACGCCTGCAGTTAAATCCTCTCCTAGCTTAGGGGTACAGGAGTTTGTTGCCACAACTACCTTCAGTTAAAGACTAGAAAAGCCCACAAGTTGCTCACACGTGAACTCCTAACCTGCTGAACCTAAAAACAAAACCCAAACCACATTCACTACCATTGAGTTGATGCCTACTCATGGCGACCCTATAAGAGGGTAGAACCGCCTCCTTTGAGTTTGTAAGACTGCCACTGTTTCCAGGAGTAGAAAGCCCCGTCTTTCGCTCACTAACCTGTTAGCGCTGAATAAAGGGCTACGTCTTGGCTTGTTACATGATTCCTATTGCTGAGCACTTAGCCAAAGTCTACCCCCCATCCCCCTGTTATGCGTAATAGTGCTTTGAATGCATTAAGGATTGTTTTATAATCTGTTTCTTCTCCCTATAGAAAATATTTCTGGGGATGAAAATTTATTCACTTCTACTATGTAGTTCAGAAATTTTCATCAGCAAAATAAATATTGTTTGGGGTTTTTAAAAATGTTTGTTTTGCTACTTGGCTACGTATTCAGGTCACCATGAGTCTGTCAGTTTACCATACTGTGCTGGCTTGTGTGTTGCTAGACTGCTGGTCGCAAGGGCACCAGTGCTGGAAAGGCAAGTAGCGTCACTCATGGTGAACATGTTTCAGAGGAGATTCCATCCTAAGATGGAGTAGGAAGAAAGACCTGGCGATCTGCCACCCCAAAGTTAGCCAATGGAAACTCTATGGATCACAGCAAAGCAAGGCCCAAGGTGGAAAACGAGCCCCATGAGTTGGAAGCCACTCAGAATGCACAATGGCTGCACTAATGCACGTGAACATTTCCGCTGTAGTGATGCTGGCGCAGGACCAGAAGCACCATGGGCCAGCCGCTGACCTGAGAGCAACCCCAAACCCAGTTACCAGTTATATATGAAGCATACAAGATTTTAATACTTCAAGTCTGTCCTAATTCATTTGGCGTCTAGGCTGTGCCTGTTCTAGTGGAGAGAGTTTTAGCTTCCTCCCATGTAACCTGCACCACGGGGAGTTGACTGGCAGGATGCTTATGGAACCAGTATCACGCAGCAGTGCATGATGCTGGGGAAGGGTGGGTCTCACTCCCACCGCACTCATCTGTGGAGGGCAATTTCTCCAACTTGATGCTAATGATTGTTTCACGTCTTTCTCAGAAGTGCATGAGAGTAATTGTGTTCCCTGTTGTAGCTGTTGTCATTTGCCATCAACTTGCCTCTGACTCAGGATCCCTGGTGGTTTAGTGGTTACACGTTGGCCTGTGACTCACAAGGTTAGCAGTTCGAAATCACTAGCTGCTCTGCAGGAGAAACAAGGGCTTTCTACTCTGCAAACAGCTACAGTCTTGCAAAGTCACAGGGACAGTTTTCTACCCTGTCCTAAAGGGTTGCTGTGAGTCGCATCAACTCAATGGCAGTGAGTTTGGCTTGTTTCTGGCTCTGACACATGTTGCCCAGTCCTGCGCCACCATCATGATCAATGGTCTCTCTGAACCCATGTAGTGATAGCGGCAACCCATCTCCTTGAGGGTTCCTCTCTCCATTGACCCTCGATGGCGCTTGACTACCAGTTGGAATGATAGAACCCACCCAGAAGGTGCCTTGGAAGACAGGCCTGGTGATTTACTTTGAAAGGTCACAGCCTGGAAACCCCACAGCCTGGACTCCTCGCCCACGGGACAGCAGGCATGGGGTCAACTTCACGGCAGCTAACAACAACTGCAGGTATGGGCTGCTTAACGTCCGGTAACATGGGAGGCTCTCTGTGTGAACTAGGACCCTGTGTGGTTTGGATGTTGTGGAAACACACTGTGAAAACCTTATGGGGACCCCCAAGACTATGACCCTTAGCCACCTTTCAGATCTGGAACTACACTCACCCCTGTGGTAGAACCATTTGATTCAACCCTTTAAGAGCAAAAGGGCAGCAAGTACCCAAGCACACAGCTCAGAGCATGAGGCAAGAAGGAGGAATGGGCAACATGGAAGAAGCACACCAGCCTGTGTGATCATGAGGTGTCGAAGGGATCAAGTTTCAGGCATCAAAGAAGAAAAAATCATATCATTGTGTGCTCATGTTCCCCATACAATCACTGAAGATAAATGGGTACATAAACAAATGTGGTGAAGAAAGCTGATGGTGTCCGGGTATCAAAAGATATAGCGTCTGTGGTCTTAAAGGCTTGAAGGTAAACAAACGGCCCTCTAGCTCAGAAGCAACCAA
>NW_022111372.1:34764241-34765726 GCF_000313985.2 Echinops telfairi | reverse complement strand
CCATCTGTAGGCAACTGGACATCCCCTTACAGAAGGGTCGCTGGGAGGAGATGAGGCAGTCAGGGTGCAGTGTAGCAACGATGAAACATACAACTTTTCTCTAGTTCCTAAATGCTTCCTCCCTCCTCCACTATCATGATCCCAATTCTACCTTACAAATCTGGCTAGACCAGAGGAAGTACACTGGTACAGATAGGAACTGGAAGCACAGGGAATCCAGGACAGATGATCCCTTCAGGACAAGTGGTGAGAGTGGCGATACCGGGAGGGTGGAGGGGGCTTGGAATGGGAAGGGGGAACAGATTACAAGGATCTACATATAACCTCCTCTCCAGGGGGTAAACAACAGAAAAGTTGGTGAGATGTTGGGCAGTGTAAGATATGACAAAATAATAATAATTTATAAATTATCAAGAGTTCATGAGGGAGGGGGAGCAGAGAGGGAGGGGTAAAATGAGGCACTGATACCAAGAGCCCAAGTAGAAAGCATATGTTTTGAGAATGATGATGGCAACAAATATGCAAATGTGCTGGACACAATGGATGGATGGATGGATGGATTGCGAGAAGCGTTGTACGAGCCCCCAGTAAAATGATTTTTTTTAAAAGGAGGAATGGAAACAGGAGACAGGGAGGAAGCAGGATACACGGCACAACACTGAGAAGGTTGTGGTGAATGCGCTCAAACACTTGAATATGTATGAGCTGCTGAATATGTATGAGTTTTTTAATATAAAACCGGTCATCTGCTCTGTGAACCATCACTTATTTCCCGATAAAAAGTTTTAAAAGAGAAAAAAAGTTTTAAAAGAAACCCATCTGCAGCCATGCCATCTCGGTGGCAGCTACCCCATTCTGTTATTGCAGCACAAAAGTGACTACTGGATTTTTCCTAAATGGCACGTGCTCTGCAGGTTACCCCCCCCCACCTCCCTGCCCCCTCCCCCTGCAATCTGTGCAAGGCCCTCTTGTGCTAATGCCTTATACGCACTACCCACACCCTACGTGTGGGTCTGTTACGTTCACAATCTGCAGTACACATGCCACATAAACGAGTGGGTGTCACTATGTTTGAATACAACTCCACTCATGGACACTGACATTTGAATTCCATAAAACTGTCCCATGTTGACCAGACTTCAACCCAGTGCTCCAAGATGTGAATGCAACATGCCGGCGTGGAGTAGGGAACCAGTGGAGAGGTCTGGGGGGCTGGACCCACTCCCAACTACTACGTGGACACCTGCCCCTCCCCCCAGAAGAATTTATTTCAAAGGACGGCATTGAATCTGCAGCTCCGGGAGAGGGGCATATCTGATGGGAGCAGATGAAGGGGGAGGGGGAGAGATTAGAGCATATCTTGGCCCACCAGGCCTTGAGGACGATGTTCCCGATTAGAGCAGCCAGTCCACAGAGAGGACCACATGGCCAGCCCCACTATGAGACATGACGTCCCTCACTGACCCATAGCTACAGTGGACAACA
>NW_022111372.1:34740378-34763087 GCF_000313985.2 Echinops telfairi | reverse complement strand
GATGAAACATACAACTTTCCTCTAGTTCCTAAATGCTTCCTCCTCCCCCACTATCATGATCCCAATTCTAGCTTGCAAGCCTGGCTAGACCAGAGGATATACACTGATACAGATAGGAAATGGAAATGCAGGGAATCCAGGTTGGATGATCCCTTCAGGACCAGTGGTATGAGTGGCGATACCAGGAGGGTGAATGGAGGGTAGGTTCGAAAGGGGGAACCAATTACAAGGATCTACATGTGACCTACTCCCTGGGAGATGGACAACAGAAAAGTGGGTGAAGGGAAACGTTGGACAGGGCAAGATATGACAAAATAGTAATTCATAAACTATCATGGACTCATGAGGGAGGGGAGAGCAGAGAGGGAGGGGGAAAATGAGTAGCTGATGCCAGGGGCTTAGGTGGAGAGCAAATGCTTTAAGAATGATGAGGGCAATGAATGTACAAATGTGCTTTACACAATTGATGTATGGATGGATTGTGATAAGAGTTGTATGAGGCCCTAATCAAATGATTTAAAAAAACTGTCTCACCATGTATAAATGTACAAAGCTGTTCAAGAACAAACTTGAGGAGAGTCTGGTTTCACTTGTCCCCATCTCTGCGGCTGATCGCTTCTCCTGGCGCTGCTGTACAAGTGGGAGAAACCAGTGGTGGCAGCGGCAACAGTAGTGGTGGGAGCATCAGCAGCTGTCAGAGGAAGCAAGCTGGGGGGAGCAGAGAGTACCTCTCCTGTGGAGTAGCCTGGGATATGCAGCTTCCCCCACACCTGCCCAGAAAGCCCACACCCAGAGCCCTGTCCTCTGCCTCACCTGGCTATACCCCACCTGTGCTCCAGGGCACTGAGAGTCTGGGTTTAGGTTGTTTAAAACCAGTAGGGGAAATAATAAACAAAAGAGGAGTTGCTTTCCCTTAAAAAAAAAATCTTATGGGACCATAGACCTATCTTCAGTCAGATGTCCGAAGGGCATTAAGCAATGCACGTTTGTACTTTACCAAACATGCTATTCTTGTGTAACTACTGGCCTGGCCTGATGATGTATCCAAAGTGTCACCTCACAGCATCAAGGTCTTCTCTACAGCGAGGTTTAGGATGGGGCCTTTGTTTCTAAGGGGCTGCCTGGCGTCTGCCTTTGACTTTTTATGGAAAGAACTGGATTCATTTTCTTCCCCAAAGCTGAGACTTCAATACCATCTTTGCAATGACTAGAGAGATAGGTTGGACTATATATATTTTTTAATTTAGGATGAAATTTTTTCAAATTCAGGATTGAAAGTTACGAGAAAGAGGATGAAGATCCATCCAGAGGAATGCTGGTGTCTCTGTAGGAGGAAAGGGGCTGAACAAGAACTTTGCTCGCTGTGATGATTAAGGAATCAGGTCAGGTGCCTACCTCTACAAGTTTGGCTCAGGTCTTATATATATATCGTAAGCAGATAGGGAAACCAGGATAGCAGAGCAAAGAGGAAGCACAAGCAAAGTATTTGAACTTTTGGAGTTCACAGGAGCCTGTGAGTAAGCAATAGTTCACCTTTGCCTCTGAGTTTCCTGGCCAGCAGGGTGGGTAGAGAGGACAAAAGCCCTCTAGATTACACCCAAGGAGGAAGGAGAGCAGTGTGCACGCATCCCATCTGACTCATGGCCACATCACAACAGCACGAAATGTCACCTGCTGTCTTGGCCAACTTCATGACCCCTGCCTGGTATGCTCACCTTCCTCAGCGGCAGCTATTACGTCAATCCACTTTCTGGAGGATTCCGTTCATGTCCTCTGATAAACCTGCACATTCTATGTGGTTTTCTCTCTATAGACATTAGATCTGAACATGACAGAGCCCTCCTCCTGGGTTTAGCCTTCATTTTAAGAGCAAAACATCCCAGACCCGGCAAGCAACTTGTGAAGCATGAGGGTTGGGAGGACTTCAGACCCACCCTGCTTCAGGAGTCATGGGCTTTGCACCTTCCTTACAACCAGACAGTTCAGCTGGGAGGATGAAATTCTTTCCTTCTGTGTCTCCCACAGGACATAGAGACCATGGTGGCCCCATGCTTAGAGCAAAGGGGCTGCGGAGTCTCAAGGCTGGCTTCTCCTTTAATAAACAATGTAGGAGAAAACTCTTCCATGCAGATTGCTCTGGAAATGAGTGTCTCCAAAGCGGGGATACAGGGACATCTCCTCTCCTTTCATTTTCCATTTCTGCCCCTCGGTCAGCCTTTTGAGCCCACCCATCCATGGCACTGCTCGCACCGATTTCATTGGAGGTCAATGTAGGGGCCAGCCTCAATCTTCTCTCATGCTGGAAGCACATTGATTCCTTCTCCCGAAGCCACGTCTTCGTTACACCTCCTAGAAGTTTCTCTATTGGTCTTCTCCTACATCGTGGGCTGCTCAGTCTTCTCCGTTTCTTTATATCTCTTCTCCTCTATTATAAGGGCCACACTCAATGGATGAGAACCCATGCTACTCCAATAGGACCTTATATTAATTCCAAAGACGCTATTTCCAAACAGGGTCATATTCACGGGTACTCCCATACTCTCTTCTATCCCAGACCTTAATAGTCACTAATCTATTGTATTCTCTATGGCTTTGCCTATACTGGATATTTCATATAAATGGAATCATAAAATCCCAGGGTAAGTAAACAAAAAGAAAAATAAGTACCGCTACTAGGGTTCCAGCTCATATATGTCTAGGTTAGTAGGTTTATTTCAAACAAAACATGTTTAAACATGTCTCTGACATCAGTAGATGTCTGCAGACAAGTCCTCTCAGTACTGCACTTCTCTCAGTCTCGTTAGGATGTCTTCAAAAAGAATACTTTTGTGCCATGGAAAAAAATTATTTTGAGGTCAGGGCTAATATCAAAATTTTAACAAGGCTCAAGTGAACATCTTCTCAAGTTATTGAAACTTTCCAACAAGTTTATAGGAATGCTGGTCCACATAAAACAACAATTTTTAGATAGATTAAGTAATTTAAAGAAGCCCGGAAAGACCACGATGATGAGAAGGAAGATCATCAGTCTCAATGAATGAAGAAAATGTGGCAGAATTCCAGAAACCAGTGGAAGAAAACCATAGAACTGCCACTGGTGCAGTAGCTACTGATGTCGAGATCTCACATGGCTTAGCATATTCCATTTTGAGTGAACATTGTGGCTTCAGCAAGCTTCCAGCTCAATGGGTACCAAAAACATCGTGGGAAGATGTGTTAGCTCAATGAGCTGAACTTCCCATCAGCCTTTCAAGCAAGATCAAAGTAATACAGATGATTTTATAGTCATAACCGGCAGTGAATCTTGGAGAGTAAGGCTGAATCTAAACAGTGGCTTCCAAAGGGATCCTGCCAGATCAGTTCAAGTCAAGGCAGAGAGCCTGTCAGCTTAGACGGTTATGACGACTGTTTTGTGAGACACCTAAGGGGTAAATCTTGATAGATTTTCTCAGAGGACCCAGGATGATCACAGGGGCTCATTATGAAGAAGTTTTAAGAAAATAGAAAACAGGACTGGTTTTCAGGTAAGTTTTGCTGAAGACCTTTTTTCCATCACAATTATGTATCTCCTCATTTTTTATGGGTAGCAAGAGCTGTCCTACAGTTAGCCAGATGATAGGGTGCGACCGTCCCCAGCTCAAGAGATGTACATTCCAGTAGCGTGGCGAAGCAGGTCTTGAGGGAACCTCAAGTTACAGTGACACAGTCCACAGGTTAGGTGTCCCACAGGTAGTGTAGCTTGCAAATTGAGGCACAGAACAAGCAAGGCAGCCGCACACTGGTCCAATGATCAAAGAGCAAGAGAGAGAGAGGTAAGGCTCACCGAGCCATTTGTCTCTCCGCCCTTCAATGATTCTCACATGTGACCATTGGCCAGGTTGGCACAACAAACCTACCTATCACAATCTGCATTCTAATGACCAATAACTATCAATGCATCTTCATTGCATGTTTGATCCATTTCTGACTGAAGTCATTGGTAGAGTTCTTCAACTTCTTCATCACTAGCTTTTGTGGTTGGTACAAAAACGTGAATAATGGTTGCGTTGATTGGATTTCCTTGAAGGAACGCAGATATGATACTATCACAAACAGCACTGCACTTCATGATGGATTTAGCAAAATCCTTTCGGACAATGAATGCCACGCCGCCATTCCTCTTGATTGTGTTATTCCTCACATAGTAAATAATTATGATGTTCTGATTCAAAATGGCCAATACCTGCACATTGCAGCTCACTAATGTCTAGAATCTTGATCTTCATTTTTGTCCACTTCCAATTTTCTTAAATTCATGTTTTGCACACTCCACGTTACGATAATAAGAAGCTTTTTGCAGCGGTTTTTCTTTACCTTGAGACCTGCTCCATCAGCAAATGAAGACCCCGAAGGCTCCACTCCCCAAGGCTTCCCCTGACTCATGTCACCAGAGTGACTCCTCTCCAAGAGATCAGCTCCTCGCCAGTCACGTTTCAGGGGTCCTTGGGCCTCAGGGGCCCATCTGCTGGCAGTATCACCGACAACATTCTGCTTCCTTTGTTTAGGCTTTCCGTGTTTGCCAAGGCTTCAAACTAAGGTTTTCAGTGGCTTCTTTCTCCAAGATGGGAGAAAAGTCCTTCTTCATTCTGTGCTTAGTCTGGAAGCTCCGCTGGGACCTGCTCACGTCGGGCGACTCTGCTGGCCTTGGAAATACCAGTGACAAAGCTTCCAGCAGCACAGCCACACACAAGCCGCCAGAGTGCCGCAAACTGAGAGATAAGTGGCGGGTTTAGAGAACTTAATTCTCTACAATACTGAAATATGTTATCGTGCCTATTTTATAGAAAAAGAATTCACAGAGAAGTTAGGAGAATTGCTTCAGAGGTGACAGAGGTCATTAGCGTAGAGCAGAGTCAACCCCAAGCTTCTCATGTTGAGGCTCCCTGACGACTGCGAAGCTTTTTGTTAAATTAGTACTGCATTGTGTTTAAGTTTGTGGGATAAAGATTCTGTGGCATTGGTTATGTTTTTCATAATGGACCGTTATTCTCATTCATTCCATTCTGGTTATCCCATTTCTACTGCACCAGTTTCATCTTTGGGCAATTATTTATTTATTTATTCTTGGTCTCCCAGAGGTGATTCTTCTTATTTCACAGACTCTATGGTGGGCAGTAAGTGATGCATACCTGTGATTGTATCTTAGAAGTCTGCCCACAAGCTTGTAAGATTCCAGATGGTATTCACCACATTGGGCTACAGAATGTACACACTATGAACTATGTGATACCAACTTCCTGAGTTATCCCAAGAGTATATAGTCTTCGGTCTTCAAACCCAGGAAGTCGATCTCAAAAGGTATTTGGTCATGTCTAACAGGTGTCTGTTCCTGTGTCCCCTCGGTCATTTATTATATCTGTGAACATGCATGCATGCACACACAAATGTGTATGTACATATGTCTATAATACTTCTATCTGTGTGTCCATCTGTATCCATATACAAATATGCATGTACTTTTTTTTTGGTAAACACATACTTTGGGTTGTTTTGATGTTCTCACAAACTTGTATTTGTCCCATCTTTGAGATCCTGTGAACTTCTTGGGGACAGAGCTCACTGTGGTTAAGCTGCGTGTACTTGACACATTCAGTGCTACATTTGTCATCACCAAACACATCAAGTGTCTTCTCCCTTGAGAATGGCCCCATCCACTCATCGCTGGTAACAGCCAATGACTGTTGGGCTTTGTAGTATACATGCCAAGGGGATTCCAAAATTTGTGGGGAAATGCCATCATCTTCTAATTCCATCGCCCACTAACTTGTCTTTTTATAAAGGTGTAAACATACAAATAAAATGATTAAAGATGAAAAAAACCAAAGTGTAATCCTACAACATTTGTCCTTTCTGATAGACTTCCATCTGAGATAATGTCCTTGAGCAAGGAACCCTTGATGAGTCTCTCTCCCGCAGCGCATGGCACATCTGTGGCATGGAGGGCCCGTGCAGCCTCCATGTCCTGGTCTTCAGTTTACTTCTTCAAAGCAATCGGCATAACCCCCCACAGCCTCTTCGTGCCAAACTCAAATATGTATATATCTGTTTGCATTAAAAATATCCCAAACAAGCAGATTTTTGCCTACTTAGAACCTGTTGGCTTTATTTATCCCATACACCTCTACTCGACATCTGCTATCCCTCCAAAGAGCAAACAAATTCACTGTGATCAAGTTGACTCCAGCTCATAGCAACTCTGTAGGGCAAGGTTGAACAGCCCCTGCGGGGTTCCAGGATTTTAACCCTTTACAGGAGTAGAAAGCCTTGGAATGGCCAGTGGTTCTGAACTGCTGATTGGCAGTCAGCAGCCCAACACATAACCATTATGCCATGCCAACAGGGCTCTAAAGAAGTCTCAAACCCTAAACCAAACTCACTGCCATTGAGTCAACTTATATGGCCAAACAGAACAGGGTAGAACTGCCCTCTGAGCTTCTGAAACTGTAGCTTTATGAGCTTTATCTTTCTCCTAAGGAGAGGCTGCTGGTTTTGAAATTCAGGCCTTGTGTTCAGCAGCCTGATGTGTAAGCCCAATGGGTTAACCACTACACCATCGGAGCTCCCCCCTGTAGTTACAACGACACACAATAGTGTCCTTCCATTGGCTTCTTCTGATCCAGAGATTCCTCACCTGGCTGCAGGGAGACATCAACTAGACATGTAAGCTCACCTCCCCCCATCCCCTGCTTTATTTCCTCCCTCCCTGGGAATTTCCCTATCTTCTTCCTCTTCTGGTGATTCCCTAGACTTCTGCGGGTCTCTTAGGGCGTTGGCTGCAGGGAACAGCCCCTTTGCATGCTGCTGTCAATGGTTCAGCCCAATAAATCATTTGGTACCACTATGTCTCCATCATATATTTTTCCTTGAGCATCCCTGAACTCCCTTGACTCTACTACATCATCATCATCGTTTCTTATCTTATTAGTATATCGGTGTTCCCACCCCACCACACATACACTTGGAACTCCATCCCAGGTCACATGAGTGGTATTCTTCTGGCCCTGCCAGTGGACTTCATGAGGGTAACTGGGAAGCAGTGTTTCCTACAGACAGGTAAAGACCTGGCGGGCCTGGCTGAGAGCCGGTTCACAGCTGCCCACTCTTCAAGGTGTGTTCTCATATGGGGCCCAGATCTACTTGGAGAAAAGGGTCACCCCAAACTGGTGAAGGCATCAATGCATACCTCCTCAAAGGACATCCCTGAAGAGGACAACGCTCATCCAAGCCACACATACTATGTTTTTCTATCATTCAACCATCCCCTCCCACTCATGTCTGCATGTGAAAACTGGACATTGAATAAGGAAGACCATAGAAGAATCCCTGCATTTGAATTGTGGGGCTGGAGAAGATTCTTCTAAGTGCCACGGACTGCAAAAGAACAAGCAAATCGATCTTGGGAGAAATACGGTGGGATTTGGTCTCATGTATTTTGTACATGTTGTGAGGATACACCAGTCTCTGGAAGAGGAAATCATGTTTGGTCAAGGGGAGGAGCAGCGAAACAGAGGAAGGTGCTCGAAGAGACGGATTGACAGAATGATTGCAACAATGAGCTCATGCACGGGAACCAGTGTGAGGATGGTGCAGGACCGGGCAGTGTTTCATTCTCTTGTGCATACAACAACATCCCTTTTCAGTCTGCCTGCTATGGTGCAGAAGGCTTCCAGGCACCTGCTATGTTGATGGCAGGCCCCAGGTACCAAAACAGTATCTTTGAAATTCCTCCATTTGTCTAAGGGGTTGCTGGTGACTTTTGAAGGGCATCATTGGAAGTCGTTTTCTTCCTCTTCCTTCTTTGTAGCAGAATGATTTACTGTTTGGTAGCAGATATTTTTTACCCAGTGCTGAAAAAATTTTATAACCAGGAACATAACCTCTGTTCTATGCTAACAATTAGTTTTATTGAGTAATTAATCATTGTGTATCTAGATGAATGAAATTGCTTATTATTGTCTAGGCTAGGTCTCCAAATATCAATAATACACCGGGACAAAGTTGAATGCATTGCTCATGGTGATAAAGCAAACTTTGGAAGTGTACCAGAGGGGAGAACGCAAGGTTAAAACCCGGTGAAAATGGGAAGTTTTGTTTAGGTGGGTCTTTGTTAAGTACTAGTTCTGTGTCAGAGGAGTCTTGGTGGCATAGCAGTTACGGCTTGAGCTGCTAACTGTAGGGTCAGCAATTTGAAATCACCAGTCACTCTGCAGGACAAAGAAGATAGTTTCTACTTCCCTAATGAGTAACAGTCTTGGAAATCCACCAGGGCAGTTCTACCCTGTCCTGGAGGGTTGCTATGCGTCAGAATTAACTTGACGGTGGAGTTTGGTTTGGATTTCAGTTGGTTATACATCATGCTTCAAGTCCAGGATGGGTGGGAACAGCCAGGCAATGATGTTTGAGGCAAGAGATTAGACTCCCAGGGCTCAGCGTGTTCGTTGGCGTTTTTCATGGAAGTACAAACGGATCTTTCAGGAAGCTCCGGGAAGGCATGATCAAGCCACGTGCCTGGGCAACATCTCCAAGGACAGGAACGTTGTGCTCATGCGGACCGTGGAAGGGGCCAGGCAAGCGCATGTAGCCGTGGGCTGAGTGGAGCCCAAGAAAGCCGTGCTTTCTTCTCATTTTTCAAAGGACAGAGAGCCACTCCTGGCTAGCTTTCAAGGGCATTGCCCCCCAACCCAAAAGATTCCCTTCTTCCTGTCTCCAGTCGAACCTGGGGGTGCGGAGCTCAATGGGACAACCCAGTCTTTCCTGCTCTCGCAAGGTTCCTGCTGTTGTCAGGGTGCAGTCTGACCACCTTTCCATTGTTCATTCAAGTGGAAAATATTTGAGTTTTCCTTCTCTGACAGATTTCCATCCATTCGTGATTGTCTCCCCCACCCCCAACCCTAGCCCCCAACCACATGTATCTTAATTCCTAAATTGTAAGTAAGTCTATTGCTACAATCTCATTTGGGACTGGATTGTTTTTTGTTATGCTAATGAGGTAGTATTCACGTTGTCCAAAAATTCCAAATTCACTGCCGTCGAGTTGATGTTGACTCATAGTGACCCCAAAGGACAGGGTAGAACTGTCCCTGGGGGTTTCTAAGACTAACTCGTTGCGGGAGTAGAAAGAGCAGAAAGCCTCATCTTCTACCCATGGAGCAGCTGGTGGTTTAGAACTATTGACCTTGCAGACCGAAGTCCAACGCGTAACCCTTCTGCCACCAGGGCTCCTGTATTCCTGTTGTTGGGTGCCATCAAGTCGATTGAACTCTTGGTGACCCTGACTATATAAAAAAAACCTAAAATTCCCTGGATTAACAGCACTAATTGTGTCTTGTTAACATAACAAAGATAACCCATTCCCATATGAGATTGTAATCTTAAATTTAGAAATATATGATTTAGGACATGCATTTGGGGAGGGGGTAAGAGACAATTCAATCCATTATGAGGTGGATCTTTAGCGACTCCTGTCTGGGACACAAAAGAGATTAAGCAATCAAGAAAGGGAGCAGAGATGGGAGGAAGGAGATGTCAGGAGGCATGAAGATCTCCAAAGGGCTGGGAGACAAGCTGAAGAAAAGATGGGCCGGGGGTAGGCAGTTGGGGGGTGGAGGGAAAAGAGAGACAATGTCAAGGAGTCCAGGAAGAAAAAGAAATGTTTGGAAACTGATTTTAGTAGCAATTATACAATTCTGCTTGACGTGATTGAGCTAGTGAATGATATAATACATATACTAACTCCCAATGAATAATACATTTAAACGACAAAGAAGACAGGGGCCTTCCCCAAAGTTGAAAGAGAGTGAAAGTCTTCCCCTAGAGCCAGCACCCTGAGCCTGGACTTCTAGTCTCCTAAGTTAGGAGAAAACAACTTACCGTTGGCGAAAGCCTCGCATGTGTGGTGTTATCGTTACAGCAGCACTCCCCTACACAGACTCCACATCGCACAGGTTTTGCTCCAGCTTGCTTAAGCCTTCACTGGCTGGACATGGGATTCTCCAGGACAAAGAAATTCGAGGGTTTTAGGAGCCTTTGAGCCAATCATTACATATACTGTATATATATTTTAATTTTAAAGATAAATGGAAATCAGATTCAATTCATTAAATTTGCTTCCTGATCTTAGGGAGTAATGTTTGGGGCAGAACGTCCACAAATTTAGCAGCAGAACTGACATCTGATGTGTGAGTTTGGGGGGGGCCTCAAAGAGATTCTCAAATTTTAAAAGGACAGTTAAGCATGAATACCAAAGGGAATATTCATAGGATTGCCAGGCTGGCTTCATATCTGTTTCCAGAAGTAATCCTCATGAGTTTTAGCAACATCAAAAATAGAGCCAGAGTGTGGGCATGAAGAAATGAGCATTTTTATGTGTTTGAAGAGAAACGCTTGTTAAGAAGAATTTTAATTTTCAGATATTTCAGAATGCATTTTCCAGGAAAAATAATTATTAATGTTTGGCAGCTATGAAAAGTTTATGAAATGGAAGTTGCTAAATGGTGAAGCCAAACTACTTGTATAAGGGCTCCAGGGGGGCCCACTTTACCAGGGTACCCTGTCGGGAAATAAAACTGCATTTTGGTCATTGTGATGATTAAGGACCATGTCAACTAGACTCTCTTGGGTAAGGGTAGGGATGGAGCCCAACCTATCATCTGGGTCACCTTCTTGGTGCCATAAAGCCTTTTGTGTAAGAGAGAGAGACTGAGCAGAGTCAAATTCTCTTGAACCCTTTGCCTTCTGCCAAAGTTGGAGCTCACATCCGGTTCCTCCATCTCTTGTTGCATTGCCTGCCAATTTCAGGAGCCATCAGTGAACTGCTGACAGTGGATTCATTCTATTGACTTCAGACTTTTGCATCCACCAGCCAGTGCCCCCTGCTGTCTCTGCTTCCTCATCATCAGCTCCCGTGAGTCAAGAAAATCCTGACCGGACCTGGAATGGACTTACCTATTGTCTATCACTACGTTAGCCATTTCTTCCTGTGTACAACACATGCAAGTATCGCTGTTTTTGCTTCTCTGGAGGACCGAACTGAATACAGTAATAAACCTTAATGTCTCTTGATAGTTTGTAACGTAAGTGTGGAAAATAATCATAAAAATGATACTACTCACTTAGACATGTATTTCAATAGCATGATAAATAGGTAAGCAAGGTGAAAGGAAAGGTGAGTTGGTGTTCAAATGTTGCTTGAAGACAAGTCCATGGGTTTCCAACCACATTGAGTTCGCTCAACCCCTAAAACACAAACGCCCCCTAGTGCTCTGCTGCCTAGATAAAAGGGTGGAAGAGGGAGGCAGGGCCCAGACTACAAATCCATGCCACACACACTGAGAAAGGAACGCCAATCTCTTCCTAAAACCCTTCCACGACGCCCTCGCAATGGGAGCCAACCAAATCCATTGACCACACACGGTGCAACCCAGCTCCAATTCTTCCTCCAACTCAGGTGACTTCTGAGCGTTTTAAAGCATGGAAACATTCTTCAAATGAGCTCCAGTGCACACTGTGCGGAGTGGACTCCAGCAGAGGAGCCGCTCCTGTAGTGAAAGGAGGGGGCTAACATTTGCTTGCTCCTAGAAAAGCAAGTCTACCGCATGTCTCTCCCCACCCAAGCTGCCTGGAAGCAGGCTGGGTAATGGAGACTGGAAACTGGGCTCCCTCTGTGTTGGTTTCTTCTTCTTCTTCTTCCTTACTGGGGAAACTCCTTCCCTGTTCTAAGAACACAGCAACGTTTCCTTGTCCTCTTCATGCATATGCATTACATAGCACCTGGCCAACCCCATTTCTGAGCCCAACCCTAGAGGGATGACTCCCGCTGTGGGAGACCTATGTCCACAATGGAAGCTGTCTTTGCTATTTCTTCTCTACGCCTCTATCTTTCTTCTCTGGGGGTGTAAGTCAAGTGTTTCTTGGGGCCCTCAGGCTTTGGTACAACACATGTGCTTGGTTCCCCTCCCAACCGAGACGTCTCTTCCATATCTCTATGAGACCTACCCTAGCCTACACCTCTTCTCCCGTTATTTTAATTGATGCCACTAGGAAACTCCCCCTTACAAAATGCAGTTAGCATAACGTATTTTACTGAATGCTGTCTCTATGGGATGTCTATAACTCGCTACCTTGGTCAGAAGCTGACGTCTCCTAAAAGGGCCAGATAATGCTGAGAGTCTTCTCTTATTTACCTGCCTGGAACTCATTAAAAGCTAAGCCAGGCTAGTCAACAAAGACATCCTGAGACTAGCCTAGGACTTAAAGAATGTATTGTTCTGCTTGCTTGCTCATGGTCAACAATTGTTTCCCCATGGTTACCCTGAAACCTTAGTTAATGTAAAACATGACTCCCAACGTGCAAATTCCAACGCCAAAGGTTTACATTCTCTATGTCTTGTTGTTTCAACCAGGACATCACAAAGATGGCATGTTTCGCACAGCTGTGGTCTCCTCTCTGGGATACCTTCTAAATCAAAACTTCTCTTTCTTCCCCTGACTTCTCCCTGCCATTGGGACACTTGCCTCAAGGTTAGTTCAAAACTACCGGTTGTTCCTTAAAAGAAAGATATGTGCTCCCGTAAAGAGTTACAGCCTCAGAAACTCCAGGGGCAGTTCTACTCTGTCCTACACGCTCCTGTCCTCCTGTCGTAGAGTAAGTAAAATTATTGCCGTGTGTCTAGGTGAAAGATCTGCCATTTCGGGAGACACAGCACATGCAAAGAATTCAAATTCACTGTCCTGGAGAGAAAGAAGTGGCTCCTTCATGCTTCCTCCAACCCACTCAAAGCCATCTCTGCTTCCTACTTTCCCTGTCTTCCCCTTCCTCCATGGGCTGAGACTGTCAGCCTGGCCCGAGACATGCTCCTGGCCCAGGGAAATCCCAGCTGTGGAGAGTTCCCGAGGGATGAGATGAACAAAAGAACCTGCTACTTAGACCATGCTCTCTGCGAAACATGAAACTTGGAAGTGAAGGATTCTTGATCGTGTTGTCACTTTCTAGGCCAGTGGTTCTCAACCTTCCTAATGCCGCAACCCTTTAATACAGTTACTCATGTTGCGGTGACTCCCAACCATAAAATTATTTTTGTTGTTACTTCATAACTGTAAGTTTGTTCATATTATGAATCATAATGTACATATCTGATATGCAGGATGTATTAGGTGACCCCTGTGAAAGGGTTGTTGGACACACACCCCCAAGGGTTTGAGACCCACAGGTTGAGGACCGCTGTTGTAGGCCTTTGCAAAGCAGTCCCGTGACACCTGCCCAACTTAGATTCATATAACCTTCCAGACTTTTCATAAAGTCCAGCATGTGGGCTTGAAATAAAGTTCTAGGCTGACCTTTAGCTAAGTGTGCCCAGCAATAAAAAACAATCAATATTATTAGAGTATTACATCTATTACAAAGCTTTAAAAGGGACAGCAGCTATGTGTATATGGTTAGCATTTGCCCTATATTAGGGAGCCTGCCACTATGCTGTCATTTACTGTCTAAAGCTTTTTGCATTCAACAGTGGAATGAAAATACTAGTCTTGAAATAATGAAAAGAAGGTTCGCTCAACAAGGCAGAGAACTTAGTCCCTTGGGTAATTATTTGAGGGAGTGGTTACCAAGGGAGTGCCGGTGATATGAGTTTTTGAACTGGGGGTATAGCTCAGTGGTAGAGCATAAAGATCCAGAGTTCAACTCCTGGTTCCTCCAGCAGGGTTTCTCAGACATGCTGGCTAGTGGGGCTCTCTCTCTCCCAGGAGACGCTCAATAAAACTGTCCCTGTGAACCCCCTTCCCCGGCTTTCTAACACCCCACCCCCATGCACCCCTCACCCACCAAAATTTTTTGATACTTCAAGATAAAAACATGGCTGGACCAGGTTTGAAGTGTATCAGGCTGGGATGGATCACTCGTTCACAAATGGATGAATAGTAGCATTGATTCGTTGGAAATGGAGCAAATCACCTTGAAGGAAGTGGACGCCTTTCTTTGTGGTTGGTAGCCTAATACCTAGTCCTGCAGCAGGAAGCAGACCTCTGTCCAACACAGGAGGCATCGAGTTAGCGAAGGGCTGCAACGCTCCCACAAGAGGCAAGGGAAGAGACCTGTGCACAGCCCCCACCGCCCAGGCACTGGGAGAAGGCTGCCCTTGCTTATCCAGTGCTGTGGCCTCTACCAGGGCTGGGCCCCCAGCGACCTTGGAAGGAAGCCAAATCAGGCAAGGGCGCAGGAACCAGGCATTCCCCACCAGGGTGGCCCTGTCTCCTGTTCGGTGGCAAACCCACATCCAACCCACCCTGCAGGATCGCCCTTCGCAGCTGAGGGCTCCAGGTCAGCGAGGTGGATTCCCCCATGTGCCCCAGCGGGGTTCCCTGGGGAAGCCACCCCTGGACCCCGGAGTTCCCCACCGAGGAGGCAGGGGGACGCTGTGCCCACCCATCCCGGAGCTCGATCCCGGCCTCGGCACTGTCTAGAGCAGTGGTTCTCAACCTTCCTAATGCCACGACCCTTTATTACAGTTCCTCATGTTGTGGTGATCCCCCAACCATAACATTATTTTCATTGCTACTTCATCACTGTCATTTTGCTCCTGTTATGAATCGGCATGTAAATATCTGATATGCAGGATGTATTCTCATTGTTACAAATTGAGCATAATTAAAACAGTGATTAATCACAAAACAATGTGCAATTATATATTGTGAAATATTTATGTGTTTTCCAACGGTCTTACGCGACCCCTGTGAAAGAGTTGTTCGACCCCCAAAGGGGTCGCGACCCACAGGTTGAGAGCCGCTGGTCTAGAGGAGTGCTGGGAAATCTAAGAGGACACGCGGAGCAGGGCGCACCCAGCTTCCCGAAGCCCCGGGAGGAGCCAGGTTCTGATGCACCCTCCGCAGTTCGAGAAGGTCAAGTGCGGCACGGCAAAGCTTGTTCAGCGTCCATTGCATGGGATGCCTCGGGGCCACCTCCTCTCGCAGGCAAGTCTCTGTGTCAATCCGTGTTGTCAAAGATCTTCCTCTTTCCCGTTGTCAAGAGAGGCTAAATCAAACCGCTGCTGTAGAGGCCATTCCAACGCATGGCTGACCCCTCCTAGGGTTTACTGAGCACTGAGTGGGAGAAGAGCCACAGCAGCAGGGGTTCCTGCCCACGTCGGGGTCCCAGGAGCCCCATGCCATTCCGCAGGCTTAGCTCCCCTCCTGAAGCCACGTCGGTCCCTTGACCTCTCTGAGCCCCCTTGTTCTCAGCTGCGAAAAGGGCATCCGCATGTTAGGAGCACTTCGGGGTTCCGTGGCAGAATTCTCACCTTGTATGGAGAAGATGCGAGTTCATCGGTCCCCCAGTGAGCCAATGTACCTCTCGGAAAGAAAACCCAATAATCTGATTCAAAAAATGAGCCAACTGAAACTGTGACTGCAATGGTCTTAGCCTTGGCTCTCAGAAGGGAACCTTCGGTTCCATTGTGCCACGGGGTCAAGTCAAATGAATGTTCAATAAAAATTAATATTAATAAATCATTTTACTGGGAGCTCTTACATATATGATAACAGTCCATACATCCATTATATTAAGCGGATATGTACAAATATTGCCATCAACAATTTCAAAATATCTTTCTTCTTGAGCCCCTTGATATTAGTTCCTCTTTTTTCCCTCCCTCTCCTGCCCTGTGAGCCCTTAATATGTATTGTTATTTATAAATATCTTTACTCAGCCCCTTCTCTCCCTTCACGTACAATTTGGTATTCATCCCCCTGGAGGGGGTTTATTTAGCTATCATTGCTATCAGTTCCCCCTATCCCCCCTCTGTCACCCCCTCACACCCCCCACCCCCATCTCCTTCCCCTCCTAAAGCTGTTACTCCTGTTACTGCTTCTGAGGGGTTGGTCTATCCTGAGTTTCTTAAACGGAAGCTCTCATCTATACCAATGTATGTATGCTGGACTAGCTGCACTTTCAATGTAGGACTGAGATCCTAATAGTGAGGGGAGGAAGGATTAAGGAGCTAGAGAAGTATTGTGTGTTTTGTCGGTGCTATACTGAGCCTGGATGTGTCTTCTCTTCTGTGTGGCCCCTCTGTGCTGGAATGTCCAATTATCCCCGGATGGGCTCTAGATGGGCTCTGGGTCTCTATCTTGACCCCTCTGCTTCACCTCGATGAGGTGGTTTATTTTTGAACTTCTGATGCCTGTTCCCATTGACACCTCATGATCACACAGGCTGATGTGCTTCTTCCATGTGGGCTGTGTTGATTCCGTGTTAGATGGCCACTTGTTTGTCTTCAAGCTTTTAAGACCCCAGACTCCATACCTTTTAATAGCCAGGCACCATCTGCTTCTTTCACCACATTTGTTTATGTACCCAGTTTATCTTCAACAATCATGTTGGGAAGGTGGCCATCTCCCATTGCCAAATTATTAGAACCAAGTTTTCTCGTGTTGAGGGAAAACTTGAGTAGAGGCCCCAAGTCAATCCACTACCTCAATGCATTGCCTTATAAATATATGTACATAGGCCAATGCTCTAGTTTTTATGTATTCATATACTTACATATGTACACAGCTATGTTTGTACTTTAAAAAATAAGTTTGCTTCCTAGTTCTCTCCTCTATTTCCTTTTACTTCCTCCTGCCCCATGATCACACTCACCCCTTGTCCCTTTTACCTTCCTCCTGCCCCATGATCACACTCACCCCTTGTTTTCCTCTCTGTAGTTTCTCTCGGCAAGATTATGGTTGCTCTAACCCCTCCAGGAAATGCACACCCACTCACCCTGAATTAAGATCCCTAGTTGTTCCCGTAGCCATGCCTTTATTTGCTCACCACTCCATTTCCCCTGCCTCCTCTTCCTCAAGGGCCCCGGAACCGTCAATTCGTTGCTTTCTCCTTGGGTTTGCCTCTCACGCCTTTCCTCTTTAGATAAACATAACAGAAACAACAAAGACAGGACTAGAAAAACAAAACCAGCTAGAAAGAAAGAAAGGGGGTTGTTTTTATAGGACATCAGACCCAATACACACAGAGCCTTGGCTCCAAGCCTTACTTTATGTACAGCAAATGTTAAAAAAAAACACCATTTCGTTGTTTGAACAGCTGGGGTTTAACTTCATCTGAAGAACTTGCTGACAAGTGAGAGATTTCCTTTTCCCAAAAGTGATGTGTGAACAAGGACCTCAGCTGGTCACTGAGGACATAGAGCGCCTGACCACATTTAGCAATGGCCTTTTGACACACAAAAATGTGTCGAGCACCCTGCATGATTTTGTTTGGGAATGAATTCTCCATCTCTTGCCTTATCAAGGAACTTGCTAATTAATTATTTCTTATTCCTTCTGGCGATGAATAGATGTGAGAATCTTGAAACTGTTTAATATCCACAATAAAAGACAGAATTATATTTTCCATGGGAAGCAACATTACCCATGATACCACCAAGGCCCCACTTCCAAAATTAACCAATGAAAATTGTACGACTCAAAACAAATCATTGTGTGATTCACTTGCTTTAGACATGGCATTATGGGCAACTCAAGATGCACGGTGACTAGGTGCCTTCTGGTTACGAGTTCTCTACTTAGGCCCAATAAGGAAGCCAGAACTATTTCTCAAAAGGAGAGTAGTTATTTGTAGAAGATGGCAAAATCTTACGCCAAAATTCTAAGAGTGTCTGTGCTGCTATTCAGGAGCCTTGGTGGTACTGTCCAGTAAGTGTTGGGTTGTCCATTGTGACCCCCCCAGCTTCTCCAGGAGAGGAAGATAAGACTATCTGCTCCCATGAAGACTGACCGCCTTGAAACCCCTTGATAGTGTCATTATGAGTCGGAAATGACTCCATGACAGTGAGTTTCTTTATGGGGCGAGTGGGAAGTGTGCTGTGATTCACCAACAGTGTCCTGCCAAAAATCAAAACAACACCTCTCTCTGCCACTGTCACTTCAAATAATATTGAGTTCCTGGATCATATGGTCCCAAGGGCAGAGCCCTTGCACAGCAACTGAACCTATCACAGAGCCTTCACTTGTTTGGGGACCCTCTCAAAACTAGCAGCTTTGTACGTAGTTGGTTGGAGTTGCACACCCAAGAGAGGGATATGTTGTTTCCCAAATGGAAAGAGACCCACTAGGCATTGTGCCTGCCTTTTGATTATGGGCAGGGGCAGATATAAACATTTAACTGTGGGAAACAGAACATGGAAGAGAGTGTATGAGGACAAAGTCAACATTCATAAGTGAAGGAGTCTGAGAGGCCAAGGCTCCCATGGAGGAAACCTTCACATTTGTGGGTTGGTGATGGGTCCCACTCACATTTTCCTAAGTTATTCCCCATGATGTCCCCCCATAATAATTTTAAGGTGTTACTTGTAAGCACATGGTTGCTACTATATATGCTTGAAGGTCAACTACTTAAAGGCTATCTGCCTAAAGGTTATCTGCAATCAAAAGCAAACAGACCCTATCCCATCCTAAGTAGGGCCCACTCCCTTCTGATAAGGATAAAAGATTGTTCCCCTGGAGAAGAGCTCAAAGACATCTGAGGTCAAGCCAGCTCAGAGATGATCAAGGTTAGGCTGCCATTTTGACTGTATAATCCACCCATCTTTATATGTATGTGCCTTCTTGTCGCATGTATGCCTCTTGTACAACCCCTTCCTGTTACATATGTGTTCACTATGGCCTGTGTGCCTAAGATTATAGAAGCTCGTGAGATTACATTGCAACCTCTCTCACTGTGCAGACGTGGTACCTGAAGTCATGAATGGGGAGGTGAGCCCTTGCATGCTTTATCTTTTCTGATGTCTGTTTAATTTACACTTCAATTATACAACCATCCCTTAGACCCATTGGTCATGGGAAGGTTGGTCCCCTACATTTATCCTTCATTTAAAAAAAGATTTAGAAGCGATATGTGCCACACCTATAGCTGCCTTCAAACCTGAAGGGATCATGTGGAAAGGCATCCATGGGTGTGAGACATTTCTAAATATTTCTTCTAAAGTGAAGAATGCCTAGTGGGCTCCTGTCCATTTTTTATGTTGTCCGTAAGTTTTTATTGGCTAATTCCTCTGAAGTGGACAGCCTATTCATTCTTAGTCTGTTTTTAGTCTGGAAGCTCTGTTCTGCCGAGAACTGTTCACTTTGAGTGACCCTGCTGGTATTCGAAACACCAGTGACATAGCTTCCAGCAACACAGCAACACACAAGTCACAAGAGTACAACACACTGACCAACAAGTGGTAGAAGAAGTCCAAGGTGTACAGAAAGCATTAGCCAAAAACAAGGCTCCGGGACTCGATGGAATCCCAATTGAAAAGTTTCAATGAGCTGATCAAGTACTAGAAGCACTCACTTACCTGTGCCAGGAAATGTGGACGGCAGCTACTTGGCCAATTGACTGGAAGAGATCCATATTTGTACTTGTTTCAAAGAAAGATAACCAAACAAAATGTGTCAATTACAGAACAATATCATTGATATCACAAAACCAAACCATATTCACTGCCATGGAGTGACTCACAGTGACCCTATAGGATAGGGTAGAACTTCCCCGGTGAGTTTCCCAGACTAACTCTTTATGGAAGTAGAAAATCTCTTCTTGCAGTCAGCAGCTCAACTCATAACCACTATTCTACAAGGGCTCCATTGAAATCACATGCAAGTAAATTTTCGCTGAAGGTCATCCAACAAAGGTTGCCGCTGGACATTGACAGGGAGCTGCCAAGGTTTACACTGGGTTCCGAAGAGAATGTGCAACAAGGGATATCATTGCTGATGTCAGATGGATCTTGGCTGAAAGCAGACAATATTGGAAAGATGCTCACTTGTGTTTTACTGGCTATGCAGAGGCGTTTGACTGTGTGGATCATAACACTGTATGGAAGCCTTAAGAAGAATGGGGATGTCAGAACACTTAATTGTGCTCATGTGAAAATGTTTACCCTAATCAAGAGGGAGTTGTGAGAACCGAACAAGGGAAGACTTCTGCAGCCAAGCAGGTTCTTCCTTTTGGCTTTTCTAACTCAAGCTCCTTGCATATTTCATTGTATCTGACTTCCTCTTCTCGTGGAGTTGGTTCCAACCCACAGCACCCTTGTGCACAACAGAAGGAAACCCTGCCCGGTCCTGCGCCGTCCTCACAATTGGTCCTGTGCGTGAGCCCATTGCTGCAGCCACTGTGTCCGTCCATCTCACTGAGGGCCTTTTTCGCTGCCCCTCCACTTTACATGCTGTCTAATGCCTAGGAGACCAGTGTGTCTGCATTCATTTTAACGGCTTTCACACTTCGTACATTCCAAGCTCCGGTTATGAGCTGATGTTTTCAGCTGTTTCTCTTTCTTTGGAGTTGTGCCCCCTCAACAAATGACAATCCCGCAGGCTTTGCTCCTACAAGCTTGACTCCGTGTCTGTGGTTGACTCTAAGAAGGCAACTCCTCGTCAGTCATATTTTGAGCGCCTTCAGACTTAAGGGGCTCCTCCTCTGGCACGATGTTCTGCTTCTGTTCATTTGCCCTCCACTATCGAGTAATGCTTCCATTCTGTGCATGAGGTTTTTAGCAGCTACTTCCTTTGAAGTGGACAGTCAATTCCTTCTTCGTAGTGGCAGAGTTGTTATAAGTTCTGCTTCTAAATGCAATGTCAGTAGTTCGAAACCACCAGATATTCCCTGGTGAAAGATGAGGCTTTCTCCTCCAGTAAAGACTTACAGTCTCAGAAACCCACAAAGGCCGTCCTACTCAGTCCGATGGAGCCGCTCTGAGTCAGAATGGACCCCATGACAGTGAGTTTGCTCGGGTTTTGGAGGTTCAATCAGCATCATGGAATCCATGTAATGAGCCAGTGTAGAGTTTGGTAAGAAGGAAAGGTGGTCAAGGTCTCTGTGGACTAAATTATGGCACAAGCTTGGAGCATTGCTATACCTCCTCAGTAGGACAATGAGGGCGTATAGCAGACCTTGCCAGCAGAAAGCAAATTGCTTCTGGTTCTCCTTTGAAACTAAAATCAATAAAAACATTCTCCAGATAAATAACTGCATACCAGGTATGAGGAGATATATTAACTTGCTCAAACAATGAAAATGCTCTTGAAACAGCACCTGCAATTAACGTCACTACTGGGTTATGCTTGTGGTAATTCACTGTCATTCTTCAAGACTGTGGCAGTCACCGAATCTGGTGTCAATTTAAGGATTAAGAGTGTAGGGGTGGAGTCTAGGCTGTCAATCTGGAGATAGCCAATGAGACGTCTGTGGGCAGGGCCTTCTCCTGAGAATTCTGGGGAATCTGGTACTTCCTCCTTGGAGGCAGAAGACACCTCTCTCTGCTACTCCCTGAGAGACATTGCAGGAGACAAGCCACATGGACGCAACCAGACCTCGGAAGCCGGAGAAGCCGCAGAGAGACCCCTGCCAGCACTGAGATGCTTACAACACCACAGGACCCAAAGACTTTCTACCCACTGGCTTGTGATCGTCCTGCATTTGGCTTCATTGCATGTGTTTCGTGAGTCTGAAGAGGACTTTATAGATTGGTTTCAGACATATGGGCTAATATCAGACTTATGGCCTTGCACTGGGTGGGGATGTTTTCTTAATGTACAATTGCTCTTGTATATAAACCTCTTCCTTATACACATCTGTGTGTCCAGGGATTTGTTTCTCTAGTCTACCCAGACTAGCACAAAGACCCATCTGGTTTTTGCATCGGCCAAATAGGCAAGCGGAATGGTGTGTAATGGGAATCACCACTCGTGCATTTTTCAAGTCCTTGATGGTGGCACTAAGCTCTGCAGTCCCTTCAGGAATGTGATATTGCTTTCGTTTACTTATTTCCTAGGTAGGGGCAGTTCTAATGGTATCCACTTGACTTTTCCTACCATCATAGCCCTTCCACCACATGCCGGCAATCCAACGTGAGGGGTCTGCCCGTTGCTGGGTTTGTCCGTCTCAATTACACATTCCTGAACTGGGAAATCACTACAGGATGGGTTCAGAATCACAACACTCAATGCAAGACAGATCTGAGCTAAGACTATTAATATCTCGACTGTCATACGCTGCTAGTTTGGATCAAAGGCCACAGCGATCTGTTAAGTCTCCTGGAATTAGTATCAGTTCAGAGTCAGCATCTAGTAATTCAAAAAACAATGAAAAATTTCCCCCCCCACCCCCACCCTCACCCCCCAAAACACCCGTTTCTCTGTGACAGACCATTGATTCCTTTGGGGGAAGTTGGGAGAAAGACTAACTGTGTGACATTTTGGTAATGTCCAGAGCGTGGTCCTGTTTCAAGGGTTCCCAGCTTCACCTTTATTCAAGAGGTAGCGGGTATGTAAACTGGCTCAAATCTAGGAATTGGCTGAGGGGCATGACCCTCTGTTCCAGCAATTCAAGTTAGACTGCCATTCATTTGGTCTAGGATTTTTCTGCTTGTGTAGAACAAATAAATATTTAGTAGATGTCTCATCTACCTCCTTCCTAGGGACACCATGCCTAAGTAACGAATGTCACAATCCCTTAAAGTCAGAGTATTCTGATTACTGCCTTGACTGTGTTCACTACAGCAGCATGTCCACCTTGTCTCTGCAATGAAATACTACCACTTGGCCCCTACCATAAAAGGTCCAATTAGAATTCACCAAGAGGGTACTAAGAGAGTCCACGGACTGGGAAAACATCTTTAGCAATGACA
>NW_022111372.1:34719269-34737295 GCF_000313985.2 Echinops telfairi | reverse complement strand
CGCTTTACACAATTGATGTGTGTATGGATTGGGATAACAGTTGTATGAGCCCCAAATAAAATGATTTAAAAAAAAAAAAAAAAAGGTCCAATTAGTCCCATTGTCGTTAGGTTTCTCAATTCAGTTAAGCAGGTCCCACAGTCAAAGTGGATAAATCCATTTTAATATGCCAATTTCCCTAAACCTTTGGATATCTTTTTCTAAAGTGTGTCAATGCAGGACAGCTTTATTTAAGTATAAATCACTGCTCAATCTGTGCTTTGGTGAACCAACCAATGAAATCAACTTTTAATCCTCTTATAAACCCTTGAGCTGAAACACTGAGTGAAGAATCTGCTCTTAAATAGTTAACATGCTCACTGCTAACTAAATGGTGGATACGGCAATCTACTGCTAAGAAACAGCCGTTCAACATCCTGTGGAGCCCAGTTCGATTCTGCACAACTGGGCTTACCGTACGTCAGAATTGACCTGATGGCGATTGGTTTGGCTATTACTTTATAGGCATGACTATACATATTTGCTTTTAGACAAATGATTATAGTACCATAACTGTAAAGTTATTACTTTATAGGTATGACTTTATCTATATAAACCATTATATAAATTATTATAGTACCAAATTATTGTACAATAATAATTCTCCTATTTCAGTAAAGGTAGATTTTTCTGATCAAGAAAACAATCTCCTTAGCTGTATCTCTTTTCCCCCCAATAATTTTATTGGTATATAATCCACATGTACAATTCAATAGTTCAATCACATCGAGAAGAGTTGTACCATCATCATCACAATCCATTTTAGGACATTTTCTTCATTCTTGTGCTCATCGTTATGAGCTCCTCATTTCCCCCCAACCTCCCCTGCCAGACCCCCAAGGAACCATTACTCCCGTTACTTTCTCTATAGATTTACGTATCCTGCATTCCATTTACAGAAAACATTACAAAACTAACAAAACTAACAATAATAACAAAGTAAAACATATAAAAACCTTAATAGAAAAGAATGCAGAACATATTAAAAACTAGAACAAATGCAAATGGAACATAAGGAAGATCAAATGATAGGGTGCTCAATTTTTAACCAACTGCATCTATCACTTCTCAACCTTCTGGCTAAGATCAAGTGTAGTAACCCAACTGCACCTGCAACAAGTCACTCTCCGATGCATTCAGTGTTAGCCAGGCTGTTCACATCTCTGGTTCATGGTCAGATGGGATTCATGCATCCATGGTTTATCTATGTCTCTGGTTCACCTTCGACACATCAATGTCATTTCATGTTAGAGAACATTGGAGCATCACTTCCATTGCCAGCAAGTCAATGCTAACTTATAGCAACCCTATAGGGAAGGCTAGAACTCCCCTTAATCAATATATGTTTAAAATGAATTTCTTACAAATAGAATCCCTAGAATTAAGTAAGTCAGAATCAACTCAATGGCAGTGGGTAATACTTATTTATTTGCTTTATTTTTAACTGATCATTTTATTGGGGGGCTCTTACAAATCTTATAACAATCTCTTGTTCAATTGTATTAACCACACTTGTACATATGTTGCCATCAACATTGCCAAAACATCATCTTTCTACTTGAGCCCTTAGTATCAGCTCCTGTTTTCTCCCTTACCATCCTCATGAATATTTATTTATTAAGAAAGATATTTTGGGTATATGAAGTATTCCTTTGAGAATACAGCTAAAATTAATTGTCAGTAACTATTTAGTGTTCATTCTGGAAGAGATTGTTTGACTTAATTGTAAACTATAAGTAGCTTTTAAATGTAAAAGATTTTAAGTGGCCTTGTTAGTAATCTTAAATAAAACACCTATACAAATTAAAATATAAAAAATGAAAAAGAAGCATCGGCTCTTAGTCAACCCATATTAATAAGCCCGGACTGATATAACTTTGTGTCCCTGCACCATGAGCACACAGCAGAATTCCCGAGTCCGAACCGATGAAATAAGGGAAAAACATGACTACCAGGGTCCTGGTTCTTACACGCAAGGGCTTGTCAAACAAGATGTGAGTTTAAACAGAGCTCTGTGATCAGTGGATGGCCACAGACAAGTTCTCTTAGTAACATAGTTTAGTATTGTTATAAAAAAAAAAAACAACCCACTGCCATTGAGTCCAGTGGTACGTTGTGCACGTATGTTTCTCCTCCTGGGTCACACTTTGTGCTTCACCTCATGAGGCTTGCTAGAACATAAACATAGGTCTAGAAACTAAAGTTGGTGATGGGGGTGGATCCTGGGGGTGTTTTGCAATGTCATATAAGGCATCTACTTGAATAGTTTCCCAAGTGACAGTGACTCTTCTGGCAGCTACTTTCATCAGATAGGGGTGGAAGGGATACTGGTTTTACTGGGGACAGCGGCTTAGCATACAAAGATGGTGTGCTTAAAATAGGAATAAGGAAGCTGGGCCTGTTTGCAGGAGTGATTCAACAGAATTTAAAGGCTCAGTGGCCTCAGCGTCTTTATTATCTGTCCATATATCCCTGCCTAAGCTTTAGGACCCTGTTAATTTCTAAGCAATGCCGTCACTTTAAAGTCAGACACTATTCGAGGTTTTTAATTCAACTAGCATTGCAATTCAACCACAGGAGGAGCCCTGGTGGCATAGTGGCTATGCACTGGGCTACTAACTGCAAGGTCAAGAGTTTAAACCCCCCAGATTCTCTGAGGGAGAAAGAGGAGGCTTTCTGCTCCCATAACGAAATGCAGTCTCAGAGATCCGCAGGGGCAGAGATACCTTGTCCTCTAGACTCGCTGTGAGTTGGAATAGACTCGATGGCCGTGGCAGTGAGTTTCAGTAAAAATCTGGGTTGGGTTTTTCAGCACTATCAGCTCTGCTAGTGTCCGAAATAAGGCTTTCTTTCAGGGCACGGGTGGCAATTGTAAATCTTGTACACAGCGCCTGTCCCTGCAGCACTGAGCATATCCCTTTCTTTTATTACTTTGTCTAGTGAAAGTTGTCTTAACCAACCAGCTTCCTTAAATGCCTCAGGCTGACAAAACCACAGAAAAATACTAACTATGTAATCACTTATAGAGTTGTCTCTAACAAAGGCTTGACCCAGCAGTGGTCCTATTTTGCATATTTCTATTGCCACCTCACGCCATGGGTTAGCAGTACCTCCTTCCTGCTGAGGAGCCCTGGTGGCACAGTGGGCTAACCATTGGGCTATGAATTGCAGGGTCAGTGGCTCAAACTCACAGGCTGCTCCAGGAGAGAAAGAGGAGGCTCTCTGGTGCCATGAAGATTTATGGTCTCAGAAAGCGTGTGCAGCGGGTCTACTCCTTCCTACAGGATCTTGGTGAGTCAGAACGAACTTGAGGGCCGTGGGATGGCTTCCGCTGGCTTTCCCTACTGGAAGCAGCACGAATGGGGCCTTTAAAGCTAGCCAGACCTAGAGAGAACCAATTCAGAAAACTCATCCTTATGGCTCTGCTCTTCTAGAACCACACTCAGGACCAAATGTTTTATCCTGGGTGCTCTGAAGGAACAAAACCAAGGGCCAAGTAAAACTCACTGCCATTGAGTGGGGCCTGATTCACAGGCACGCTACAGGACAGCGGGGAACTGCCCCTGGGGCTCCCCGAGGCATCACTCTTTGCAGGAGCAGGACACCTTGTCTTGCTGCCACAGCAGCTTGTGAGTTAGATCCTTGCAGTTAGCAATCCTCCATATAACCCAAGATAACACCAGGGCTTCTTCATAAGGACACATGTTAGAAGTTAGATTGAAATTGGGTCAACTTTTTATTTCAATCAGATAAATGCATGTCATATACTTTCCCGGGTTTTTTGATATCTTCTTTAATGCCTTTCCATCGTGGCAGTGAAGTTGCCCTTCTATCCTTTGTTTTGGCAACTCCCACCCAGCACGCAAACAAGGTGTTAAAAGATTCGGACTCCCAGATTGGTCAGTTTACCATTCCAATGGATAGAAGAGTGAGCCTTCTCAGAAGGGAAAACAAAGAATTCCTTGGCCATCAAGAGAGAAGCACCAGTCGTGTAACATATGCCAGATAGTTACCCAGAGTGCCTGAAGCAACAAAATCACCGGCGTCCACAACACTGAGACCATGAGCAGAGCAATGGGCTTTCTGGCCAACAGAACAAGTAAAGCTGAGTGCCTTTCAGTAGAAAACTGGCTTGCAGAGTGTGGTGCAGTGGCCGTTACATAATCTCCTGTCAACTTGTGAAGGGGTGGAGTTTAGCCTGTCAATCAGGTCACAGCTTGATGACCTTATTTGGAGGCACTACAGAGATAAATAGCTCGCTGGAGGTGGGCATACACTCTGCAGGACATTCCTGTTGACAAGCCACATGGAGCTACATGCTGCTAAGTGGAGACCCACATCCACCGCTACTGGATCCACAAGACTTTCCACCCACTGGCCTGTGAGCTTTCTTCCTGAATTTGGCATCATTGCATGTGTTGCATGAGTCTGAAGAAGAACTTATAGACTGGTAATGGACATATGGCCTAATACCAGACTTATGGACTTGACCTGGACTGTGCTGGGGTGTTTTTCTTAATATACAATTGCTTTTTGATATAAAGTTCTCCCTTACACACCTATGAGTCTCCCTGGATTTGTTTCTCTAGTCTACCCATATGAATACAGGTGCCTTTGGGGGCATGTTTCCATGCTAAAGAAGTCTTTTAACACTTGTCTGAGTGGGGCAGGAGCCAAGGAACCATGAGGTCAAGAGCCAGAGATAGCCAGGCCTGCCAGCACAGTTGAAAAGAGGTGTTGTTGATCCTGACTGGTGGTACCCTGTTGACTTTCCTAATCACCCCCCTAAGTGTGAATATTGTCTGTCAGTTCTCGGTGGCCAATGCAACACATTACTGAACCCAGCTGAGCAGCAGGGTGCCATGGGAGGAACAGTCGGTGTCTGAAGGTGTAAAGAGCGATGGAGAGTATGAGCCTGTTGGGCCTGCATCTTAGGAGTAGGTCTACGATGGAGTAGATGTGCACTCGGACTCTCCTTCCTGCTTGTGGAGCTGGAGGAGGTCAGACATGACCCCCATGCCATTTTCCTCACGAGTGTTTCTCATTTTTCTCCAGGACGGATGAACCTTTAGGGACAGCAAGTAGAACAAGGGTTTCACGGGGAAGGGTACTGTAGGAAGGGAGGTAAAAAGAAACTGACTGCGGTAGCACTTATACAATTCTACTTGACATGATTGAACTATGGAATGATGTATGTATTAACACCATGGCGTTTCACTTCGCCCCGAAGCATTTCCACACAATTCTCAGAAGAAAAACAAAATCTATGGAATCCTGGTGTGTACTGGTTACGTGTTAGGCTGCAATTCACATAGTCAGTAGTTCAAAATCACCAGCACTCTGTGGGAAAAAGACTGGGCTTTCTATCCCCTTACACAGTTATAGTCTCAGAAACTCATGAGGAGTCGCAATGAATCCGTATTGACTTGATGGCAGTGAGGGAGTGAGCTAGTTAATTGTGCCAACCTGGCCGATAATCACATGTGGGGCTAATTGAAAGGCGGAGGGATAAATGCGTGGTGAGCCTCGCCTTGCTAGTTCTCGGGTCTCTTGCTTTGTGATGGTCGCACCAGGGTGCAGCTGCCTTAGCAGTTCCCTGCTTCAGCTTGCAAGATTGACTTCCTACAAGACATCCCCAAGGAGAAGCCACATGGACCTACCCCGATGCAGCCCTGGGTGCTGGAGCAGCCCTGTGGAGACCCCTGCTAGTGCTGAGATGCTTATTCGTTTACTGACTCGGCTTTCCTCCTGCAGTCGGCATCATTGTCTCTGTTTTGTGAGGTGGAGGACTTTGTGGACTGGTGTTGGGTTAATGGGTTAATGTTGGACTTGTGGGCTTGGGCAGCATTAGGTTGGGATGTTATTGTGATGCACACTTTCTTTACATAAACCTCTCTCTTATACATGAGTTGCTGTGGATTTGTTTCTCTAAAGTACCTAGACTAATACAGGGAGTGAGTTTCTAAAACTATGAAGATATTCTCCCATAAAATCACCCTAGCATTGTTATAATAAGCAGCATTCTTTAAATGTCATTTTCCAATAGTCAATTGGTGATGGAGAAGGAAGTGAATTATTTAGTGATACTGATTCTACTTATCTCCTTTAATGTGGTCCTAAAAATGGGATGGGGATGGACATTTGACATCCTTGAACCTACGTTTGACTTGTGGTGCTGGAGAAGAATATTAAAAATTCCAGGGACTGCTAAATGGTCAGATTGATCTACCTTGAAGAAAGTAAGGCCAGAGTGCTCCTTAGCGGCACAAACGGCAAGTCTTTGTCTTGCCCACTTTGGACATAGTGTAGGGCTCAGGCATGGGAACAACTGTGAGGATGGTGCTGGACTGGGCAGTGCTTCCTTCAGTAGTGCATAGAGCTGTTATGGGTCGGAGCCGACTTGATGGCACCTAACAACAACAACTTTATAAGCCACCACTTGTCTGTCAGTTTGTCATACTGTGGTGGCCTGTGTGTTGCTGTGATGCTGGTACCTAGGCCTTAAATACCAGTACAGCCACCCCAAAGAAACCTTGATTGCATAGTGCGTTCAGAGTTGGGCTGCAAACCATGATCAGCAATTCGAAAACCCCAGCTTCTCCATGGGAGAAAGATGAGGCTTTCTCATCCTGTAAAGAGTGACTGTCTCAGACTAACCGGATGAGCCACCGAAAACTTTAAGAATAGCAGTAGGTCAGATACAACGCCCAAACACAGAATGAGCTGTCTGCTTGTGGGCGATTGTGGTCGTTGCTATTTGCCATCCAGTCGGTTCTGACCCCTGTGGTCCTCCGCTTCCACAGCCTCTTCTGACTGGGATGAGCCATCAAAAACATGAATAACAGCAAAACATAAGCAGATATAATGCCAGATGATCAACCCTCTGCTTCAAACACGATGGGGAAAGAGCTGCCTCCTCAAAGGAGAGTCAAACAAGACGGTGTGATTGCGGCCAAGCTTGCAGAACCTGCACTTGCTGAGCGCACACAACTCAAAATGAAAAGGAACAGCTGCAAACATCGTCAGGATTGGAATGTGGACTGTGTAAGGATTGATGGATGGAGATCAGGACAGTAGTTTTCGATGTGGATTGTAGCTCAATGTAAACACAACCCAAATCTTCACAACTGGACAAAAGATAGCATCATGATAAGTGGGGGAAAGATTGAAGCTGTCAAGGATTTAGTTTTGCTTGGATTCACAATCAATGCACTTGGAAGCAGCATGCAAGATATCAAGTGATGCATTGCACTGGACAAATCTGCTGCCCAAGACCTCTTCAAAATGTTCCAGACAAAGGATATCACTCCTGATTCCAACCATGATGTTTTCAATAGTATCATATGCTACCGAGCCAACTGACAGGAAAAGATTCATATTTGTACCCATCCCAAAGAAAGGTGACCCAACAGAATGCTCAAATTATAGAACTATATCATTGATATCACATACAAATAAAATTTTTGCTGAAGGTTGTCTAACAACAGTTGCAGCTGTATATTGATAAGGCGCTACCAGAAATGTGGCTGGATTCAGAGAGAATGTGGAACAAGGGATATCATTGCTGATGTCAGATGGATTTTGGCTGAAAGGAAGAGATTCCAGAAAGATCTTTACTTGTATTTTATTGACTATGCTAAGGCAGTCAACTGTGTGGACTATGATAAACTATGGCTCACCTTAAGGATGAGAATTCCAGAACACTTTATGTGAGGCATTCGAATATGGATCAAGAGTAGAGGCATTTGTGTAAACAGAACAAGGGCATATTGCATGGGTTTAAAAGCAGAAGAGTTGTGGGTTGTATCCACTCATCACACTTATTCAATCGGCATGCTGAGAAAATCACTAGAGAAACTTGGTTTATACGAAGAAAAATGTGGCGTCAAGATTGAAGAAAGGCGCCCTGAGTGGAAGGTGTGTTCCTTGGGGCAGGGCATGGGAGTGGGGAGCCAGGTGCTGAGCAGGGCTCTCCCACCTCTGTGTCCTCAGGTCCTGACAGCTGCAGGCAACAGCAGCCGCATGGATGTCTTCACCAACTTGGGCTACTGTGCCTTCTCCTTGTCCTTCTGAGTCAGACACACACACACACACCACCACCACCCCACTTTTTTTTATAAAGTTTTGGCATTAAAAAAAAAAGATTGAAGGAAGGTTCATTAACAATCTGAGATAATGCAGTTGACACCACCTTGTTTGCTGAAAGCGAGGGAGACTTGAAACACGTGTTAGTGAAGATTAAGGATTGCAGCCTCCAACATGGATGACAAGTCAACGGAAGAAAACCCAAATCCTCACAGCTGGACCGATAGGTAACAGCATGATAAATACTCGAAGTTTTTAAGTATTTCCTCTTGCTTGGCTCCGCAATCAATGCTCATGGAAGTATCAACCAAGATATCGAATGAGGCATTATATTGGGTTAATCTGCTGCAAAAGACCTCTTGTACAGTATTGAAAAGCAAGGATTGACTTGCTTGATTCAAGCCCTGGTATTTTCATTGTCCTCATATGCATGTGGAAATTGGATAATGAAGAAGGGAGACCAAAGGAAAATCCATACATTTGAATTATAATGTTGGCTAATATTATTGAAAATACCTTGAACTGCCAAAAGAACAAACAAATGTGTCTTGGAAGAAACACAGCCAGAATGCTCCTTAGAGCCAAGGAGAGCGAGACTTTGTCTCACATGCTTTAGACTTGCTATCAGGGGAGACCAGTCCCTGGAGAAGGACATCATGCTTGGTAAGGGAGAGGAGCAGTAAAAAGAGGAAGACCCTGAACAGGCTGGAATGACACTGTGGCTGCAACGATGGGCTCAAACAAGAACAATTGTGAGGCTGATGCAGGTTCTGTTGTGCAGGATGTCACTACGAGGTTAATAGGGAAGTCAAAGGTTGCAAGTCAGGCTCAGAAATGACTCAGGATACAATTCAGGATAGCCTCTTCTCAGATGTGCCCATGGCAGGCCTCCCTCTGGCTTTGAATCCCTTTGCCCCTCAGACCTCTTGGGCCAGTCTGGCCTCTGCCCTGCTTGGAGAAGTGTTATAACACTCTTTAGTTCCACCAGTCTGGAGACTTCCCCCGCTGCCCCACCACCTCCCTACTCCCCCAGTACACAGCCTGAAGGCATTCAGCTCTATGGCTCAGTGGATTGGCAAGCCTTGGTCTCCTAAGTGCTTAGAGGCATTCCACTCCACTAGCATACCTCCTGCCCACCGGCACTCAGCTCTCCCTTCATGGGCCAGGGAGCTCGCTGCACCAGCTTTGACTGATCCCCTGGTCCTGCTGCCTCTGCTCCTTCTCTGCCACTGCTTCTCCCCATCTCTCATCACCGTCTCAGAGGTGATAGCTTTGTCTCCAGGGTCCAAGAGCTTTACCTCACATGGACCTCAGGTTTCAAAGGACACGTCTGTCTCTTCTTCTTGGGGGTGGTTATGTCCCCTTTCTGCTCTGAGATTGACTACCTTTTAAGGACACCAGACAGCAAAATTAGTTGATCCCCTTGTTAGAGTTCCAGACACATTATTTACCTGGTCTCGCACCCACAAGGGTTCCATGAACCTTTTTCGCTTTATTTCCAAGCGGCCCAATAATGGGGTGGACCACAAACACCTTATTTGCATCATCCTACCCAGTCACTTGGTGGGACTGTAAAACTGTCTGCACAAATAAAAGTGATCCTTGCATGGCAGCGTAGACTGAGTTAGGGTTTCTCAAGAAGAGCACCGTGTGCTAATCTTGGGAGCCTATAAATATTACCTTATTTGGAGAATGGCTTTTTTTGAGATATGATCAAATTTAGAGTTTCCAGATAGGGAGATTATTCCAGATTAGCTGCGTGGCCCTAAATGCAATCACAAGTAAGAGTTCATCAGAGGGAGGGTTGATGTGGACCTCCGAGGAGGAGGAGGCAGTGAGACCAGAGAGGCAGAGACTGGCACGATGCCGTATCAAAGACGGCCAGGAGCCAAGAGAAGCTGGAAGAGGCAAGAAATGGATTCAATTGGGGAGCTTCCAAATGAATAGCCCCCTAAGACTGAGTTTGAAATTCAGGCCCCAGAACTGTAAGAGAATAGATCTGTGCTGTTTTAAGTCACCAAGTTTGTGGTAATTTGTTACAATGATCATAGGACACTGATCCATTTCAACTGCTAACATTTCTTAATAATTCTAAGGGATTGGCTGTGGAATTTGGTTGGGATGGGGTGGATTTCTAGATATGCCACTGTGTTATCTTCAAATAATGATAGACTGATTTCTTCCCTTCTAATTCTCAATCCTTTAATCTCTCTTCCTTTTACCAGAATATTGAACATTTACCACAATAGTGAACAGAAATATTGTTAGAAGTTATATCCTTTCAATTTCACCATCAAGAGTAATATTTTGGAGGTGTCTACAGTGAATCTTTGTCAGGATAAAAATGTTCCCTTTTATTTAAATACTTGCAAAGAACTTTTATGGATGCATATTGAGTTTTTATTGAATGTTCTAAGTATATTAAAATGATTTGATGAGTCTTATCTTTCCATTTGTTACTGCGTTGAACCACATTGAAAGCTTTCCTCATGTGAAACTATTCCTGAAATAAACTCACCTCAGTCATAACCTTTTCTTATACACTGTTGGATTCATCTTGTAATGTTTGTATTTTTGCATTTGTATTTGTGAATTGGAGTCGTGTATACTCTTCTTTCCTGATTTTTCTTGCTGATTTAGATATCAATTAGTTGGGGGGAGTTTTGTATATTTCTCTGCAGCCTGGAAGAATGTTTGAAAAGCTAGAAATAAATTTATTGGAAGTTTCTGAAAATTAACCTATATAAAACCATATTCCCTATTTTGTTTTCACTCTTATTTTTCAGCATTGGATTGTTTTGTTGTCCATTAATAGCTCAATTTCTCTTGAGAATGTTAGGGAGTAATCAGATTTTCTATTTCCTTTTGAGTCAGTTTGGTAAGGTAAATTTGTTTGCAGTTAGACGCCATTGCCTTTGATTGCTGATACACTCATAGTTGTGCTTTTTAAGGGAAAAAAATCCTGATAGTTTATTCTTGCTTTCTCTGTCTTTTTCCTGATCTAGTTCAAAAGATTTGACCCTTTGTAACAGTCTTTTGGAAAACCAAGGTTTCGGTTTATATTCTAATATTTATTTTGTCTCCTTTGTTCTTGTCTATTGGGATGCAGTGAATAACTTGATATGGCTCTTATAGCCATTGTCTTTGTAACTCCCCGAGTGACTGGTCAAGGCCATGTCGGCAGGGTGTATGGAACTCTAATGTGGGCACTGGTTGGTTTTGCCATCCCCCTAGGTTGTAAGTGAGCCATCTCCGAAGCACAGGCAGGAGATCTCTTTACCATCAAGAAAGAAGTGCTAGCATTGGAGCTCATCCTCTGGGACCCTGAGCTACCTGTGCAATGAATCGTCTCCCTCCAGAAGACTGAGAGTCTCAGGACCAGGGAGAGACCATGCCTGCTGGTGTGGCTGAGAAGAGATGCTCTAGACCAAAAATAAAAACAAAAACCTCCTGTATTCTGAGCATTTCTAATGTTGAACTTCCCTGAGCATCTGTTATTGTTATTTACTGTTAACTTCACCTCTAAACCCATAATTGTGAGAGTTGTCTGTGAGTTCTGTGTGGCCAGAACCTGGGAACACGCCGGGGGAAGAATGGCTGAAGTCAGAGTTGGTAAGGAAGTTGAGAGGGCAGAGGCATGTCCGATCTCTCTGCCCTGGGGTGATGTGGGCTCTGATCCTTCTTCACCCACGTGAAGCCAGAGGAGGTCAGATACGGCACCCACACCATTCTTACACCTCTCTTGATGGTTCCCATCCATCTTGTTAGCATTCTTTGTCCCCAAATTTCTAACCACATTCATAGCTCTCTCATTTTCAGTCTTTCTTATTTCCAATGTGAGTATCCAAAAGCTAGGACATTTTCTGTAACCTATTGCTTAGGGTATGTAATATTTCTTTCTTTCTGCTTTCTTTCTTTTTTTTCAGCTTTAACAATTTTATCATTTCCAGTGGGTGTATGTTTTGGTGGTTTTTTGTTTTTCCTTTGATCTCTGAGGTTGTTTTGTTGTTGTTTTTAATGTGCTGAAAATTTTGAGTACATAAGATTTTGAAAGTTTTCTTTTTTTTTTAAATAATCATTTTATTAGGGGCTCATACAACTCATCACAATCTGTACATACGTCATCTGTGTCCAGCACCTTAGTACATATGTTGACTTCATCATTCTCACAACACCCATTTTCCACTTGAGCCCCTGGTGTCAGCTCATTTTTCCCCCTCCCTCCCCGCTCCCCCCTCCCCCCAATAATTTATAATGTATTATTATTTTATCATATCTTACCCCATCCCACGTCTCCCACACCCCCTTCCCGCTGTCCGTCCCCCAGGGAGGAGGCCACATGTAGACCTTGTCCTCTGTTCCCCCTTTCTCCCTCTCCTTCCCTCCACCCTCCCACCATCGCCACTCTCTCCACTGGTCCTGGGGGATTCATCTGTCCTGGGTTCACTGTATGAAAGTTTTCTTTTTATGACCATTTTATAAATAAATTGCATTTGGGCCAGGAAAACATTGACTACAAGGAATACTTTTCAAACTTGTTTGACAGCTGTTACTTTTTGGCCTTTGGTATCCACCCACTGGCCCCAGTACCTTCCAGCCTATTCCTATTGACTGAACTGCGTTAGGAAATTTTCCATTCTGTGCCTATTCAGACTGCCTCAACCCCAGCGTTTTGGTCTTTGTAAACACTAGGAATTGTGTCCCTGCCTCCGTTTTTACTGGAGCCAATCACTTGCCCTGCCTGCAACAGGGATTGCTCCTAGATTGCCCTCGGCCCCGGTAAGCATGATGCCCACACCTGTGAGAACAGGGGCCAGTGGGTTCATGAGCTCAAAGAATCCAATGGACACATCACAGGTATAGACCAGGCCCCCAAAAGGGCCAGCATCATCTCTCATGGAGCAGACCACAATGCCTGTGTCTGGAGCCAGAAAGATGGTGTCTGGACACCCATCCTGATCAGTCAATTTTGTGAAGTGGTCCCCACCCAAGAACAAATGTGAAGCACAGCTCATTTCTGCTCTGATTTTGGGTCTGAACATGACTGGTAAGAAAGCAAGAACATTAAAAGCCCGCTCCACGGTCCTCAGCTTAGACTGGCATCCCAACAGGGCTTTTTGGACAGAGGCTGGTTTTACTTTGGTGCAAGGCATTTTCCACCCACGTGAAAGGAGGGGTTGAAAAGCCAACCTGTACCCTACGGGGCACAAGATGCCTTTTGGTCGGCTGATGGCAGACTTTGATGTCAGTGGCACTTGTGGCTGGCCCATGGGGTGGTTTTTCTCCCAACAGGAGCAGCCTGGCCTGTGACGGCTATGACAACGCCATGGCTGTTGCCGATGCCCCAAAAGGTGTGCAGGTGTCAACACTGAGGACACAGTTCCTGCCACTCCCATGTGTGTCCTTTGTCTTGGACAATAGCACATGGCCATCGGCCACAACTGCTGCCCCATGCTCTTCAACCATGATGACCACAGGGACTTAACCTTTGTCTCCAAGCTTGAGTTTCCGAAAGAGAAAACCCTGGGCAACATGTTGGCCATGGAGAGCTGAGTGCCGGACAGCCTTGGAACTCGGCACGTGGAGAGCATTGGCCCAGTGTCTAGTGTCTACTTATGAGATGGGCAAACAAGATTGCCTTAAATCCTGCATTACAGGCAAGGGTGAGAGCCGAAATTTGAGGACCTTAGAGTCTTCCTTGCAGGTTCTTCAAAGAATGTACAGTCTAGCATGGTGAACTGAGCATCTGGCTTTTTGCCCTGCAAGAAACACTGAGATCATATATCTTACATTGAGAACATGTATCTTACAAATACTGTGTGGTATATGTGTGAACATGGTTGTTGGAAGTTGTGTTAGTCTGGGTACTTTAGAGAAACAAGTCCACAGAAACTCATATGTATAAGAGAGTATTATAAAAAGGGTAAGTGCATATCAAGAATACATCCCAACCCAGTGCTGCCCAAGCCCACAAGGCCAACATTAACCCATATGTCTGATACCAATCCACAAAGTCCTCCTCCATCTCACAAAACACACACTATGACGCCGACTGCGGGAGGAAAGCAGTCATTTAAAACAAAAAAACATCATTAACTTTTTGGTTATGGATTGAATTACTGCATCCCCACCCTCATCCCCAAATATGTGCTATAAATTCTAACTTCTACATAGGTGGTTATGAGCCCATTTGGGAATGCATTGTCCATTCATCTCTCAGGTGGAGTTGTTCTCTCCACTTTAATTTCTTGGAATTTTCCTGAAATTTGGTTCAGCTATCCCCATTCTCCATGCTTCAGGATGTGATGGAATATCAAGTGAGATGTTTCAACAAGCTAATGAAGTATTCACTGGCCTAAACCAAACGTGGAAGACAGCTGCCTGGCCAACTGGCTGAAAGCGATCCATGTTTTGACCCATTCCAAAGAAAGGTGACCTAACAGAAGGCTCAAATTCTAAGACAATATCGTTGATATTGCGTGCAAGTAAAATTTTGCAGAAGATAATTTAAAAATGGTTGCAGCAGTACAGTGACGGGGAGCTGCCAGAAATGCAGGCTGGATTCAGAAGAGGGGTAACATTGCTGACTTCAGGTGGATTTTGTCTAAATGCCGAGAATATCAGAAAGATGGTGTGTGTGTGTGTGTGTGTGTGTGTGTGTGTGTGTGTGTGTGGTCATTGCCTATACAAAGGCATTCAACTGTGTGGATCATCACCAACTATGGATAGCCTTGAGAAGAATGGAAATTCCAGAGCACTTCCTTGTGCTCACGTGGAACTTGTACATGGATCAAGAGGCAGTTGTGCAAACAGAACAAGGGAACACAGCATGGTGTAAAAGCAGGCTAGCTGTGTGTCGGGGTTGTGTCCTCTCACCATACATACTCACCCGGTATGCTCAGCAAATCATCAGAGAAGCTGGGTTATATGAAATAGAGTGTGCCACCAAGATTGGAGGAAGGCTTATTAACAACCCGGGATATGTAGATGCCACAACCTTGCTTGCTGAAAGCGAGGAGGACTTGAAGTACTTATTGATGAAGATCAAGGATTGCAGCCTTCAGTATGGATTACAACGCAATGCAAAGAAAACCAAAATCCTCACAAATGGACCAATAAGTAACATCATAATAAATGGAGAAAAGCTCAAAGTTGTCAAAGATCTCATCTTGAAAGAATTTCATCCACAATCATGCTCATGGAAGCAGCAGTCAAGAGATCCAAGGATGCAGATGAACAAGACCTCTTTAAAGCAAGGATGTTACTTTGAGGACGAAGGTCAAGACTGGGCAACAAATATGTAATACAAAATGGAAATGATTCACCCTCAGAAGACAGCTAGACCTGACTCCTTTCTTTCTGCTGGAGGGACAACCTGGAGCGAGTGGGGTACATGCAGGATGGTGTTCTGTTGTGGATGCTATGAGCTGATCAGAAAGAAAGCAAGAGAGTATTACTAGAGAGGGACTTCTTAGGGAAGTCTAGAAGGACCACGGAGGCTGCCAGTGTTTCTGCTGTGACTGGAATACAGACTGTGTTAGCCCGGGTAGACTAGAGAAGCAAATTCATTGACACTCATTTGTGCGTAAGAGAGAGCTTTATATCAAAGGGCAATTGTATATTAAGAAACCATCCCAGCCCTGTCCAGATTAAGTCCCTAAATTCAATATTATCCCATATGCCCGATACTAGCCCATAAATGCTTCTTCAGACTCACGTAGCACATGCAGTGATGCCAAAGGCAGGAAGATCACAGGGCGGTGGGTGGAAAGTCTTGTGGATCCCGTGGCGATGGAAGTATCTCCAGGGATTTGGCTGCCATCAGTGTCACTCTGTCTGGCTTGTCCATAGGAAGGTGAAGCAGAGAGAGTGTCCCACCTCATTAGAAAAAAAAATCATCATTACCTTTTTGATTATGCATTGAATTACGGCATCCCCACCCTCGTCCCCAAATATGTGCCATAAATTCTAACTTCTACATAGGTGGTTATAAGCCCATTTGGGCATGGGTTATCTTTGATGTGTTAGTGAGTCAGGATTTTAGCAAGAAGGGAAGGGACGATTGGCCACAGCGGACCACCCAAGAGCAGATGCTCAGAAGAGACAGGGGCCTTGCCCAGAGCTAACAGAGAATGAAGGCCTGCGAGAACCAGCATCTTGAATTCATCCTTCCAGCTTCCCTTAAGGTGAGGAAAGAAACTTCTGGTCATTCCAATCATCCTTTTGTAGGAAACAAAGACACTTCTGTTGCCAGTATCTTGACGCACCTTATCCTTATTTGGGGTTGGCGTGAGAATGGTGCAACATCAGCAAGCATCCCGCGATACTGTATGTAGTACACGTGACTATGTCAGTGAGGAAGAGGAAGACCGTCGAGGGATGAATGGAAACGGGCTGCAGCAGTGGGCTCACAAAAACCTTCACACCAGACAGGCTGTCCTTCTGTTGTCCCTAAGACCACTCAGCGCTGGAACTGGCGCCACGGTCACAGCATCACCATCATGCTACTAAGCCTTATAAAAAAAGGGGGACGAGTCCGGGTACTAAAACGGCGGCTAACTAGAATACATTGCAAGTCCGGGACTGTCTTGTCCACACCGGAAAAGGTTAAGCCCAAGGTCTTCGAGGAGGCCACTCCCCGCTCTGCTCTAAGTCCCCTCCCTGGTACCACTCCTGGGTCCTCACTGTGGGCACTGAAGCCACCTGGGCGCTTATGGAGTCGGCAATGGTGCAACTCCAGGGCAAGCCTCAAGGGCTCGATTCGCGTTCTCCCGAATCACCCGCATTCAAACTTGGGGTGCCCTGGCCGCTTGGGCCTTAAGACGCGCGCAGTTTTGAGAGGGTGTAAATAGAGTCACCTTCCTGCCAGTCCTCCGCTGCCCACGGAAGGACGAAGCTCCGGGAAGGGTTCCCCGGCACCGTGGGCCGGGCGGGGAGCGCGTCCCCGGCTCTGCTCTGGAAAACACCTCCTCCGGCCGCTCAGGTCCCCGCCCCGCGCCCGCCTGCTCTCGCCCAGTCCCTCCCCCTGTCCGAGGTGACCCGGACCGGCTCTAGGGCGTGTCACCCTCCAACCTGGGACGCCGCCTCCGGGGATTAAAGCCCGAGGCAGCCCGGGGAGGGTCAGGGACTTGGTTAAGCGCGGGCCGAGGGACAAGGGGCTCGGAGGGCACGAGGCGCAGGCCGGACCCGGGGCGGCGAGCGCCGTGGCGGCCCGAGCGCGGCAGGTAAGCGGCGCCGGCGGCGGTTCCTCCTCGGTCCCCAGCTCCTGCTCAGGGTCCCTGCAGTCTGGGTGCCGGGACCTGGTTCCCGGGGACCACTGACTCCCGGCGCTCGGTGCGGGGTGCAGTCAGGTGTTCTCAGGAAGCTGACCGCAGCAGGTGCGTCCTGGCTGACACTGGGTGCTCTGGACTCCGCCGGGCCACGTGCCCTCCGGGGGTGGGCGCTAGGCACCCCGGACCCTTGGCTGGTCTCGCCTTTGCCCTGAGTTCTGACGTCGCGCAGCTGGGGCCGCTGGTCCCGTGGTCCTGGGCCCGTGGCCGGGGCACAAGGTGTCCACCGGGAGGGGGGAGCCGGCCGTCCCTGGACTTGAGTCTCCCCAGCTGGGAACCAGGGGTGCACTTCTCCCTTTGGGGGCGAGGGAGCGGGGAGGTGGCGGGCTCGTGTCTTTGTCCGAGAAAATCTCAGCGGCCCGGAGTGTTACCTGAACCCCTACTGCGGCCGCGGCTTGGTTTCCACCGCGCCGCGGAGAGACTGCAGATGCCGCGGGCGATACGGGCGGCGGGCGGTTGGCGTCTCCCGGCCGGACCCGCTGGAGGTGGAGCAGTGGGTGCCCTGCGTCTGGGCCCGCGGGCCCCGTCGGGGTTTGTCTGAAGGCTTGGAAAGTTTGCGCGGTCCCAGGGGGC
>NW_022111372.1:34684164-34719099 GCF_000313985.2 Echinops telfairi | reverse complement strand
GTGGTTTGTTTGGGAAGGAGATGACTGGCATTGGGAGGTCAGCCTGGGGGGCTGGGGAGCCCCGCTGGCTCCGAGGCAGCGCGCCTTTCCACTCCATCCAGTTCTGGGTCCTGCACCCTCACCCACAGAATTCCTGTCCTCACAGACCCCCCAGCCTGAGGAGCAGGGAGAGCCTTTCAAACAGTGGGCGGTACTAGAGCTGCAGGGCTGATTACTGGAGGCTTAGAAACCTAAAAGGAGGAAGGGTGTTGTTGACCTACCTACCCCGGGAGGTCCAGGTTCTCAAGCAAGTGAGGATTGAGCCAGCGACCTCTGAAGGATGAGGAGGGGCCAGTTTGGGGGACAGGGTCTATCAGGGGCCTAGCTGTCCTGGGCTGCTGTGTGAGCAGTCAAGGGCCCTGAGAACAGCTCCCCCAAGCCGTTGCTTACAATTACAACCCTCCCAAGCCTTCTTGCTCTCCTTTTATTTTGCTCTCCTTCTAAGGAGGGAGCTGCCTACAGTCTTGCCAGTGGGCCTGACTGGACAGACAAGGTGAAAATGAAATTCAGGGCGCCACTGAGCAGGCACGCCCCACACTGAAGCTGCAGACTGTGGAGATGGGCCAAGCCCTTTGCTGGACAAGGGCTGTTCAGCAGCAGTTTCCTTTAGTGCTTTTGTTTTAATCAAACAAAAAAACTAAGATCAACTCGGGAGTCAGTAGACTTTTATTCTCGGCTGAGACATTATTTTGTTTGGTCCCTAGCAACAACCCTCCTACTGACACCCCACTTCTGCCAACCAGCCACTTCCCTCCTCCCCTCCCTCCTTCCCCCAGCCTGGTCACCTGCATCATAGGAGATTGGAATCAATAGGCTTTTGACTCTGCTCTTACAGTAACAATAAAAATATTAACTTAGTGTTGGGTTCAGGCTGGCTCCATTCCAAAATTCAAAAACACTCCCTATTAGCAAGTGGAGTCCCACTCATCACGATCGCTAGGCTAGCAGTTGGGAACCACCAGTCGCTCCACAGGAGAAAGATGAGGCATTCTGTCTCCATCAACAGCTATGCTTGGAAACCCTCAGGGGTCGTTCTACCCTGTCCTATAGGGTCTCGGCATACCAAGCTCTCTATGATTTAGTTGGGTTCTCCCCGGGGTGGGACAAGCAGCTTGCCCCTAACGACTAACCTAAAGACTGGCAGCTCAAACCATCAAGCAGTATCGAAGAAGAAAGGCCTGGTGATCTGTTTCTATAAAAATTACCGCCGAGAAAGCCCTATCCACGGGTTCCATCAGAATTGATGTGATGACAATGAGCTTGTTTGGGATTTATAGGGTTCTGAGCCAGAGACCAGGTGCCAAGAAGGGGCTTGGGGATCCATTGGTACAGGATCCACTCCCCTTCTTTCCTTGGGTCAAGCCTTCCAGGAAGTTAGGAAAAGATCAGGGATTGAGTGGAAAAGCAGAGGGAAGCTCAGAAGAGCTGAGTTTCTGGAATCTGACACAGACGGGGGACACTCATGTTTCGATCAAGGTCTGCCGAAACTGACTCAGAGAGAGGGCAGAGCAGTACACCTGCTGGCAACCCACCTGGGCTCTTTGTTGACTTTTCCAGCAGAATGAACCCTGGCAAGGCTACCTCGGAGTCTAGGTAGTATGGATGGATACACTATGTGACCTGCTTGGGTCATGGGGCCATCGGATGAACCTGATACTGCCTGAAATGACATTTGAGCAATATAGCTAAGACACATGTAGTAGCTAATCTCTGCTCTAGGCCAGCTTGAGGTTGCAGAGAGAGAGAGTGTGTTGGGGTGGGGAGTCTGCCAGAGAGTGCAGCATGGAGAGCCCAGGCTTCCCAGGGTGGGCAGGAGAAGGTCAGCAGGTCATTCAGTCATTCAGAGGTGTTAGCTGGGCAACTGATTCATATGCAACCATTGCCCTGATGCTCAGAGCTACAACAGATTCTGGGAGGGGGCCCCACAAATTTTTCTGTATTCTTTTCTATCAAACCCCAAACCAAACCCACTGCCATGGCACTTTTGACTCATGGCCATCCTGTAGGACAGACTCAAGCTGCTTTATAGGGTTTCTGAAGCGGGAAATCTTGATGGAAGCAGTAGGCTCCATCTCCCTCGGAGTAGCTGGTGGGTTTGATCTGGCAGCCTTCTGGTTAATCACCTGTTGCTTCACTCATATGCGCTAGGGCTTCGGGTTAATTTTTTTCTAAGTGCCCCCAGGAAATGGGAGCCTCTGACCAGTGTCGGTCTGTGCTGGTTACATGGAAACGGAACCTGCTAAAAAGGCGAACTGCTACAGGGAGGGCCACCTTGGGGAAGGCCACAGGGGAGGGTGAAGGAGGCTCCTGGCAGAGAGCTGAGGGGCATCCAATGTCCCAGCACATCTCCAACCCACCTGTCCTACTGCTCTGTGTCTCACTGGGGAATTCCCATGTTTGCTGAGCCTTTGTCTGATGTTCCTCATATCCCCGTCTTGCTTTTCAGGACACATGCAAGTGGCCTCGAAAACTGCCCTTAGAGGGCCTCAGACCCGTGCCCTTTCCAAGGATGGGTCTGGTGGCCTCTGGGGACCAGGGGGTAGTAGAGGTCTACTGGGCGGCCTTCATGAGACCCTGCCCCTCAATACTGGACCTACGTGCTGCCTTGAGGCCCTGGTTTGCAGGTGCCCAGGTGTAGCAGGCTTAGGAGTGATGGATGCAGACTCCTTCTAGCCCCGGTGCCACTGCCCACCTTGGGCTCAGCCAGCAAATGGAATCTGGAGGCTATCAATGCCCGTCCAGGGCTATCAGAGGTCCAGCTCCTGGTGGACCTTGGGGTCTGGGGCCTAGGAGGCAGTAGACCAGAGAAGAACAGCCGGAAGGCATGGAAAACATCACTGTCTGCCGAAGAGAAGTCTCTCAGAGAAAGCAGGCTGACTTTCTGGTGGAGGTGTGGGCAGATAGGACACCTAGAGGCACAGTGGTTGCTTGTTGGGCTTCCAACCACTGGGTCAGCAGTTTGAAACCACTGCCCCTTCCAGGGAGAAAGATGAGGCTTTCTACCCTTGTAAAAAGATACAGTCTCCCACAGTTCTACCTGTCTTATACGGTGGCTATGTATTGGAATCAACACAGTAGCAGTGAGTTTGGTTTGGGTTTTGTGGGCAGAGGAGGCAGAAACTTGAGTCGTAAACTGTGACTTTTGAAGTGGAAAGGTGACTCAGAGAGCCACTTGTCCCTCTGGCTGGAGGTAAGACCGAGGGAAGGGAGGAGGGACCTGCTGCAGGTGGAAACTCGGCGTGCTGGGTCTGTACACGAAATTGAAACCTCGGTGGGCTGGAGGTGGGGGTGCAGGAGAGGCTAAGGGGACACAGACGGGCTAAGAAGATAAGAAACCGTGCAATGCTCGATGAGCATCACATGCTTGCAGTTAAGGGGCTGAAGTCCGGATGGTCCCAAGGACAGCCAATGGCTGCTGTTGGCCTTGAGTCGATTCTGACTCAGCTGACCCTTTGGTGGCCGAGGGGGGTTTTCAAGGCTGACCTTTCAGAAACAGACTGCCTGGCACATCTTTGATGATGTCTCTCGGTGGAGGCTTGAGCCCTAACTTTCCTCCAGCAGTTCAAGCACTTAATTCTATCACTAGCCAAGGAAACCAGAAAGAGAAAAGAAGAATTTGGGAGCTGAAGTAGGCCTGAAAAGAGAAGGCGTTACATTCAAAGGGGCATTCCTTAGAAAAATATTTTCTTTGATGAGGGCAAGACTGAAGGAAGAAGCTTTCATTCCTGGCTTTTAGCATTGCTCCTTTGTGTGTGCCAGGCATGCGGGGGCATTCTGCTGGCCCCCTGGGGCTGAGCTTACTACATTTTTCTAGGCTTTGGAGTTCATTCTCGAGTTTCTGAGTGTGGAGAATTTAGCGACATATCCACACGAACGGGTGATAGGTTTGTAAGGCAACTCAGAAAACCTCGATTCCGACTCACAGGACCCCTACAGGGCAGGATAGAAGGACCCCTGTGGGTTTGTAAGATTCTTTGAGGGGGTAGAAAGCCTCGTCCTTCTTCCATAGGTTTGTAAAGAGGGACACAATTGAGTGAGATCAATTACATCATCATGGTGTATAGCCATACACCGGTGTCCTCTCCCCCAAAGTGAATCTCCTTAGACATTCAGTGCTCCTTCAACAGTAGCCTCCCACCCCATTCTCTTTCCATTCTTCTCCTGTAACCAGTGTTAAACTGGAGATAGGTTGACCAGGTCTGTGCATTTCCCAATTAGTGCTGTCATACAATAGTTGCCTTTGTGTGACGGATGGATCTCATTCAGCATCGTGTGGGTCAGAGTGTGCCTTTCAGTTGTAAGGAACTCAGTAGGTGTGTTCCTTAAATGTGGTCATCTAACCCCTATTGGAATGTGCTAATTGCTGGAAACAGTTCTCTTTCTCTCATTTCTGCCTACTGATCCTGGTCATCGCCTGCTTTGGATTTGCATTAGGTAAGTCCAAACCCTTTCCTCCAAAGTCATATCCCCAGAAGATAAATGCCAGCTGGTGACATCGTGGTAGTGTTCCTAGAGGCCATCGAAGAGAGTCAGGGAGGATTCCCGGCCAACATACCTCATGTGCAACCACCACCTGCCTGTCAGTGGAAGCTTGTGTGTTGTCATGGTGCTAAACTGGTTTTGGTTGATTTTCCAGACTAAAAGATGGAGTAGGAAGAGAGGCCTGGCCACCTACTTCTAAAAAATCAGCCAGTGACAACCCTCCAGAGCCCATCAGATCAATCCCATGCAGTGCATTGAGCTCAGGGAGGTTGCCATGACTCAATAACAGCTGACCAGTACAACAGCGTGGTGCTGTGTGCAGCGTCGGGAACTGTGCTTAGACACCTGCACCCTTTCTCCTTTGATCCCTACAAAGACCCCATCGATAGAGTGTGCCCATTCCACAGATGGTCTCAGGGCAAATACTGTCAACCTTATTGGTGACCTGCGCACACACATGACAGAGGACCTCTGCCTCCCGGAAGAGCCTGGGGACTTGGAGAGCAGAGCCTGTTCTGTTTGCCTGTCACATTAGGGATGCACTTGAATCCTGGGAGATTCCCACTGTCCAAGACTCAGGTGTTCGTCCCAGATGCAGGCTTTCCATGTCTCCTTGTTAACGTCTATCATCTCCGATGGCTTTGTTGTAACTCACAGTACTGGAGCCTTTTCTCTGAATGGCACGAAGCTAGATTCAAAAAGAAAAAGGGAAAAGCCAGCGATGCTGCCTGCCCTGAAACGTTTGTGATCTTGCTGAGACAATGAGCCATTCACGGAGAAAGAAACTTGGATGGCGGAGGCAATGCCTCTCCTGACGTGTCCTTCTCGAGAATTCCTGTGTCCGACTGTGTGTGCCCTTCCCCTGACTGTCCTGTCTCTGCTGCTCAGGTGCACTGCTCCTCATCACTTCACCCCTGTTGGAAGACTCATCAAACAGCACGTCATTTCCAGAGCCTCTCCTGGGATCCTGCTGTTTGCTGCAGTGGTTTCGGCATATGGGCGGGGTCCTCGTTGTTCATCTGCTTGTGGGGTGGGAAGTGAGTCGGCCGGGTGGCCCATGTGGTTTGGGGTTCTGAGGAGGAACAGGAAAACTGAGATTAAGGAAAGTGAGGCTTGTTCTGTTTGCTCCCCACTCTCCCTTCTGTGTTGAGAGCTGTGTCCACCGGGCACATCAGTACCTTGACCTGCAGGGAGCTGATGGGATGAAGGGGAAGGATGAGCACCCCAGATAGCAGCACCCAAGGCTGGCTGGCTGTCTATTGGAGCCAGTGTGTTGACATGTAGCAGGGCCAAAGCCGAGGCCCTGGAGACAAGAGGAAGTGCAGGGAGCCAGCCGAAGGAGAGGGGGGGTGGGGGGGGGTGGACAGGAGGAGGCAGTGCTCAGGTATGCCTGCCTAGCTGTTGTCCCTTCCCTCTGCAGTCAGGTGTGGAGTCTTCAGGCCGAGAGCCCTGAAGGGCAGCGGCTGCTTGGGATCTTTACAGCCATCCGATCAGATCGCACTTAGAGCTCAGATGCTCGGTGGGACTCCTGGGGGTGGTAAACCAGGCAGCAGGCTTGAAATGACTTCGGATCTGCTTCTCTGGGCTATCCAACAGGAAGGGGGAAAGTTCCAGTTTGCTGTTGGGCAAAATGGCCTCACTTTGCTATGAAGGAAGCAACTTGAGGCTCCTGTGCAATACCTTTCTTTTTTCTTTTTTGGCTCATTTTGTACAACATCAGCAAATGACAAGCACGTGAAGGGGAGCTCTGGTGACACCAGCGCAGGCTTTCTCACTGAGAATAGCTCAGACCTTTAGATGGTGAGGTCCTCGGTGGTTCTCCGGTAGAACTCTTGCCTTCTATGCAGCAGACCCAGGTTTGATAGCAGGCCAGTTCACCTCGTGTGTGTACACGGTACTGTGAAGCTGAACAGATTTCAGCAGGGCTTGGAAAGGAAAATGAATGATCTGCTTCTGAAAGTAAGTCCCAGGTATGAATCAGGTCATGGCTTCCTGAAGCCCCCATTAATTGGCCTAATGACATGTTTAGTGCTTCTGTTCTGACACCTAGTTGATGGCCCAGTGCCATGGGATCCTCACAACTTGTAAGCAGCCTTCCGGGAATCCACAAGGGAAGAAGGAGAGTCAGGCGTAAGGACAATGTGGCATGTGTGGCTGATTGCCTCCGGGAACAACGGGCTCCTCAGCCATGAGACCAGAAGAACTAGATGGTGTCCAGCTGCTATTATCGAGCCTTTGGATCAGAGATTGTGCAGAAGCATCCTGATCCAAAGAGGAAACCTGCAGAGCAGAATTTCAAAGTCTCAGAGACTCCAGACTTCCTGGAGCCATGGAGATTGATGGGCCTTCTGAGACAATTACCCTGACAGAATCTTTACATCTTTAAAATATCCCCTGGTGATGTCTTAAACCCAAACAATATGGCTAGCAGACTTTCTTGAGCATTCTGCTCTTTTCTGAACTGTCTCTCTTGAATCAAATTGACCACAGCAGCTCACAACCTTAGGGATCAGTGAGTACATGCTAGTGGGGGTGGGGGGAGGACTACCCAGAAAAGGAGGATGAGAATGGTTGTGTCACTCGAAGAAGGTTACAGCTGCCACTACAGGGTACATGTAGAGAGTACTGAATTGGTGTTGATTTGTGGGATACACCATATTCACAACAACAAACAACCCTTCTGAAACACAGTGGTCCAATCTGCAAAGGATCATGGGATGGTGCAGGGCCAGGGAGTGGTTAGCTTCTTGTGAGTGGTGGTCATGAGTTCGGGGACGGACTCAATGAGCGCTAACCCCATCAGTAGCCTCAGGTGGGAGTCCATGGCTGTGTGAGTGGCTGGGCTTGCACACATGTTCTTAGCTCCCTGGAGGGAAGGAAGTGCTCACATGTTGGAAATAGCTTCATCCTGCCGTGGGGTGCAGATGGGACTCTGCAGCACCTTGCCTCTGCACCGTGTCAGGGCAGGTGACTCATGGACTGACTTGGCTCTCTGAAAGGCAAGCCCAGAGTGCCGACCGGGGTGTCCTTTCTGTGACTCGCATAGATGATACCATCCCTATCGGAGGCTGAGCCGCCCGGGAATCAGGCTGGAGACAGATGGTTCCACCTATATTTGCCCTATTGCCCTACAAAGAAAACATGTCCAACATTTCTCATTGTGGCCGGCTTTCCAGGATCAGGAATAATGATAGCCAAACCCACTGCCATCAAATCGCTGCCGACTCGAGGCAGCTCCATAGCGACTCTGAAGAACAAGGTAGAACTGCCCCTGTGAGGTTATTCGGGGAGAAGAAAGCTCCGTCGTCCTTCCTCAGAGCGGGCTGGTGGTTTCCAACTGATGCCCTTGTGGTGAGAACCGCTCAGCCACCAGGGCTTCTTGGAACAACCATTTGTCCTTTAAATGGCCAAAAACCGGAGCCCCTTCCTGAAGAGTGTGTGTCATCCTGGTTAGAGGGGCTCCTTCCCCACACCCCTTGCTTGGTGTGCTGCCCTAGCAAGTGCGACAACACTTGTTACAAAATGAACTGCCCTCAGGGTATTCTGGGGTCTCCTTTGAACAGCAGGAGCTTCCACTTTCAGATCCAATTCCAGAGTTGGGCTTGTCTCCCTCTTCCTTCTTCTCCTGCCAGTGAAAATTATAGGTGGCGATTCCGAGGTAGCTGATCTGGGCACCCCTCATACATTTTGTTCTAATGTTCTGTGGGTCGTGGGACCGCTGGGGGAGATAGGATGATACTGGGGCTGTTCTTGGTCCTGTGGCTTTGACTGGGCCATTCAGGCCCTCCGCGCTCTGTTCCGCCCTGCTCGGGCTTCCTTGTCCCTTCCTGTTAGGGATCTTGAATGAATGCAAACGTGGATTTTGAGCATCTATTCAGCATTCCATTCAGCGGGTACCTAAGCTGGGAAAGGGGCCAGTGGGATCGAATTTTCATTTCCTGAAACTTCAACCTGGCCCCTACCTGGCTAGATAAGCTTAGAGCAGCAGGAAGTAGCTGCCATTGAGTGCGAAGAAACCAGAGGAGAGAGCATGTATTTGCTTAGACCAGGACACTTGAAAGTAATCTCACACCAAGGTGCTGGGGTTTCCCCCGCCACCACCCACCCCCTGCTGTGGTAGACAAGAGAGGAGGATTTGTTGTGTTAATGCTACTGAGAATCCTTTCTCTTTACAAAGTAGATATAGGGAGGCTTGGTTATAATGTGATAAATCCCCCAACACAAAAGACTTCAATATAACACGTATACACCTAGGCCTACCTTATCCGGAAGATCTCATTATCACCGTTTAAGACAATGGTAAGGAATACCTGGTGGCGGACTAGTTTGCACATTCAGGAGGCAGCAGGCGTGGTAGCAAGTCCCTTGAAGAGCCTCTCTGGGTGCCCATTGGGGAAGGCTCTCATCCAGGTGCTCTGGCACGGCTCCCAGGGGCAGGTCTCCACCCTGTCCACAGCCCCTGGGCAGACCCACAGGCCCACAACCTGAGCTCACTGGCTTGGAGTTGATGCCAATTCATAGCGACTCTATAGGACCGAGTAAAACAGCCCCTGTGTACATCTCTACTGGAGCAGACAACCGCATCCTTCTCCCTAGGAGTAGCCGGTGAGTGTGAACTGCCTAGTTGTTAGCAAGGTTTGTGCCATCCACTGTGCCACCAGAGGTCCTTAGACCCACAGGCAGGCTCTACTTGGGGACCCAGCTCCCCCGTGGCCTCCTGCAGCTCACCATCACTGTGTGTTGGGAAGGGAGGAAATGCAAGTGGGCAGAGCAGGCTCCAGGAACAGGAAGCAAGGCTTGCTCCTGAGGCAGCCCTGGAGAAAGGTGAAGTGGTTAAGCCTTTGGCCTTCCGGTTACACACCAGGCTCTAACCAGCTTTGTCTCCTCCAAACCTCCTTCACAGGGGAATACGCCATAGCTAGACTCTGCACAGTTATGAGCAAGTCCGTAAACCTTCCAAAAAATAAACCCACTGCTATGGAGTTGATGTTGACTCCTAGCCCCCTGTCAAGCAGGGTAGAACTGCCCCTGTGAGTTGCTGAAACTGTCACTCTGGATATGAGTAGAACAGAACAGCTGGTGGTTTTAAATTGCTTGCTGTTACAGCCCCATGTGCAGCCACTGCCCCATCATGGGTCCCTGTCAGTATTGGCTAGTGTTATTTCTACGGTTATACTTTCTAAAGAAGCACGCATTCTTTTTCAATCAGACAAAGAAGGGAGAACATCAAAAACACTTGCATCTTTTGTCCCCTGGTTTCCTCGTTGTGACCTGGTCTTTGGAAACTCATCATGGATTGCTCTCCCCTTGAGACTGGTCTTCCCTCACACCCCAAAGGCGTTCTCTCTGTTGAGTCTTGTGGAATCTCGATGCTGTCGAAGTAAGCTCCTTCTTATCTTTGCCTTCACATGGGGAGTCCTGTAAAGAAATTATCTGTGCCCTTCCTGTGACCTTCGATGACGTTTCCCCAAGATCAAAAGATTGTTGTTGTTTTTAAGAGTTTGGCTATTAGAGCCAAACTTATCATTAACTTTGCTGTGTTTTTATGGGTTTGATGCAGTGGCCAGACACAATCTAGTTTAAGTGTGTATTTAGGAAGGATTCAAAAATACCTTCAACACAAAAGGAGCCCTGGTGGTGTAGTAGTTACGAGTGACTGCGATCAGAAAGGTCCACAGTTCGAAACCACCAGCCTCTCCAAGGGAGACAGCCCAAGCTTTCTACTCCCATAAAGAGTTACAGTCTCAGAAACCCACAGGGGCAGTTCTCCTCTGTCCTATAGAGCTGCCGTGAGTTGGCATCGACCTGCTGGCCATGAGCTTTTGACATAAGAGCCGTTGCTGTCCGGTAGTCAGTTCAGACTCATAGCAACCCCGTGTGTGTCAGAGTCGAGCTGTGCCACATAGGCTTTTCAATGGCTGTATTTTGGGAAATAGACTGCCAGGCCTTTCAGCTGAGGTGCCTCTGGGTGGACTTGAACTTTCGAGCTTTTGATTAGTCCTTGAGCATAGTAACCATTTGCAGTATGCAGGGATACCTGGCAATCATTTTTGGTGGGGTTGTTAGGGGCTGTCGAGTCAGTGCTAACTCATAGCGAACACGTGCACGAGAGAATGACACACCGCACTCTCCTCACCTTGTCCCTGTGCTTGAGCCCATTGCTGTTGCCACTGTGTCCACCCATCTTGTCCAGGGCCTTCCTCTTGCTGCTGCCCATCTACTCTCCCAAGGGCGATGTCCTTCTCCAGGGGCTGGTCTCTCCTGACAACAGGCCCAAAGTACATGAGACAGTTTTGCCGTTCTTGCCTCTCGGGAGCATTTTGGCTGTACTTCTGCCAACACAAATTCGTTCATTCGTTTTGCAGTCCATGGTACTTTCAATAGGCTTCACTAGCACCGTAATTCAAGTGCGCCGATTCTTCTTTGGTATTATTTGTTCAACGTCCAATTGTCACATGCATACGAGGCCGTTGAAAATACCATGGCTTGGGTCAGGCGCACCTTAGTCCTCTAAGTAATGTCCTTGCTTGTCAACCCTCGAAAGGGGTCTTGTGTAATGTTGGGTCTCTTGGCTGTGGATCCAAGCACAATAAAATCTTTGGTAACTTGACTCTTTTCTCCACTTCTCATGCTGTTGCCTACCGGTCCAGTGGTGAGGATTTGGGTCTTCTTGACACTGAGTTGTCATCTACCCTGAAGGCTGCAGTCCTTGCTCTTCATCAGCACATGCTTCAAGTCCTCCGCATTTCAGCCAGCAAGCTTGTGTCCTCTGCCTATTGCAGGTTGGTAGTAAGCCTTCCTCCGATCCTCATGTCTTGGTCTTCTTCAGAGAATCCAGCTTCTCGGATGATTTGCTCAGCACAGCTTGAATACGTACGGTGAGAGGAGACAGCCCCGATGCACATCTTTCTTGATTGTACATCATGCAGTATTCCCTTCTCTGTTCACCTTGTACAGGTCCCACATGTGCACGTTGAAGTGCCCTGTAATTCCGATTCTTCTCAAGCTTACCCTGGTTTGTGATGACCCACACACTCAGACGCCTTTGCATGGTATGAGTAGGGCAATTAAAAATACATTTTAAGAAGCAACTTGATTACTGTCTTGTTACTCTTGGTCATAAAACTGTAGCCCCCCAGTATAAACTGTACTGCTGATATTAATTTGATACTGAAATACAATGGTTTTGCTTTTCAATTACTTTTATTTTATTAGACAGGCATTTGTGTAGCTCTTATGCTCTATGCAAAGAGCCCTGGTGGTGTAGTGGGTTCCACACTGGGCCGCAGCTCAAATTTACCAGTTGCTCATTGGGAAGAGGCTGTTGCTCTCTGTTCCCATGATGATTCGCAACCTGGGGAACCCTAAGGAGTCGTTCTATTCTAGCCTCTAGGGCCGCTAAAAGCCAGAACCGACTTGATGGCAGTGGATGGGTACTTCCTGGGTGGCACGCATGGTAAATGTGGCTGGCTGCTAACCAAATGGTGCGTTTATCCAGGGGGACTGGAAAAACAAATTCATGGACACTCATATGTGTATAAGAAAGAGCTTTATATCCAAGAGCAGTTGAATATTGAGAAAACATCCCAGCCCAGTCCATAAGTCCGATATTAGCCCGTATGTCCTCCACCAATCTATAAATTCCTCTTCAGACTCATGCAACACATGCAATGATGTCGAATGCAGGAAGATCGCAGGCCAGTGGGTGAAAGGTCTTGTAGATCCAGTGGTGGTAGCAGCATCTCAACGCTGGCATGGGTCTCCATGCGGCTCCTCCAGCTCCAGGGCTCTCGTGCAGCTCCATGTGTCTTGTCATCAGGAAGACCAAGCAGTGAGTAAGCATGTTCTGCCTCCAGTGAGCTATACATCTCCATGGCACCTCCACATGAGGTCATCAAGCTGCGACCTGATTGACAGGCCAGACTCCACCCCATCCTCAAGTTGACAGATTATATCAAACCAAGAGGAGCTTTGGAAGGCAGGTACGGCTTTCGGCTTCAGAAAGCTCACAGCCAGGAAAACCCTCTGGAGCAGTCTTGGTCTGTACACACGGGCTCACTGTGAGTTGGAATCAACTGACCGGCCACCGGTGATTAGTAGTGCATTTTCTACATCAGGTACACGCGGTGATTCATAAATATGAAGCCATTTAAGACCCTCCACAACCCAAGAGGCCGTTGTTAGTGGTGGGCAAGCCAATGAGGGCTCTAGGCAACCCCAGGTGTCCAGAACAGAGAGCTCCAAAGGGTTTTCGAAGGCAGCTGAGTTTTTGGAAGCAGCTCACTGGCCTGCCTCCCAAGGTGTCTGCGATGGGCCTGACCCCCCTGCTTTCAGAAACTAGTAAGGCGCTGCCCAAGGACATAGTCCTAGAGGCATGTGCCCTATTTCTTCCATTTTGCAGATGAGAAAACTGAGGATTTTCACTAACTTGGCGGAGCCCTGGTGTTGTAGTGGGTTCTTCATCTGGTTGCTCACCACAAGGTTAGAGGTTCTAAACCACCGGCTGTACTTCAGGAGAAAGACAGGGATTTCTACTTCCGCCAAGACCTACAGTCTCAGAAACCCACAGGGGTACTTTTTCTGTCCTTTCGGGTTGCAACAAGTCGGAATGGCTTCAGTGGTAGTGAGTTTGGGTTTACCTGGTTTTCCCCAGGTCACTCAGCTATTCAATGCTGGGATTAGAACCCGAAGGGTCTGGCCCAAGAGTTGAGACTTCACCACTGTCATTTGAACACCTGCTGTGCGCCAGACACTTTTTTTTTTTTCTTTCCATTCACTGCAGCACTTTATTTCTCCTTACACAACGCCATGTTGCTGGGGCCTATTGTTCGCACATAACAGTAGAAAACCAAAATTTGTTGTGTCATCTCAGAGTTGAGAATTGCGTACAAAAAAAAACCTTAACATAAATTAAAAGAATGAGCAAATTTACAGGTTTAAATGCAAACCGTCTTCCAACTCAAGGCAAGTAACAGCCCCCGGGGCTCCAGTGGCCAGCATCAGCTAAAGAAAGGACGCTTGGTCCCAAGGCTCAGATTCTTCCGCCCCGCAGGCCGCACACAGCAAGGACTGGCTGCTTCCGGTCCCCTGCGCGCCAGACACTTTACAGATAAACAAAAGCCACAGCCCGGGCTGGCCTGCTTCACAGCCAGAGCTGTTGCCAGGCCCCATTTACCCGTCAAGTGGATGGGCTGTGGACGGATGAGCTGCAGGCAGTTTCCTGACCTGTTCTCCTTGCATTTAAGCCCAGGTAGGGCCTAACGTGTGCAGGGAGAGTTGGGTCAGAAGGGGCATTTTCCTTCTCTCCAGTGTTGTTTTTCGATGCACCGAGTCAGTTCCGACTCATCAGGACCATTCGCACAATAGGAAGAGGCACTGCCTGGGCCGGCACCATCCTCCCCCTGGGTCCTAAGCTTGGGCTCATTGTTGCAGCCGCTGTGTTGATCCATCTCTCTGAGGGCCCGCCTCTTGTTTGCTGCCTCTCCGCTTTACCAAGCATGATGTCCTTCTCCAGAGACTGGTCTCTCCTGACAACATGCCCAACGCATGTGAGACGGAGTCTCGCCATCTTTGCTTCTAAGGAGAACTCTGTGCTTCTTCCAAGACAGAATTGTGAGCTGTTCTCAAGACACCCAGAGCCTTCTTTTCCCTGCCTCCACCCTTCGTTGCCACTGCTGGTCTCCCAGTGCATGGCAGCCTCTTGCCTCCTCATGGTTGGTTGTGGATCAAGCTCTTGGGAGCCATCGGGCTTGCTTTTTTCCTTGACAATAAAACAAAGCTGTATTGTTTTCTTGGTGTTGGCAATGCATAGCCCTACGCACCTGAATCCAACCATGTCTACACGGACAACTCAACGACACGAATGACATTCTTCAAGTTGTGCAATCATTTTCGCCCTCCCTTTCTGAGCGGTCCTGCCTTTATCAACACAGAGTCCCTGTCTGGTCCTGCCCGTTGCTGTTGCTAATGTGCTCCCATGGGGAACGGAAACCAAACCTATCACCATAGACTCAACTCTGACTCGCAGTGACCCGGTGGAACCATTTCACGCGCTTCCCCAGATTGCCAATCTTCAAGCCAGACAGTCTCATCTTCCTTGCGAAGAGCAACTGTGTGCTTGAACCACTGACCTTGCAATTAGCAGCCCAACGCTTAACCTCCCGCACCCCAGGGCTTCTTTGATTTCATATAGGCGGTTCTTAAAAGAGCATAACGTGCAAGACAGCTCTTCTTCTTTCTTTCTTTTTTCTTTCAGATATTCTTTTCTAGGTAAGCTAAACTATTGTTCAGCTTTAAGAAAACTTCAAAGAATGTTTTCGGTTTAAGGTTAAAAGTTTTATTTCAGGGCAATCGTTTCAGAGATGCATGAAACTTTCATGGGCTGCTTTTCAGAAGTAGAGTGACAGCCCTTCCTGGGCTGACTTAGACTGGAAGCTTTGCTGAAACCTCTCCAGCATCATAGCAACATTCAAATGGAGACTCTTCTAAAGCAAGCTCACTGCCGTCAAGTCGATGTGAACTCATAGCGCATTTATTGGACAGGGTAGAAGTATCCCTTTGAGTGTCTGAGACTACAAGTTTCCAAGACTAAGTGTCTACAAGCAAAAAGCCCCTACAGAGCGACTGGTAGTTCCCAACTGTGGACCTTTCGGATCACAGCCCAAAGCATAACCACTACGCCACCAGGGTTCCTGGATGCTCAGAAACAGCAGAACTGTTAGCTCTGAGTTTCTCTCTTTGGGATTCGGTGTAGTAGAAAAGGGTAGGTGGGTTGGCACGGATGCTTTCCGTGGAATTTTTCAATCTCCGTGGTTATTCATTGGGCTGCTAACTGCAAGGTCTTCTGTTCAAAACCACAGCTGCCTCAAAGGAGCAAGATGGAACTTTCTTCGCCCATTAAAAATTATAGTCTCAGAAACTCACAAGGGCAGGTGTCCCCTGTCCTATAGGGTCTCCATGAATTGGCATCAACTGGACAGCAGAGAATTTGTTTGGTTTTTGGTTCATTTATTAGAAACCGGGAATCTCTATATGGCTTATGTTAACATAATCCAACATGACCTATACCTAACATTAAATTCTAGACTGCCCCTGGGTAGCCACCCCCAGTTGCCTGTGGCAAGGGAGCATCAGACAGCACCTCTGCCTGGAAATCGGTGCCTGGCTTTGAGTGAGGTGTCCCCTCTACACCTGCTCACGGGATCTTCACTTAACAACAGTGCCAATGGCCTTGTGCATTTCAGATGGGGAGCTGAGCGAGGCCATATTCCCACTGCCAGGACCTGATCCCAGGCTTTGCCTCCTGGGTCCACCTTAAGCTCCTGGCAAAACTCGATGGGGTCATAGGTCACCTAGTGGTGGCAGTTGTGTGTTTTCATTCCACAGATTCTCCTTGTGTGACATGCAATGCGAGGGAGAAAGCACAGCGTCCCAGCATGAATCTCAATCTCAATGCGCTGGAACTTGGACACCTGCATTTCAGGGCAGGGAGAAGCCACCAGAGGACTGCACACTGGGCAATCAGACCTCCCCCAGCCCCCACCCCAATGTTCTTGATGTACTGCCTTTGCTTTTTCCCCAGGGGTTCTGCAGGTCACCTTATTTCAAGTTGCACCCCATCCCACATGGGCACATCTGGATCTCAGATGGAGTCATGAGACTTGATGTGCTAAGCTCAAAGATGCAAGTCCTCTGAGTAGTGATGTTAGCTGCCGTCCAGTTGACTGACTCTCACAACACACCATTGCCCAGTCCTGCGTCATCGCCTGAAGGGCCAGCGCGTTCAAGTCCATCATTGGGCTCTTGTGCCATTCCATCTCACCCAGGGTCTCCCTCACTCCTGCTGGGCCTTTGCTTCACCAGACATGAAGCCCCTCCTCAACCCGCTCCAGCAATCGAGCCCTCCTTCTGGCGTCTGCAAAGTTCTGACCATGGGCAATGGTCTACCGTGACCCTTGAGCTTTTCATCGGTGAATTTTCTGAAGTAGAGTGCCAGGGCTTTCTTCCTAGTCTTCCTTAATCTGGAAGCTCTGCTGAGACCTGTCTACACTGGGTGACCGGCTGGTGACCCAGCCTCCAGCCTCCAGTCACACACAAGCCACCACAGTGCCATGTCCTGACAGATAAGCAGTTGCTGTGGATCCAAGCAGAAGTCTAAGGGGGTGGGTAAGACTGCTGGGTGTTCTGGTGAGAGATAATGTTGACCTCATCAGTCCGCTAGTTCTTTCCAGATTTGTCTTCGGAAAACCAAGCGGTACAGAAACATTACAGTCAAAAAAAAGAAAGAAAGAAACATTACAGCCTTGTTATTCTTTCTTCCAGGTCAGCTTGAACTTTCAAATACCAAACATTACCCGATGGTGTTGATCATATCATGATGGCTTTAAACTCAGTAAGTGGCTACTTATTACCTTCCTGAACACATCTTGGTTCCTTTACTCCTTCTCTTTCCTCTGGGAAAGTCTGGGCCAGCATTTTTAGGAGCTGCTTGTAGCAAATAGACTCACTACATCGTCTAGGATCGAGCATAAGGTCACTCTGGGTCAGAGCCGACTCAGTGGTACCTGACAACACAGTACCATTGCCCCAGGGGACGCAAAATCATGAATGGAAGCGGGGTCTAAGGGGGCAGCCACTGGGAGGTGCTCACTCGGGGACCCTGGAAGCCATTCCTGTCGGGGGTGAGGGGGTGGCGTGGTTTCCTCCTGTTCGGAGGCAGGGGCAGTGTGGGGACAGGTTAGGGCAGGATGGCGTTAAGAGGGAGTGCAGCCTGGGCAAGAAAGCATGTGTGGGCTAATTCGAGGGAGGGGGCTTCAAAATATCCATGGGAAAATGGAATGTGTATTTCTGAGCATAAACTCCACCAATTTCAAGGCACTTTTGCCCTAAAGAATTGAGTGTCCTGGGAATTTAACCATGCCCATGCCTTTTTAAAAAAACCAACTAAGTATACTATTAACTGAAGAAAAACAGGTGCCCTTTGAAGTTTTGTTTTGTTTTGTGTTGAGAGTAGGAAGCAAAAAGGAAGTTAGGAGGTGCCAAATCAGGGCTGTCGGGTGGATGCCTAGTGACTTTCCATCGAAACCCTTGCAAAATCGTTTGGAAGAGAAATGGACAGGACCATGGTGGAGAAGGGCTGTCTGGTGAAGCTTACCCCAGACGTTTTTCTGCTAAAGCCTCAGCTGTCTCAAAACACCGACACAATTAGCCGATGTTCTCATTCTTCAGTCCACAAAACCCAACAAAACGAACACACCTGGTGCCACGATCTTTGCTCTTCACCAGTCCTCTTTGGCTTTACCGGGACCACTTCCACCTCTTGGCAGTTATTGCTGTGGCTGGGCTTGCTCTTTAGGATTAGATTGGTAAAGCCAAGTTTCATCTCCTGTTGCAAAATGTTTCAGGATCTTGATCTCATGTGTTTAAAGGTATGCACAGTTTACAATTTCCAAGAAGCACATGCACAGTTTTTTCCCCTGTGCATTTTCATGGAAAATATGCATTTCCCGTAACCTTTTTTTAAAGAACCCTTGCACCAGGTAACAGGTGACATGGGAGAGTAGGAGACCACTACAGGGGCCCCGTCTCAGCTAACTAATTCCCTTTATAGCTGGGAACACGTACATTTAACACAAAGCTCATACTAAAACTATCCCAGGTCCCAGACCTAGAATATACACCTCTTATTTTTTACCCTTTATCTGTTTCTGAAAAGGAGCCTCCATGCCCCTGTCAGGTCAGGACTGCCAACTGCAAAGTCGGTGGTTCCAACCCACCAGCTGCGACTCAGGAGAAAGAGGAGGCTGCCCACTCCTTAAGGATTCACAGCCTGAGGACCCCGGGGTAGCATCCCTAAGAGTCGGAATCTACTCCATGGCAGTGGCTTTGGTTGGGGGTTTGTCTGTTTCTGGTACTTATTTCCACTGGATCTTGTTTTAATTTCAAATCTATGGAATTTCCACACAGGGACTTTGAGGACAAATTAATTAGCTTGCTACAAACTTTTCCCAGGTAAGAGCAAACATGTTCTTAGATGCTTTTGATACAGGCCAACCCCCTGGGCTTCTCTGGGTGCCTCGGGCACATCCATTTAGATTAGAGATTGCATTTCATTTTCCTGGTGTGTCTCCTCCGTGGAGTGGTAATCTTTGGACTTCTGAAGGAGGGCATTAGTGAGTTATTAAGCAGTGGTTAGCTGGGGTGGCTTGCATTTTAAAATTGTAAGCACTGAGCTCAGCTCACAGCACCTGTCAGCTTTGAGTTCAGAGTCTGATATTGGACAGGGAGCAGGAAGTCATGAGTGAGGAGCAGTTTTACTTGGGATTGTCCTTTCGAAAGTGACGGGCAATTGGTAACCTTCCAGAGTGGCTCAGGCAATGGGTAATCTCTGAGCCCTGAAAGAAAGGGAAGGCATTAGGGTGCTGGGGTTCTGAGGGGCTTGTGTTTCAGGCGGGACAAGCTTTGAGGGTGGACCTTGTGTAAACATGTGTTAAGCCAGCAGTGGGAGGCCTTCTACAGAAACAAACATCCCAAGGTTGGAGCTGTGGACGAACAAATTGTGATCACCTTGGAGTGGTATGTAGCTATCAAGAGAAATGACGGTCCTGGGCCATGTTACCACACCAAGGCAACATGGAAGCATTATGCTGAGTGGAAAAAGCCAGACACAAAAGGAGACTAGTGGCACAGTAGCTAAACGCTCACCTGAGATCCAAAAGGCCGGAGGTTCAGACCCACCAGCTTCTCCAAGGGAGGAGGATGTGACGTTGTGTCCATAAAGATGTACGGTCCTGGAAACACCCAAACCCCACCCCAGAGCCATCGTATCCGGTCCTAGGGTACAACTGTGCATTGAAAGGCACAGGTGATGCACCCCAAAAGTGCATATAAATGGTGCTGGAACCCAAATAAAGGCCTAAGTTTAATTCTAACATTGTATGATCCAGTTATGGGACATTTCTAAAACAAAACAAAGCTGACTGCCATTGAGGTGACTTCTGACTCTTGGCAACCCTCCAGGACAGCGTAGAACTGCCCTGTGGGTTTCCAAGACTGTAACTTTTCATGGGAGTAGAAAGCCCCATTCTAGAATAGGTCAGTCCTTAGAGACAGGAAGTAGATTAGCAGTTGCCAGTAACCTCAGAACGGGGAGAAGCTGCTTAAGGAGTACGGGGTTTTCCTTGGACGGATGGGCAGGTGTCGGACATAGATCCAGGTGATGGATGCATACGAGGATGGATGCTCGAACCACTCCTGAAATGTCCGTTTTAAAAAGGGACACTGTATGCTGCATGAGGAAGAGTGAAATGCACGTGCTGAGTGAGGAGAATGACCGCAGCAGAACTGGTGACGGTCCCAGCTTGCAAACCCGAGCTGTGTCCATGAAGAAGGGAGGCGGCGAATGTTCCAGCAGCACACGGGAAGAGAAGAAGGCCTCGAACCGGTGTCTGCAGGATGACACGGAGAGTCAGCTCCTCAGGGCAAATGTCTGAACTTCTACTGTCTCAGAAGTTCCCCTCTTTCCCTCCGTCATCTCAGCGTCCAGCATTTCCTCCCCTGGCCCCATAACAATTGGTTTGGGAGGCAAGTATTATTGGTCAATTGTCACATGGCCGCTGACTTTAATGCAGTCAACTCACTGTCATCGAGTCCGTTCCGAAACATACTTTCTTTGATTAAAAACGGATCCCTGGGAACTGCCTTCAAAGGAAGTAGCTTTTTGCGAGTGATTTCATAAGAATCTTTGTGAGCCATTCACTTGATGATTGAACAAATGCTGCTAGCTTAGCTTTCCCTTTGTATCAAGCGCCCCCCTCCCACTCCCACCCCCATGAAACCTTTCCTTTAGCCCCTGGTACCCAACATTGTGTTTTGTTTTGTCTCGATGGATCTGTCAGTTCTAAATACTCCGTATCCCCAAGTGGACTCACGCAATATAAGTGGTTTTGCGGCTTCTTCTGACGCTCGCCGTAATGTGTTCTCGTCGGCGCTCTGCTTCCACCAGCTGTTGCCAAAGGTCCCTTTCTAGGGCCGCATGTGTCACCAGTTCATTCGTTTCTCTCTGGCGTGGACTCATCCTCCATTGTGTTGGTACCCCAAGGAACCCCGTGGGGCGATGATTCCGTCTGCAGCTGCTCACCTACATGTAGGCTTGACGCCATCGCGTGCCTCCGAGGGAGACAGACCCGAGGCTTGGGTCCTGGCCGCTCTTTCACCCAGCGCTGCTCGATGGCACCTGGCAGGCACAACAGACTGGATGTCCACGCGGGGTCTGTCCTGTCCTCTGTTGAGGGACACTGGACCTGTGCCCACACTGGGGTGCTGCAGTGAACATGGGTGCGTGTGTCTATGCTGTGTCCCTGCTCTCAATGCATTTCTTAGACGTTAAAACAGAGTGTCCTGATGATAAAGACTCACTGCCATCGACTCGATGCCGACTCACAGGGACCCCGTAGGACAGGGTAGAACTGCCCCTGTGAGTTCCTGAGACTGTCCCTCTTTACCGGAGTAAAAAGCCCCATCTTTCTCCCACAGAGCAGCTGACGGTTTTTGATGGCTGACCTTTCAGACCACAGCCCCCAAAAAGTGCAATTAATGGATGTGTTAGTCCGGGTTGACTAGAGAAATAAATTGATAGACACTCATATGTATACCACAAAGAGCTTTATATCAAGAGCAATTGTACATTACTAAAACATCCCAGCCCAGTCCAGATCAAGTGCATAAGTCCGATATTAGCCCATATGTCCGATACCAGTCTATAAAGTCCTCTTCAGACTCATGCAACACATACAGTGACACCAGATGCAGGAAGATCACAGGCCAGTGGGTGGGAAGTCTTGTGGATCCAGTGGTGTTGTAAGCATCTCAGTGCTGGCAGGTGTCTCTCCGTGGCTTCACTCGCTCAGGGCACTAGCATAGTTCCATTTGTCTTGTCAGCTTCAATGTCTCCCAGGGAGTGAACAGAGAGAGAGTGTGTCTGCTGCCTACAAGGAGGAATACAGGAGTTCCCAGAATCCTCAGGAGAAGGCCATGCCCACACAGAGGCCTCATAGGCTATGAGCTGATTGACAGGCTAGACCCCACCTCTTCACTCTTAATCCTCTCAAATTGACAAATGATTATATACTACCACAATGGAGAATGCTGGCTAGTTTTCATTCTGCTGAATTTTTGTGTTTCCCCCAAATTAGAGATGCTTTAAAAGGAAGTAGGAGGACTTTCTTGCTTTCTTATTGGAATGCAATGTGATTAATATGTATTAAATCCTGAGGAAAATAAGTGATTTTTTTTTTCTGGGCCTCACCTTCCCCTCTCTTTTTCAGGGGTCACCACCAGGTGCTGGACCTTACTATGAAAACCATGGATTCCAGGCAGAAAACTTGTACCCGCCACTGCCCGCCGGCGTGCCTGGTGCCTATCCAGCCTACCCAGCCCAGTACTACCCGCCCCCCGTGCCCCAGTACATCCCGAAGGTTCTGACGCACGCTTCGAGCCCTGTCATCCACACGCAGCCCAAGGCCCCCTCCGGGACTGGGTGCACCTCAAGTAGGACCAGTTTTTGTGTTTATTTCCTTCCACAGAGGCGGAGTTTCCGCTACCACTTCTTCCAGTGGGCTCTCTGCCCTCACCAGCTCTATTGGGAACTCTCCTACGTCTATACCGCTCCTCCTGTCCTCTGGCATTTCTGCTACCAGTCCACGTGCCAGCCGCTGCCTGTGCCTGCACCAACCAGCTTGGTCTTTACCGATGGGCTTCTCTGTGTTCTTTCTTGACTGCCTGGCTTGTGGGTGCATCTGCTCGCTCCTTAAATCAATGGTAAGCTCCCAAGGGCAGTAGCAAACTGTCTTACTTTCTCTGATCTCTAGCCCTGTTCAAGATCATACTAAGTGGAGTCCCTGGTAGATCTCTTCTCAAGACGTCACCTAGTCTTATCTCAGGGGCAACCTGTAAGCCAGCGGCTGGTGAGTTCAGTCCAACTCCTGGCACCACAGCCACAGTCAGAGTGGACCTGTGCCCCGGGGGGCTTGTCCACGGCTGGTTTCTGAGAAGCAGTTCTCCAGGCCGTTCTCTCGAGGTAGGCTGAAGTGCTGTCTTCATTATCCCTGCAGGTGGGTGGCCTGAACACACAGAAACTGACGTTCTCTACGTTACGAGGCAGGAAGTCCAAATTCAGGACACCAGCTCCGGGGGAAGGCTTTCTCTCTCTCTCCGTTCTGGAGGGAAGGTCCTTGTCCCCCTTTAGCTTCTGTTCCTCAGGTCAGGTGCCCAATAACTTGGGTTGAATCTTCCCCCACTCTGAGCTTGCCTGCTTCAGTGCTGAATCCTCATTTGTTCTTTTGCATATCAAAAATGATTGGTTTAAGACATACCCCATAGGGCTGGCCTCGTTAACAGAATACTGAAAGCACTGCTCTCAACATGGGCTAACTTCCGCAGGTGGAGTGTGCTAGAATTACAGCATCTACTTTTGGAGACCAAACCAAAAACCAAACTCACTGCCATTGAATCAATTCTGCCTCAGAGTGAGTGACCCTATAGGGCAGGGTAGAACTGCCCCTCGTGGGTTCCTGAGACCAAGCCTTTCCAAAAGTAAAAGGCCTCTTCTTCCTCCTTAGGAGAAGCTGGTGGTTTTGAACTGCTGATCTTAAGGTTAGCAGCTCAACTTGTAACCCATGACACCACCAGGGCGTAGTTTGGGAAACCACTATGTCAGTTCATAACAATCACCTGTGTGTCCGTGAACAGCTGACGTTGAGCATGCTAACCATTGTTACCACCCAGGGACTCCACCCAGGGCTGGCCAGCCTGATCCCTGCTGCTGCCCCATGTCTTCTGTCCTCCCAGCAAGCTCCCTGACCTTTCACCCTTCCGTCTTCTTCTTCTCATTCATCCTCCACTCTCTCGTCCCTTTCATGATTGTCCCCAATCATCCCTTCTCCTGTCACTCGGGTGGCATACCCTCTTCCTCGCTATCATTTTCTCTCTGCCCCAGGAAACACGAATCTTCGTGCTGATGGCTTTCTGGTGGGGCGGTTCGATAGGTGGGGATGTTGACCCAAGGGAATGCTAGCCAAGATCTAGAGACAGTGTGGTTGCTATGAATGGGGGTGGAGTGACGAGCCAGTTGGGCATTGCTTGGGTAGAAGCCAGAGAAACTGTTAACATCCGAGGTCCCAGGACAGGTCCTCACAACGGGAACTTCCCAAACACCTGTGGTGTGAGGTGGAGGACCATCAGTCAGAAGGAAGGCGGCAGAACCAAGGCAGCCTGTGTCATGTTCGCTGCCTCCCAAACAGAGGGCCGGGATCAAACACGGAGGCCTGAAGTTAGCGCCTGCAGGAGGTCATGCCCAACTCATGTGGTCACACTCATATGGGGACAAGGACCCCTGGGCCCCCTCCCTGCCGTGTTTCCATCTTGGTGAGGAGATATATTTGGCCAGGAATGTAGATAGAAACCCTCTGTTGGTTACTTAAATTTCAAAATTATTTTAATTGTGGTTTGGATGAAAGTTCATAAAACATATGAGTTTCCCATTGGACGGTTGATCCACATGTTGGTTTGTAATGTGTGTCCCTCCATCAATGGAATGGCCTTCTTCCTGCTTCGTCCCCGGCTTCCCTTCAACTGTCCACTCTTCCTTCCCCTGGCTGCCTTCTGAGCCTTGTTTGGGGGCAAGCTCTGCCCTCTTGGCCTCTTGTGGTCGATTGTTCTATACAGTGTGTTTCTCAAGAGTGTTATTGTCCCCCTTGTAGACCTGCCCATTGTTTGGCTGACAGGTGGTTCCACGGGGTGGATTCCATTCGGGATTGAAGGGTGTCTAAGAGCCACAGTCATGGGGGTTCAGTTCCTGTTTGATATGGGCAGAAGAGGCACCTGTGTGTACTCTCTTTGCATTACAAAATCATGCCCAATAAGCTACAAAGCAATTTACTGAGTTTCCTTTGAAACCAGCTTTAAAACATCATATTGTTGAATAGCAGAGAGTTGCCAGCTCCTGACATATTGGTGAGCCCATTCAGTCACAGCAGAACGAAGTACTGCCTGGTCTTACACCATCTTCTTAATCCCCAGTATTCTTCAGTCCGCTACGGGAGCCCGTGTGCATTTGGAGTGCCTCCCAGCTTGAGGGATTAACAATGTTCTATTGAGAGGTCCATCTGGGTCCCAGTGCAGATCACCAGGCCTTTCTTCCTACCCTCTCTCTCCATCTGGGAAGTTTTGCTGATACCCGACCACACTGGGGGACCCTCCTGGTTTTTGAAATATAATAGCATATGAGTCATCACAGTAAGACAAACTGACTCATGAGTGGTAGATAAAACATAGCCAAGTATATACATACATTTCATGTCACATTTAGCCTTGAAATCATTTTATAAGGTACTTAAATAGCAAAACTGCATTCGCTACATCAGGGGTGCAAGGAAGTATTTTAGTACCTAATGATCCTACTTGCTTTACACATATTCGTATAGGCATTCCATATTGGAACAGCAATTCAGACACAGCCTACAGTGTGGTTGCTTAGTTGCTGGACGGCAGTGCTAAGATGGCATGGGGTGGCATATCTCACTTCATGGGGCTTCCCTATTGCAATGAGGCAGGGGTCAGACATGCCTCCACCTGCCCTCCTTCTTTACCTGTTCTGACAACTCTTCCTTCCCCTGGCACTGTATGTCTACGCCAGGTTCAATGATTCCTTGCAATGAGCACACAGAACTCACCAACAATGCTCACAGTTATGGGGGTTCTTTAGGGAAGGTACCAGGTTAACATAAGTCAGGATCAGTAAACTAGGAGGATACCGTCATTGGTCTACAGCAGCATCTCTCCTTAGACACCGGTCGAGTCTCTCTCTGTCTCTCTCTGTCTCTCTCTCTCTCTCTCTCTCTCTCCTCAGCTTCTCAGCCAAGTGGTCCCTTGGCCTCTGCTTTCATGGGCCAGGGAGCCAGCCTGTTCCTCCGCATCAGTCTCAAAGTCTGAGCACTGCTCATCTGTCCTGTCTTGCGGTCTCCCTGCCTCAGCCTCCAGTCTCAGCCTGGCTCCATTGCTCTGGGCCTGTGCTGTGGCCTCTAGTGTCTCTGGTCCCAGCCTCCACAACTGCAGACATGATCTCGAATGTACCTCCCTGGTGGTTCTTCTGATGGTCCTGAGTCTTCGCCATGTTCCGGGGTTGGCTCTTACACACCGAGGAATGGCTTTGAGGTGTGGTTTTTGTCTTTCTGCAGAGCACACACCCAGGGAAACAAAGGGTGGTGACCTGGTTCATGCCTTCTACTAAAGTGGAGACTTAAATCTCAAGCCCTTTCAAATGGGGACGATAGCCACAGACATGCTGTTGTTAGAGGGAATCAAGTCAGGTGACCCCACGCACAACAGAAGGAAACACGGCCTCTCCTGTGCTGTTCTCCCAGTTGATAGGTTTGAGCCGGATGTTGCAGCTACTGTGGGAACCCATCTCGCGGAGGGCCTTCCCCTCTTCCACTGCCCCTGTACTTTACCAAGCATGCTGTCCTTCTGCAGGGACTGGTCTCTCCTGACAAGATGTCCAGAGCATGTAAGACAAAGTCTGGCCTCTAAGGTGCACTCTGCTGCAGGCATAGAGGCCAGAATGTATAATAGACCACCTACGAGAGTTTGACTAGACTACATGTTAATTGACTACACCTCAGTCCACAGTGCTCTGGTGTAGATAGTTGACACTCAACGCTGTTGGGAGACCGTGACAGCACACTAACAATGAGGAAGGTTGATGTCCAGTACATGACCACTTAATTCAGCAAGAGCTGTGGATGGAGGAGCCGGGCCAACTTGAATCTAGGCTGGCCATGTCCTGGTGATAAAACGCCCATTCCTGTTCACCAGAGAGAAAACTGAGGATTGCTTCCCCTGGTGGCTGTGCTGGCTCAGGGGTGGAATGCTTGCCTTGCATGCAGGAGACCCAGATTTGATTTCTGGCCAGTGCACCCCATGTCCAGCCACCATCCACCATCGGAAGCTTGGGTGTGACTGCTAAAGAGGTGTCAGTGGAGCTTCTAGACTAAGATGGACAAGGAAGAAGGGCCTGGCCATCTCATTCTTGAAATCAGTCCATGTACCCTCTGTGGCTCACAATGGTCCCGGTTGCACTGATCATGCAGATGGTGTAGGACGCGACAGCACCCTGTTCCATTGTGCATGGGGTCACCGTGTGTTGGCGACTGGCTTGACAGCAGCTAACAGCCACGGTTTTATTGCTTAGTCCACCTCACAAGTTATCATTTTATCTTAAAGAAGATGAAATGCAGGGAAGTCACCCGAAGGCAAAAACGTTGCTGTGGTTAATGGACCAAGGAGGTCCTTTGGGATTTTCTGGGTTCTCCTGAGACCTCCACCCTGTCCCCCTCAAGGCATAACCATTGCTGAGTGCGTGCAGATAAAAATCAATGCCTGGGCATGGCTCGAGGTCTTTGCTGCTGTGATGGGTCATCAAGTTCGTTCCAACTGAACCGCAGAAGGGGGCACCACCAGGTCCCGGGCCGCCCTCAGAGTAGTGATGTCTGAGCCCAGGGTTGCAGCCACTGTGTCCATCCATCGTGTGAAGGGTCTTCCTCCTTTTACTGCCTTCCTATTTTACCGATGATGTCCTTCTCCAGGAACTGGTATTTCCTGACCATCTGTCCAAAGTACGTGAGATCATTCGCATGGTGGTTCCACAGCATTGTCTTCACGCCACTGGCGTTGGCCTCATCTGTGAGCTTGCTCGAACCACAAATACATCTTCCCTTTCCATCTCACTGGTTCAGAAGCCCTCGTGATGGGGATACAAGTTTCCTAGTGATTTTTCATCCTGTGAAAATTCAAGAACCGCTGGAGAGTTAAAGGAAAGTGATGAAAAGATTAGAGACGAGGCTCTGAGCGCTACACAGGTGCTTCTGCTTGCTCCATCAATCCAGAAGTTGGACCTCACTTGGCTGTCTTTCCTGGGCCTTTGAGTTGGCCAACTGCAGTGTCACTGGGTCATAGGACTGATGGAGGCACTTTCTGGGGCTGCCTTCCAACCCTTGGTGCAATTGTCTTACATTCTCCAACCAACCAAACGTGCCTCTAAATGTGTGATGATGAGAGGACGACAAGAGCAACCTTCTTCCAACTACTCTGAGCTCAACGAGTCTGCCTTCATACCCCAGGGTGATCGCTGGTGGTGTCCAGTAGAATTTTCCGTGGTGTTGGAAATGTTCTCCATCTATTCTCTATCTGTACCATCTCGGGCAGTATCCCCTGGTCACATGTGGCACTTGAATCTCCATAACTTTATCTAATTTCGCTGGACTTCAAATGGTTTACATATCAATGGCCACATGTAGCTAGTGGCTGTCTGTAGAAGTCACTATAGGTGGGCACTATCCATTTACTTACACAGTCTTGAGTAAAACAGTTTTATTTGTTTTTTTGCGGGGGCGGGGGTGCAATTTACTCTTCTTCTCTGCCTTGATTACCTCTGAAGTGGTGATGGCAGTTGTCTGCTTGTTCTTATTGTGAATTGGGCCAAGGTGTACAGAGCAGTTCAGTTTTCTATTCAACAATTTCTATTCAACAATTCGTACACATTTGGCTTCCTCTCCTTCGCCGCCATCCCCTCCGGGTCACATCACGGAGGTCAGTGGCAATGGAGGAGAACATATCTGGCCTCCTCTGGCTTCCCTGTTCCCAGGGCTCAGACAAGCCTCCTGGGTCCAGCCTTCTTTACCTCTCCCGACACCAACCGTTCCTCCGATGCCACTGGACACCTCTGCTGGACTCGGTAATCCTTAATCTTAGTTCTTGGTCTCAGCATGTGGTCCCTTGGACTTTGCCTCCACGGGTCAGAAGGCTAGCCCACCTGCCACTCTGTCCCCAGTGCCACAGTCTTGGGCCAGATGTTAGGAAGGTGCCTCATAGTCTTGGCATTGCTCTTCTGGGTCTCTGGGCCAGTTTCTGGTGCACCTCATCTAGGAGGCCTCCATCACGTCAGACAGATCTTGAACATGCCCTTCCAAGGTCCTCAGGGTTTCTCCCCTCTCCTACTGTGTCCAAGATGGCCCATTGTCAGAGCCAGAGGGGTCACGACTACAATGGACCAATCTTCTTGACTAGTGTTACACATGTTACATACGCCCTGGATGCAGAGTCCCACCCAATCATACAGAGACTTGGGTAGAAGAGGCGTATTGAGAAATTTCACTCTGCCAATCATTAATCCCACTCCCCCCCATCCCACAGTGTTTTCTGTCTCCATCCCTCAGTTCCTAACCCTTCTGAACTTTAGGTACATGCTGCCCTTTTGATCTTGAATGGTCTGTTGTTCAAAGGTGTGCAGACCTCACCAGTGTAATCGTTCCACCTTATAGACCTGTCTATTGCTTGACTGAAAATTCATGCCCAGGCCTGAAGGGTGATGAAGGGCTGTGGTTTGGGGATTCCACCAGTCTCTCTCCAACCAACAAGCTTGCTTCTCTTTTATGATTTTGGGATTGGGTCTGTTTCTCTCCCACTGTGTCCCCTAATGTGACCCCTGTCAGAGCAGTTGGAGGTGGTAGTCAGGCGCCATCTTGTTCTTCGGGTTCCTGGGCTGCAGAGATTGGTGTTGACTTGGCCATTGGCCATTGGACTAATTGTCTACATGTCTTTGGTTCTCATCCCTCTTCTGTCCTCCAAAGGGGGACACAATAGCTGCGCCTTCAATGGCTGCTCACTAGCTGTCCCCTTCCCCCACCTTCCTTTCTTCTCTAACTCTCACCCTTGCTTCCAAGAGAAGCTCCCAGGAACCCCTGAGCCAGGAGTTGTACTGTGGAGCCGTGCCTTGGGGTGCCTTGGCTGGGAGTTTGGGGGTTGTTGTCCTTCCTTGGCCTTTGAGTTGGCTGACTGCTACTCATCCAAATGGGGAGCTGGACTATTGTCTTTGTGGACTTCGGCCAATTGACCTGGGTGACCTGAGTCTATGATTCTGAGCCCCAAGGACTCCCTTCAGGTATTTGATTATATCTAAGAAGTTTCCACAACTTTGCCCTCTGTGTGTTCTACCACAGCCATGGATATATTTGCAGTGAAGATAAAGACCCATAGACAAATATCCTCTGTTTATCTATCTAGCTATCTACCTGGGTATATTCCCACTATCCTTTGCACACCCATTCAGCCTCCACGTCTATTCATGTATCACTTGACTGATGAGTTCAGGACCCACTTGAGGGTCTGTAATACGGCATAGTATAGTATAGACCACACTAGTATAGTTAAGATCGTAATTTCAGTGTGCTTCCTAGCATGGCTTCCTGCCTTGATTTTCCCTATCCACCCCTTCCCCCCAAAAGAAAACCTTCCAAAGTGTAATGCTATGAGAAAAGTAAGACCTTCCTGGAAACGTTAAAAAAATTAGAAGGCAGATTTTTTTAAGCACACACAGATCAATATTTCTTCCTACATAGTGGGTGAAAGTTGGGAGCCTGACTTCTAAAAAAATTCCACAACTGAGTTTTCTCCTCTGCCCTCTCCCTCTAGAAGCCAGGAAAGCGCTCTGCATCACCTTCGCTCTGGGGGCCGTCCTCGCTGGCGGGGTCCTGGCCGCAGTGCTGCTCTGGAGGTTCTGTAAGTACAGAGGGAGTCAGACCTCGGTGCTCGGGGGGCGCGTGCTGAGGCCGGGTCTCACAGACATGTCCTCGTGGGGTTCAGTCTTCGATCAGAAGAAGGCTACTCTCCGAGCTGAGGAAGCCCGGTCCACACCCCTGCCAGAGAGGCCTCTCTTACAAAGCAAGCCCCTCTTCTCTTTACCTAGCTGTGGCATTGCCAAAGTGCCCAGACGGGAAGCAGCCAGTGCCTGGCCCAGGTGCTTCTATGTTTCCTCTGAGGCTGGGAGTGGAGTGTTTACTCGTTGGGCTGCTAACCTTAAGATCAGCAGTTCAAAACCATGAGCCGCTCCTCGGGAGAAAGATGAGGTTTTCTCCTCGCATAAAGAGTTTCAGTCTTGGAAACCCCGCGAGGCTGTTCTACCCTGTCCGACAGGGTTCCCAGAAGCCAGAGTTGATTCAATGGCAGAGAGGGTGTTTTTTGTTGTTGTTTTTTGGGGTTTTTTTTTCCCACTTTTGACCCCAGTCCTTGAGTTGTTAGACTCCCCAGATGGTGAAGAATTTGGTTGCTAACTGAAGAGGTAGAAGCTTAAGTCCACCCGAGAGGCCTCGAATGAAAATCCTGGCAGCCCGCTTCCCAAAGGTTGGAGGCCCGAGGATTGTGTGGAGCGCACATGGGTCTACCCTACACACACGCCATTGCCACAAGTCAGAATCCACTGGGTGGCACCTGGCTGGGTTTGGCTTTGATGGGCAGCTAGGTGCCACCTGAGCAGAGGTGTCCTCTACCTTGGGGCCACACTTGGCAACGTGTTCCTCAGTGTACGTGAGCCACCTGGGCTCTCACCTGCTTGAGACATTCCCTACAGTCTAGGTCTTTCCGTCAACCTGGGACAGTTCAGACTCAGGTTCTTCCCAGATCACTGGGGTTACCTGGGAAGGAGGGGCAACAAACATAAGGAGGGAGGGAGTGTGCCCTTCGCAGTGACCCCAGCCCAAACTCTTCTCATGCATATTGGTGTCAAGGGCACAGCCCTTCCTACCTTCACTGTTGCCAGGTGCTTGGGAAATGCATAAAGGTGCCAGCATGGCATGGTGGGTTATGTGCTGGGCTGTTAACCACCAGGTCAGGAGTTTAAAAGCTCTGGCCGCTCCTCAGGAGGAAGATGAGGCTTTCTACTCCTGTAAAGAGTTACCGTCTCAGAAACCCATCGGGGTAGTTGTACTCTGCCTACAGGGCTGCTGTGAGTTGGCGTCAACCCAATGGCAGCGAGTGGAAGTGTGGGCATCCTCTGTGGGCACTGTGGGGCAATCTGTTCCCCTCAGGGAACTGGGTCCTGGAGGATGGGCAGCATCGTCATGGTGGGTGCTGCGGTCTGTCTGCTTCACAGTGTGACGGGGTCTCCTTCCTCTCTCCTGACAGTGGACAGCCAGTGCTCCGTCTCAGGGATCGAGTGTGGCTCCTCAGGGACCTGTGTCAGCCCCTCGCTCTGGTGTGACGGCATCTCCCACTGCCCCAGTGGGGAGGATGAGAACCGCTGTGGTGAGTGCCCGGGACCCCTCCACCAAGGGCACTGCAGCCACAGCTGCCGCTGCCCCGGGGCCAGCACAACCCAGAGACTGAGCCTCGGGTCTAGTCCCCAAATTACAAACAGGAAAAGAGGTGGGAGGGAGAGAGTGGGGCCTTGTCTCCGGGAGGTGAAAACAGATGGTGCCCCATTGAGTTGGAAGGGGAGGACGCTGTGCTCTTTTCAAAGCAAACCACCTTGCCGTTCCTTATTGGATTGTCACCCAGAGATGGCGCCTCTGTGTGCACACGGATGTGTAGCTTTTCAAGGTGATCGATGTCAAGGGCACCGGAGTAGCAGTCCCACCTGATGGGCACGTGGGCTCTGCACACGGGGGTGGGCAGGAGTTAGAACAGACTCCCAATCAAGGGGAGGGGGGGAGGTCCAGGAACAGCCCCCGGAAGGAGCCTCCTTCCTTCCCTGCGAGCTGATGTCTGCTGATGTAGCCTGCTGCTGGCCACGCCAATGATCACACGCAGGCCGCTCACGTCGCCCTGGCGTTTGCCCTCCGTTCTGGGTGTGGGTGGAGGTGAGGACTGAAGGGGACCGTCACCTTCTTCTCTGGAGGTAGCTGTCTCTGACAGTGGGGTTGGCCAGCTTCTTCTGAACCACTGTCCCTTTATCTCTTTCTCTTCTCCGCTAGCCCTTGATACCTATCTTAGTTTACTGGGGCTGTCATGACAACCAGCTCAAGCTGGCTAGCTTAAAACTCAGATATTTCCTGCTGCACAGTTGTGGAGGACCCAAGTCCAAAATCAGATGTCAGCAGGATGGGTTCCTTTTGCAGGCTCAGAGGGAGAACCCGGCCCATGTCTCTCTGCTCTCTCTGGAGATGGCTGCCCATGCATGGTCTCCCTTGGCTTGTAGCTAGCTGCCTTATTCCTGGCTCTGTCCCTGCCCTGGCGCGGCCCTCTCTCCTGGGTGAGTCTCTGTGTCTAGGATCTTCCTCCAGAAGGATATCACTCTTCTACCAGGAGCTGTGGTGTGGCAGTAAGCAGTGAGGCTGCTAACCAAAAGGCTGCTGGTTCAAATCCAGCAGCTGCTCTGTGGGAGAAAGATGAGGCTTTCTACTCCCCTAAATGTAGAGTTATGGTCTCAGAAACCCACAGGGACAGTTCTGTGCTATACAGTCGGTATCCACTCGATGGCTGTGAGTTTGGGGATTTTGTTTGTTTGGCTCATCTACCTGGGGACTTCTAGAGGTTCATGGAAAAATTGAGTTACGAGATAGTGAAAAAAATTTTTTTTGGATAGATTTGTTGGTAGTACACAATCCACGTCGACAATTCAACAGCTCAATCCTACCAAGAAGAGTTGTACTGCCACCATCAATATTCGAACATTTTGAGCTATTTTGGAGATTCCTTGTCGGATTAGTGTTATGTTGATTTAATGAGTAGTGTTTGCAAAACAAAAGCAGGGAAACACTGCCCTCCTGTCAATTCCACCTGCTCTAGAACTGCCCTCTAGGGCTTGCAAGGCTGCAAAGAGGTCTTGCCCCGGCCGGCCGCCGCCCTTCCTCCTTCCACTGGTGGAGGACCCCTCAATAATTAGCAGCCAAGCACCGAACCGCTGTGCCACCAGGGCCTGAGCTTAAAGGACCCCGCGTTCCCACGCAAGTGACTTGCAGCCTCTCTGAGTCTCTCCCGGCCCCAGCCGCGAGGTGGCTGTTGAGCCCTGTGAGCAGGCCTGCATCCCATGTTGGGGCTGCCCTGGGCTTCTTTCCATGGGAATTCAGAGGGGTCCCCAGACAGAGACCACCTTTCTCCATCTTCATCCAGCTTGCTCCTAACCCCTCGGGGTTTTACGTCAAAACCACGCACAGGCCCTGGTGAGTGCTGGGAAATGACCCTGCTCTTTCTTCTAAGCCTTCCTTTCCTGAGTGCTTCCTCAGGGAAGCTGGCTTTCCTGTCGTGGTTCTCATGTCCAGAAGGAGCCGTGGTGGAGCAGTGGTTACACATTGGGCTGCGAACCCCAAGGTCAGCAGTTTGAAGCCACCTACCGCTCCATGGGAGAAAGCCAGGCTTTTCACTCATGAAGAGTTCGTCTCAGAAACCCACAGGAGCAGTTCTCCCCTGTCCTGCAAGGGTCGCCATCAGTCGGCATCGACTTGAGGGTGCGGTGAGGTTGGTTTGGGGTTGCTCACTCCTCAAATCGTGGCGTCTGTGTAAGGGTGTGGCTGCTCCTGGCTGGGAGGATTTCTCACCGGGGCCACGGAGCCCTTGGTGCCTGCCCAGTGCCAGCCTCGCTTTGACGGCCCCAGCCTGCCCTGCAGCTCGGCCTGGGTGCTTCGCGGGGAGCATGGTGTTTGGAAAGAGCACACTGTTTAAACGTCGCTCCTTTCTTTGCTCAGGGATGACATAGTTATCACCTTGTTCGTAAATCCACTGGTTGGGGGGGAGTTGAACAGAACACAATGATGATTGTGTGTGTGTGTGTGTGTGTGTGTGTGTGTGTGTACAAGCACTTAAGCTCCAGCAAAAGGATTTTAACAGATTCCTTATGCTCCCTGCGGACGTCCTCATTTCCCCGTATTTCATGAAGTCCTCCAGCAAGGAGCACATGGAAATGGATCACAGTTCAGGGAGTTCAAAGGGAGATGGAGTGCGAAGGCACCCCCCTGTCCGCTTAGCGCCCACTCACGCACACACAAGCTAACCCTGCCCTTTCCAGAGGCTGCCGGTCTGAGTTTCTCCACTCTTCCTGTGAGTTTCTGTGTGTATGCGCTCACAGTGCCCTTCCCAGGGGGACCTGAGCTCCTCCCGTCTCTGCAGGGAGGGTGCCTTTGTGGGGAGGACCCACCCTTTTAGTAAGAACTCTCATTTTCACTTTTTTTGGGTAAAGGACCCACAGAAGGGACAGAACTGCGGTGTCCTGACAGGGTGGGCAGCGGCGAGGGCTGTTGGGTATTTATTCTAGACTAGGGCCGGCCCCTCAGCTGTTCCAGGCAGGGCCCCCTGGCTTGTAGGGTGGTGTTTGATGTGTTGGTGTGTGGTGCGGTGTGGTGTGGTGTGCTGTGGTGTTGTATAATGCTCTGTGGTGTTGTATGATGTGGTATGGTATTATGTTATTGAGTTAGTTAATTGTGCCAACCTGGGCGATAAACACATGTGGGGCTAATTGAAAGGCGGAGGGATAAATGCGTGGTGAGCCTCGCCTTTCTAGTTCTCCGGTCTCTTGCTTTGTGATGGTCGCACCAGGGTGCAGCTGCCTTAGCAGTTCCCTGCTTCAGCTTGCAAGATTGATGTCCTACAAGA